>NC_137894.1:29353791-29953791 GCF_963455335.1 Martes martes
AACTGCTTATTCTTTTCCATGGATCTATGTGTCTATTCTTTTAATAATCATACAATATACTGGTTGATTATTTTAGTTCTATACTAAATCTTGATATCAATTCTGCTCCTATTCAAAATTGTTAGGGCCTTTCTTATTCCTTTACCTGTCCAAATAAACTTTAGAATTAGCTCGTCTACTGCTACAAAACAGTTCCTCCCGGGATTTTGATAAGGTTTTCATTCAATTTATAGAACAATTTGGGGGAACCAGCATGTCAACAATATTGACTCTTCCAATAGTTGAGCACAGTATCCTTCTCCCCTTAATAAAATCTTCTTTGATTACTTTCATCAGGGCTTTGTAGGTTTTCAGCAGACAGATGCTGAATATTTTTCATTTAATTTATACCTATTTCATATTTTATAGTATCATTAAAAATGGCATTTTCTAAAATTTCAATTTCTAATTATTACTAGTATGTAGAAATATGATTTATTTTTATATAATGATTCTTGTACCCTGTGACTTTGCTAAATTTACTTATTAGTAGTAATAACAGATTTGGGGGGGATAGATTCTTTGGGATTTTCTACATAGAACATTATTTGCAAACATTTTATTTGCAAATGTTTCCTTTTTTTAAAATTTAATTTTATTTTTTTTCAGTGTTCCAAAATTCATTGTTTTTTGCACCACACCCAGTGCTCCATGCAATACATGTCCTCCATAATACCCACCACCAGGCTCACCCCACCCTCCCCCAATGAACTATTCCTAGTTCGTTGAGAGTTCTTTATCGTGAATTCATGCAGTAGCTAACTATTGAGATCATATTTTTTTCCTTTTGTTGTTATGTGAATTGTACAGATTCATTTTTGAAGATTAAAACAACCTTCTATTCCTGAGATAAAGCCTACCTAAAGATCATAATGTATTATTTCTACATTTTGCTATTTTTTATTTGAAAATATTTTAAGATTTTTGAGTCTGTGTCTACAGTTCTTAATTTTGGATTTATCTTTAGCCCATTCTGATGTCATGATAATACTGATCTTATAAAATTAGTGGGGAACTGTTCTTTATTCTTTCATTTCCTGACTGAGTTTGTGCAGAATTGATATTATTTCTTCCTTGAATGCTTGGTAGGATTTGCCAATAAAGGCATCTGGGCCTAGAATTCTCTTTAGTGGAGTGTTTTAAAGATTTTATTTGTTTATTTGATAGACAGAGATCACAAGTAGGCAGAGA
The DNA here is from genome assembly GCF_963455335.1 of Martes martes. NCBI lineage: Eukaryota > Metazoa > Chordata > Mammalia > Carnivora > Mustelidae > Martes > Martes martes. The sequence continues at coordinate 29,355,022 of NC_137894.1, forward strand.
GGCAGGCAGATACGGTGGGGGCGGGGAGAAAAGTGGGGCCTGATCCCGGGGTCCTGGGATCATGACCTGAGCAGAAGGCAGAGGCTTTACCCCACTGAGCCTCCCAGGCGCCCCTAGTGGAGAGTTTTAAATTCCAAATTCAATTCTTTAATTATATAGGGCTATTCAGATTATGTGTCTTTTCTTGAGAGCCTTGGTATTTTGGGTCTTCCAAATTTTTCCATTCAAGTTTTTGAATATATAGGCCCAAAGTTTTGTTCATATTTTGTCTCTTGATGGATATTTAGTTTGTTTTCACCTTTTGACTATTGTGAATAGTGTGGCTATGGACATTTTGTATACACACATTTGAGAGAGACCCTGTTTTCAATTCTTTTGAGTATACATCTAAGAGTGAGATTCCTAGGTCATATGATAATTCCATGTTTAACTTTCTTTTTTTTTATTTTTTTTTAAAGATTTTATTTATTTATTCGACAGAGATCACAAGTAGGCAGAGAGGCAGGCAGAGAGAGAGAGGAGAAAGCAGGCTCTCCATGGAGCAGAGAGCCCGATGTGGGGCTCGATCCCAGGACCCCGGGATCACGACCTGAGCCGAAGGCAGAGGCTTTAACCCACTGAGCCACCCAGGCACCCCCATGTTTAACTTTCTGAGGGACCACCTAACTTTCACAGCAGCTGAGACATTTCACAATCCTACCAGTAATGTATGAAGTTCCGATTTCTCCACATCCTCACCAACACCGCCATTTACCTTTTTTTTTTTTTTTTTGAAGTGGATGTGGCATCCTATCTCATTGTGGCTGGCACACTTTTTTTTTTTTTTTTTAATTTGGACACCTGCCTGGTGATTTGGGGAGGCTGTACATAGGAGTACAAGGGTCCTAGTGATTTTTCATTCTTGGTGGATGGGCAATAGATAGAAATACTAGTTAAGAAATCTATCTGGAAATGAAGTTACTAACTACTATTTCTCCATTTTGCATCTAAACAAAGCATCTGCGTCTTGTTTCCTTTTAAACATTCCTCATGTGAAACTTACCTGCCAGTTATACAATGGCCCTTTATTTGTCAGTAGAGAGTTCTATAGCACCAGAATGTTTTATGCTTTCCTTCCTTTCTATACACCAAACCAGAGGAAGGAAACAAACTCTGGGCCTGATTCCAAGAAGAATGAATTTCTTAGGGATCAATAGCTTCCTTTCATTTTTACAATTTGGCAATTTTAGAAAAGTTTTCCTGTGACCATGTGCTAGAATTGTTAATCTTCAAAACATACAAGTGAGAATGATAATGCTATTTTTTTCTTCCACTATTCTGTTGCTACTACATGGGGTCAATTACTTCAGAATTAAAGTACCAGTAGAATTGGGGATAACTGGCTTGCCTGTTACAAGCATTTTTGGTTGATTTCCAGTTTTTCACTGTTATACAAGCATGACAGGTGAATTTTCCTTTTAGGTACAGAAACAAGGGAGTTCTCTGCATTTATTATGCTCTGCAATAGCCTCATATATTTAGTGGTATTCCAGCTGACTGTCACTAACTTAAAACATTTATTGCTAATTATAGTTGGCACAATGACTCCAAGGGTTAAAATATGTCAACACCTTTGGTGATGTCCTTCACAATTGCTGAAGATTCCTCTCTCTCCCTCAATCATCCCTCAGCCAGGGCTAGACCTTTGGTGAAAGGACTTCTAAGCTCTTCTCAAAGTCCAGATAAACATCCTCTCCCTGGGTCATTTTGTTACAGTATTTTCACACACAGCACCATGGGAATAATGGTAATACATGTGTAGCAGAGAATTGCTACCACATGACACAGTCATTTCTTGCTCATTTGACTATACTAGAGAATATTTCTAATCTCAGTAGTAAAGAGTTTAAAAGAAATCTAACATTAGAGCAGATGTCAGCCCCCCAAAGTAATTGTTTTCCCAAGGAGTCTTTAAAAATATATTTGAAAACTTACAGAATGATGGAATTATATTCTTCCAAAACACAATGCGGATTTACTACGACGACAGCAGCACTCTGGGTAGCAAGAGAACAAAGCCACAACACAATAGCAAATCTCCACAACTGACAAGAGTATATTATCTATTCTACTGTGTTCTATTTTATTTTGAACTCATATGAAAAAATACAATTAAATATCACACATCAACGAAAGACACAAAAGTGCAATGAAAGATGCAAATGTACAAATGCAAAATGTTACCATTTATACTGCATATTGTTTCTGAGTACACGCATTGTAAGCACATATTTCACCAACCTCATAGATCATTTTCTCTGGAAAAGGAAGGCTAAGAATGAGATTGGAGAGTGATATAAAGAGGATTTCAAGTGTTCCTAAATTGTTTAATTTCTTTTAGCAAGAATGACAAAATGTTAGCATTCATTTCATTCTTAGTGATGAGAGAAAGGTGATTGTTAAATTATTCTGAATTTTTCTTAATTCTTGGAAATTTTCATAATAAAAAAATTGTTAAGAGAAATAAAAATAGCACCTGGTTATGTTTTAGCTTGGAAGTAAAGCAGATTTATAAACAAAGAAAACATGAGGAAGAACCTTCTTTCTTGGGAGTAGTGTCTGACCAAAATACATGTTACATATTTTAGTGCACAGCTTGAAAGAATACTTGAAGTGATACTGCAATTTCTGAGTAATATTGGGCAAGTTTCCAAGGGCTTTCCAAGGGCTTTCATCCCCTTTTAGGTTAAGAAAAGGTGTCAAAATAAAATATCTCAGATAACCTCTTCAACTTTAAAAGTCGATGACTTTTTCCCCTTAGAAAAGGTAAGTGTATCTGTGTACATGTTATCTCCTTTGCCTAGAATTCTTTTTCTCTAGCTTGCTCCCTGGCAGTAAACTCCTATTTATCCAGTAACACTCACAAAGGATACCCCTGTGCTTTGGGACATCTTCCCAGGTAGGGAAAATGACTGTCACGATTCTCTGCTCATATTTCCATTAAACACTTGACACACTGGTACATCTATTTACACATTTGCCTGCCCTGCTAGACAGTGAGCCACTGAGGACACACCCTGTACCTTATGTGCCTTCCACAGTGACATGCTTATAGCCAAGAGAGATGTAATATAGACAAACCACTTGATGCTATGTTAGCATGAAATAAGTTTAAAATTTTTTACCTATTGCAAGTATTATTTTTCCCAAGTAAATATGTGATGAATGAATGAATGAGTCAGTAATACAAAATGGCATGAAGTTTACTCCATTGTCAGGTATGCTGATAATCCGACAAGAAGGCAGAAGTAATCCAGAAGCTCTCTCAACATTCTCTCCAGAAGAATCCACAGGATCATTTTGAATTTTATAGCCTCAGTTTAGAAAGCAAGGTTGAAATAACTTTCTTGTTTTATTTTTGCTTTTCCTCCTATTACACAGTCCCCCCCGCCGCAAGAGGAACACAAAACACTCCTTATTTAAGAAAAATCTCAGAAAATTGAGATTCTGAAAAGCTGCTATGAATAAGTAACATATTTGATCATATTTTGGGCATATCATGCAATTGGCTCAAACAGTTCATTCAACCCCTATTCTCAAATGGGGACTGACCACAATTCCTTTGGTGGAGGAGGGACAGTGATATGAGGAAGGGAGGAAGAACTTGGTGGAAAATGGCAAATGATATATGAAAAATCTTGCTGGGATTTGAGGAATTGAGTTAAACCTATACATTCATTTGGGGAAAACTGGTATCTTTAATATGCTGAGTTTTAGTGATAGGCTTAATCATCTTAAACCCTGATGACAGGTTAATGTACTTAGTTTTCTACACTTAAAATATGAAGTATCTATTTAAAGGGACTATATGTAAATTTAACAAAAAAAAATTATGCCATTGGGTTCATTACTATTTTAGTCTTTAGGGATAGTATCAGTTTCTGAGACTGAAAAACAATGAAAAATTTCCAGGGATAAAGAGAAAGGCAAATAAGACTTCAAGGGATGCCAGCTGAGCAGAGGTCATTTCGCATTTCCCCCACCCCTGTCTCTGACCCTTCTCTGTCTTCTAAGTCTCTAACTCAAACAAAACGTGGATCTACTGAGATCACCTTCAAGTAACTTGGCCTTTACTTGGGAGTGAATCATCTTTTATACAGTAAGTACCATTTTAAAAACAATCGAAATAATGATAAATTACTGACAAAGTGAAATTGATGCTGCAAAAGGAACATGATACATGCCACGAGGGAGCATAACTTCACAAAGCTGAGATGAGCATGCCGCTAATAATAAGAATTTGCTAGCTTTCCCTACATAAGCAAGCAACTGCAACACTCCGTAATGAGTATTTGTAAACCAGAACATACTTCCGGTTAAGAGCTCAGGCTGTGGAGTCAGACAGAACTGGCTCTACAAATAACAAACCTGATGCAGGGCAATTAACTTCCCTGAGAATGTGTTTCCTCATATGTAAAATGGAGATATTCAATAAGACCCATGTCAAATACAGTTGTGAAACTCAAGATAATGCATATAAAACACTGATTCCAGTGCTTGGCATATGGTAATCACTCAATATACATTAATCACTATTATTTTTAATTCCTTTTTTTCTGTGCAAATTTTACACAGACTTCCCTTCATGAGGAGAGTTTTGCAAAATAAAGGTACTGTAGAGGATGTTGTAAAGGCCTAACAAGCTTAACTTAAGATTCCAGATGGATATATTGTTTAGAGTGGTCTTGTACTCTGCAAGAACATATCTGCAAGAATCATAACTTTAAGCTAATGAAATGAATTTAGATAAAACTGGGTGTTTGACTCCACTTTAACATCATATAGCTAGAATGTTTAAATATTAGCCTCTTCAAAGTGTCCATGATAGTTTGCACAATTAGAAATACGAACTCCTATTCAACTCCCAACTGTACAAGTTAGAAATCCTGTTAATTGTACAACTAGAAATCTAATTCCATTCCTTTTTCAAACATCACAGACTTGGGATTTTAGAGGCACTTAGTTTGAATGAGGCCAGAAAAATTAAATATGTAAATACAGATGGTCTTCTTTAATTCTATGTACCTCATGGATGTGAGTTACATGACTTTTGAACTGGGTTTGACCGGAGAATCAGTGCAGTTCTTTTACTTTGTAAAGAGGTCGAGTTCTATCCTAGTCTGTTCCTTGATAACATTATAACAGCGATGATAACATTATAACAGCGAAAAAAAATTGGCAGTGAGAAAAGTAGAAATTAATACTTGGAAATATCCACTATCTATAGATTTCAATGATCCTATCCATACCAAAAATACTAAGAGACAGATTTAATGGAATTAAGAGTTTGATAAAGAGTGGTAAAAGTACCACAGTAAAAATTCTGACAATATTGTTTGGTTTTGATGTTTAATGTATTAATCTCATTAATAAAACTATGGTTATATAAGATTATAGAAGCAGACATAATTAAATGGGTAAAGAAAACTGAGATCATCACCGAGGAAGACAGAATATGTGATGACTTTCTACATACTACCTTACCTGTGTAAATGAACATTTGGCACTTTAATTTCTTTAGTGTTTCAAAAGTTACTTTCTTCAACTTCATTTTTTAATGGTTGAGAAGTAAAAAGAATTTATTGGACATTTAGAAAGGGCTAAATGCTACTACATGGGTGGTAGTGACAAGAACATGGAGAAGTGCTAACTATACCCTACGTAGAGGTTTAAAGCAACAATTGGAGAAGTTTTTAAAAATATCAATGTTCAGGTTTTTTTTTTTTTTATCAAGGTTAATGTTAGCACAGGAAAGAATAATAATAGGTACTCTTTATCCTGGGTTACACTTGTCAGTTTAAATAAAGCCCTTGAAATAGGTGGTGTATTTCTTAGAATTATTAGGACTAGCAATTGATAGTGTATTTGACTGATTTTCACGTATGCAGTTCACAACAGGAACCTAGTTTTTAGTCAGTTGCACCCATTCACTACCAAGATGCAGTGACTCAAACAAATGCTTACCGTCAAAATCAAATTAGTACACTAGCAATGAACTGTTCACTAAGATGCCTTAAAAATTTTGCAAACATTTGAATCTTTACCAAACATCACTGGAACAATTATGGCCTAAGATCAAGGAGATTTAAGGAGACTGACAAGCAGTCTTCAGTCTTTCTACAATTGCTTTCTGTTCTACCTGAAATGCAACAGTCCTTGTAATTTCACAAGAAGAAATAATTTTATAATCTTTTCCAGTTTTTCTCTTCTTTTGTACTCTGGATTCTTGTTTCTAACAACTCTAAATTCCTGAGGAGGGGCAAAGGAGAAAATAATGATTAAGTAAAAAGATTCTGGTAGGAAGGCAACAAGATCAAGAGTAAGAAAACTATAAATCAAAAAGAAATAAAGTTCAGAAAACGAGACTAAAAAACCTTTGCATATGCTACCATTTCATGCTGCTCAAGTTATTTCTATGAAAGGAAAAGTATTTGGTGAAGAATGGACCTATAAATAGACTAGTACTATGCTATATTTCTACTCAAATAAGCTTATCTGTTTCTATGTTAAGGGGTTCATAACCTGGGGAAAAAACGATTCTTTTGAGCACCATCAGGGTCAACATTAAGGGCCAAAACAAAGACCTGACTATGGCAAATAAGTTATAAAGTTTTCAGCTTTATCTATACTTTGGTATTTGTAGGGTAAATATTTAAAATTGAAAGAAATCCTTTCAAGTCATATAAAGTTCTCAGTGGAAGTGTAACACGATATGAGAATTCTGGTTACCGTTTAAATTTGAAGTACTTCATCCATTTTGGTGACAAAGGTAGTTTTAGCAGCTATCATTACATTCGTTTAAAATTTCAAAGTGCTTTGAGTCCTTCCAGGATGAATTTACTTTCTTCCTTGCCTTGGATTCCTTAACTTATTTTCTGAAGACTGCAATGTTTACTGTAAGAGAGAAAAATAAAGAGCTGAATTGGAGAGTAAACTAGTTTTAGATACACTGGACATTTTTCTTTCCTTTAGGATGTTCTTAATTTCACCCTCACTCAACAGTTATAATTAGTCTTATTCATTTAAGAAGTAACTTCCTTTCTTAAGGGGACACATGGATAGCCTACACACTCAATTAAGAACCAAGTAATGTATAAGAATCAAACTAGCAGTGATGCACTTGAAACTTTTTAAGACTTCACTTGATTGTCTTTGAACACTTCTGTTTTTGGCCACGTAAGGGTCAAAGGTAAGAGCATTAATCGAATAAGAAATATTAAACCTTACTTCATCTTTATAAAAATCCAATTCTAAAAAAGTAACAACGTCCAATTCTGATATACCCTTTGTAAAATATAGAAGTAGGTATCTCCAAATGCAAAAGCTTCTCCAGCTACTTTGCAATTTTACTTTAGGCTCAAATATGAAACATATTTATAATTTGGTATACAAGGTATCACCTAAAATTAAACGAACAAATTCCTATCTATTTCTGACTCTGGGACACCAATTATATGTACGTTCAAACTAGCACAACCCCTCATTTATTTTCTACGTAACACAAGATATAAGAAAGATAACTACAAGAGTTATGTAGAAAGAGAAAGAGAAATGTAATTATTTCGATTCCTGATTGTGCTTATTACAGAGTTGAACCTTTAATAAATAAATATTAAGACATCAGAAAGGCATTTTAAAATGGAAGTTTCTGTTTGTGTACCATCAAACAATGTCTAACTCCAACACGGTTGGGTTACTCATGATGAAAACAACACCCAATGTTTTTAAAATGATTATACCTCTACTTCATGTGGCACATAATAATATTAATAATAACATTAAGTGGCATATATGAGGATTATCATCAAGGAAGGATAGATAGATAGATGATAGATAGGTAGATAAACAATGATGTCCAGGATAACATACACAGTGGTAGAATTACTCAGTCTTCTTTCCATTATTAGAGGAGTCTTTCAAAAAGAAAAATGCAATTTATGCCAATTTTACTTTGAAATCTGAATGTGAAAAAAAACTGAACACATGGGTATACACATATTGGTAACCTAGCAAAGTACAGAGTAGTAGAAAAGTATTTTCCCAAGAGTAGGTGTTTGGTCATCGGCAAAACTGAAATGAGAACCTAGAATCTCTTCCCAATGTAATATTCCATTATCCTCCTATAATCCATCCTGCTTTTCTGTCCTCTCAGCTCCCAAATTATTTTTTCTGGATAATTTATTTTCAGACTTGTAGGTATTCCATCATAATATTTGAACCCAAAGAGACATAAACAGTGTTTAATTAAACCTTAACATTTCATATGTGCAATCTGTAGACAGGGTTAAGTTGGGTCTTGTATTTTTATCCAGTCTGAAAACCTCTGACTTTTAATTGGAGAGTTTAATTCATCAATATATAATATGATTACTGAAATGAGTGGGCTCAAAGCTACCATTTTGTTGTTTGTTTTCTATTTCTATTGTTTCCTGCTTTTTGTTTTATTTTGTTTCTATTCTACATTTTTCTGCCTTAACTTCAGTTAATCAAATATTTGCAATATTTTACTTTAATTGCTGGATATTTCTTTCTACTAGGGTATGATACTCTAAAAATATGCATCCTCAAATAACCACTGTTTACTTAAAATTAATATTGAATATCATGCAAAGCATAAGAATCTTGCAATGATATCATTCCATTTACTACAAAACCCTTTTTGTTAATGTTATCCATATATCATACCTCTATTTCTATTATAAAACCCATAGTAAGATGGTTTTAACTTTTGCTTTAAGACCTCAGCTTTCAGAAAGAAAAAAAAAGTCATCTTTCTTCTAAAGAAAATGACATAAGGGAAAAAAAGTAAACATTTTATATTTATCGTTTTTGGTGGTTTTCATTTCTCCTATACAACAGTTTCCATTTGATATCATTGCCCTTCAACTTAAAAACCTTCTTTTATTATTTTTTACATTGTAGGTCTGCTGACAATGAATTATCTATTTTTTTTAAAAATCTGAAATCATCTTTATTTTACCTTCATTTTTGAATGACATTTATAATCAGTATAACATTCTGAGTTGAAAGGTACTTTTTTTCCCTTATAGCTCTTTCAAGATATATTATTCTTATTCAAGATATATTATTTTTATTCAAGATATTTTTTGGCTTCCATTGTTCCAATAAGTTGGTAGTCATTAATATTATTATTACCCTGGTTATGCTTTTCTGTTGATCTTTGGTTTCTAGAAGTGTAACTACTACATGCCTAGATTTAGTTTTCATTTATTTTTCCGGGGTTCATTGAGCTTCCTGGCTCTTCAAATTAGTGTTTTGCTAAATTTGATAAGTTTTCAGTCTGTAATTATATAAAAAAATTTCTGGTCCATTTTCTCTCTTTTCCTTCTAGGTTTAATATACATGAGGTTGACTGATTGTAATCCCACTGGTCACTGAGCTTTTTTTTTTTCTTTTAATCTTTTTCTGTTTTTCAGAGAAAGATAATTTCTACTGATCTGTCAAGGTCCCTTTTTTGCCATCTCTCATCTGCTATTAAGTCTATCCAGTGAATTTTTTATTTCCGGTATTATATTTCCAGTTCTATAATTTCCTTTTTATTTTTTTTAAAGGATTTTATTTATCTATTTGACAGATAGAGATCACAAGCAGGCAGAGAGGCAGGCAGAGAGAGAGAGAGGAGGAAGCAGGCTCCCTGCTGAGCAGAGAGCCCGATGCGGGGCTCGATCCCAGGATCCCAGGATCATGACCTGAGCCGAAAGCAGAGGCTTTAACCCACTGAGCCACCCAGGCGCCCCTTTCCTTTTTAGTTTTTAAAAAATAGTTTCTAAACAAATGTTGGTGAGGATGTGGAGAAAGGGGAACCCTCTTATACTGTTGGTGGGAATGCAAGCTGGTATAGCGACTCTGGAAAACAGTACAGAGTTTCTGCAAGATAAAAATAGAGCCATCCTACAGTCCAGCAATTGCACTACTAGGTATTTAACCCAAAGATACAGATGTAGTGAAAAGAAGGGGACATCTGTACCCCAATGTTCATAGCAGCAATGTCCACAATAGCCAAACTGTGGGAGGGGCCAAGATGTCCTTTAACAGATGAATGGATAAAGAAGATGTGGTTCATATTACAATGGAGAATTACTCAGCCATGAGAAAGGATGAATCCCTACCATTTGCATGGACATGGATGGAACTGGAGGGGATTATGCTAAGTAAAATAAGTCAAGCAGAGAAAGACAATTATCATATGGTTTCACTCATATGTGGAAGATAAGGAATAGTGAAGAGGCCCACAGGGGAAGGGAGGGAAAACTGAAGAAGAAATCAGAGAGGGAGACAAACCATTAGACTCTGGATTCCACAAAACAAACTGAGGGTTACAGAAGGGAGGGGGGCCAAATGATGGGGTAACCGGGTGATGGGTATCAAGAAGGGCATGTATTGTGATGAGCGCTGGCGTTATATGTAACTGATGAATCGTTGAACACTATATCAAATACTAATGATGTACTATATGTTGGCTAACTGATCGTAATTAAAAAAATAGTTTCTATTTCTCTCTCTGCAGAGATAGTCACCATTACATAATAGCTGGTTCAAAGTTACTGTCCCTTAACTAACATCCATATTGACTTTTTTTCTCAACTATGGGTAATATTTTCCTAGTTCTTCACATGATCAATAATTTTTTATTCTATACTGGACAATACAGATGATATGCTATAGAAACTCTGTATTTTGTTACCCTCTTTTGAAGTATGTTAATTTTTCTTCTACTAGGGAGTTCATTGGGTGATTGTCTTGAATTTGTAGATGCTTGGTTTTACATTTTGTTAGGGAAAGTCTGTTTCCGCTTTGCCCTCAGTCCTAGAATAAATCCCTTAGGGCTTATAGTCTTTACTTCTAAGACAGGACCCTTCTAAGATTTCAACAAAAACCCTAATGTGTTTAATAGGACTCAAACTTAAAATCTGATTAGAAATATCACCTGAACAACTTCTCACGACAGCTATCATTTTCCTCGAGGCTCTATGGAGTCTCCTCTACACATATGAATTTAGACATCAAACCATGAAATTAAAAGGAATACAAATGCAAATTTTGAGGCCCCCTTTATGCTGTATCTCTTTCTTTTTTTTTTTTTTGTATCTCTTTCTTTTATGGGCATTTTCACCACTGTATTCCAGGACAATCTGCATGAGTTGTGTATTAGTGCTAATTTATCAATATTGGATTCTTGATTGCAATAATTTTATCTAGTTTTTTTGGAGAATATTTTTGTAGAAAATAGACTCTAAAGTATTCAGAGGTGATAAGGTCAGCAACTTACTCCCTCAAATGAGTCAGGAAAAATTATTATTTTTACAACTTGTGTGTAAATTTCACATTATTACAAATTAAAAAGAAAAAAACCAAAGTATCAATAGAACCTATCCCAATACAGCTCTATGCTTAAAAAGAAAGTAATTCTGTAGTGAAATAAATTGAGGTAAAGTTACTCACTGTTTTCCTTTTAGCAATTCATAATGTATATTACCATGTCAAATATTTCTACAAATCATGCATTAGCCATACTTTCATTTATTCATCTTTCCAACCACAAATAAACTGTATACTTAGGGTCTACTATATGAAAGGCAATGTTGGAGAGATAAAGAAGTAATAAGGGAGGCAAGATCTCTTCTCTCATTGAGTTTCCACTGTAATACAGAAAGAGACAAATAAAAACTAATTTCAGATGCTCTGAAAAAAATAAAACTGGGTGTTAGTAAGAGATTGGGAAGGTATAGATACTTTTAAATAGTGCATTAAGGAAGACCTCTGAGGACATGATGTTCAAGTTAAAACTGAATGAAATAAGCCATAAATGCAAAAATTTAGAACAATGTTCCAGACTTAAGACATACATGTCATGAGATAGGAATGAACTTAAAATGTTGATGGAAAAGTTTCTAAATTATTCAGACAAACGAGAATTTGTGAGAAATAGCACATTCATCAAAAAACATGATCAGAAAGTATAACTTCCAGTTATAAATAAATAAGTCATAGCGATGTAATATACAGCACAGTGACCATAGTTAATAATACTGTATTGCATATTTGAAAGTTGTTAACAGAATAAATCTTAAAAGTTCCCATCATAAGAAAAACAATTCTGTAACTTTGTATGGAGATGGATGTTAACTAGATTGTGATGATCATTTTGCAATATATATACAAATATCAAATCATCATGTTGTATACCCGAAATATACAGTTTCACCTAATATAAAGTTGTATGCCAGTTATACTGCAATTTTTTTAAAAATGAGGAAGCTGTCCTGATTTTAAACCTATTTATTAATTCCTATATAATGAAAGCAATTAAATAATGATTATTTTAAATTCTTAACTTTTTTTTTTTAACTAACTATGCAAATTGCCGGAGGAACCCCGATATAACCTTTGACATTAAAAATCTGTCAAAGCAGGGCACCTGGTTGGCTCAGTGGGTTAGGCATCTGATTTTTAACTTCGGCTCAGGTCATGATCTCAGGGTCATGGGATTGAGCCAGAGGGGGAAGTCTGCTGGAGATTTTCTCCCTCCCTTTCCCTCACACCACTCCCATCTCTAAAGTCAATCAATCAATCAATCAATCAGAACATCGGCTCCATATTGTATGATCTTGTTTACTTTGCTATCTAATAGTAGACAGTAGTTCAAATAAAAATATCACTTGAAATTAAAACACAACACTCCACTAAGATCCTACAGCTTAACCAGGAGCTTTTTAATAATTTAGAGCAGGGACTGTCACACTATGACCCAGGGGCCAAATCTGATGAGCCATTTGTTTATGTATGGCCCACAAGGTAAGAACAACTTCTACATTTTTAAACAGTTGGAAAAAAAGACAAAGAGTATTTTGAGATGTAAAAAATTACATGATATTCAAATTTGTTATCTAGAAATAAAGATTTATCAGAACACCACTAGCTCATTTTTTAATATATTGTTTATAGCTGCTATTGTACTCTCAAAGGCAGAGTTGTTATAACAGGGACCATATGGCCCACAAAGTCTAAAATACATTATTTGGCCCTTTATAGATAATGTTTGCCGATTCCTGGTCTAAAGTATACTGAACATGTTTACACTCTACAATGATAGGGTTAATACTTTAAAATATTACATCAAATGGTTCATTCAAGTACTTACCCACTGGTATGTTTAGTGTTTTGTGTTTCTAAAGAAGTTTTAAGTAATAATTTTATATTTAAAATGACCATCCCATTATATTGAATTTTTACATATTCAAAAATTCATTTTCCTCATTTGTGAGATTTATGAGGTATGATAAATCATTTTCCTTGGGTCAGTTTCTGATTTAAAGTTTGTAATGGACTTTGAATTGAAAATAAAATTGAAAAATAAACAAACATTCCTATAGTTGATAAAAGATCATTTATAACAATACTGAGGAAAAGTGAATCAATGGTTAAATGTTAGGTAAAAAATCTGCTTGAGAGCTTCAGAATTTTGTAAAGGCGTTAAGTATTAAAAATTCATTCTGGAATGATTCAGTTTCCATTTCTGACCATGAGGGATTCAGCAGGTCTAGAATAATCCTCCCACTGCAAACAGCTAGAACACAGGATAAAATACAGGAAAGGACTATTTTCAGACACAGGCAGTGCAGGACCCTGATCCCTGAAAAAAAAAAAGGAAACAAACAAGGCAAGGCCTACCATCACCCAAGGCCTACCATTCTCAGCCAGGAAGCAATTAACCACTCCTGAGCAGGGAGGAAGAACCAGACAGAACCTGGCAATCTTGTTAACTTGAGGAGACAGAGAAAAAAGTGCAAGGAGGCCAAGGTGGTTAGAATTTATGGGGCAGAGTTCCAGAGAGGAGAGAAAGAGTTCCAGTAACTTCAACGAGGGTTCCCTAGAGTTTTTAGCTAAATAAAAACCTGTGCATGAGAAGAGTAAATAAAATTTCTTTAGACCAGCTAACAAGAATATCTAAGGAAAGGAAGTTACCAGGGAGTTGTAGGACAAAGGCTTCTCAGAGCTGACATGGGGCCAAGATTTCAACAAAGTTCCTTCAAGCAAGAAGGGAAAAACCTTGTTGAATATATAAGGCAGTAGTGACCCCAGAAGATCCACACCACAGAAGCAAAAGGAAAGTAACCCTAGAATAAAAGCTTCTATAGACCCACCTGAAAGAACCTTGAAAGCTTAGGAAAAAATCAAACTAATATGCGATTTATAATGCCGGTCAGGAAAAAGTACAATACTCTTTAAAGGAATGCCACAAAATCAAGGACTCAACACATAAAATTCGCAAATATGTGACATTCAGTTAAAAATTACTGGACAAAGAAACAGGAAAAGGTGACACAGAACCAGAAAAATATCAGTCAATAGAGAGAGACAGACCTGGAAATAAAAGGCATGGAGGAATTAATGGAGCAAAGGCATTGAAAGGGCTATTACAAGTATGTTGCATATTCAAGAACGTAAATGAAAACAGGAATATAGTGAAGAGAGAAATGGGGGATTTTCTAAAAGAGCCACATAAAACTTCTAGCAATTAAAAAAATATAAATATAATATTCAAAATCAAAATTTCACTGGATGGGACAAACAGTGGTTTATGCACTGCAGAAAAAGAGATCAGTGAACTACAAGACACTTTGGGGCACCTGGTTGGCTCAGTCCGTAAAGCATGTGCTCTTGATCTCAAGGTTGTGAGTTTGAGCCGCACACTGGGTGGAGAGATTACTTAATAATAATAATAATGATGATAGGGGAGCCTGGGTGGCTCAGGGGGTTAAGCCTCTACCTTCGGCTCAGGTCATGATTCCAGGGTCCTGGGATCGAGCCCCGCATTGGGCTCTCTGCTCGGCGGGGAGCCTGCTTCCCCCTCTCCCTCTCTGCCTGCCTCTGCCTATTTGTGATCTCTCTGTCAAATAAATAAATTAAATCTTTTAAAAAAAAGTTTTAAAAAAATTTAAAAAAAATAATAATAAAGGTGAAGTGCAGAAAGAAAAAAATGACCGTAAGGCAATGGAAAAATACTGTTATAAACGTCTTACATTATATGAGAAGTGATAGAATATTATTTGATAATAGAATGTGGTAAACTAAAAAGGCACAGTATAAACCCTAGAGCAACCACTAAAATAAATAAATAAATAAATAAAGAGGTAGAACAAAGAATAAGCCAGTAGGGGAATAAGCCAACAGGGAAGATTAAATAGAAAAGTATAATTAATTCAAAGGAAGGGTTAATAGAAAACAAACAGCAAGATGACAGATTTAAACCCAAACACACTGATAAATAAGTTAAATGTTAATTGTCTAAATAGTTCAATTAAAAACCCGATAAAAAAGTAAGATCAATATATGTTAGTGATCAGAATCCCACACTAAAATAAGGAAACACGTTAAAAGTAAAAGGATGGAAGATATATCCAATAAATCAAAATCTTAAAAAAGCTGGAATACCCATATTGATACCAGATAAAATAGAAGACAAACCAAATATTACCAAAGATAATGAGGAACATTTCACAATGATCAAGGGTCAATTCATTTAGAACACAGAATAATTCTAAGTGTGTATGTACAGAATACCAGAAGTACAAAACACATGAAGCAAAAACTGACGAACTGAGGGGAGAAAACAAACAAATACAGCTGGAGACATCGACATTTCTCTCAGTAACTGGAAGAACAGGTACAGTGAAAGATAAAGAAGACTCTTTTTTCTTTTCTTTTATCAGCAAAGATAAAGAAGACTAGAATAGTACTCTCAACTGAAATAGTATTTATAGAATATGTAAACCAACAAAAGCAAAATATAAATTTTTATACTGCCTATGAACCATTTACCAAGACAGACCATCTGCTGAGCCAGGAGTAAGTCTTAAGAATTAAAAGGATTGAAACTATACACAGTATGTTCCCTTACCACAATGGCACTAAATTAGAAATCAATAACAAAGATATCTGGAAAATTCCCAAACATTTACAAATTAAACAACACACTTCTAAAATAACTCAAGGGCCAAATAAAAAAATCACAAGGGAAATCTGAAAATGTCTTGAAATGAATGAACATAAAAAGGTGCTTTGAGGAAATTTGTAGTTTTCTATGCTTTTATTGGGGGGCAAGGTCTAAAACCAATAACCTAGGCTTCCACCACAAAAAGCTAGAAGAAAATAAGTAGACACTAACAAAATAACCAAGAATAGGAATCAATACAACAGACAACTGAAAAACCGGAAAGATGAATGAAACCAAAAACAGGTTCTATGAAAAGAAAAAAAAAAAGTCAATGAAATTGATAGACCTCTAGCTACACTGAATGAAAGAAGCCAGAAATCATCAATATCAGGAATGAAAGGGGGAACATGACTTGAGAGTCTACAGATATTAACAGAACAAGAGACTATTATGAATGATTTTATGACAATAAATTTAACATCTAAGATGAAACAGACAAATTCCTTAAAAGACACAGATTACCAATACTGACTCTGGAAGTAACAGATAACTTGAATAGCCCTTTATCTGTCAAAAAAATTAAATTTGTTTTTTTTTTTTAAAGATTTTATTTATTTATTTGAGAGAGAGTGAACGAGGACATGAGCTCCTGGGGCAAAGGGAGGGGGAGAAGCAGACTCCCTGCTGAGCAGGGAGCCAGGTGTGGGGCTCAATCCCAGGACACTGAGATCATGACCGGAGCTGAAGGCAGCCGTCTAATGGACTGAGCCACCTAGGTGCCCCAATGAAATTAAATTCGTAATTTAAAAATGTCCTCACAAAGAAAGCTCCAAATTTTTTTTTAAATGGCTCACTGGTGAATTCCATCAAACATGTAAAAACAGAAGTAATACCAATCCGACATAAATTCTTCTACAAAGTAGAGGAGGGAACATTTCCCAACTCGTTTTATATGGCCAGCATTAGAGTGATTCCCAAACCACAAAAAGGCATTTTAAGAAAAATACACCTCAATCTCTCTCTCAAATATAGATGCAGAAATCTCTAACAAAATAGCAAGTCAAATTCAGCAATATATAAGAAGGAATGCAAGGCTGATTTTACATTTTTAAAAAATCAATGTTATTAATCATATTAATAGAATAAAGGAGAAAAACAATATGACCATTTCAATAAACACAGAAAAAAATTTAACAAATTTCCACACTCATTCAAAACAAAACTTCAGACAACTCAGAATACAAAAGAACTACCTTAATTTGATAAAAGGCATCTGTAAAATACTGACATAATATTATTTACTAGTTGGATGTAGAGAGAGGTTCTGAACAAAAGGGACAACCTGAAATAGTTTTCTGGGGGGACAGGACTTACTGTGCCCTATTTGTAGTGAGAGCTACACAAGTCTGTGTTAGAGCTCACAGAGTAAAAA
Source organism: Martes martes (assembly GCF_963455335.1). Classification (NCBI taxonomy): domain Eukaryota; kingdom Metazoa; phylum Chordata; class Mammalia; order Carnivora; family Mustelidae; genus Martes; species Martes martes. The sequence continues at coordinate 29,372,451 of NC_137894.1, forward strand.
AGTCAACTTTATTGTATGTAAAAGTTTTTAAACAGCAATAATAATAACCATTATTTCCCCTTACAATTTTTGACGTTCCATCATCAATGATTTGACAGTTAAGACAGAGTGTTCTAGTTCTACTATTGCCACTACTTAGTTGATACTGAGTGACTTAACCTCTTACATTTGGTTTCTCATTGTAAAATGAAAGGATATAATGAAATGATCTCCAAAGCCTCTCTCTATTCTAAAACCTATTCCTATTCCATGCTTCTGTTACATTTTTACTGCCCCAAATTAACAAGGAACACAAAATATTTCTATGCACTCAAGCGGATTTTAAGTTCTTGCTTCAGACAGTGTGAGCTGGCTTTCAATATTCTCTGCTATTGGTTTTATATGATCTTTTTAAGGGGCTTTGAACATTTCACCTTACTTACTAGCTTTGAGCAGCTGATCTTCAGATAATATTATTCTCCCCTATTTGAAATAACCAGGCCTCAGACTATAAGGACTATATAAGATTTCTATTCCCTCTGTCATATCAGACATTCTCTGCATTTTGCTATTAAAAAGTCTATCAACCAAAATGTTGCTTGTTACTTTAAATTTTATAAGACATGTGATATTGACATTCCTGAAGAATAGAAAGTAAGCCATTTTTAAAGGTTTCACATAATATGATAAAGCACTTTTTAAAAAAAAAACCCTGAATGGAAAATCTAGAGTTCCCCAAATCTTTTGCAATCTTTCGTATCTCCTGAAGACCTGCAGACGAGCAACATTTCAGGCTACAATATCTTTCTTTCTTTTCTTTTTTTTTTTTTTTAAGATTTTATTTATTTATCTATTTGACAGACAGAGATCACAAGCAGGGAGAGAGGCAGGCAGAGAGAGAGAGGAGGAAGCAGGCTCCTCACTGAGCAGAGAGCCCAATGCAGGGCTTGATCCAGGATCCTGGGACCATGACCTGAGCTGAAGGCAGAGGCTCTAACCCATTGAGCCACCCAGGTGCCCCATGGCTACAATATCTTTCACTGAAATGTTGTTTATATATAAAGATGAACAAAGTCAGCAAGGGAGCTTATACAATTTTAATTTAAATATCAGTGTTCATAGAAATCTGATTGTAATTAATGGTGTTTGGTTTAAATTGTCCTTGGAGATAGGTTCTCCTAAGAAAAGACCGGAGGGCAAATGATTATCAACCTTTTAAATTAACTCTACTTGTGTGATAGTGTTTTTCTCTGAGTAAATTCAAATACCCAGGCAACGACAAATGGACTGATAGTACAAATATATGCCAACAGATTCAGTAACTCCACTTTATCACCTATATTTCTGGTTTTTAAAAATATGAATCAACTCATTTAACTCTTTAAAATATACACCAAGATATAAAATGAAGTCCTGACCTATATTTGTTAAATAGAAATACATTTAGAAAAAGAAAAACAAATAAATATTTTCTTATAACTCTACTGCCATATTAAGCTTTAAGAAGAAAGCAGCAAATCAGTTTCTTACATTTCCTTGGTGTCGGATCACACTCACATACAAACACACACAAATCAACATCTTTGTATTTCCTTTACCATCACCCTGAAATTTATTGAACATGACATCAAAAAGTATCTGGAAGTTCCTCATATTTCCATATGTCTAGTAAGAACTGATCTCATATTAGAAAGTACCCTGGCACAGAAACCAAATTCCATAGAAAAAAGCAAATCTATATTAATGTTGAATAAATCTCCTGGCAAAACACTTTATTTAGTGCTACCAGATTTGTCAATAAGACAGAAAAATACAAAATGTTCCAACTATTTCTTTATAGAAATAATTAGGTTAAAAATCAAAGGCTTAATCTATTAAAACCATTCCTTTTAAATCACATGGACCATACACATACAGACAGAATGTTTTAATGTGAATGAGACACCAGCCTGGAAGCCTGGCTCCTTAGCAGTAATGCCAAACAAACCCCTGAATCACAGCTGGCCAACAAGAAGCTAACTGTAGTCCTTAAAACTCACTATAGTCTGGGCAAGCATGACAGTGTTATTATAATAGGCACAATTTAATGAAAGTGTTTATATCAGGTGTTGGAAGTTTCTAGGAGACCAGATCCTGAGCTACAGCAAAACAAAAATTAAGTATCAAGTACTACAAGTGGCCTTTTCGGTTTTTCCTTTTAAGAACTTAAAAGTGGTTATTAACACTAAAGTAATAACTCAGTCCTAAAAAGGAATGAAATCTTACCATTTGCAACAACATGGATGGAGACAGACAAGTATTATGTTGAGTGAAATAAGTGAGTCAGAAAAAAACAAACACCACATGATTTCACTCACATGTGGAATTTGAAAAACAAAACAAACAAGCAAGGGGGAAAAAAAAGAAAGAGGCAAACCAAGAAACAGACTCTTAATTACAGAGAACAAACTGATGGTTACCAGAGGAGAGGGGGGTGGTGGGGGCAGTTAAATATGGGATGGGGATTAAGGAGGGCACTTGTTACGATGACCGCTGGGTGTTGTATGGAAGTGTTATATCACTATATTATAGACCTGGAACTAATATTACACTGTGTGTTAACTAACTGAAATTTAAATAAAAAGTTAGAAAAACAAATAAATGAGGGGTGTCTGGGTGGCTCAGTCATTAAGGGGCTGCCTTCAGCTCAGGTCATGATCCCAGGGCCCTGGGATCGAGCCCCGCACGGGCTCTCTGCTCGGCTGCAAGCTTGCTTCTCCTTCTCCCACTCCCCCTGCTTGTGTTCCCTCTCTCGAATCCTTTTAGAAATATAAATAAATAAATAAATATATGGATGAATGAATGAATGAATAAATAAATGAATGGAAAGAAGGAAGGAAACAAGGTAAAGCAATTTGTTGTTTAGCACCCAGGTCACTGGCATAGAAACAGGTAACATTTCTAAGGGACATGTCCCTACTACAGAGAAAAACAGGGGGGATAAAACACCAAAAGCACCTCATATCACTAAATGCAATGAAATAAATAATTGTGTGTGAACCTTAGCTTCCTACACTTACTTATTCGTTTTTTCAGGATCCCCTTCTAAATGAACTGTTTAAAGTTCCCCTAGCTCACCTACAATTTTTTAATACTTTATTACAAAGTACAGTTTCTGTTTGAATTATTTTGTTAAGGATAAAGCAACTTAAATATTACACTATTGATAAACACAACACTAAAAGTCAGTTCTGCTTACTCCTAATCCAGGAATAAATGAAAACAAAGTTTAAATCAGCTCACAGACCTCAGTTTTTGCCACCTCCTTCCCTCTCTGTTTCTGCTATTTATACTGCTGAGGTCATTCCACTTTCGTACTGGGAAATGTCTGCTGTTCCTGCTTGGACTTGCTTCATCAATCACTGAATTCTCACTTTCTCATACAATAGGACTCCATCACAGGATATAATTAATCCCACTAAAGCAAGCAAACCTCTTAAACTTTAGGCCCAGCTGTGAGACCTTGGACAAATTCATTTCTATAAAAATGATAATAATATTTAATCCAGAAGACTGCAGTGAGGCTCGTATGAGGTTAATGTACGTGAAAGAGCTCTGAATGTTCAAAGTGTCACACAAAGGTGAGGGTCTCTGTTTCTTCATCTGTCATATGGGAGGATTCCCTTAGCTGATCTCTAAAAAACTTTCCATCTCTAAAAATTCTTTGATATTTACATTTGAAGCACATGAAACTCTTCTTACTGAGACGGTAACTTTACATAGCTGTAAGAGAGGTAGGGAACAATCAGCTCAACCTTCTCATCTCACAAAAGGAGTCCAAAGGCAGGCTAAGGAACCTGCAGACCAGAGAAGTCAGTAGGAAAGCTGGGCCAGGCTGGACTGAGACCTGACTCTGTGCAAAATCCCTTCTGGGGATTTTCACATGATACTGTTCACTATTCTGGGAGCTTAAAAATCCCTCTTTACCTCTTTACCACAGCTTGAACAATTACCTTTTCAACCTGGTTACAATGAAAAGCTCAGTAAAAAGATGTAAACTTTAAAAATAGTAAAATAAATAAAATAATAACAGTAATAAAATAAAGTAATAATAAAATAAAATAATAATAAGTAAATAATAGTTTGGTGAAAATGACTTAACCGCTAACAGTCCGATTGAAAATGTTTACAGATGATACTAACAGCAAGGGGGTCAGATCAAACCATCCAGCTGTTCATTTGGCTTGTGTGATATTTAAGCCAATGGGCATGAAATAAATGCTATCTAACCTTTCCTAATTAAAGACTTTTAATTCTGATTTTGTTATTTACTAGCTGTGTGATCTTAAGCAATTTATTTATTTCTCTGAGTCTCCGTCCCCTCATCTTAATTTTTTCAAGTTTTTTTTTTTTTAAAGATTTTATTTATTTATTTGACAGAGAGAGAGAGAGAGAGAGAGCTCACAAGCAGGCAGAGCAGCAGGCAGAGAGAGAGGGGGAAGCAGGCTCCCCGCCGAGCAGAGAACCCGAAGCAGGGCTTGATCCCAGGACCTGAGATCATGACCTGAGCTAAAGGCAGAGGCCCACCCCACTGAGCTACCCAGGTGCCCCAAGTTTTCTTTTTTAAGTAATGTCTACCCAACATGGAGCTCGAACTCAAAATCGCAGTATCTAGAGACAAGTGTTCCTCCAACTGAGCCAGCCAGGTGCCCCTCCTCATTTTTAAAACAAGGATAATACCAAGGATTTCACCTGGTTATTGTGAATTAAATGAGCTAATTCATGTGAAGGCCCTAGAGCAGTGTTTGGCACATACACTTCCCTTCGCCAATCTTCTAAACTTCAAGGGAATTTTCTCTCCTTTCTCTTCATCAGAAAGATTCCTGGGGGCACCTGGGTGGCTCAGTCATTAAGCATCTGCCTTCAGCTCAGGTCAGAACCCTGGATTCCTGGGATCCAGCCCCACATTGGGCTCCCTGCTGGGTGGAAAGCCTGCTTCTCCCTCTCTTACTCCCTCCCCCTGCCTGTGTTCCCTCTTCTCACTGTGTTTCTCTCTGTCAAATAAACAAATAAAATCTTTAAAAAAAACAAAAAAGATTCCTGAAATTAAATTTATGAGGTCTTTCTTGGTTCTCAAATCAGTTATTGGCAATCGTACAATAACTAAACCTAAATAAAATGAGGGGCATTGTGACCTAATAGAAGGCAAATGAGGTTTGGAATGAGAGAGTTTGAAGAGCTTTTGACCTTGAGCAATTTACCAAACTTCTCAAAGCTTCTTATCTGAAAATGAGACTATTATCTAGTTTTTTATCATTCTGTCTTTCCTATTCACAGAGACATTGCAAATACTTTGAAAAGGGCATCTCTTACTCATCTTTGTCTCTTCCATAGTAAGGTAAGGTTCAAAATTATAAGATTTGATGCTGGAATAAGGCAAGAGGTTGGTAAAAAGGGATTCAAGACTAGAATAAATATGTGACATTATGAAAAAAGGAAGTACAAACCCAGTTTAACTGGCTCCAACTGTAGGCATTATGTCATTGCTTCCTCTTCTTTCCTTACAAATGGCTCTCAAATATTCTTTTCCTACAGGAAGATGCAAAGTGGGAAATAAATATTAGTGAAGGTTATTTGAATCATACTTTAAAACTGAGCATTCTTTAATTTACCATTAGGCAGAGTCAAACTGTTAAGAGGTGTTTTACTTTAGGAAACACTATGGTTTTAAGTAGCCAAAAAAGTAACCTTACCTCAGAAAATCACTTCTAATGAATAACAATACCTTGTTAAAAATAACTACTCAGGACAGGATTGCATGAAGCACTGTAGCTCATTATATTATGCAAAAATATTTCTAAAACTAAGTTCTTAATCTTCTGGGTGAAGGGTGAGTGGTGAGACATAAAACTAAGAGAATCTGATGAAAACTGTGAATTGCATTTCCCCCCAAATGCATATACATGAATCATATTTTGCATATAATTTTAATTGAGAAATTAAACCCAGTCATCTAGTCTGTGAATCTCTAAAACCTGGTAGTAGACTCTGAGGAATACTTTTTGAGTTATTCAAAATCATGGATTTATAGGATTTTAGAACCATAAGCAATTGAGCACTCATCTAATGCAAACTGCTAATAGAAAAATGTAGTAGTGGCCCAGAAAGTTAAAAAGAATTAAGTAAAGGCTTACTGTACTCAGGAACAAAGGTGTCCAACTACTATGCTAATCCACATAAGACTAACCATACAAAATTTAGTATAAATCAGAGCCTTTGGTTTAGAATAATTCTCACAGTGGAACCCAAACAGAAGACTGGCAAATGGTTTTTTTGGTTCCAAACATCAGTGGTGGTTAAGATAATGACTTCTGGAATTTTTCATAGATGTGTGAAAAAGTTGATTAATTCACTTAATCTTTCTTAACTTCAGGTTCTTCAAATACAAAAATGGAAATAATAAAACCTACTTATGAAGAGTTATTTTAGAGATAAAATCAAGTAACATATATAAAGTATTTAACCTAGTGCTTAGTACACAGTAGGTGCTCATGAAATGATATGAATTAAAAATATTTCTAGGGGCGCCTCGGTGGCTCAGTGGGTTAAAGCCTCTGTCTTCTGCTCAGGTCATGATCCCACGGTCCTGGGATCAAGTCCCACCAAGTCCCATGTCAGGCTCTCTGCTCAGCGGGAAACCTGCTTCCCCCCTCCCCACCCTGCTGCTCTGCCTACTTGTGATCTCTGTCAAGTAAAAACAAAACAAAACAAAACAAAATTTCTTATCTGCAACAAAATGGATGGATCTAGAGCATAATCCTAAGCAAAATGACAAATACCATGTGATTTCACTCATATGTGGAATTTAAGAAACAAAACAAATGAGCAAAGAGAAAAAGAGACAAACCAAAAAACAGATTGTTAACTAGACAGAGAACAAACTGGTGGTTACCAAGGGGAGGTGAGGGTGGGGATGGGTGAAATAGGTAAGGGGAATTAAGAGTACAGTTATCATGATAAGCACTGAGTAATGAAGAGAACTGAATCACTATAAGGTATAACTGAAATGAACATAACACTATATGTTAACTATATTGGAATTAAAATTTCTTAAAATTAATACTTAAAAATTTTTCTTATCAAGTCATGGAATTGGATAAAATATGAAACAAGTCTCTAAGTAAATGAGATGCTTTCTAGTTGAACAAAATAAGTGGCAAACATTTACTGAGAGTATCTTTTACATAATATACTATTTAAGGTATTGATTGAGGATGTAGAAAAGATAAAATTGTCCTTTCAAGAGGAATTAGGTAGACAGAGTTTTCTCTTCATTTCTGTCTTGGGTTTCTCTTTTTCCTTTTCCTCTTAGGGTTCAGCTTTTTTGCATACATACTCTGGGTTCCCACCTGGACTAGGAGGACCCCTCACATGATAACCCCTTATTCTGACCTTTCACCTGAGCCTCAGAATCCCAACATCCAGTTGTTTTTAGATATTCCCACCTGAATATACCATAGGCAAAAACTCAACATGTTCAAAAGTGAGCTTTTCATCTCTTCCCAAAATCCATCCACTCTTTCAATTCCCTGCTCTGGTTAACAATGCAGCAGCCACTTAGACACACCAAAAGTCTAGCAGTAATCACAGTTCACCAATCATCTTAAAACCTCATTGATTTCTACTCTAAACGCTTTCCAAGTCTACTCTCTCAATTCCATCCCTATCAATAGTACTCAAATCCAGGTCATTATCTCTCAATATGGCCAATTCAGTAATCCAACTGGCTCACTCTTATCCTACCCCAGAATCATTTATAATGATCACTCTAAAATGAAAATCTTGTCACAGCATGCACCATCATATGTCAGACCCTTCCATGGCTATTCTCCATAGAATGAAGTCAAAGCTCACCCACAGGAAAAATGGACAGGATGACATTTAAAGTACTCAATGACCTGGTTCATGCCTACCTCCACAGCTTCACTTCATATCTCCCCCTTTATCACACCACAGTCATACTGAATCCCATGTGTTCTCACGCTGTTCTCTTTGCCGATATATCATTACCCTCTGCACGAATAGGAAATTCCTACTTGCTCTTCAAGATTCAGGTCCAGGATCACTTCCTAGGAAGCCTGCCCGGAGTATACTTCCCTACCTGACCAAGCTCACACATCATTACAACAAGCACCCAGGAGATATTTGTTACACTGAACAAAAATAAAAATTAAGTGAAGTAATGACACAGCAGCAATTAATTCATAAAAATAAAGCCAGTAAGAGAAACTAGTTGTATTTTAGTGTTTCTCTGGAGAAAATAAAGTTTTGATCTGAAGATTTGAGGACTATTTATTCACAGATTGGTGGAAGAGAGGAAACAAAAGCATTTGAGTGAAAGAGAGAGGGACATGAACACATTTAGAGGAGAAATGTGTATAGTAAGGCTGGAGGGATAGACAACAGCAAATATAAACTCATAAATGTTGCCATCCTTATAAAGAGGTTTAGGAACTATCACCAATAAATCATCAGACTTTTCAAATAATTTTCTCTGAAACTATATGGTATACTTACCATTTACAGTTATTACCTTATACTTCCATGAGGGGGATATTAGTTTAGAAATATATCTTCATCTTTTAGTTAATTCCTTGCAATCTACAGGTTTAAGAAAGTACTCCTACTTAATTCACATGTACTGAAGAACTTTACATAAAATCCTGAAATTATCATATATCTTTATGTTGCATGAGAGTTTGCTGAACTGGAGTAAGTTAATATAGACTCTTTCAGGTAGGTCAAGGGCTAGTCAACCTTACTAAATATTAACCTTTATTATTAGAACATTAGATTATTCCAAGTCATAAGAAGAAACTAAAAATATAGGAAGCTTAATATTCAAGTCAACAGGAATTAAGCTATAAATATTTTGTTCTCTGAATGCGAATAATTAAAGAATATCAATCCTGAAACTTAAATACACAGGTCATAATGCAGACAAAGAAGAGATCTATGAGATATTTCCACATGTAGAGTGAAGATTAAGGTCATCTACCAAGAATAAAAAGAGGAAAAAAATTTTGTCATCTCTGAACTACACTTAATGACAAAATCTACTGCTTGCAGTAAAGACAGAGAACATTCATTCTAATACATTAGTTAGAAGATCACACAATTAGTCAAAAGGAAATCAAGTTGGAAGCTTAAGCAGCACAAGTAAATCAGCCACCCCAAACTGAAGCATCTCTAAATGGAATTCTGTACCATTTTTATTTTATATATTTAACTATATAGCTGTATAAGATAACAACAACCCAGGGCATATCTTCTATATCAAAAAGAAAGGTGATTAGAAAACAGATATATGTTGACAAAGCACAGAAGCACTTTGGAGCATAAAAGTCATTTGCATGGAGTTGTATGTCTTCTTGTCCTTGACTCTGTAAATGCCAATTCCCTGCTTTCAGGTTTGCAGACAATAAAAAGTGCGATACAACACTGAATGTTAATTTTCAACATAACACTGATGTTATGTCAGAAGATATGGGTAATTCTCACTCTCACATAATACCTGTCATGTTAAAATAACCCTACTGATACAAACCAACGTTCGTGAATGAAAGGTGGAAAAATTCTTTTGAGCTGTTGTCTTCAAGCAAATTGACAGATATGAATGCACAAACACTAGTGTTCGATTATGAAACCCCCTCACACATAAACACCATTGTAAAATAAATTTCTCTAAGAGAAGAGGGACTGAAAATGTTACAGGCTTGCTAAAGAGAGTAACACCAAGCTATAAAAGAAACTGGCAGCCCAAGAATATGATATTGACAATCACGTTATGCTCAAGTGTGCTATAGATGGTCATTTAGATGCTGTCAGCCAATGTCATCTGAATGTCTTCAAAATTCCATTTTATGAAAAACCTGCTGACTTAGGGAAGGAATACAGAATCATCTATCTGATCTAAAACAGCAAACTGTTTTTGTCTGATATATATTTATCTTTCAACAAGAAGAGAGAGTTATATATTTATCGTGATGATAATCTTAACCATAAATTGGGGCCCAAGTCTGCACTGTACAAATGTAAGAATTGTTCATAAAAGAGTAGCAGATTTTATGTTCATACACAGTCATTCTTACTATTGTGGTAGTTATGTTCTATAAAGTTTTCATAAATGCTGCATCAGTGAATACTGTACTTCTACTGTTTCTAGGAAATGGGAAATACAGGGTGAGCCTCTGATTATAACATTTTCATCAAATGATCAATACATAAATTTTGTTTTATGTGTATTTCACTTAAAATCATGTTATTTAATAAATATTGTTCACTCATTAAAATCTAACTCAATAGTATTATTCATGACTGAACAAAGTTTATCTAACACACATAATGTTGCCATAAGGTATATCAGAACTATGTTGTATTTAGGAACACTACACAGCTCTCCCGCACTTTGGAGAACATGTTAAACAGCCCAAAAGGCACAAAAGTATGAAAAATGTGGCACTAAGGAAATGGAGAAAAGGACATTAGTTTATAGTATGAGAGTTAAAATAAGAAGGCAAATGTCACCTTGTTCAACCTCAGCTGAGAATGTGCAAATCAGGCAACTCATTTTTTAAAATTAATCCTTACATCCAATGTGGGGCTTGAACTCACAACCCCAAGATCAAGAGTCACATGCTGTACCAACTGAATCAGCCAGGCACCCCAGGCAACTCATTTTTTCACCACTCTGAGTACATCTACAAATGATCATGGAAGCACCAAAATTATTGATTTGGGGGTTGCAAATAAATTGTAGCAAGTAAGCAGAAATGAAAGCCATGAAGTACAAGGATCAACTATGTGTGTATATATCCCTGTGTGTATGTGTGTATATATGAATGTATGTTTGTGTGTGTATATGCATACGACACATCTGAGAGGAAAGACAAGCTGTGGGACTCTAGTATGAGACTCTCCCAAGGTCCTTTTCTATATTTCCACTTGGTAAACTGGATACCTCTACCTGAATGTACTACGCGCACTTCAAACTTAACACACCAGGCTCATTTCTGTGCTTACCCCAAACCTGCCTTCTGCTACATCACTACTCAAGTCACTGCGACTCTGACTCCTTTCTCCACATCTTACCCAGGCACCAGATCATATTGATTCATCCTCTGAAGTATCTCTTAAAGTTTCTCTCTCCCCTGACCAAGCCCACTGCAGTCATAGTGAAATGCCTATCGTTTGGACCACTAGCACAGTTTTACCATCTTCTTTCTCCATTCTCTACTTCAAAATCACAGGCTATATTACTGTCACTGTTAGTTTTCCAAGACCTAATTATACTTTTACTTCCTGATACCTATGTGATGAGCTCCAAATTTCTTGGTTAATGGTATAAAATGCTTCATTATGATTTGGCACCAAATCGTCCTTCTTTATTTATCTACTGTCACTCATCTCTGATAAACTCTATAGCCACAGTAATCTATTTCCCATTCTTTGAATATATCCTGCCCTTTAAAGATCCTTTATACATGTCAGAAATTCCACTAGCAATGCTCTTTCTTCCATTATTTATTTGCCCTCAAAGGCTCTTCTTATGTCACCTCCTTTATAAAGACTTTTCTGATGGGCCTTTACCTCTACTTATATAGAGGTAAAGAATAAATAAAAAGGTAAAGGTATAGAATATAGTTATAAATAGTTATGTACATATATAAAGGTATAGAATATAGTTAGTCACTATATTCCCTATACTTCCATAATACTTTCACATAATCCTATTCTAAAATTCCTTGAGTTCTAATTATTAACGAAGTACAAGAATGTACAAGGTTGGCCAAATACTGATTGCTCCTGCAGCTGGGTAATGCAGATTCATTAAACTACGGCCTATTTTAGTGAGTATGCTCAATTTCCATTAAAACAAAGTTTAAAAAGTCAAGAACAAAGACAGAAAGAGAGAAAATATTTGACTATAAGTAATTGAAAATTGGACTTATGTGTGACTTAAACAAATATGGCATTAACTTTTTTTCTCCACACACAAAGTCCAGAGTTCCCAGTCTCCGGTCATCACAGAGGCTCAAGAAGGTCATCAAAGACCAAGTCCCTCTCTTTTTGCTGCATTAAGTGTGTTGATTTGTTGCTTCAAAGCCACTTGCAATAGATAGAGGTATTATCTCTACATTCAAGGCAGAAAGAAGGATAGCGCAAGTCACTATCAAAAGCGTTTCTTCAGTGCCCTCAGCAAATTTAGTTTGTAATACATTGTCCATAAGCTCTTAACAGTGCCCTGATGGCCTGATCCTCCGCTTTGAAGGCAGAGACTATTTTTGTACTTTAGCAAGCAATCTAGTACCTAGCATATAGAGGTACTCTGTATCTAATGAATATATGAATCTAATAAAGGAAAATAATAGTATGCATAATAACATAAGAACTCTGCTAACTTTCTTTCTAAAAATAATATAGGGGCGCCTGGGTGGCTCAGTGGGTTAAGGCCTCTGCCTTCGGCTCAGGTCATGGTCTCGGGGTCCTGGGATCGAGCCCCGCATCAGGCTCTCTGCTTGGCAGGGAGCCTGCTTCCCTTCCTCTCTCTCTGCCTGCCTCTCTGCCTCCTTGTGATCTCTGTCTGTAAAAAATAAATAAATAAAATTTAAAAATAATATAATAAAAAGTGCTCTGAAAATTGCCAATGCTGTGCAAATAAGGAACTACTAGTATTACAGTAGTTTGACATGTACTATCACGGGATGTTTTACTGTTTTCTCTGTAGGCAACCAGGCAGATGATTAACAAAAAGTCAAGAGACCTGAATTTTTGTCCAAGCAAAACAATCTGATGAAACTCAACTGACTTAAAGATAAAGTGTATTTATCTCCCAGGGTTGTTCTGAGGATATGGAAAATGTAAACAATATGAAAGCACAGTGAAATGTATAAAACAGCATACACACATGCATTATAAATGCAATGGTTCTATTAAGTCTTGAGAGGAAACTTACAGTTCCTATGTAGTACGCATAAAGATATATACTGCACGCCACCATCAATAATATGAATTAAACATGAATGCTGAATGTGGCTAGATGAGTTCCTAGATTTGGCCCTGGTTCATTCTGGCTATGGGGAAGTAAACTAACCAGACCTTATATTTATACCTCACCAGAGAAAAAATGCTTTATAAAATAAAATAAGCATCTTGATGCAATTATGTAATATCCACAAACTGAAAAGTAGGATATGATAAACAAACTGGTTAATACAGAATAGTTGACATCGAATCCCAATTCATCAATTAATAATTACTACCAATAAATGAATAGTACAAAAGTAGGCCAAGGTCCTAAAGCACTTCTAAGTTAAATCAAGTGAGAAATAAGAGTAGAAGCATTGAATATTAATTTTCCTCTGACTTTAATAAACTTGACTGAGCTTATAAAGAGTACTCTTCAGGGTGACCTTATGGCTCATACGTACAGGCAACACTGGGGGTCAGAAATACTTCTGATTAATGTTAACTTCAGTGGTCTGTTTTCTAAATTTTTATTAAATTGTATATTTCCTAACCTATAAGAATGTTACAATAAGCATTATGTATATGTAACAACAAACTAGCCAATACTAAGGAAGAGAAAAATGACAGTTCTAAAGCAAGAGAATCTCTACAGAATATTATATTAAGAATTCATGCATCTTCACCTTTATTGGATTTGGAGACAATAGCTGCTTTGAAGAAAAACACGGTCTTCTGTCAAGTATGTTTAATTAATTCTCACTTCCCAAACATTCAAATACTTTAACCTTATTATTAAAGATTTACCATTTCCTAATTCATTTAAGCAGAAACTATTCTCCATGTAGGTTACCACAGAATTATTAATACTGAAAACTGACTTATCTTAATACAAAAAACGGCATCAAGACTGTAGTTCAGTAAATTCCAGCAGAGTACTGTATAAAGCATCAGTAGGTCATAAGCAAAACTGAAAAAATTTCAACAGGGGATCAGACTTTTCTTACCATTATTTCTACAGGAGGAATATCCATTTCATAAGAAACCAAAATGTTAAAATACTAAGAATGAGGGTGCCAGGGTGGCTCAGTGGGTTAAGCCTCTGCCTTAGGCTTGGGTCATGATCTCGGGGTCCTGGGATCGAGCTCCACATCTGCCTCTCTGCTCAGTGGGGAGTCTGCTTCCCCCCCACCCTATCTGCCTTCCTCTCTGCCTACTTGTGATCTCTGTCTGTCAAATACATAAATAAAATATTTTTTAAAAAAGAATAGTAAGAATGAGCTTATGCTTTATAGCTGTATCCACCTACTTTCAAATACATCAATTTTTGTTTTTAAATGGGGAGAAACAACGTTTCTCTTCCTGTTTTATCGGCATACGTTGTTTTATCAGCTAAAACTTCAATAGTGACTATTCTTCCTACAAAGAATTTGGCATATCTGCAATAAACAATAAATTATTTGTTAATGTATGTAAAAATAAAAGTTGTAAGTGATATAATTACAGTGAGGAGCTATTTTAAATATTTAACTTTTCAGATGGAGGAGGAAGTATATTAACTTAAAGATTTATTGCTTTTTAAAACATTCATGATTTTATCTCATTAAAAACTAGAGAGGATATTATATATTAATAAATGATTCAATACAGCAGAAGATACAAGAGTTCTGCACATTTACACATCTACTGACAGACACACCAAAACATATGAAGCAAAAACTGACAAAATTGAAGGCAGGAGGCACCTCAGTGGCTCAGGTCATGATCTCAAGATCCTGGGATCCAGCCCAGGGGCTGGCTCCCTGCTCAGTGGGGAGCCTACTTCTCCCTCTCCCTCTGCCCCGCCCCCCTGCTCATGTGCTCTCTCTCTCTCAAGTAAATAAATAAAAATCTTAAAAAAAAAAAAAACTAAAGGGAGAAATAATGAGTTGTACAATAATAGTTAGAGGCTTCAATATCCCACTCACAATAGTGGATAAAGCAACCAAATAGAACATAAGAAATAAAGGACTAAACATCATAAACCAACTAGACCCAAAAGAGATATACAGAACCCTCTACCCAACACAGAGTATATATTCTTCACAGATGCATGTAAGACATTTTCCAGGACAGACCATATGTTCAGCCACAAATTAAGCCTCAACAGATTTAGAAAGATAAATATCACACAAAATATCCTTTCCAGCCACAACAGGATAAAGTTAGAAACCAAGAACAGAAGTAAAACTGGAAAATTCACAAATTTGTGGAAATTACACTGCACACTCTTCAGCAACCAATGGATTAAAAAAAGAACTCACAAGAGACATTAGAAAATACTTAGACATGAATGAAAATGAAAATACGACATGCCAAGACTGACGGGAGGCAGGGAAAGCAGTGCTAAGGGGAAAATACATAGCTATAAATGCTTGCCTTAAAAAAAAGAAAAAAGAAAAAGCTCAAATCAGCAACCTAAGCTTACAACTTAAGCAACTAGAAAAAGAACTAAACCCAAGATAGCAGAAGGAAGGAAATAATAAAGATTAGAGCAGAGATAAAGGAAATACAGAACAGAAAAACCATACAGGAAAATCAACGAAACCAGAAGTTTGTTCCTTGAAAAGATCAACAAAATAACAAATCTTTAGCTTAGACTAAGAAAAAAAGAGAAAAGTCTCAAATTATTAAAATCATTCACTAAAATTAAAGTGGAGTCGTTACTACCAATTCTAAAGAAATAAAAAGGATTATAAAAGAGTTTGGGAGGGGCACCTGGGTGGTTCAGTGGGTTAAAGCCTCTGCCTTCCACTCAGGTCATGATCCCAGGGTCCTGGGATTGAGCCCCACATCACATAGGGCTCTCTGCTCAGCAGGGAGTCTGCTTCCCTTCCTCTCTCTCTCTGCCTGCCTCTCTGCCTACTTGTGATCTCTGTCTGTCAAATAAATAAATAAAATCTTAAAAAAAAAAAAAAGAGTTTGGGACAACTGCGTGGCTCAGTCAGTTGAGTGTTGGACTCTTGGTTTCAGCCCAGGTTGTGATTTCAGGGTCTTGAAATATAGCCCCACAGTGGGCTCTGTGCTTAGGGCAGAGACTGCCTGTCCCTCTCTCTCCCCTTTTGCCCCTCCCCCCAGTCTAAACATGCATACTTGCACTCACTCTCTCTCTTTCTCTCTCTCTCTCTCTCAAATAAATAAATAAATAAATAAATAGTTTTTTTTTTTTTAAAGGGTTCTGTGAACAGCTATACATTAACAAACAGGATAACCTAGAGGAAATGGACAAATTCCTAGAAACACAAAACTTACAAAGAATAAATCACGAAAACATAGATCTGAATAGACCTATAGCTAGTAAGGAGATTAAATCAGCAATCAAAAATCTCCAAACAAAGGACCTGATGGTTTTGCTAGTGAACTCTGCCAAACATTTAAAGAACTAAAGCAGTCCTTCTCAAACTTTCCTAAAACACTGAAGAGGAGAAAACATTTCTTCATTCATTCTATGAGGTCAGCATCATCCTGATGTCAGACAAAGACACTACAAAAGAGACAAAAAGCCCAGAAATAAACCCTCACATATATTTCACATATATGCAAATCAAAAGTATAATGAGATCTACTTCACATCCAATAGAAAGGCTAGTACGAGAGAAAGAGGGAAGAGAAAGGAAGGGAAGGGAGGGCAGGGGTAGGGAAGGGAAGGGTAGGGAAGGACAGGGAGGGCAGAAAGACAATAACAAGTTCTGGTGAGGCCGTGGAGAAACTGGAACACTTGTACACTACTAGTACTAATTTAAAATGGTAACTGTTGCTACAGAAAACATAATGGTGATTCCTCAAAAATTAAAAATAGTTACCATATTCCCCAGCAATTTACTTCTGAGTCTATACCCAAAAGAATTGAACACAAGGTCTTTTTTTTTTTTTTAAAGATTTTATTTATCTACCTGACAGACAAAGATCACAAGTAGGCAGAGAGGCAGGCGGGTGGGTTGAAGGGGAAGCAGGCTCCCCGCTGAGCAGAGAGCCCGATACAGGGCTCGATCCTGGGACCCCGGGATCATGACTGGAGCCGAAGGCAGAGGCTTTAACCCAATGAACCACCCAGGCGCCCCGAACACAAGGTCTTGAAGACATGTATCCAATGACGTTTACAGCAGCACTACTAAACCAATGCTAAAATACAAAAGCCACTCAAGTGTCCATTGACAGATGAATGAATACAATGGAATATTATTCAGCTTCAAAAAGGAAAGAAATTCTGCCATATGCTGCCAACATAGACAAACCTTGAAGACATTAGCCTAAGGGAAATGAACTAGTCATGCAAAGACAATGATCCCATATATAAGGTACATTAAGTAGTACTTAAAGTAGTCAGAACAATAGAGACAGAAAGTAGAATGGTGGATGCCACAGGGCGGGGGGGCAAAGGAGAATGGGGAGTATTAGAAGGTCGAGGAACTATATAAAGTATCCTCCAAAATTAAAAGGCATTTTGAGAGCCAAAAACAAAGTAGGCAATGCCATACTTTGTTGGCATTGGATCATCAAGCGAATGATGATCCAGACCTACACAGTTATTTCCCAAAAAGTCTGGCCCTTAGCTACAGGTTTTATAGAGCAAGGGGACACAGGGGGCACTGTAGGGAGCTCATAAGGTTCACGTGCATTTCAGAGGCTTTGCATTCACCTAATTGACACATCTCATGATGTTATCTGTGCAACAGGAAGAGTTAAGACTATGTTATTTGAACAAATTTACAGAGAATCAAAGCCAAAGCAATCCTCCCCACATTCCAACCCTGGTGGGCATTTCTAAGGCATATAACCTAATCTCCAAGGGGCCTGGAACATGTAGCCCCAAGAGAGGTCACAGAGAGGACATAAACAAGACGAAGGGCCAATGATGGAGTCAGTATTGTCATCACTCCTATAAGGAGTTATTGTTAAGTAAGCATAGAGCAGTTTTACAAGATGAAAAGTTACAGAGATGGATGGTGCTGATGGTTCCACATTATGAATGTATATAATGTCAACTGTACACCTAAAATGGTTAAGATGGTAAAATGTATGCTTAATCCATTTTACCACAATAAAAAGAATGAGAAAACATTGAGGCGTAATGGATGGAATAAATGGGCTACCACGGAGTAAGAGAAGAATCTACATGTCATGATTAAGGGGGAACATTATAAAGAAGGAGGGGGGGAAGGAAATAAGAAAGGAAGGAAGGTGGATAGGGAGAGAGAGCAAAAGGGAGGGAGGGATTCACACACATACACATATATATACACACAGAAGCACACTTTGAACTTTGGCCCAAAGCACCAGGTACTATAGCATAGCAAATGCCCCCTGGGGATATCAATTACTGTCATATTCTGACATCAAAGATATAATTTCCAACTTGGTCTAAAGTGACCAAAATTGGACAAAATCAGGAGTAATTAACTGAAAAAAAAAAACAAAAAAACCCGCAGATCTGAAAGATCCAGACAATGTTCCACTGTCACTCCCTGTTAGGATATCAAACTGAATTTGGAAGAGTTTGGTATGAGTTCTGTTTGCTGAAGTTAGGTCTCAGGATACACACATAGCGTGGTTGCTCCTGGAGCCGCTGACTTGCTAGATGCTATGGGCAAGTACTAGTGCCATTTGCTGGAAAAAAAAAAACACCACATATTCCATGGTAGCTACTTAAAATCAACATTTTCACAGCTTCAAATGGTAATAGAAGTAAAATATTCTAATTTCAAACTCACTCCAAGCTGCCAATTTAAAAATGTATGTTCTTATAAACTTCTACAAGCCTTAGAGTTAAGTAATGTGTTACTAACACCTGTGACTGCCTCTTCCCTAAAGCCTGTGTCACTTCAGCTGGCATAACAACTCATCCTCCTTGGAGGAATTCAGTCCCCTTGTCACACAGTCCTGGTCAAGCAGGTGAAAATACTTGTCATGGGCGATTCTTTTTGCGTAATAAGATGTCTCTAAGCTCTTTAGAATCTGTAGACAGATTCTACTTGGCAGCCGCCTCCCTCTTTTGCTACTCCTGGTGCGGACTGTGTGCTCTCTTGGTGGGGACCTGGTACCCCTTTTGTGAAGCAACAGCTGGGGAGACTCCGGTGCTCACCGTGGCCAACAAAAAGCCCAAGGAAGGAGTCAAGACTGAGAACAATGATCCTATTTATTTGAAGGTGGTGGGGCTGGATGGTCCTGTGATGCCGTGTAAGACCAAGAGGCATATACCACTTAGTCAACTAATCAAAGCCCAGTGTGAAGACAGGGTTTGCCAATGAGGCAGATCAGTCGGCCAACTGATGGGCAGCCAATCAATGAAAGAGACACGCCTGTGCAGCTAGAAGTGGATGATGAATACAACTGATGTGTTCCAGCAGCAGACAGGAAGTGTTTACTAAAAAGGGAATCTGCTGCTTGACCCCAGAACTCTGTTCCTCCAGACCAAGATGGCACTCTCAGTGAGAAAGCCACAATTTGGTTCCACCACATCTTGACTACTACAGTATAGTTTTCTCTACTCTTTCGTTTTCCCCATTCCTTTATCGTACATAAAGTAACTGTGTATGTGCACAAGCATATTGCATTTCTTTGAAGATTTTGTTTATTTATTTGAGAGAAAGAGAGAGCAAGAGCTGGGAAAAAGGGATAGAGGGAGAGAGACAAGCAGACTCCCTGCTGAGCAGGGTGCCCAGTGTGGAGCTTGATCCTAGGATCCCAGGATCATGACCTGAACTGAAGGCAGATGCCTAACTGACTAAGCTACCCAGGTGCCCCTTAAACAGCATTTTTTAAAACTAAATGGCCAGTGGTATGTTTTGATCAACATCAGATGGAGATGGCATGGGGAAAAGACTGGTTCTGGGAAAATACCCTCTTTCTCCATTGGTGGCATGCTCATTCAGTTCTCATTTTTATATTCCAGTAAGTTATTTTTGCTCTGTTTAACAAAAAAGAAAAACATAAAAATCCTTGCATTCCTTATTCTACTGGAGAATTTTAATGTTTTTCATTTATCACGGTAAAACCAAGAACGATTTTATAACTTTTTTGTATACAGCTATTACCTGTAGGGCAATTTGTCTTTCAACAGGGATAAATTACTTGAAAAGAAATGAATCCTAGATAGTTTTCTCTTCAAGTCAACTTAAAATGTCTTGAAACTTAAACTCCTTGTTTCAAAAAAAAAAATAAATTTGGGGGTGTGTGCACGGCTCAGTCGGTTAGGCTTCCAGCTCTTGAGACTGTGGCTCAGACAGTGATCTCAGGGTCATGAGATTGCGAGACGTCTGCTTGATATTCTCTCCCACCCCCTCCCTCTATCACTCCCCACGTTCACACTCTCTCTCAAAAATTTTTTAAATTAAAATTTTTTAAAATAGGGGCGCCTGGGTGGCTCAGTGGGTTAAAGTCTCTGCCTTCGGTTCAGGTCATGATCTCAGGGTCCTGGGATCGAGCCCCACATCAGGCTCTCTGCTCCGCAGGGAGCCTGCTTCCTCCTCTCTCTCTGCCTGCCTCTCTGCCTAGTTGTGATTTCTCTCTGTCAAATAAATAAAATATTTTAAAAAGTTTTTTTTAAATAAAAAAAAAGTCTATAGACACATGAAATCTGAGGATAGGCTGAAAAAAAAAAAAGAAATGGACTAGGTTTTTACCTCAAAAGTCCCGGTGATACTGCTTTTCAAACTACAAAATTCACTGGACTCTAAGGATCCATGCTTTATAAATTATAATGGATAAATATTTGTGGATATCACTATAACCAATAGCATTAACAAAATAAGTATACCCCAAACTTCAATTACAGACAACTTCGGAAATAATGTGGGCTTGGTTTCAGACCACCACTGCAATAAATATCGAAATAAAGTGAGTCAAGTGACTCGGTTTCCCAGTGCATAAAAAAGTTATATTTACGTTATACTAGTCTATTAAGTGTGCAATAGTATTATGTCCAAAAACAAAAAATATTTTATTGCTAGAAAAGGCTAACCATCATCTGAGGCTTCAACAAGTTGTAATCACCAATCGCAGGTCACCATTAAGAAATATAATAAAGAAAAAGTTTGAAATATTTTAAGAATAAACAGAACAGGACACAGAGACATGAAGTGAGCAAATGCTGTTGGAAAAATGGTGCCAAGAGACTTGCCTCATTGATGCAGGGTTAGCACAAACCTTCAATTTGTAAACAAAAAAAGAAAAAAGTAGTTTTCTGCAAAGTGCAATAAAGCAAAGCACAATGTAATAAGGTGTGCCTGTACCCCTGGCCCCTATTTTTCTGTGATAGGTTTCAGGTCATTAATATCTGTAAGGAAAACAAATGGACTGAATTTACATTATTGAAGAAAAAACGGTCCTTCAATTCAAATATTTTAAAACCCCATAGTTGCTGATTTATTAACATTTCAACTATTAAAAGTTACCCCTTTTTCTCACCTATACCTTTAAATAAAAACAAAATTCATGACAGAGTATATAGATTTCCTCAGAGACTTTGCACAACTTTTGCTTACCAATATCCTCATCACAAACTGGGGCATCTGAATATTTAAGTAGGTCATCTAGCTGAAAATCATAAAGAATCCTAGCAGAAAATTTAGCAGGAGAGTACTTGCTGTCTCTTTTCCTTTGGGTACTTTAATGACTGACCTTTTAGGTAAAGAAGTCTTTCCAATGGAAAACAAAAACTTCTCTGGCATGTTCTTCTTCACATTGCACAATGTCCTACTTTACTATATTTCAGATCCTCTAGGAAATTAGTACATGCCGTGACTGTCATTTCCTATAACCAAGATATTTGTGCACCTGGATGAGCCAAAAGCAAAGACTGCAGATCTTAGAAGCTCAGATGTACCAATCTTCTTATAACACTAGCTTTCAGTGGAATTGGGGAAGATAGCTTGAATAAAAAGAAAATTGGTTGCAAAGGAGGAATTCTGCTATAAATAGGCAGAATTTTCTATTTTTCTGGCAGCCACGGGATCTAATAATATTAAAAAAAAAAAATCTATGAGCTGAGAAGGATTTCTCCTATGAAGTATACTAGGCAATCACTCTCAGTTTGCCCCCAGCCACAGGGAGCACAATGGATTTAGTAATAGAGTTTTTCAAATGGTAATAGATTTCAGAAGTCCCCAAAAGTGGGCAATGATCACTACTGCTATGCAGTGTATGCTACATTTTTTAAACTGCAGCAAAGAAAATGAAATTGATTTTGCCATTTAATGATCAGGTTTCCTCCTCACTGCATGATTTCAACTCAAGATTAACACAGTACCTTTCATTTACATCACATCCGAAATTCTCTATTGTGAATAGGAACTGAATAATATAGGCAAGACATTTACTTTCTCGCTCAATGAGAAATTAATGCCAATATTTTCCAATCTTTTAAGATTATTCAACATTCATTTCACAGCAAATATTTATTGAAACTAATGTATTTCAGGTACTTCAATCAATTCTTCCATCATCCAAAGAACATAAGCACTGTACTTAAAATTTTTCAAGTACTCTTAATCACATGATTTTCAAAGAGGTAGTTGTTTTTATCATTATGTTTTAGGTTTTCAACTTTTAGATGAAGAAAACTCAGCCATTTTAAAAGAGTTTAACAACTATACCATAATTGTCAGAGATTCTAACTACCTTCAGTTTTAAACTAGTCTAATGCAGATCAAAGATATGTTGGTTTAGAAGCGATCACGTATGTAGCTAGCAACACAGGAGAGAACAGTCATTTTCAGCATTTTTTTAAAATAAAAAAACACCGTTATTTCAGGTCAGTCACAACCATAAATCTCTCTTTTGATCATATTTATTATTAAGGAGGAAAAGTCCTACAGCTTCTGTTCTTTGGTATCTTTAATTCCAACTTTGAGAAGACCCAGTAACTGCCCCTTATCATATTTCTTCCTTAAACACTGATTGCTGGGTGGAGTTAAATGGTCCTTTAAACTTACCCTTTTTAAAAACTCTTAATACAAAAAGCATATGGAGACTATATGCCTTAAGATGTCAAGGACCACAGTTTAGGATAGCAGAATGGAAGAGCTGTAGTCTATAAATTCTATCTTAAAATCCCTCTCTTTTCCTCATCATTGATAGTTTCTCCTCAATGTTCTTTCAGCACCTCTAAAATATTGTCCCTCCTATGTGCTTCTCTGGTGTTAGCAGGCCCACAGGGAGCTAAACTTCAACCATTCCCAGCAGCACCTAGGGAGGACAAGACTGTACAAAGTGGTAATAGTTGGCACTTCTATTCCCTTCCTTCCCTGCCAAGCCCCCTGCCAGCAGGACCCAGAAGGGAGCTAAACATCCACCCCCACCCTTGCAAAGAGGCAAGCCAAGGAAAAACATTAAATACGAAAACTCATTCAATATGAAGTTTCCAAGAGTACTTATAAGATTTTTTTCATTACAAAAAAACTCTTTCCACAAACTTTTTCTCCTAGAATTAGTAACTTGATCTTAGTATTTCCCTTTAACGCACTCAATTTTCCTCAAGGTCTGGGGATCTTTAGTTGATCAGAGCTATCCTGAAGAAATTTTTCCTCTCATCCTCTCACTTCCATATTGGCTTTTATTTTAAATGTTTAAAGATAATTTAAAAAATCATTTCAAACTTACAGAAAAGTTCAAGAATAGTATAAAGAACCTTTTTTTCCAAACCATTTGAGGGTAAATTGTTGATATCGTGCCTGATCATCCCTGAAAACTCAGGTTTGTAATTCCTTTCATAAGGATATTTTCCCAAATAACCATGATACAGTCATCAAAATCAACAAATAAACAATGATATCCTGTAATCTCTACGCCCTATTCAAGTTTCATCTATCTCACTAATGTCTTTTGTAGCAGAAGATCAGATTTGGCATCACGGGTTACATTTAATTGTCATATTTCTTTTAGTCTCTTACTCTGGAAGAGTTAGTTCTTGAGTTTTTCCTTGACTTTCATGATCTTTAAAAATTTTGAAAGTTATAGGCTAGGTATTTTCTAGAAAGTCTCTCAATTTGGAATTCTCTGATGTTTCCTCAAGATTAGATTTATGTTACAGATTTTGGTAGAAGAATCCTAGAAATGATCTGGTCCTCATAATGCCTCCTATCAGTAGTACACGATTTTACTTTGTTCCATTACTACTAACATTAGCTGTCATCACCTGAGTGGGGTTAGTATCTGCCAGGTTTACCACTGTGAAGTTCCTCTTTCTTCCTTAGTCAATAATAGATATTTGGGGAGAAGATGCTTTGAGATTACACAAACAGCCCATTACTCATTAAAATTTCACCCATTAGTTTTAGCATCTACCAGTATTTCATGGATAACTGATTATACTACACTGTATATACTGATTATATACTGATTATACTACACAATTTGGGAACCCAAATTGTGGTTTTCCTAATTCCGTTCTTCCTTTTCTTCTCTCCATTAATTTATTATGTAACTATAATTTGATAATGAGTATTACACGATGCTCAAACTGTTCAAAAGTTAGCCAGTGAGTACTCCTTCCAGGTCACTTCTGTATCCTTTATATATAACTCCTCTTTGAGCAATTCCTTACTTTCTGGTACAGGAAGATATGTTCAGCATGGGCAGAGCTAGAGAATATAAAGTGAAATAAGTCAGTCAAAGACAAATACTATATGATTTCACTCATGTGGAATTTAAGAAATAAAACAGATGAACAAAACAAAAAAGAGACCAAAAAAGAAAAGCTTAACTATAGAGAACAAACTGATGGTTACCAAAGGTGGTGGGGTGGGGGGTAAGGGAGAGGATGGGTGAAATAGGTGAAAGGGATGAAGAGTACTTACTGCCATGAGGACAGAGTAACATAGAGAACCGAATCACTGTAATCTACACCTGAAACTAATATAACACTGTACTTTAACTATACTGGAATTAAGAAAGACACAAGAAATTTATTCTCTTTCAGTTTTAGGAGTCATAACCCTAAAATCAAGATCTCCGAAGGGCCACATTCTCTGAAGGCTCTCAGGGAGAACCATTCCTTTTCTCTTCCAGCTTCTGATGGCCATAGGCATTCCTTGGCTTATGGCTACATCACTCCAATCTCTGCCTCCGTCTTCTCTGTATCTGTACCTTCTGTGTTTTATGAGGGATATGTCATTGGATTTAGAGTCTACCAAGATAATCGAGGATGATCTCCTCTTAAGATTCTTAATTTAAATATATCTTCTAAGACTCTTTTTCCAAATAAGGTCACATTCACAGGTTCTGGAGGTTAGCATATGGGTATATTTGGGTGGGCCCGGGGTGGGGGGGGGGGGAGGGAGGGGTGCCCAGGGAAAACATCACCATTCAATCTACTACAATGATCTTGACAGTTTAAAGGATTACTGGTCAGATAGTTTATAGAAGTGTGATTTGATTTCTCATGATTAGACTGGGATAATGTGTTTGAGGGAGCAGAACCACTCTGTTTTATCCTATCATATCAAGGGTACAGGCTATCGGCATGACTAATCACTACTGATGTTGATCTTGATAATCTGGCATGAGGCAGAGTTTGTCACATTTCTCCATGATATTGTACTCTTTAAAGAAAAGTCACTATCAAGAGTTCAACTTAAGAGGCGGAGAGTTAGACTTCCTTGAGGATGGGAGTACCTAAATAAATTATTTGAAATTTTTCTGCTTGGGAGATTTGCCTATTCTCCTTTGGAATCAACATCAATCATTTATTTGTCTATATCAGTAAAGACAAATGGGTATTTCTTTATACTTTGGGTTTTAACCCAACACTACTTTATTTATTCTGCTTCTCAATGTGTTCCAGCTTTGAACATTGGGAGATCTTTCGGTTGGCCCTTCTGTCCCTTTGCTGCATTCCTGTTATTGCGTATGTGTGTGTTTTACGTACTTTCTTAGTTCTTGGCACTACAAGATGATCCGGGCTCACCTTGTATACTTCTTGCCCAGCACAAGAATCAGTCACTTCTCTAAGAAGCTCTCATTCCTCTTACTGGATAATGGTATTAAAAATCAAATTCTGGGCACAATGTATGGTCATTGTTACTAGGATTTCATTGCTTCTAGGCCCTCTCAGCTAACAGAGCAATATAACTGTGTTTACTAACCTGTGTATATACACACATACCTATGAACATTTCTATATATACTCATCCATATCCATATTAAGTTAAACATGCATTCATACTTAATTAATGTCTCCAAATCTAATCCATTAGCACATAGATCATACTAGCTTCTTCTCCCTGTTTACTTATAACTGCATTACAATAGTAGAAACATGTACAGTAGTTTCAAAATTGTTACCCTGAACCCCATGAGCCCCCTGTACAGTGTTTACATATATGTTCCTTTTCCCTTTTAGTCTCACAGATTGCACTGATTTCCAAAGTTACTTAGATTAGCACCTTATTCCTCCATCCCTTTCAGTGACATTGTTCCATATATCTGTAATACATTTACATTCTTTTGTCACATTTTACACCCCATCCTGGGATCCCTGATCATCTAAATGAAGTTTTAAAAATTTGTATACATTAATATCCACTCTTTCTGCTATAAGGTTCCACAGGTTTTAACAAATACTTAATGTCCTATATTCACCATTACAGTATTATGCAAAATACATTCACTACCCTAAAAAAGCCCCTGTGTTTCACCTCAACAACCCTCTCCCCAACTCATTGCTCCCCTCGGCTCTTGGCAACTACTAATCCTTTCACTGACCCTTATTTTTGCCTTTTCCAGAATGTCATATAATGGGACTTGTACAGAATGTAGCATTTTCAGACAGACTTCTTTTTTTTTAATATTTTATTTATTTATTTGACAGACAGAAATCACAAGTAGGCAGAGAGGCAGGCACAGAGAGGGGGAGGCAGGCTCCCTGCCGAGCAGAGAGCCTGATGCGGGGCTCGAACCCAGGACCCTGGGATCATGACCTGAGCCGAAGGCAGAGGCTTTAACCCACTGAGCCACCCAGGAGCCCCCAGACAGACTTCTTTAACTCAACAGTATGCATTAAAGATTCATCTATGTCTGGGACGCCTGGGTGGCTCAGTTGGTTAAGCCGCTGCCTTCGGCTCAGGTCATGATCCCAGGGTCCTGGGATCGAGTCCCACATTGGGCTCCTTGCTCAGCAGGGAGCCTGCTTCTCTCGCTGCCTCTGCCTGCCTCTCTGCCTGTGTGTACTCTCTCTCTGACAAATAAATAAATAAAATCTTTTTTAAAAAATGAAAAATAAAAAAAAAGATTCATCTATGTCTTTATAGTTTGATAGCTCTTTTCATCACCAAATAATATTCCATTTATGGATGTACTAAAGTTTATTCCTTCACCTACTGAAGGATATCTTGGCTGCTTTTGGTTTGGGGCGGATTATGAACAAAGTTACTATAAACACTTGGTGGATAGGAGTTTTCAAATTAGTTGTGTAAATACTTAGGAGTGCATTTGCTGATTCGTATGGTGAAACTACACTTAGTTTTGTAAGAAACATCAAACTGTTTTCCAAGGTAGTTGTAGCATTTTGCATTCTCACCAGCAAAGAATGAAAAATAATGTTGCTCCACATCCTTGTCAGAATTTGTTTTTGTTTTAAATTTTAGCCATACTAACAGGTATGTAATGGTATCTTCTTATTATTTTAATTTGAAATTCCTCATGATCTATGATGTTGAATATCTTTTATATACTTATTTGCCACCTATACATATTCTTTGATGAAATGTCTCTTCAAAGCTTTTGTTCATTTTTTCAATTGAGTTGATTTGTTCATCATTGAGATTTAAGAGTTCTCTACATATTTTAGATACAAATCCTTTATCAGATGTGTTTTGCAAGTATTTTCTCCCCATCTGTGGCTTGTCTTTTCAGTCTCTTAACAGTGTCTTGCATCGCACAGAAGTTTTCAATTTTAACTAAGCCCAACTTACCCATTTCTTTTCTTCCTTGGATCACATTACTAATGTATTTTGTTTTATTTATTTGTTTTTACTTTTTATTTTTAAAGAGGGGGAGGGGCCAAAGGAGAAGAGGAGAGAGAATCTTAAGCGGGCTCCACACCCAGCACGAAGCCTCATGTGGGGCTCAGTCTCACAGTCCTAAGATCATCACCTGAGCCAAAATCAACAGTTGGACACTTAACTGACTGAGCCACCTAGGCATTCTCTTACTAATGTATTTTAAAACTCGTTGCCAAACCCACAAGTCATATCAATTTTCTCCTATGTCTTCTTCAATAAGTATTACAGTTTTTCATGTTAATATCTGGTATATGCTTATTTTGCGTTACCTATTGCTTAAATCATAAGTTCTGTGCCTAGGTTCACTTATTACATATGTTCCAGCACTAGTTATTGAAAAGACTATCTATCCTTTGTCCATTGAATTGCCTTTGCTCTCTTGTCAAAGATCGTTGACTAGATTTGTGTGGATTTATTTTGGACTCTCTATTCTGTCCTGTTAATTTATGTATCTATTCTTTTGCCAATAACACTGTCTTAATTACTGTAGCCTTATACTGAGTCTTGAAATCAGGTAGTGTGAGTAGTCCAACTTTGTTCATTTTCTTGTTCATTTTCAGTAATGTGTTGGCTAAGAAGGCCAAGGTCTTTTGTTTTCCATAAAAACTTAAGAATTAGTATGATGATATCTATAAAATAGCTTACTGGGATTTTGACTGGGACTGGGTTGAGTCTATAGATTAAAATGGAAAAATGGAAACAACTGATATCTTAACAATATTAAGTATTCTAATCCACAAACAGATTATCTCCCCATTTATACAGATCTTTGATTTTTTTAAATCAGTGTTTTATAGTTTTCCACTGTATATATTCTGTATATATTTTCTCAGATCTATACCTTAGCATTTCATTTTGGAGGGTGCTTTTTAAATGGGGTTTCCTGAGACTAAAAAGTATGAGAAAACTGTTCATACAAACCACCTAACCTACTTGGGACTTGGTACTTATTTGTACATGTGCATAGTACTTCCTGCACTTATCATTATACAGGGTTATTATAATGATGAAATGACAATACATGGAAAAATTACATGCAAATTAGAAATCACTAAACAAGTATAAGGCGGGGGAAGATTTATAAAGATAGGTAGGAAAAAAACAAAATTTGTACTCAATTGTATATTTAATGTAGACCCACTAAATGACAAAGGAGTAGATATTTAATGTAGGGTCTTCTGGAAATTAATCTGATTGATAGGGTATAATTTAATGGAAAATGGGTAAAACTTAGAATAGTGCAATAGATGAGTGTTTTGGTAAGTATTTTACAAAAAAGGGACTTAGAAATAATTTAACATCTTCATTTTATATATGTTGTAGGTTGTTCTCACTAGGAAATATTAGTATATATGGCAAATTATAATGGCAGTTATCATATACATTCTCGTTTAGCCATTTTCTCTTTTTGAGTATTTGAAGAAAAGTGAAGGAAGAGTAACTAGTCAGTAAGAGTTGAAAGGAGTAAGTGATGTAATCAGTAAGACCTCAAATTCTGAACCCTCAATTGGACTTAACTACAGAAATTCTGAGGATACCTTTTATCCTTTGCTCTTGTATCATTTACATTGTCCTTCAGAAACAATTTGGTTTTTGCGCACACTATCTCCCGGGTAAAGCAACTAGAAGAAGGCTGGCGGCAGGCTCCAAATATTTTCTTATGCCATTCAGAATTGAAGTGCCTTTCTAGATCCAGAAAAAGAACAGTTATGGTCATTTAAAATCCCTGGAAATGGCTGTGTGATAGAATATGGCATTTACATTTGGAACTGCTTAATCATTCTTTTATAGACTAGCTGAAGGTTATTTTGTCTCTCTGGCATTTTCTTATGTCTAAGCTGCCTTCCTCTGTCATCCAGGGCTCAGTTTCAAGGTTGAAATACATTATGATAATCACAGTCAACCCAAAGGCATCCCTATTCCAAACTCTCCATAACTTCATGCTTTCCCCATCAATTTCACTTCAGTTAAAAGGCCAGTTAAAAGAAGAATGTATGAATAAATCTGAGCTTACAAATTCTATTGCCACTATTATCTCACATACTCGGGCTTTTTATTAAATTTGCCATCTTCACATTATAGTATACATTAAAAAGATGGCATGTACATAAACATCTTCAGAAATTAAGTGACTCCACTTTAAAAAGCTGAACTTTCTGAAGTAAAGGTTCCCCATTTTTTACCTAAATAAATTATCATCTATATTCCATCTTGGATACTTCTATTACTTCACATTTCTTCAATCACTTCTCTCCGAAAGCCAATGAAGAAAAACAATACAGGGAAATATAAATTATTTTTTATTATTAAACTATCACCAACTTCACGCATTCTTCAACTAGAGTTTTAGCTTCAGGACAAAACCATGGCTATAATCCAAGCCAATTTCCAGGTCTGAGGCTTATAAGTATCTGATAACAAGCACTTTACAGTTTATCTGGATCTTGGCTTCTTTGCGAGCAAAACAAGGGAAGTGGACATGATGATCAGCAACTTTTTTAAAACAAACATCAACTATTTGAACTTTTTAACTCCTACTGCCTACATTTTCACATAGAATATAGGATCTTTTTGAAAACATTACTGGAATAAAAGATCTACAGAATAACAGTAGCTCACAAAGGAAATAATAGTATAAGCAAGTGATAGATATAAACATTTAGGTTAGTAAAATGTTATAATCCTAACAAAAGCCTTCTCTTAGATTCTGTATAGACCAGCTTAAATTTTTTTTTCTTGACTCCAATAACAATTTTTCTGTAAAACCTTTCCTGCTTCAGAAGTTCTTATGCTAACTACCTCTTCTAGGTTCTCACGGCACAGGATTTCCTTTCTATCAAAGAATTTCAACCAGACTATGAACTCCTTCCTTATTTGTCCACATAAACTGGATCATACAGACATCATTCGGATTGAATTTTAGCTTTTATGTGCACTTCCCTATCTAAACAGAAGGGGGACAATTTGGAAGGGGTCTGGCCAACAATCACAAAATATTGGGGGAAAAAACCTTGTTCTGCTTGAGTTCTCTTTAAAATTCTGTATATACAAGGCTGGAATATTTATCAGTTTTTAAACTCTGGGTTTACAGATAAGGTCTTCATATTTGGTTACAGCTCTCATAATACTTAATATTAGGAATATACTAGGGGTGCCTGGGTGGCTCAGTTGTTAAGCCTCTGCCTTCAGCTCAGGTCATGATCTCAGGGTCTTGGGATCGAGCCCCGCATCAGGCTCTCCATTCAGCGGGGAGCCTGCTTCCCCCTCTATCTGTGCCTGCTGCTCTGCCTACTTGTGATCTCTCTCTCTGTCAAATAAATAAATAAAATCTTTAAAAAAGGAATATACTAGCTGCTTAATAAATGCTGAATACGGAAAAAATAAAAGGTTACAGATTTAAGAATTAACATAGCATTAACTTTTCAGGGATACTAGTAGGTATTCAGCAGAATGAATATAAAAATTATTATTTATTACTATTTATTTATTATTATTTATTATCATTTGTTACTTAAGTCCCTTCTTCTTCTTCTTCTTTTTTTTTTTTTTTTTTTTTTTTTTTTTTTTACTTAAGTCCCTTCTGATAACACTTCAGTTAAAAATTTCAGGTATGTATGCTTTTCCCAACTATTAGCTTCATTACAAAATTCTGTTACAAAGACAATCTTCCATACTCTAACTATAGAAAAAATCAGTTTTGATATTACATTGCTTTTCTGGAGTCCTAGAACAGTAATAATATTTATGACACTGAGCACTGAAGTTTACGAAGCAGTAAATAGCTTTTGAGGCTGATTAAGCACCTCTGTTTCACTTTACATACTCCAGAACCATAGGCATTACCCCTTAATTAGATGCTTGTTTATGTTACACAAGGACCTTTTCTGGTCCTACACCTTTCAACAAATATTAGAATGAGAAAGGAGGAAAAAAAGCTAAATTATTGGAGAAGATGCTATTAACACTAAACTTCTGTTCAAAGCTGGGTCAACAAGATGACATCATGTACAAGTTTTACTATTAAAAAAAAAAAAAACAATATCAAGAGGCACCTGGCTGGCTCAGTGGGTAGAGTATGAGACTCTTAATCTCAGGGTTGTAAGTTTGAGCCCCATGTTGGGTGTAGAGATTATTTAAAAATAAAATCTTTTTTTTTTAAGGCTTTTATTTATTTATTTGACAGAGAGACAACGCGAGAGGGAACACAAACAGGGTGAATGGGAGGAGGAGAAGCAGGCTTCCTGCAGAGCAGGGAGAGCAAAGCGGGGCTCCATCCCAGGACCCTGGGATCATGACCTGAGCCAAAGGCAGATGGTAAACCGACTGAGCCACCCAGGCATCTCCTAAAAACAAAATCTTAAAAAAAAAAAAAATCAAAACAAACCCCCCACACCAGAAAAAGCTGTCATTTGGAAAGATATCAATTACGTTTGAAATGCTGGAGTTCCGGAGTACAGGTAAAACCACAAATACCAGGTAATAGGAAGACAATGCTTCCCTTCAATCTTATTTGGAAATAATTATAAAGTCATTTTATAATTTTCATATGATATTAATAGTTCAGCACTGGAGTCGCAAAAGAACGGAAAGGTACAAGTTTCTATATCATTATCAAAGATGAATATGTCTTCTCTCATTTATGTGGGTTTTATCCCAGAGTAAGATAAAGGAAAAGTTAAAAGAGAAAACCTTAGAAATCCCTGACAAATTATCTCAGGGCTTTGCAGTTCATAGGAAGTTCAGCTGTCATCATTACTTTTAACCCCTAGTTCAGGCAGCCAGTGGTAAATCCATACTTTTGCACAGACAGGAGGAAAGACAATGTAAGGCTGCATGTTATAATTCATGGTAGAATGTGTGTTTTTCAGCAAGGGGAAAAAACACCTTTACAGATCCAGAAAAACAGCAGTCTACATGTCCTGAGTGGGAAAATGCCAACTAGATACACTGCATTTATGAAATTGAGCAGCTGATCACAGATTGAAAATGATAATGATATGCAAATGTAATGGTATAATAAAGCAAAGAAAGTGGTCATTCATTAAATAAATCATCCCCTATACCAGTTTCTATCACCCAAATGTCCTCTGTCTCCACCCGCTATTTAATCCACCAAAAAAAGTCTGAATAAATAGCTTTTTCTGGTGTGTAAGCTAAACACCAAATTGTATTTCACACGTTCTCTCAACTAATTTGTTCTTGCATATTTTGCAGTTGCTATTAAGCTTATCAACTTGTTTTATTTGCAATCATCTTTATCGTTTACACTAATGGAAAGGGGACAGAGCGGTAAATAATCAAAAACACAGGGGCGCCTGGGTGGCTCAGTGGGTTAGGCCGCTGCCTTCGGCTCAGGTCATGATCTCAGGGACCTGGGATCGAGTCCCACATCAGGCTCTCTGCTCAGCAGGGAGCCTGCTTCCCTCTCTCTCTCTCTGCCTGCCTCTCTGCCTACTTGTGATCTCTCTCTGTCAAATAAATAAATAAAATCTTTAAAAAAAAAACAAAAAAAAATAATCAAAAACACTCAAAAAGCAAAATTTTATAAATTTACATAAGATGTTAAAAGAACTTGAAGCCATGATACATCAGGATCTGGAGCTGTTCTTCCTGGAGAAAAGCTACTTAGAACAGACATGATAGCTGTCTTCAAATATACACAGTCATTCCACAAACAGTGCCAAAAATTAAAACTGGTAGATGAACATTGTAGCGAGGACAGTTTGCGTTCACTGTATAAAAGACTACTCTTGTATGTGGGTGGTACAGAATACTCAGGAACCAAATGACCTTGAACAGAGAGGTGGCTGGACTAAAACTAAATGACCTCTAAAGCCTCTTCTCACTCTTGAGTATCCTGAGTCTATGACTTTGTGGTGTATGTTTAAAGTCAGAATGACATCTAGACATTTGTCAGCAGTTCATGAAATCATACAAAGTTCTAACTTTGAGGTTTTGGGTCTGAGGGTCAGGGGAATGAGGAACAGAATGCTGACCCTGAGTCAGTGCTTTGAAAATCCCTTATGCTCCTGGTGCGGTCAGAGTACCCATTTCAGTACAGCTTATACTACTCAAAACTTTCTGGAACAAAGCAAATGATTGTTAACTTTCTCTGTGGGTTTCTTACCAAAAACTGACAAACAAAACAAATAAAACTAAAAAATTGGGAGAGGAAAAAATCACTGGGCTGTAAAAAAAGATTTTGAACAAAAGAATGTAGGGTGCTGACAAGACCTGTATTTAAGGAATTTATCATGAAATCCAGACAGGACAGGAATCTAATGGAATGAGTGAAATGAGCAGTTTGTATATAAAGAATGAAGGTTTCCGGAGGGGTGGATGCAGAAAAGCTACTTTTAAAGACAGGAGCCATATCATTTTTGAAAATTAAATGCCACTATATGCTCTCCACCTTTTTCAACTCTACAAGTTTATGCAAAAGACACAGCAAGTGAAACATACAACAAAGAAATCTGCTATAGATCTACGGAAGGATATCCTGAGCAGATGTTGAGAGTTGAAGGTATTTAAATGATAAATGTTTCAGATAGGAGAAACATGTGCAAAGGCCCTGAGCTAAGAGGGAGCAGAGCACATTTAAAGAACTAAAAGAAACTAAGAGAGACAAGAAAAGTGATACACAGGAACTAACGTATGATATACATTACAGGCCATGTTAGGATTTAATTTTTAGGCTAAGATCATCAGTAAACCTGAGAAGGATTTTTAAACACAGTGACATAATGATCAGATCTGGAGTTTGAAAAGATCACTGGATACTGGGTAAAGCATGTATTTTACAAGTTACCAAAGTAGAAGCAGAGAGACCATTTCAATGGGTTATAACAATGATAGTCTAGAACTAAGGGTGGTACTGAAGATGGAAAGTACATGCATTCAAGAGGTATTTCAAATTGTGAAAGTGAATAAGGGAACTTCATCTAAAACTGAGTCTAGAGGCCAGAAGGGAAAGCTCTCCAGCCCTATTACTTGTCACCAATTATAACCCAACAGGAAGAGACATACCTTGTATTCTGAACAGGAAGAAGCCTACTTTGCTACTTCAGCAAGGAGGAGGAAAATTTTCTCCTGGCCCACCAACAAGCTCAGCCAGTAAGAAAATAACCACAACTCAGCCAACAAGAAACTGTTACCATCCTGAACTTTCACTTTCCTCAAACAGACTTTCCTTCAAAGCAGTCCCTCCCAACTTCCTCCTTTTCTCTATAATGAAACATTCCTCTCCTTGGACCTCCGGACTTGTCTAGGGTTTGTCATAGCTTGCATGTCACAAATTGCAATTCTTCTGCTATTCCTGAATAAAGCCATTTGTTTGGTAAAATAACTCGCTGTTTTATTTTAAAAGTGAACAAAATATGACGGCCAGTTTTTTTTTTTTAAGATTTTATTTATTTATTAGAGAGAGAGCGTGTGACCACAATCAGGGGAGGGGCAGAGGAAGAGAAAGAGGGACAAGCAGACCCCCCACTGAGCAGGGATTTGACACGGGGCTCGATCCCAGGACCCCGAGATCACAGCCTGAGCCAAAGTCAGCTGCTTAACGGACTGAGCCACCTAGGCGCCCCAACAGCCAGTTTATGTGTTAACAGGGGTTGAATACAGAGATTTCTGAGAGGGACAGTGTGAGAATTCGGGAAGGTCTTCTGAAAAACAGCTCTATCATAAAGGTTTAAAAGGCATTGGGAGCAGCAAGAATCTCTGGTTGAAGAAATGTGCTGAGATAAATAAGAACACAGAAAACTAAAGATGGAATTAGTTAGGTGTTTGGAATGAAGTCAGGAGTGTCTTCTGCAGAGTGGTTTGTGTGTGGGGCTGCCTACAGGGCTTTTAAGAGAAAGAAATTTGAACTTTATACTCGAGACAATGCAAAGCCAGCACACAATTTTACTGAAGAGAGAAACAAGATTTCATCTGCCTTCTGAACGAGGCACAAAGGGCTGTAACGTTGTATACGAGAGAAGAGTCTAAGGCTCAGAACTAGTGGAGAAGCAAAGGAATTAAAGAAGATGGGACCAAAAAATTTATAAGGTAAGAAAACAGGCTACCAAATGAAAACCAAATAGATGTGAAGAGTTAGAGAAAAGGAGGGGACGAGGACCAAACTTAGGTTTCTGTCCTGGAACCAGCTAAACTGCCAAACCATTTGCAGACACAGAGAATACAGTAAGATAAATTAAAGTGACAGGTTTTGTGTCAACCAAATGACAAATGACAAAATATGACAAAATATGTGTCAACCAAATGACAAAATATGAAAATATTCTGTTTCCTCTCTCTTTTTGCTCTGTATTATGAAGCTTTACACCCGGTAGGTCCTCAACAAATATTTCCTGTTTCTTTTTTAAAGATTTTATTTATCTATTTGAGAGAGAGACAGAATGAGAGAGAGAGAGAGAGAGCATGAGATGGGGGAGGGTCAGAGAGAGAAGCAGATTCCCTGAGAAGGAAGCCTGATGCAGGATTCGATCCTGGGACTCCAGAATCATGACCTAAGCAAAGGTAGTCGCTTCATCAACTGAGCCACCCAGGCGCCCTCAACAAATATCTCTTAAGTAAATTAACAGTAACTGTGCCAACCAAGTTGATATCTAAATCGACTAAACTGACTGTATGCTCGGCTGCAGCAATTACCAAAAAACCAAGTAACGATAGTTAACATACAGAAGTTTATTTTATTTTAGGCAAAAAATGTCCAGAGCTGGGCTGACCAGCAATGGTTTAACCATATAGGTCAGCAGCGACATCAAGGAATAAGGTCCCTTCTTTCTCCCTACTGTGCATTCCCTAGCATTTGCTTTCATATTCACGCTGAACTGAACTGAATTGAATATATCGATTCTATTCTCCTGAGAGGATGAAGGGCCCAAAAACACATCCCTTCAGGATTTCCCTTGGTTTTGGAAAGAAAGCCCTTCCCAGGAGATTTGTATTAAATATCCCTCTGCCCAGCAATGTGTCCCAGGGTCAACCCTGGCTAAAAGAGGTCTAAGGAAGAAGGAAAGGAGGGAGAAGGCGATTGGAAATGGGTATTTAATGGGTTTATCTAAATTTGCCATGTTGGAATTCATATTTGGTCTAACAGAAATCTTAAGGGGAAAGGCAGGATGTGGGTGAGGGAGAACCAGTACTAGAAAAAAAAATAGTAAGAGAAAAATACAATAGCATGAAGATCTTGGTTCCTAATACTATTCTCCAATAAAAGGAAGCAAGGCTCCTTGGAAAATGGCTGATTGTAGGTCTGTGGCAGGAAACACACAGTGGGTCCAGAACAACCTGTAGTGCCAGAAAATAAGGAAATACTTACAAAAAACACAAACACAAAACCTTGTTGATGGAGTATGTCCAAGGGGCAAAGAGGCAAGTGAAAGAACTCCTAATGGCTAAAGCTGGAATAACTTGAACAATAAAATATAGTATCAGGTTAAAACCCAAAGGATAAAATAAATCTCCATGAGGTCACACTCATGATTAAATATATAAATAAAATGAGGAAAAAAGACAAACCTCCTGTGCAGAAGAATTCCTAATAACTTATGTAAATATTCTGCCCTCAAGGAAGTGAAGCATAACTCTGACCCTTTAAGTACGGACTCTACACAGAGATTTCCTCCTAAAGAGCAGTATATGAAACAGGGGAGCGGGGGTGGGTAAAGTAACTCCACAAGGCAGGAGAAACCTGGGAAACTCTAACTACTCCAGCCAGGTAATCAAGGTTAACATCAACAGTGACAATTCATGTTGACAGCAGGTACCCTTGATATGATGCAATGAGATTGGCATTTTACCTCTGTCAGCCTTCTCCCCAAAACCGACACTGCATTATAATCACAAGATAAATATCATATAAAGCCCACAAGAGGGGTATTCTACAACACACCAGTAGATTTCAAAACTGTCAAGGACATCAAAAATAAAGAAAATACAAGAAAGTGTCACAATTCAAAGGAACCTAAAGAGAAATGAAAACTATATACCATGTGGTATCCTGGATGAGATCGTGGAAAGATATTAAGTAAAAGCTAAGGAAACTTGGATAAACAATGGGAAGTTAATAATAACCTATCAGTATTGGTTTATTAGTTATAACAAATGTACCAAATTATTGTAAGATACGAAGAGGGAAAATCCTGCATGTGGCAGGGAGAATGTATGGTGACTCTGTACCA
Source organism: Martes martes (assembly GCF_963455335.1). Lineage (NCBI taxonomy): Eukaryota > Metazoa > Chordata > Mammalia > Carnivora > Mustelidae > Martes > Martes martes. The sequence goes on from NC_137894.1 coordinate 29,410,660, forward strand.
TCTTCTCAATTTTTCTGTAAAGCTAATACTTCTCTTAAAAACTGTTAGAAAGGGGCTCCTGGGTGGCTCAGTGGGTTGGGGCCTCTGCTTTCGGCTCGGGTCATGATCTCAGGGTCCTGGGATCAGGCCCCGCATCGGGCTCTCTGCTCGGCGGGGGGCCTGTTTCCCCCTCTCTCTCTGCCTGCCTGTCTACTCATGATCTCTGTCTGTCAAATAAATAAATAAAATCTTAAAAAAAAAAAACTGTTAGAAATACAGTAGCTACCTATAATACCACCACAGTATTGATACACTGAGAGATCTTTTATCAGTTTTGCTTTCTTCTATGAGCATCTGTATTCATACATGAAACACATTTATGTTTTTTCTTTTTTTTTAATGCACCAATTGTTGTTTAAAGCTTTTAATCCCAGTTAGTTAACATACAGTGTTATATTAGTTCCAGGTGTACAATATGGTCATTCAACACTTCTGGTTTTTCTTTTTATTTTAGCTAAATGATAAATACATGTTCACTGTAGACAAATCAGAATACAGAATATTCTGTACAGAATACAGAATAAAAAAAATGCCACCACCAAAAAAAAAAAAAAAAAAAAAGATGGTTGCCATTTTACTATATGGCCTTCTAGCCACATACTGAAATATCTAAATGAATATATATTCATTGATACACTACTCTTTCACCAGTCATTTCCTAATTTACACATAACTGTAGAGTTCAGCTCAGAAGTCACTTTGTCTGGGAGCTCCTCCTTGGTTCCCAGACTAGGCCTAGTACCCAAATAGGCACTTGCATAGCTCTTGATACTCCTTCTCCTAGTCAATATCACATTTGTAATCAAATAATCAATTAAGAAATTAATCATTGTTAATGTCTATCTTCCCTCTAAAATGTAAGCTTCATGTATTATTCATCACAGTTTCCCCAGCATGGTGCCTTGAACACAGCAGGCATTCAATGAGAAGTGACTGAGTAAATGAATGAATAGTACATGTACACACCGAAATAACCACACAGCTAATAAGGTCACCCGTACAGACAGGAAAAAATATTCAAGAAACCTTAGTAAAAGAGATGTAAAACAATGTGCACAGCAAATCCCTGGTTTTATTTTAGTACTAATAACAAAAGCTTCTTCCATGAACAGAAAAACAAAACATACAACAAACGGTTCATAATAATTAACTTTAGGTGAGGGATTTCTGCAGGCTTTCACTTTCTAGTGTATGTATTTTTATTATGATTCAATTTTTAATGAGTATGCATTATTTTTATAAGTAGAAAAACAAAGATAAAATACGAATGCATTATAGGAAAGTTGGAAAATAAAGACAAGTTTAAAAAAAAAAAATTCCAATCGTCAGTCTCATTACACCAGACACAACCACAGGTTAACAATTTACCTTACAAATTAATTTTGGTTTGACATGGTATAGAAAAATTTTTATTTTGACTTTTATGTCTCATTTTATCCACATAATCATCCTTTCAGGTGGACAGCCCTTGGTCACAAAAGAAGTAACAAAAAGGGGTTGAAGGAGTAGTATGAGACCCCAGAGCTGGTTAGAAACAGACAGAAGAAAGGGCTCTCCTAATACTCTTGGACTCCTTATTAACCCTAATAGTTCAAGCAACAAATAGTCAAAGATGAGATTTCTTATATACTGGGTAACAGGTGAATTCAAATTTAAGACCTCTGTAAATGTAAATTAACCACTTTAATAATATTTTAAATGTTGTTCAGATAGTTAGACAAATATTTATTGTGGCCCCTCGAAAAGACATCAGTAATGATTTAAAAAAACAGAATAACTATTGATACATGTAATCAACTTGTATAGATTACAAAGGAATTATCCTTAGTGAAAAAACTCCAGCCTCCAAGGCCACACTATATTATTCCATATATATAAAGTTCTCAAAAAACCAAAATTTCAGAGATGGATAGCAGCTTAGTGGTTACCAGGAATTAGCAACAGGGGAGAGGATTGGGAGTGACTATGAAGTGGTGGTACAAGGGAGCTCTTTGCGGGTGTAGAACAGTTTCGTATCTTGAGTATGGTGACAGTTAGCCAAATCTATTTAAATGATAAAATTACAAAGAACTATACACACACACACACACACACACACACACACAAGCAGGTAAAACTGCTGAGACCTGAATAAGGTTTGTGGATTGTACCAATACCAAGTTTCTGGTTTTGCTATTATAGTACAGTTCCGTAAGATGTTACCATTGGGGAAGACTGGGAGAAGGGTACGCAGCAACCCTGTGTGCTATTTTGGCAATTTCTTGTGAGTATTTAACTATTTTGAAATTAAAAGTTTTTTGAAATGGGCAAAAAGACAGTTGGTAAATGATAAATGATACCAACAAACAAACAAACAAAAAAACAAACCAAAAAAACCACCTCATAATCTACCCTTGTCAGAAACCCTTTATACTAGGTTTTCATGAACTTTCAATATGGAGTAGTAACTGAAGAGGACACTACAGGGGGAAATTTCTAACAGAGCTGTCCTACAACAGAATGGGATCTCAGGCAGGCAGTCGGCTCCCCACTGGAGGTATCTGAAAAAGATGGGATGATTTTCTGAGAAGAGATATGATGAGGATGACTCTCATATTAATTTACACGTGGTACTAAATACTAATTCAAAGGCCCCTTTATGGATTTGGCAAACACATGGCATAGGTAACACAAATCTCACTCTATCCCTTCCCAATTTATGATCATGTCAGACACTATTAGATTGCAACACTCCTTTACAAATGTCCCCCACAAGCCTCCTAATTGTCAACAGGTTCTCCAGGCAGCTACTACCAGTCAGTCTCAGGTGGTACTTCCCAACAATGCAGTTGATATTCTATAAACTCTCTGATGATGGCAAAACTATAAACTTTAATTCAAAAGTAAAGCTTGCCAAACCTTGCACTAGAACCAAGAAGACTAATACCCTAATAGGTTCCACAGAACACTGCCTCCAGCTGTAGCAATAATCATAATCACTATGATAATGCTTTGAAATTTAATAGCCACTCTGATCTAATGACGAATATCACTCAAAATAAATTAGACTCACCTTTTAAACTACTCTTACAGAAACGGTGAGAAATAATTCTTGGTCTATAACAGGTGAAATTCTAGCACATGGAAGTGAGCAATAACATGCCTTAAATATAGTTAAAAACAAAAAAGCATACCCAAGTACTACTTATAAAATTCAAGGCTTTGAATCTCTTGAGTGCTCTATAAACACCTTTAATTTCAAAAGTAGTGTAACAAAGAAAATCTCAAATAGGAAAAATAAGTGTATACTTAATAATTAAAACTATTATCTCTGAAAAAACCAAAAAGTTAATAACCAATTTTGAAAGTTTATAAATAATAGAAAGTAAAAGGAACCCAAACTGGGTGTAATTGCCAAAAAGGAAGCCTTTGTTGGATGCACAGGATTCTAGGAGTAGATCATGATACCAACTGAAAAGAGCACGGCAGCTCATAAAGAGAACTAAAGCACAGACACAAAAGATTCTTTAAGTGTTTCATCTTTTTAAAAGATGTTTAAGGAATGCGAAAGGATAATACCAACCTCTTCAACTAGCCAAGAAATGAAATAAAAACAGCTAGTATATATCTCCTATAGAAGTGCTGTTTCCTAATTCTGTGCATCATCAAGCCATCTCAAATAACAGTTCTATACCACAAGGCTATTAGTCCTAATGTTAGGGACCTTCCAACCAAATTTATAGATGTACCCAATTAGAGTAGAGCAAACAGACTGCCATTGTTGGTGGTATCACTACAGAGGGTCCTTTACTCTTTCCTTATTTATTTTCTTTACTTGCAAAATGGGAAGTTGCTCCCAATGGAAAATCTCTTTAGAGGGTCAACTATAAGACAGCACCAAGATACAAGGTTTTGTTATGATAACCAAAATGCCTCTTTGTAACAAAAATATTTTCATGCTTTATGATGTATTTTGATTTTTCTCTTGGTATTTATCATTGAAATTCCTGACATATGATCTAAAAAATAAGAGCTTTTGACAGATTCTCCTAAACAGGAATTGGTGCTCCCCTCAGTCATCTGGTGGCTTCTGGCTTCCTGGCCTTAGTCTCTCTTTATTCCCTCGTTGTCATTGCAACCAAGAGGTATCAGTTGGTACAAAATTTGGTAATAAAATGTCTACCCCTGCCACATGGTAATTACTCATATAGCTCTCTCTTTCATGGTCTTCCTAGAGAATGAAATACTTAATCTCGTACATTCATATCCCTAGTGTTGAGCATGAGGCTTGCACATAGTAGTCCCTGGGGAAATGTTTATTAAAACATTTAATACTCACTGTAAAACCCTCTGGAGAAAAACAACTCTACTGTTTATTTGAATTTTATTTTTCAAGCTTTTCTAGACAAATAGAATATAACACCCAACAATATGCGCTTTGTCTCTACAGTTCATTATTTTTCAAATCCAGGAGTTAAATGACCTTATCTGGACCAGCTAGTTCAGCCTCTTATTTCTTTGTACCCCAGTTTAAGACTTTAGAGGCAAACAATGAGCTACTCCTCAGAGGCAGGAATCACATCTTATTATCTCTGTACTCCCAGTACCTGGTTATGGAATATGGGCTCAATAAATGTTTGCTGAGTAAACGTATTATTAAATCAATCCACAGTATATTTTTCATACTGGCTAAAAGTAATTTCTAATATTGTACCCATAACCCATGTAGAAAAATCTTGAAATATTTGTCCCACAAGTGTTTGTAAGGCAATTTGGTGTGGAAGAGTGATGTGTCAAATCGAATTCAGTTCTTAAATCCCATGTAGAGTGAAATCTGGAAAGAATAAAGAAAAACACCAAAACCAAAGCCAAAAAATAGTCTAGAATATATTCAGAAACCGTTACCTTCGTGTGACCATGGAAAAATAGGTGGAGTTGAGATGTTGAATACTTTCATACATAGAAGAAAAATGAGCAGTGATAAGGTCACTGAGGAGCCAGAAGCCGTTAACTGCCTTAAAATGTCTACATTTTCCAGGCAAATTAAGTTCCTAAGAGGAAGTGCTACCTTTCAATTTTGGAGCAGACTTTAAAAAGATATTTGTGAGGTCTCTGAATTTACTTTTCTTCAATAATAACATAAAATTTTCTCAGCTTTCAGTCAAAAGCTAATTTTTCTAACCAGGATCTGAAAATCCAGCTGTGTCTTACTCACTGCTTTTTTATGTCTCTCCCCCTCATTCCTAAGATCCTTTGATATGAATTTGGTTCATCCTGAAATATAATCAACATAAATTTTGTTAAACTTGTTTTGAAGAATAGATTAAGATAAAAAAAATAGTTACAATATAAAATAATAGTACAAATATAACACAAAATTGGTACTAATTTTAATTAAAAAAGTAAACTGTAACCATAGACTAAAGATAACTTCTGTAGTTTAGAAATCTAACATATAGTTTGAATTTGTCTATTAAGTGTTCTAAATTGTAAGAGAAATAAGATCTCAATATTCCCCATAGACTATGAGATAAAATCTCCCACTTGCTCTGCCATTCCAGTCATCTATGTTGAGCACTTAACATCCTCTTCTTGCTTCCCTGCCCTTCTTTCTCCACTCAGAGTCATCTTTGGATTTTAGAGAATGACATAATGAACCCCATCATTAGTGGCCAATTATTTTTGATAAAGGGATTCTTTAAAACATCAATAACAAACACTTTCAACTGCTCTCATCAAAACCACACTATTCTGGGTCTTGGCAATCTTTTACATAGAGGGGTAGACACAGAAATTTTAAATTAAGAGAAATAGAAGAAAGGACACAAAATATCTCCAGTTGTAAAAGAAATGCCAGAACCATTTCGAAATAAAGTCATACCTAGCTCATCAAAATGAAAATTAGACTACATTTTCTCCTGACATATATGAAATCGATGGCTCAAGCGCTGTGTTTTGAGACTGCCTCTCTCCTTGTTTCCAGTTATACTTTCCATATGATGACAGCATTCTCTGAATGCAGGGAATATTTCTCTCACCACAGAAACTTCCTGGTTGGAAACGTAGGAGGAAAAAAGTCATTCTTGGCTGCTGCATCCAATATCCTAGCAATACTGGAAGGCCTACGCCGTATGAGACTGAGATGAGTCTGTATCTAAGAGTACCTCATTTATCCCAAAATACAGAATCAGTCAGGTTTATATTCTTGATATTATTCTGCGTAGGAAGCAGCTTGACATGTGGGATGCATAAAAAAAAAAAAAAATTACCAGTGACAAATGAGCTCAAGCGGTAGAGGCAGAGAGAAAAAAAATTATTCTGTGTATTATATTTTGAAAAGCCTCAGAAATTATGTTCAGTCAGGCAAAATAATCCAAATCTTCAGAATATGAGAAGAAAATCCAAACACGTCTGATGGGGCTCTTTGTTTTCCCCAATAATTAACAGTATTATCAGACAAATTATATTCTGAAAAGATCAAAAACAAATAAACAGCATTTTAGAAATAATAACCAAAGTTTTTTTTTTAAGATTTTATTTATTTATTTGACACAGAGAGAGAGAGCAAGAGAGAGCACAAGCAGAGGGAGCGGCAGACAAAGGGAGAGGGAGAAGCAGGCCTCCTGCCGAACAGGGAGCCCAAAGGGGGCTCGATCCCAGGACTCTGGGATCACGACCCGAGCCAAAAGCAGATACCCAACCGACTGAGCCATCCAGGTGCCCCCAAAGATTTATTATTATTGTTTGTTTGTTTTGTAAGTAGGCCATATGCCCAGCGTGGAGCCCAACTGGGTGGAGGGGAGGCTTGAACTCACGACCCTGAGATCAAGACCTGAGCTGAGATCAAGTGTTGGACATCAGGTGTTGGACACTTAACTGACAGAGCCACTTAGGTGCCCCCAAATATTTTCATACTAAAAAGTGTCCCCAAATGATTACCAACACAATGGTGGTGTTTATATTGATTTTTAATAACTACAGAATCAGGTATCTGGATGTTAAGTTAAACTACTCCCTGTACTCAACAGAATACTGTTCTAAAGTAAATCATTGTTGGGGCAAGGATACGTTTAAAATGAAACCAGTTAAATAAAGAAACAACCCAATAAATCACTGTAAATTCCTATGCCAACAAGATAAAAACTCAAACTGGGCTTTAATGTACTCTAGACACCTGTCTGCATTTCTTTAGCACTCATATTCCTCATAAATAAGAGGCAGATAATTAGGAAACCAGTTCCCTTTTAAAACACATATATAAATATATGTGACAACTGACCAACTTTAAATATTGTGGACTATTATGTCAATAATAACAAAATACACTAAGACCATAATGAAATATTCCTATTTAACAGAAAAGAATAAGTACAGATTACTGTTGGTTTCTTTAATGTGAACCCTGATAAACCAAAACATATATCAACTTAAGAAAAAAATCCAAACACATGCCAGATTTTCCTTTTGATATAATCAGAACCATTGTAAAGATTCTGTTTTAAGGGGAAAAAAAAAACTTGCAATGCCATTATAAAAGTCAAAGACTAAAATTAAGAAAGGTACTCACACTTGGAAGATTTAAGAATTAATTGATAAGCACATAATGGAAGAAGGAATGTGAAGGCGGTGGGTGGGGTAGAGGGACAGGAGAAAAAGAAAAAACCCTCCAGCAGTAACAGTCCACACTGACATCACCGATGATTAATATCACAGATAACGGCAATAGTTCAACACTCTCACAGCTTCCTGAAGACCACTACTCTTTGGTCCCAGTGGAGATGACTCCAGTCCGATAACAGAAACTTCATTCTTCAACAATATGGCAGAAGGTCACTTTACAATATACCACATATGGATTTTATTCCAAAACGACACACCCATTATGACATACACATTTTTTTTTTAAAAGATTTATTTATTTATTTATTTGTCAGAGACAGCGAGAGCGAGCACAGGCAGACAGAGTGGCAGGCAGAGACAGAGAGAGAAGCAGGCTCCCTGCCGAGCAAGGAGCCCGATGTGGGACTCGATCCCAAGACGCTGGGATCATGACCTGAGCCGAAGGCAGCTGCTTAACCAACTGAGCCACCCAGGCGTCCCCTACATACACATTTTTTTAAAAGCCTTCCAGATATCATCCCCCCAGATAGCATCATCTTTTTTTTTCCAACAACAAAAAAAGTATATCTACAGTTATGTCGATGAGAGACAATATATACAAAGCTTCTAGCACAGGGATCTTGCAAGGTATCTGGCACAATTATATGTTTTCAATATACTGTAACACTGTACAATACACATCTTTAAAAAGAATAAAAAAGATGAGACCTGCCTTAAAGATCTAACATCATGTAGGCCAAATTTAGTAACTGATATTCTTTTCCTACTGCCTTCAAGAGTGCTCTGTATAAAATTATACTGTAACAAAATCACCAAGGGTTCTGTTCAGGACACAAGCTAAATTTAAAATATAAAATAGGGGCACCTGGGTGGCTTACTCAGTTAAGCATTTGATTCTTGATTTTGGCTCAGGTCATGATCTCAAGGTCATGGCTTTGAGCCTTGGGCAGGGAGTCTGCTTGAGAGTCTCTCCCTCTCTGCCGGCCCCTCCCCTGCCCTGTGTGTGTGTGTGTGTGTGTGTGTGTGTGCCCCTGTGCGTGCTGTCTCTTTCAAATAAATAAATAAATCTTTTAAAACTTTTTGAAAAGTACAAAATAAAAGAAATAGAGTAAATAATGCTTACTGGCTGCCTACCATACAGTAGGCATACTACTAGAGGCATAACACAGCAAGTCAATAATATAGGTAGTCTTATTGATGAGCAAATTGAGGCTCTGACTCATTCAGCTAACTACTCAGTGGCAGAGCTGGGTCTCAACCTGGGTCTGAATAGCAGGCTCTTTTCTTTCCAGTGACATATACAATTCATACAGAAGTAATTAAGAAATTCTGAAAGCATAAACAGTATAGGCAAGGCAGTTGTTTTTGAAGCAACAGAATTATTTCCACCTAAGTATTCAGGAAGCAACACTGGCTTTAGATCATCAGAAAACAACTAAATAGGGGCACCTGGGTGGCTCAGTGGGTTAAGCCTCTGCCTTCGGCTCAGGTCAGGATCTCAGGGTCCTGGGACCGAGCCCTGCCTTGGGCTCTCTGCTCAGCAGGGAGCCTGCTTCCTCATCTCTCTCTACCTGCCTCTCTGCCTACTAGTGATCGCTGTCAAATAAATAAATAAAATCTTAAAAAAAAAAACCAAAAAACTAAATATCTACATTCTAATTAGGCAAACAAACAAACAAAAAACCAAGTCATACATAATAACATGTATTTACCACTCAAGTTGCTCAGTTGGTATAGAAAGATACAGAAGGTATAGATAATTTTTTAGACTACAAAAACTACTCTCATGTGGTAAACTTCTTCAGAATGTAACATGTAAGAGAAAATATTTCTTTTTCTATAAAATAAGAAAGAAATCACATTTATTTTTATTAATTGACTGAAGTAGAGCCACAATGTAATTTTGCTGTTTCTGAAACTGATAGTACCTCAAAACGAGTGTGCCTATGGATTTGCAATTTACTAGTAAAGCATGATTTCAAACCAAAATATAAACCAAAACAATATTTTACCTTAGCCAATGTGCTCCTAATGTTACCTGGGAAGGTACTCTCAAAGCAAAAAGCCCAAATTTCCATTTTCTAGGTAATGTTAGAAGACTAAACACTGCCAATGCAAGGGCTACTATTTTCAACCAATACAAAACTCAAGTTATGCTTTCAGATAATGGGAATTTTGTTGATTTATCATTTAAAAATTCAATCCCAGATTATCTATAGCCAAATCCAAACCCTAGTCGGACTTTCTTTTTTCCCCTCTCTGCCAGCCGGCACACTCTGGACCACTACAACTCTCACCTCGGTTAGACTGAATTGGTATAATCAAGAAAACAAGAAAGGTAAGTCAGGAAAGAAAATTTGTAGTACCACATTCTAATCATTCGTACAAATGCTTTTCAGGAAATCAGCAATACGACTCACATTCAATAGTAAAGATGACTGAGGCATAGCCATTCTACTGATCTACACTGCACAGTTTTTTGTCACTGTGTTATCCTGCATCAGTAATGAAGTAAGAACAGCAGAACACAGAAGTAAAAATGTAATCTTGGGCATTAACTTTAACAATGATGTAATAAGACAGGTTTCTAAAGTTTATCTCACAAGAATGATAGGGAAAATGTTGAATACAATCCTCTCTACCTTGAAAAAGGTGAATTTCCTTCCTCAATCAATTTCACTAGTAAGTTAACGTCTTAGTTCTAATTTAAAGGTTGGGCCTACTTGCCATCTGAATTACTAGACAGAGGGAATGCCTAATACTAAAAGGAAAGAAACATAATTCTTCAATCCTTAAATGCATATAATACTTTGAAATCAGGGGGTAAAAAACACAGTTTTTAAGCAGAAGTCAGTTTTATATTTTTTTCTTATTTTAAAAGTAATAGTTACAGAAAATTTGGAAAACCCAGAGGCATACAAAGAAAATACAAATCATCAGCAATCCCACCAGAGATACCTATGTACATGTTGATACATATATTCAATTATTTCTTCAAATAAGAGTTTGTGGCTATGTGCTATAAATTCAGAATCAAACCACTTCTCATCACTGGTCCAAGCTACCATCATGTCTTGAGAGGGTTATTATAATAGCCTCTGATCTCCGTGCTCCATTCCTGATCCTCTCCATTCTATTCAACACAAAACAACAAAACAATTCTTTTAAATGCCAGTCATATTTCATTCCTCTTATCAAAACCCAACAGTGGCTTCCCATCTCAAAGCAAATGGCCCATTTAACCACAGTAATGGCCCTCCCTTTTCACCACCAACCTCCATCTCCTTACCATATTTCCCACACACTTTCTCCATTGATTTATCTGTATCAACTGCACTAATCTTCATGGCTGTGCTGGAACACACACACATCTCCACTTCAAGTCTTCTGACTTACAATTCCCTCCACCACGAATACTTTCCACCAGATATAAACATTGCTTCTTCTTAGCTTTTTTTTTTTTTTCCAAATTCCGGTTTTCAGACTTCTCTGACCCACTTCATATAAAATTGCAAATTTCCCCCTTCTCTTCCCTTGATACGCCCTATCTACCTTATCCTGTCATACTCTTCTCCAAAGCACTTATCGCTAATTGAAAATTTATTTATTTATTTATTGTTCTGCCTTTCCTGACTAGACTATAAATTCTATGTAGGCAGAGAAATGGTCATTTTAATTTTATATTTTCCCCATGCAGTGCTCTATCTCTAGGTTCTAGAACAATGCCTGGGTTGTCACTAAGTATTTGTGAGTGAATGACTGAATAACTACTTAAGTAACTAGGAATAGAGTGTGCCTAAAGTGTATATTCAGCTTTTATGATTTACTACTATCTGTTAAAGCATTCCTAACTTTTGAAAAGTATTCCAATATAGATATATACTATAATAAATTCAATCAATTTTCTATTTTAAATATTTAGGTTGTTTCTGAATTTCTAGTATCATAAATATCCTTCTCTACACACCAAATACCCTAGAATATATATATATATATATTTTTTCTGCACAGCTCTGATAGTTTCTTTAGTATGATTATTTTAAGTATTTTAAGTATTTCTCAAATAAAATCTTTTTTAAAAATGTGTTTGATTCTGGGGCACCTGGATGGCTCAGTGGGTTAAAGCCTCTGCCTTTGGCTCAGGTCATGATCCCAGGGTCCTTGGATCTAGCCCCGCATCGGGCTCTCTGCTTGGCAGGGAGCCTGCTTTCCTTCCTCTCTCTCTGCCTGCCTCTTTGCCTACTTGTGATCTCTGTCAAAGAAATAAATAAAATCTTTTTTAAAAAATGTGTTTCTTTTTTTTTTTTTTAAGATTTTGTTTATTTATTTGACAGAGATCACAAATAGGCAGAGAGGCAGGCAGAGAGAGAGGAGGAAGCGGGCTCCCCACTGAGCAGAGAGCCCGATGCGATGTGGGACTCAATCCCAGGACCCTGAGATCATGACCCAAGCCAAAGGTAGAGACTTTAACCCACTGAGCCGCCCCGGCGCCCCATGTGTTTGATTCTTACTAAGTTTTTTTTTTTTTTTCCTAACAGAAAAGCTTGAGGAAAACATAAATTCTATTAGTTAATGACAGTGGCTATTTCTAAGCACCATCTTCCACTTTGGCATCTATTCTCAAATAGATTTATTTGAAGAGGTAAATATTCACTTGGATTTATAAACTCTAGGGGTTTTTTTTTTTAGTTTTTTTTTTTTTCCTTAAGAAAGAGAGGGGGAGCACAAGTTTTCTTTCCACATACTTGGATTTTCTTCCCCCAATGTAGCTGCTAATTAGAATACTCAAAAATCTGATCTCAGTATATTTACTTGGTTCAAATAGGTTTTCAAGCACTAATTTTCTTCAATTTTTAGGCCAATCATAGTATCACCTGTGAATAATGACTTAACACTTTCTTTTTCTAATGATGATGCCCCACCATGCAGTGTTTTGGGTCCTGACTACCTGTAGTCCTGGAAGGAGGCCTCCCATCTTGTTGGCCTTCTACCTGCTCTTCCTGCTTGTTCTTATTCCTCAGAAACGGAGGACATTGAGTGGGATCTACTCAGCATCTCTTCTACTTACAGCCCAGGCAGTCACCTCTTTCATGGGAGAATTTAGAGGTTGGCTCTCTGTGCCACCATCAATTCAATTTCTTTCATAATGTTGTTAGCAGAAATGCCCCCAAATTTGAAAAGTCCAGAAGAATATACTTTCATATTTCTCATTAATTTTGAGTCAGCAATGTTTTCTATTATTTATTTGAAAATGTATATGCTCTCTTTCTGAAATTCCTATTATTTGTACATTTTATCTTCTGACTTTTCCTCCATTTGTCTTATTTTCCAATCATTTTTATTTCCCCAACTTTTGCCTTTATACTCTGGAAAATATTTCACAAGTCTGTCTTTCTCAGTGTCTAATTTGCTACTCACTGCATCCATAGCAGATTTTAATTTGGTAACTATATTTTCCATCCCTCACAACCCTATCAGATTGCTCTCTTCTTGTAACTGATATTCAGCTTTCACAGCTTCTAATGACTGAATCTTTTTTGGAACACAAACCTCACTAGATTGTTAATTGGGAGATTAAGCGATCTGGGGAGAGTGGATAGGCACCTTCCAGGGAGGTACTAGCAGCAAACTCTGGGTCTCTGAACACTATTTACAAAGTACAAATACTTCTGGTCTAAGAGGCAAGAGAGAAATTTAAATATTGTGACTTGTGAGACCACTCATCAAGATGTTGCCCCTCCAAGTTAATATATTTTTTTGAACTTATTGGGTATATTTTATTTTTATTATTTATTTTTTTTAAGTAATCTCTACAACATGGGTATAGAGATCAAGAATTGCATGCTCTACTGATTGAGCCGGCCAGATCTCCCTGTCCCTCCCAGGTTAGGAGTTCTCCTACCTTGGAGAACTGCCTACCAAAAATTATCCTGAGTGTTTTGGCATATGAGCAGCATCAAGCTCTAGTTTCTAAGACATATCCAAGTTTCTTCCCACCTATTTATTTAGCTACTGGTCTTTTCAACTGGAATTGAGTAAAGATTGGAAATGTGCTTTGTCTGCTATTTTGCCTAACACTATTATCTATATTCTTGCCATTATACATCACACTGCCTCTTACTACATTTAATTAATTCACACTTCTAGGTAGTATTTTCTGATTTCCACTTTACCAGTTCGAAGGGACTATAACATGCCATCCCAATCATCACACTGTAGGATGCAAACATCACACTAACAACATTGCTCCCTAGAGAATCTTTTACCAAGGCAGGTAGGATGATGGACTGGTGGGATCCTGAACGGTCACAGTTTATAGACCAGGTACCTATAAGTCTTGGTTTTATTTTTTATCTATTTTTTTTCTAAGAGAGAGAGACAGTCAGAGCATGTGCTCAGTGGGGAGGAGCAGAGGGAGAGGGAGAAACAGAATCTTTAGAAGGCTCACACCCAGCACAATGCCTGATGGGGGGCTCAATCTCACGACCCAAGACAAAATCAAATGTTGGATGCTTAAGCAACTGAGCCACCCAGGCACCCCATAAGTCTTAATTTTAGAAAGAAAGGTAGAAAGAATAACAGTGACCCAAGGAGGGCTGCTATAACCAGAACCAACTTCTCACAGAAGAAGCAAAGAGATCACCCCTAAAAGATAACCACAAAGTACTGTACACTTTTGTCCCACAACCAAAGAGCTTCAGAAGCAAAGATTCAGTCTCATTCACATTTGTATTACAAGAGCCATGCTAGGCACAAAGAATCTAATATTCACAGCTTGCTGAGCTAAACAGACTTGAGTTATTTGGCAATGAGGGCTCACCCTTATATTCTCTCATAAAAAAATCTCCCTTTACAGGGACCGCTATCAGGAACCAAGGCAGCTTTTCCATTCATGAGTGCCTTTTCAGTAGAGGGCTGATAGTAAACTACTTTGGTTTTACCTTATTCATAGTTTACCAAGTCAATGTTCATGTCCATCAAAGCAACTCTTCAGGCCAGTTTGGTTGCCAAATTGCTTACGTGGAAATGGTCCAAATCCTCACGTACAGCTCTAAGAAGTATAACCTGGTTGTTCTACAGAACAATTTGGCAATACTTAGTAAACTTTATAATGGACTCCCAACAACCCACCAATACCAATCTTCAGCATATATCTCCATTAAACAAAATAAAGATTATTATTGCAGCATTGTTTATAGTACATAAATGTCACTAGGGGAGTGTATAAGTAAGATGCACATGTATTACACACGGATAAGAGTATGCACATGACAGAAAACTCTACAGCTGTTAGAAGTAATGAACCAGAATTACATATAGCAACAAAGATAGATCATTTAAATATAGGGCTGAATTTAAAAAGATAAAATAAAATGAGATGTACAGCCAAATGCTATTTATGAAAATTAAAAACTTATGCACAGAAAACACTACATGTCTTCCAAAGATACACAAATATCTGGAGACATATACTAAGTAGACTGGAGTGGGTGTTTATGGGAGGAAGCAAAATGAGTAGCGATAGGTAAATAGAAAGATAAAGACAACAAAATAACCAGTCAAGAGACGGGTCTAGCCCTCAGAATGCCAGCAGTGAGAAACACGATTCTATACTCCTGAAGTGTGGGAAATAGGTAGGGGAATAAAGGACATTCAAATAAAATCAAATGGGACAAGACAATACAGTCATGAGAGCTCTACTTTAAAAAAAAAAAAAAAGAAAGAAAAAGAAACTGTTCTACATATGCTAAGACAAAAGTAGTATCACTTTTTTAAGAAGCCAGAACTATTTCACTTAAGAGAAAAAAATTTCAGTGAATATTGATTTTTAAAAATCAAGGAATGGGGGCGCATGGGTGACTCAGTTAAGGCCTGCCTTCAGCCCAGGTCATGATCCCAGAGTCCTGGGACTGAGCCCTGAATCAGGCTCCCTTCTTAGTGGGGAGGATGCTTCTCCCTCTCCCTCTCCCTCCTGCTCCGCCTCCTTGTGTTCTCTCTCTCTATCAAATAAATTTAAAAAATCTTTAAAAATAAAAAATAAAAAATTAATAAAAATAAAATAAAAATCAAGAAAGAATAATCGCTGAGATTATAACCAATAACCTAAAGTAAGTACATAACCTAACTCAGATTTTGACTATTTGTCTGAAATTAATAGGTCTATAACATTCTGAGATTAATCTGTGTATATCATCTGTAATATAAAGACCCTGAATGTAAAATCCCAAACAGAAAATACACTATACTCTGGCACAGAAAATCTATACTAACCCAATTTTTAATCTATTCCCTTATCTTAGAGATCATGTTACAAAACATTTGCTACGGACGAATTCCTGAATAAGATGGTAACTAAAACCATGGCATCACATAAAAAAATGAAACTATAGAAAATTTAGTAGGAAAAAGTCATTTTTCAGTGCCCCTTTATTAGTACAGCACCAGTATGAACACAGTTTTAATAGAAGAGGGGTGAGGACACAAAATCTGGAACACATTTCATTCTTGAAGAGGACACAAGGGGAGAAACCATTTCAGCATTTCATGCAAGAGTTGAGTTGGAAGAGCAGGGGCTTGAAGGTCACTTCTCTTGGCATATTAGGCTGTTCTCATTAAATTACAACCGAATCTGCCAATGATGCTTTACAACATAATAGATTTTTCAAGATGTCAATAGAAAAATAATCTGGATTGGAAATGTCATTATACAGCTTTCTGGAACCTATAATAAATGATCTTGGGGGAAAAGGGAGGTCATTATTTTTCAAATGCGCACAAACAGTAGAAATTCAAATTGCTGTCTTTTGTTGTTTGTTGTTTTTTTATTTGTGTTTTTCGCTACAGAACTCAAACTATACACCAGTTAAAGGTTATAAAATGAGCAATAATAATCAAATCAACAGTGACAGGTTAGTGTGCACAATTAACACAGCAGACAATGGGAGTACCTTCTCTAAAGATGGCAATCTTGTATGGTACAGACTTAATTTAGGCCATAAAAAAAGTCTACAAAGAATTGACAGTTTCTTATACTACTGGGTGAAACTGGCTGATAGATCAGCGTAAATAATTAGGTTCAACACTCCTTCCCCCTACAGGAATCAAGTCACTTTCCTCAAGCTGGGAGAGGAAGCTACACCTTTACCTCCAGCCTTAATTGTAGAGATCTTCTGATTAAACCTACAAATGGTGGTGTTCTCTTCAGAAACTGGTGATTATAGTAAAGGAAACCCACAACTTAACAAGAGCCCTCAGAAAGATAACTATAAAAGGTAGGCTCACCAAATAGCAACACAGTTTAAATAATTAAGTTTTTCTGGTTTCTATTGTATCCTTAACAGGGTAGCTGCGAAACAACCTACCAATGATCTAATACACCTGTGTGTGCATTCTAAAAAACCCCCTCAAACACACACCGAAAAATTTTCCTAAAACAAAAACATAGCATCTTACATATTAATTTAGTAAGACTGCTAAAAAACATGCCGCATTATAAATATTAAAGATATAATATTCCAGCATTGAAAAATTTAACCCTCAGGTCAGAACTAAATTTATCTGTGCTAATATGGCAAACCAAGAGAAAATTAGAACTTATAATTCTTTTTTTTTTTTTAAAGATTTTGTTCATTTATTTGACAGAGAGATCACAAGTAGGCAAAGAGGCAGGCAGAGAGAGAGGGGGAAGCAGGCTCCCCACAGAGCAGAGAGCCTGATGTGGGGCTCGATCCCAGGACTCTGAGATCATGACCCGAGCTGAAGGCAGAGGCTTAACCCACTGAGCCACCCAGGTGCCCCATAAGTTAATTCTTTAACATTATATACCTCTCAATTAACATATTCTTTCCTATAGTAAAAAAATCCTCTAAATCATAAAATCAATGCTGTTTTGAAATAAACAAGTTGATAAAATATATGTACTATACATAATGTTAATGTGATATTTTAAAAAACTTGGAAAACAATCCCAATTATACACAGTATTATATGATATAATGTATACACTATTGTATATATGGTATGCTATATAAATAATATGTAACAGTATCATATGATACATAAATATTTAATAAACTATAAAAACATTGCATGGATTTGAAAAATACCAAATTGATAGAATTGATTACTTCCTAGAAGAGAGATGAGATTAGGAGGAATTTACAGGGGTCTCATCTTGATTTTAAATTTAATGTAGATTTACAAGTTAAAATGTTAATATTTTATAAGGCCATTTGCTAGGTACTTTATATATGGGTCATTATACTAGTTTTCATATCACTCTGTATGTGTGAAATATTTTCAAATTTTTAAAAAATTTGAAATTTACACAAAATTAACTCAAAAGGGAACAAAAACTTAAATGTAAAACACAAAACTGCAAACTTCTAGAAGATGACACTAAAAACAAAAATAAAACTAGGTGACCTTGGGTTGGTGACAAGTTTTTAGATAAACACCAAAAGCTTGACCTAAGAAATAAAGGAACTGCATTAAAATTTAAAACTTCCACTCTACAAAAGACATGGTTAATGGAAAGACAAGCTACCTAGTGGGAAAAAATATTTGCAAAAGACATATCTGATAAAGCACTGTTGGGACACACCCATGGCTCAGTCAGTTAAGTGACCGACTCTTGGATTGAACTCAGGTCATTGTCTCAGGGTCATGAGATCAAGCCCTGAGTCAGGATCCACGCTGGGCACAGAACCTGCTTAAGATTCTGTTCTCCTTCTGCCCCTCTCCCTGCCTCTCTCTCTAAAAACAAAAACAAAAACAAAAGCACTGTTATCCAAATATACAAAGAACTCTCACACTCAACAATAACAAAATACATGATTAAAAAGTGAACAAAAAGGGCATCTGTCTGGCTCAGCTGATGGAGCATGCGATTCCTGACCTCTAAGTCTTGAGTTCAAGTCTCATGTTGGATGTAAAGATTACTTTAAAAAAAGAAAAAAAGTGGATAGGGCTAGTTTCAGCTCAGGTCATGATCTCAGGGTCGTGAGATGGAGCCAGGCATGGGGCTCTGTGCTCCACACAGAATCCGCTTGAGCTGCTCCCTTCTTCTCCCTCTGCCTCTCCCCCTGCATGCACATGGGCGCTCTCTCTCAAATAAATACATATTTTTAAAAAATACTTTGGAAGAAGTGGACAATAAATCTGAACAAACACCTAACCAAAAAAGATTTAAGGACAGAATACAAACATATGAAAAGATGTTCAACATCAAATTCCATTAGGGAACTGCAAATCAGAATAACAAGAGGGATGCCTGGGTGGCTCAGTTGGTTAAGCATCCGACTCTTGGTTTTGGCTCAGGTCACGGACTCAGGGTTATGAAATCAAGCCCTGCATTCAGTTCCACACTAAGTGTGGAGTCCGCTTGAGATTCTCTCTCTTCCTCTCCCTCTGCTCCTCTAGCCCCGCTCATATGCACACACTCTCTCTCTCTCTCAGGAAAAAAAAAAAAAAATAGAACAAGATACCACACTACATACATTTTAGAATGGCTAAAATTCAAAACATTGACAACCCCAAATGCTGCCAAGGGTGTGGGGCAACAGGAACTCTCATTCATTTTAGTGGGAATGCAAAATGGTAAACTACTTTGCAAAAACAGTTTGTCAGCTTCCTACAAAGCTAAATTTAGTCTTACTATATGATCCAAAAATCAGGCTATTATTTGAGAACAAATATCCATAGAAAAATCTGCACATGAATGTTAACAGCAACTTTATTCATAATTGCCAAAACTTGGAAGCAATCAAGATATCCTTCCACTGCTGAATGCATAAATGTAATAAATCCACACAATGGAATATTATACAGCAATAAAAAAGGAACTATCAAGCTGCATAAAGACATGACAGAAACTTAAAAGCATAACACTAAGTGAAATAAGTCCATCTGAAAAGACTACATCGTATATGATTCCAACTATTTGGCAGTCTGACAAAACTATAGAGATGGTGAAAAGATGAGGGTAGTGTCAGGAGTACGGGAGCAAGAGGAGGAGGGATGAATAAGTGGAACATGGGATTTACTGAGCACTGAGACTATTCTGTATGAAACTGTAATGATAGACCCATGATATTATGAATTTGTCAAAAGTCATGAAACTGTACAACATAAAGAATGAACCTTAATGCAGACCATGAACTTTATAATAATGTATTAATATTGGTTAATTAATTATAACAAATACATATTCTATTTCAACCCTAAATAAGTGTACTGCAAAGTTCAATTCCAGCACTAACCACCCAGAGGTACTACAGCATCCACAAGTACAAGGGCATTATTACAAACAATACTGCATTTATTTTAGATGCCAGCTGTACTTCAGGGGTCCCCAGGCCACCAGCATTTCCAATCATCTGACCATAAATTCAGGGATTCCTAAGCTCTTGAGTTTGATAATTTGCTGGGACAACTCACAGAACTCAGGAAAGCATTATACATATAATTGTAGTTTTATTATAGAGGAAACACATGGGCAGGGTCTGAAGTGGAGAGGGGAGGTCCCCAAATGAAGAATTTCCATGCCCTCTCCCCATGAGTCCATGTGTGTCATCCTCCCGGTATATCAGCATATTCACCAATGAGGAGGTCCTCTTTGGTATCCAGAACTCTTATTTGGATTTCATTAAATAAGCATGAACGATTAAATCACTGGATGATCACATGACTGAACTCCATCTCCAAACCTTATCCACCTCCTGTGAGGTCAGACTGGCCTGAAGTCCCAAGCCGCTAATCATGTGGTTGCTGTTTCCAGTGACCAGACCCCCTCCTGTAGCTATCAAGGGATCCACCATAAGTCACCACAGTAGCACAACAAACACAGCTCATTCATCCAAAACCCAAGTTAATATTCTCACAGAAGAAATTTCTGATTTAAAGCACAATTTAATGACACAAACTTTTAGTTTCATGAAAGGCCAGAGATTATAAAGCAATGAACAGAAGGGAGTATTGATCAAAGGTGACTTTTAAGGGGAGCACAATTAGCTCAAATTCTGAAAATAAACTTTATCAAAAAGGAGAAAAGCAGGCCCGTGAGTCAAGATGGTGGAGGAATAGCAGACTGAGATGACATCAGGTCACAGGGGTTCAGTTAGATAGTTATCAAACCATTCCAAACACCTACAAACCCAACAGGAGATCGAAGAGAAGAACAGCAATTCCAGAAACAGAAAATCACCACTTTCTGAAAGGTAAGACTTGCAGAGAAGTGAAGCCAAAGGGATGGGAAGATAGACCATGGGGGGAGGGGCCGGCTCCTGGCAAGCAGCAGAGCAGTGGATCACAAAATTCGAACATTTAAATGTCTGCTCCACTGAGGGACATTGCTCCAGAGGCTGAGCAGGGCTGGGGCCCTCGCAGGAACAGTATGGTCTCAGGTCCCGCAGGATCACAAAAGGATCAGGGTGTCTGAGTTCAGTAGAGATCGCAGGTATTAGAGAGGGAAAGCCGGCTACAGAGACGGAGCTGTGGAGTGAGCTCTCTGCTAGGGATTACCTTAAGCTGTGAACCGTGGCACAGTTAGACCACTGCTCTTTGAACAGGGACCCCAAAAGTGGCAGATGTGGGGAGACTCGCTTCCTCCTCCAGAGGGAGCGGCACAGGAGTGCATGGAAGGAATCCGCTGGATTTGGAGACTCCAAACAGGGCCATGTGCCAGAGACAGAAACGTTCGATCACAGGCCAATCACAGGCCGGATGAGCTCAGAGCATGCTAGAGACCAGGGAGAAGGGAGTGATTGAGCGCTTTTCTCTAAGGGCGCACTGAGGAGTGGGGCCCCAAACTCTCGGCTCCTCCGAGCCTGAGATTGGGAAGCCGCCATTTTCATTCCTATCCTCCAGAGCTCTATGGAAAGCATTCAGGGAACAAAACCTCCCTAGAGCGAACACCAGCAGATTACTTAGTCTGGGCCTTTGCAAGGGCGGTGCAATTCCGCCTTGGGCAAAGATCAGTTGCATTTCTATACACGAAAAGCAAGACAGAAGAAAGAGAAATTAAGGAGTCAATCCCGTTTACAATTGCACCTAAAACCATAAGATACCTAGGAATAAACCTACCTAAAGAGGCAAAGAATCTGTACTCAGAAAACTACAAAGTACTCATGAAAGAAACTGAGGAAGACACAAAGAAATGCAAAAATATTCCATGCTCATGGATTGGAAGAACAAATATTGTGAAAATGTCTATGCTACCCAAGCAATCTACACATCTAATGCAATCCCTATTAAAATACCATCCATTTTTTTCAAAGAAATGGAACAAACAATCCTAAAATTTATATGGAACCAGAAAAGATCTCGAATAGCCAGAGGAATGTTGAAAAAGAAAGCCAAAGTTGGTGGCATGACAATTCCAGACTTCAAGCTCTATTACAAAGCTGTAATCATTAAGACAGTATGGTACTGGCACAAAAACAGACACATAGATCAATGGAACAGAATAGAGGCCCAAAAATAGACCCTCAACTCTATGGTCAACTAATTTTTGACAAAGCAGGAAAGAATGTCCAATGGAAAAAAGACAGTCTCTTCAACAAATGGTGTTGGGAAAATTGGACAGCCACATGCAGAAGAATGAAACTGGACCATTTCCTTACACCACACACAAAAATAGACTCCAAATGGATGAAAGACCTCAGTGTGAGACAGGAATCCATCAAAATCCTTGAGGAGAACACAGGCAGCAACCTCTTCAACCTCAGCTGTCGCAACTTCTTCCTGGAAACATTGCCAAGGCAAGGGAAGCAAGGGCAAAAATGAACTACTGGGACTTCATCAAGATCAAAAGCTTTTGCACAGCAAAGGAAACAGCCAACAAAACCAAAAGACCAAAAAAAAAAAAAAAAAGACAACTGACCAAATGGGAGAAGATATTTGCAAACAACATATCAGATAAAGGGTTAGTATCCAAAATCTATAAAGAAGTTACCAAACTCAACACCCAAAGAACAGATAATCCAATCAAGAAATGGGCAGAGGACATGAACAGACATTTCTGCAAAGGAGACATCCAGATGGCCAACAGACACATGAAAAAGTGCTCCACATCACTCGGTATCAGGGAAATACAAATCAAAACCACAATGAGATACCACCTCACACCAGTCAGAATAGCTAAAATTAACAAGTTAAGAAACGACAGATGGTGGCGAGGATGCAGAGAAAGGGGACTCCTCCTACACTGTTGGTGGGAATGCAAGCTGATGCAGCCACTCTGGAACAGCATGGAGGCTCCTCAAAAAGTTGAAAATAGAGCTACCCTATGACCCAGCAATCACACCACTGGGTATTTACCCTAAAGGTACAAATGTAGTGATCTGAAGGGGCACGTGCACCCGAGTGTTTAGAGCAACAATGTCCACAGTAGCTAAACTATGGAAAGAACCTAGATGTCCATCAACAGATGAATGGATAAAGAAGAGGTGGTATATATAACACAATAGAATACTATGCAGCCATCAAAAGAAATGAAATCTTGCCTTTTGCGACAACATGGATGGAACTAGAGGGTATCATGCTGAGCGAAATAAGTCAATCAGAGAAAGACAATTATCCTATGATCTCCCTAATATAAGGAATTTGCGTGGCAATGTGGGAGGTTTGGGGGGTAGGAAAGGAAAAAAATGAAACAAGATGGGATTGGGAGGGAGACAAACCATAAGAGACTCATAATCTCACAAAACAAACTGAGGGTTGCTGGGGGGTGTGGGGGGAGGGAGAGAGTGGTGGGGTTATGGACATTGGGGAGGGTATGTGCTATGGTGAGTACTGTGAAGTGTGAAAGCCTGATGATTCACAGACCTGTACCCCTGGGGCTAATAATACATTATATGTTAATTTTTTTTTTTTTTTTTTTTTTTTTTTTTTTTTTTTTTATTTATTTGACAGACAGAGATCACAAGTAGACAGAGAGGCAGGCGGAGAGAGAGGGAAGCAGGCTTCCTGCCGAGCAGAGAGCCCGATGCGGGACTCGATCCCAGGACCCTGAGATCACGACCCGAGCCGAAGGCAGCGGCTTAACCCACTGAGCCACCCAGGCGCCCTATGTTAATTTTTTTTAAAAAAGGAGAAAAGCAGAATGTAATGTTTGCTAACATTGAGGCATATGTGATTATAAAACTCAGAACTAGCATACTATTCATATAAAATCCACTTACATCTATTTTTAAAATGAATATACTGGTTATGGCACATAGCAATGGTTAACATCTTCTATCACTGTCAAGTGCAACGCATGCTGAATGAATTAAACAGTTGGCGAATGAAATGGAAAGGAGATCAAGTGGCATTCTTTCCAAAACCTGCCCCTTTCCACAGGGTTAACTGAAAGGGCAAGGACTCAAAATCTGTGCTATAAACCAAAGCTCTGAGGGTCAAAAATTATATTTTATAGAATTGTCACTTTCCTCACCAACACCAATAAATAAGTTATTAACTCTACCCTTTTGGCATAATAAAGTCATTTTGATAGAACTGAAAGAGCTCCAGTTTCAATGTCAACTCTCCTGAAGATAAACACTGCTGCTGTGCCTCAGAATTCAAATTGCTGCAGCAGGTCATTAGTCTGTTCTATCCTGTTGACACATTTCAACT
This sequence comes from Martes martes, assembly GCF_963455335.1. Classification (NCBI taxonomy): domain Eukaryota; kingdom Metazoa; phylum Chordata; class Mammalia; order Carnivora; family Mustelidae; genus Martes; species Martes martes. Next base: position 29,434,915 of record NC_137894.1, read on the forward strand.
CATTTTATAAACCTAGATTTGTTTCTCTTCTATAATCCTCGAAAAAAATATTTATGGGAAGGCAATTTCATTTTGCTAGGCTGACAGAGACCGTCCCCTGGGGAAGGGGCCAACTCAAGCGGGACTGAAGCAGCTGTTAGGAGCCAATTTTCCTACCTGTTAATTGCATTTGTGACTAGGCTGCAGCAGCTCACACACCTACCTGGCAAGCAATAGATAAATTGAAACAGTCACATCTCAAGAGTTTGAAAACTAGAAGGCTCTTTCCCCCTTCCTCTGAAGAATTCAACTAGGGAATAAGACAGTAAAGGAATGCGAAAATGTCAAAAGTACATAAACATTAATTGGACCTTCCTGACTACCAAAAAAAAACAAAAGAATTTTATAAATAGCTAAGAGAAAAAGTATGCCTTCATTTGGTCATTCAACAAGTATTTACTGGAATTCCTACTGTGGCAGACACTGTTCTTACGTGCTAGCAATGTAGGAGTGAACAATGTCCCTGTCCCCACCAGAGAAGATAAAAGAGAAATAAAGAACTCTCGCTCAGTCATTAGGTGCAAAGAAGAAAATAAAACACGGCCATGTAATACAGAGTGTTGAAGGAATGCTCACTTATAGTGAGTGGTCAAGGGAAACCTCTTTGAAGAAGGGACATGTAAGCTGAGACTTAAATGTCAAGGACGATACAGTCAAGCAACAGTCTGAAGGAAGACCATTCCCCACAGAGGGACAAGTAGAAGAAAACCCTGAAGCTGGAATGAACTTGGTATATTCACAGAACAGAAAAAAAGGCCGAGGTGCCTCGTGTTTTGTGAACAGGGTTAAGAATGGCAGCAGATAGGCCCCTCAAATTGCCATAGCCATGTCAAAGTCGTCATTTGGAAAGATAAAAATAAAAACTGTGACCAGTGAGCTACTCATGGGAACTCACACTTGGGACTAGTAATGACCACGAAGAATCTTTCAAAGGAAAAATTAGAAACACAAGTTAAAAGAAATGTCCCAAGAGCAGAGGTTTCTGGATCAGGAAGGATCAGCATCAGAGTGCTGGCTGAACCAGTGCTGTCAATCACGCCCAACGCAACAGCATTCTAAGTAAGATTGCTGTCCAGGACGGGCACACCTGGACAAGGGGACATCTAAGGCTCACAGAGGAAATGTTAAAATGTAGAACTCATAAATGAACTCTAGACAGAAATGAATATTTCTGAATGTGCTTGCCCTAATCCCTGCCTGGCCCACTCATTTCAGACAGTCCAAGGATTTCTTTTTAAAATTTAAATGTAAAAATAGACACCATAAAACAATACCCTCCTAGAATAGAAATTTTTAGCAATTTTTAAAAATTTTGCCACATGTAACCATCTTCTTGGAATCACAAAATTAATTAGGATTGTAAAAGCAGAAAAAAAAATTTAGTAAGTACTTAGAGATCACGTGTTTTCCTTCTCTAGCAAGCACAAAACAAACCTTTAGGTTTAAAAGTATAACATTAAATGATGCTATATTTTAAAAATAAAATATACCTATTAAAACAGAACAAACGGGGCGCCTGGGTGGCTCAGTGGGTTAAGCCTCTGCCTTCGGCTCAGGTCATGATCCCAGGGTCCTGGGATCGAGCCCCGCATCGGGCTCTCTGCTCAGCAGGGAGCCTACTTCCCCTCCCCCTCTCTGCCTGCCTCTCTGCCTACTTGTGATCTCTGTCAAATAAATAAATAAAATCTTTAAAAAAAAAAAAAAAACAGAACAAACCATCTATTTGAAGGACAAACTATATTTTCTATCATTGAAAGATTCCCAGCTATATGTACATGTTGTGTAATGCTAACCAGATTTTTGTAATGGTACTATAATGTTAAAATTTTCCAAACTATGCCTACTGCTATTACATAGATGCATTTTTTTCCACAAAAGCATTTTGGTAAGACTCTAACTATTCACCTTAAAAAAAAAAAAAAAAAAAGAGGAGCACCTGGGTGGCTCAGTGGGTTAAGCCTCTGCCTTCAGCTCAGGTCATGATTTTGGGGTCCTGGGATTGAACCCCGCATCAGGCTCTCTGCTCATCGGGGAGCCTGCTTCCCCCTCTCTCTCTGCCTGCCTCTCTGCCTACTTGTGATCTCTCTCTCTGTCAAGTAAATAAATAAAATCTTTTAAAAAAGAGAGAGAGAGAATAGGAAAAAATGGAGATCAGAAGTTTGTTTTGGATGAGGTATGTGACAATGTGCCTCCACATGAGCTACAATTTTTAATAAAAAAGAACATTGGCATCAGAGACTACAATCCTACCTTGATCATTTCCTGACCCACAGTCTTCTGGATGAGTAAGATGAAGCTACTACCATCTACTCTCACAACAGAAAGATTAAATAAAATGTAATAGGTGAAGGTTAATGCATTCCAGTATTATTATTGGTAATCATGGGGGTATAGAAGCAAATATATGTTTAAAAAAAAAGATAAATAATCTAAATTACAGGTTATAAGAGCTAACCACAATGTAAATAATACTTCTGGAGTTGAATACACAGGCCAAATTCCTGCTTTACCTATAAAGAACAAAAACTCAGAGAATTTAAGGGACAAAAAGTCAAAAAAGTCAAAAAGCAGGCAGAAAAGGGGCTAAAATTTATTTGAATTTCTAAATGTGGTTTACATTTACAGAGCACTTTGACACACTGAAGAACTAAATGATCTTCATTATAAAATTGTTAATTTGACTGCTGAGAAAGCCCAAGGCTTACCAAAGATAGTCAGCTAGGAGTTCATGATGAACCACAAGTAAAACCAACAACACTGCATACTGTTCTCTTGCTCTTTTTTTTTTTAAGATTTTATTTATTTATTAGAGAGAGAGGGAGGGAGAGTACAGAGGGCAGGAGAGGGAGAGGCAGGCTCCCATCGAGCAGGGAGCTAGATGCAGGGCTAGATCCCAGGACCCTGGAATCACGACCTGAGCTAAAGGCAGATGTGTAATGGAATGAGCCACACAGGTGCCTCTGAATACTGCTTCTCTTAAAATAGAGACTGAAAATCTTTCCCATTCATAACTTGACTTAGGAAAAAAAAAAAAAAAGTATGCCTTAGCAAGCAATCACATGTTTTAATTCAGGTAATAATTTTTATTTAAGATTTTATTTATTTATTTGACAGAGAGAGAGACAAACGGAGAGAGAGGTGGGGAGAGAGAGCAAACCCAAGAAGGGGAAGCGTCAGAAGGATAGGGAGAAGCAGACTCCCCACCCAGCAAGGAGCCCAACATGGGAATCCCAGAACCCTGGGATCATGACTTGAGCCAGACGCAGATGCTTAATTATGACTGAGCCACCCAGGTGCCCCAATTCATGTAATAATTATTTTTTAAAGTCATACTATAAAGACATAAATATTTGCATTGTGTTTAATAGAATCAGTCAGCTTCTTAACATTAAAATGCTCACATCAAAGACAAGTCTTTTGATATATTCCCAGATTAAAACCTCTACTGATACCGGCTTAATATAAGGTAGCAAGGATTATTTTTATTGTTTATTCACAGATTATTTAGACAGAACAGCTGGGTTAGTGAGTTGCTGAATATTTTATCATACTCAATCAAGAAGTCTATTGTTTCTATCATTAATGACTCTAATAAACACATCCTTAAAAATTACTTCATCAATCCTTTACTTTCTTTCATATAGGATTTTCAAGTTAACCCTTAGGTCAATCCATTCTTGTATTTAAGTCAAGATGATTCATTTTCATAAAATAATTATGTTACAAATACTTCATTATTATTCAGCTAAAGGGAGAGATTGACTGGGAAACTGATTAAAAGAAAAGGATTCATTTGGAGATGAGCCAAGTAAACAATACAGTAACTAAGTAACAGTCATATTTACATTACATGTTTCTGGATGTTGCTGAGAAAATACACAACTACTTTAAAAAGGATCAAGCTTTGCAGCAAGATTTCTAGGTTTAACAAGAGAAGATGACACAGCAACGTAGGAAGTCAGAGCTCAGCCACAATGATGGTTTTCAGATCATTTATGCAAATACAGTGAGAGCATTTTCTCTATTCCAAAGAGGCCTCCGTCAAAAGTCACTTTCAAAGATATGAAAAAGCAGGTCCACATGCATAAAAGTAATTTCTGAGTCTTGCAAATAATAATTGGCAACATTGTGGTTGAGCAGGTGACAGCAGAAGAGAACCACTAAATTAATACACAAATGAGCAGCAACCACTCACATTACTTGCACATGAATGAGAGAAGAATAAATATATAATTTGGGTGGAGATCAAGCACTCTTGAAATAGTCATGGCCAGAGAACACCATCTAATTAACTGCTTAGCTCGGTTCATAAGACTTCACTTGGGCTCAGCAAGGATTGTCACTGAATAGAGAAGAGGGCACAGCCCAAATGTAGCAAGTTGTCTGCTGAACTGAGACACACCATAAAGTATGCTGCCTGTCTGTTTTCTGAGCATTTTTAAAACTGCATTTGATAATAAGGTAATTGTGAACTCTTTAGGGAAGCAAAATAATAAGTGAGTAAGTGTGTTAGAAAATCAACTGGAAAACACCCCAGCTTGTGACAAAGCACACTACGTGATTTCTTACAGCTTCCTTGGCCATAGCTCTAAAAGAGCCGTACAATTCAGAATGATCAAGAGGAAGCATCTTATAATAAAGACAGATAAATTCTGTATAACCCATTATTTTTGTATTAAAATTATCTAAAGATAATTTGTACTTGGCTATTACACAGCATAATCAATTACTGGAATCCTTCATTCCTCAATTACCTTGGCCATTCAAGAGCTCACTATAAACATATTCTTCTGTTTAGAGCAATTCACACTTAAAGTACTCTAGTAATTACAATATATTGGAGTGCCTGGGTGGCTCAGTTGGTTGAGCATCTGCCTCTTGGATTTCGGCTCAGGTTTCCTGATCTCAGGGTCTGGAGATTCAGCCCCATGCTCAGCAGGGAGTCTGCTTAGGACTCTCTCTCCCTCCATCCCTCCTCCTGCTCACTAGTACACACTCTCTCCCTCCCTCTCTCAAATTAATTAATTAAAAACAACAACAATATTCATTCAACACACATATATTGAGCACTTATTGTGTGCCAGGCACTCTGAGTGGAAATACTTGGAAACACCAAGCTGAATTACATTAGCCCCTGCTTTTGGAGGTAGAAGGTATGGCTTACAGATGTGCAAATATTATATAATAAAACAGATGCTAAAACAGAAATGTGTACAAATCACAATGGAAATATAGAAAGGGAAAGGACTTAATTCTTCCTGAGGAAGTGAAAAGAGGCTTGTCAGACAACCTAATTTTTTCACTGTGTTTTAGGGAGTTTAGTAGATACATTAGAGATTGCAAGGAAAGGGAAGCATGACAGATCTACAGCCTGTGCAAAGTTGTATAGTTAGAAAAGAGTACTTGTTTGGCATGGCAACAACATAGCCCAAAATAAGTAAAGATGAAATAATAAGTGATCACCAGAATGGGGAACAAAGGATCTTCAATGAGGCAATTGAGGAAGTTTAGACTTTATCCCAAAGAAAATGTGAAGCACTGAAAAGTTTCAAGCAGGAGGGATGCCTGGGTGGCTCAGTTGGTTAAGTGTCCAACTCTTGGTTTTGGCTCAGGTCATGATCTCAGGGTCTTGAGATCAGGCCCCACTCAGTCTCTGCACTCAGCACAGAGTCTGCTTGTCCCTCTCCCTCTGCTCCTCCTCTCCCACCCCCACCCCCATCTATCTCTTTTTCTCTCTCTCAAATAAATAAAAAAGGTTCCAAGCAGGAATGTGATTGATTTTTACTTTAGAAAAATCCTTCTGGCCATATGCGATATAATGATTTATAGTGATTTGTATCATCTGAGTGACCAAAATATATTTCTCAGAAATATTTGGTCTTCATCCCTAGTTCCTGAAAACACTTCAGGCCATAAAGGTGAAATGGATGTCGTATTATTAATGAAGGTGACTTCTGGACCCCACCCAAGGGCAGCGATTTGTTGCCAGAAGGACCAACCATGTAATCAGAGTGTTGGAACTTTCAATCACCCTCACTCCATCCCAGAGTGGGGAAGGGAGAGGAGCTGGAGGTTGAATCAACCAATGGCCAATGACTTAGTCAATCGTGACTATGTAATGAAGCCTCCATAAAAACCCAAGAGGACAGCTGTCTTAGTCCTCTCTTTCAGAGCTTCCATGTTGGGGGGTGGGGGCAGAATGTTGATCCAGGTCCCCAGGTCCATGAGGACAGAAGCTCCTTTGTCAGGGATGTCACCTTAGGCAGCTCTTCATCTGGACATTGATTCATATACTTTATCATAACCTTTAATAAACTGGTAAATGTAAATATGTGTTTTCCTGTGTTCTGTGAGCTGTTCTAGCAAATTCATTGAACCTAAAGAGAAGGTTGTTGGAACCTGCAATATGTACCTGGTTGGTCAGAAACACAGCTAAGAGCCTGGGGCTTGTGACTGGTGTCTGAATTAGAGGGTGAGGGCAGTCTCGCAGGACTGAACCCTTAACCTATGAAATCTGATGCTATCTCTATGCTGACAGTGTCAGAATTTAGTTGAATTCTCAGAAATCCTACTCTGAGAATTGCTTGGTGTTGTGTGTGGAAACCCCTGCCCCCAACACTGAAATTGAATCTGAGAACCCTAAAGGACCACATATAGAACAAAAGGAAGGAAATAGGTTTGAACAATCAAGTTTGGTAGTTCTATTGAAAGATTATTAAGGGGTGCCTGGCTGGCTGAGTCAGAGTAGTATGCGACTCTTAATCTTGGAGCTGTGAGTGCAAGCCCCACATTGGGTATAGAGATAAATAAATAGAGACTTAAAAAAAGATTACTAAAAATCACTACTACCCTTAGATGAAAGCAACAGATTTAATCCTTATGAGGCCACACCATTCTCTATGTAATGAGTGATGCAAAGGTCAAGAGGAAGTATCTTGCTGGGTCTCACCCACAGAGACCACTTTTCACCTACCTGGAACTCCAGAATGCTTAGCTCAAATGACAGAGTCCATTTCCGGGACAAGTCTTCATGCAGATGTGCACCCCTAGACCTGAAGAGTAGCTAAGAGGTAGCTACTGAAGGAAGATGGGGGCTATGGAGAGAGCTTGTACATTTTACCACAATAAAAAAGATCTATATACATGTATATCTGCAGCATCCATATGTTACATATATCACATATAATTTATATACTTCAAAATATTTTAATTATGGTAAGATGTATATATAATCATATATGAATATATGTATTTACATCTTAGTAAGTACTATATTAATAATAGACATAATATTGTGAATTAGCAATTTCATGACATACTCATGTATAAATGATTATTTGTGCCTAAAACCTAAGGCTTTTTATGATTTATAGTACCAACCTGAAGTTTTAAAAATTTTATTGTTTCAAGAAGATCTGAAGTAATTCTTTAACAGAAAAAAAAAATGTTTCTCCTATAAGATAGAAATACTAAATTCAGGTTCAACTTACTAGAAAGTCAAAGCAACATGAAGATAGATATGCCAACCAGGTGTTGAAAACAGCTTGGTTTAGGGGGGGAAATCATTTAGTAAAGGATCAATGTGTGGCCAAAGGCAGGTATTTGTTACACACAAATGAGCTACTGTATTCCAGAGCTCTGCTCATTAGTGTACAGAGATGCATTACCCTCGCATTAAATAAAGACTCAGTGAGCAAAACACTGTAGCAAGCATCTGTTGGCTAATGACAAAGAAAACCATGGACCCTCTGAGGCCAATTTCTATCCAGCTGTAAGCATGGAAGCAGCACACGCATGCACTGCTTTTCAGTATCACCCCCAAATAACCATGAAAAAGAAGCTCTTCAGCCTTCATGTTACTCTGTGGCAAAAGCAATACAAGTATTAATTACATATGCTAAACAAGGTACTCAGAAAAAGTTAACCCCATATTAGCAGAAGTCACATATATAACTGCATTTTATTCTCATTCCACTTTTCTATCAATATCCATGGTCAGGAGAACGATTGGTCCGAAGAAGGCACTAAACAAAACTGTAAAGTAAGCAAAGTTTGTCTTCTTACATCAATTACTTTTTCCTGCCCATGCTTCATTACCTTTTTTTCTCCCCACCCTATTCTCAATGTTCACATAGTTCCTCCAGACTTCTGCTATAATGTTCTCTGGGGCCTGCCTTGGCCTCCCTTTCCCCTGTGTTAAAATTTATCATGCCTATATATGTATTTCTCAGAACGTCATGTGACCTGATAACAGCACACACAAACATCTCTAACTCCTTCAACTTGCTCCTCACTCTCTAATGCTTTTACCTAACCTCAAGACCACACCTTCTCCTGCCTTCTCAGAAACCTTCTACATAGCCTTTATCTTTTCTTATATATGTTCAACTTCCTTCACTAGTGTCTTTCTCTCAGTACATAAACATATTTAAGTCTCTATCTAAAAGGCAACAAAACCCTTAGCTTCTTATTAAAAAGGTAAATAAATGCTAGTATAGAGAACTTATTCTATGGTGTCCTCCCCCATAGTCTCTGCCTTCCCCTCACCCCAGGCCACAGCAATGTGACTTCTCTTCACACCATAACATTAATCCAAGGGTTCTTCATCTTGAGGCTGGAGAGTCTGTGGATAGAACTCAGGAGACCTATGAACTTGGATGGGAAAATATATTATTTCTTTATTTCCTCCAACCTCTAAAATTTTTAATACTATATTTACTGAATTACTATAGGCCTGCTACTATACCTTGTTGTGTATCGTGTTAAACAAACATATAATACTTTATTAGTACAATTAGCTTGGTAATAATACTTTAAGATGGGGTGCCTAGGCGGCTCAGGTCATGATTTCAGGGTCCTGGGATTGAGCCCTGTCTCTGGCTCCCTGCTCAGTGGGGAGTCTGCTTCTCCCTCTCCCTCTGCCCCTTCCACCCACTTGCGCTCGCTTTAGCTCTCTCTCAAATTAAAAACAAAAACTTTAATATAATTGGTTTCCCTTGTAATCCTATGCATTTTATTTTATCCATCTGCGGCAGACTCTTTCCAAATATGCCGCAAAAATATCTCCCACCCACATGCTCTTCTAATGGTGTAAATTTGCGGCTCACCCACAAAGATATGGGAGTCTGATTCCCTTCATAAATCCAAGCTGGCACTGAACTTGATTGTAACCAAAAGAGTGTGGTAAAGCAACAAGGAGTGACTTCCCAGGTTTGGTTAGGAAAAGTGATGCAGGTTCTGAGACTAGGTTTGGGGCAATTTGTTAAACAGTGATAGTTTCCAGAACAGAATCTGACACCGGGAACTGGAAAGCTGCCATAATAAAAACGTAAGACAGGGACACCGGCTGTGGGATTGGGTGGTAGAAATGAACAGGAAGACCACAAGGATCTTACAGCAAAAATCTGATGAGCATCGAAGAGGCTACTGAAAAGGCCTTAAAGGAGAGGGAGTAAACTGTTACCAGAAGCTGGAGGAAAAAAGACCGTTACAAAAGGGCAGAAAATTTAGCAAAACTGTTGCTTGTGATAAGTCAAAAAAAAAAAAAATGCTGACAAAGAACTGTTACTTCTAGCTAAAGTAATTTCCAAGCAGAATGTCCGAAGTGTCAACTGCTTTCTTTTATATATATAACATAAGGTGCAGCTGGAGAGATGTGCTAAAGAAGAAAGTCTTCTGTTTTCAAACGGAATTTAGAGGAAATAGAAAGAAACCAGCAATTGCTGGGTTCAAAAATAAAACTATTTTTCATCCACAATCTCTCCCAGCAGAGAATGCTGGAAACAAAAAAGGTCTGGGGACAAGATCAAATACAGGGTGCTGAAAGGAAAATCTGGTCTCTAGACAGAGATGAAACCAAGGGTGTTGCTGTAAAATCCTTTGTTAACACTCAGTTTCTCCTTCTCAACCTCTTTCTCCCAGTGCCTTTCTCTGTACGTGTCTGCTAAAACTAGATTTGCTCAGGGGTTCTGTCCTGAATCCTGAGCAATTCCTTCTTCAACCACTCCCCAGAAACTATTAACCTCAAAATCTTTCTCTCTCTCAAGCTTCTACCTCTCTCCAAGAACTGGATACAGATTTGCACATCTCCACTTGAATATCTCAGAAAAACCTCAAACTAGATACTTTAAGAAACTATCAATTTCCCATCCCACAACTTCTTTCTGTTTTATGTATCTGCTTGCTTATTTATTTATTTATGGCGCGGGGGGTCGCAGAGGGGAAGGAAGAGAGAGACTCCTAAGCAGGTTTGACATGTCATCGTGAGTCTGACACAGGACTCAATCTCACAACCCCAAGATCATGCCCTGAGCTGAAATCAAGAGTTGGACGCTCAACCGACTGAACCACCAGACAGTCCACAAGTTCCTTCTAAACCCAAACATGCATTGGAGATAAACAGCTCTGTCCATTTAATTGCCTAATTTTCTTTCCCTACATACCGTTCTCCCCTCAACCAACATCTAATCAATCATCAAGTTATACAGATTCTATCTTCCCCCCATACACTGCTTATTCTAACCATGTCAAAATCTCACTGTGGATATGAGTAGCTACTTTTCTATCTAGAATGCAACTCCTGTTATAAATCCTAACTACTTCACTATGTGTTAATTTAATTCAAAAATATGGAACACCTATTCTATGGCAAATCTGGCAGGACCTATGCCAGGGCTAGGCAAACAAAACTGAGACAGAGAAACCAAAAGGACTCTGCTGTTTCTCTGCTAGACCCCATTTACTCATGCTATCTATCTCACCTTGCATCTGAGTAAACCAAAGCAGCCATGATTCCCCACGGGGGAAGCAAGAAAGTTAACCATTCTCAGAGCTCTATCCTGTGCCCCCACATACCTGATAACATCTAAGAAGAAAAAAGATCACGAGCATGATCCAGGACAATGACTTCAAACCTCAGTTTGTGCCAATACCCCCTTACCTTCGGTGATTTATGGAAAAACACCTATTGTTCAGCTGACACCTTTGATCAGACCCTACCCTGGGTTCCTGAAGGAACACGCACCACTTTCCAATATAAACTCCTAACCCCAAGCAGCAGGGATCCTCACTTCTGCTTTTCTGAGTCTCCCAGAACCTCTGTCTGCTGTACACTGTCACTTACGCTACTCACTATAAACTCTGCTCTCACTTCCTCTGGGCTTGTGTTTGATTTCTGTTCTGCACTAAGACAAGAGCTTTCTTGACTGGTCCTGCAAGGCCTCCTCTGGGACCTCAGACCCAGCCTTCCTACGTCAAAATTAAGTGAGAAACAGGTCCTGCCTCTTCTCTGAAATCACAGGAAAAAAGCAAAATAAGTACAACACTGGGGTTTATCACGGAAGGTAGCATTGTATGGCAGACTAATTCTTTTGTGGGGGCGTAGATACAGCAGGCAATAAGCAAAACGACAGGATAAATGCAACACATTCTCTTGGAGGAGAGAGTTTCTTTGATGTAAGTAACTTAACAAAAGATTTTAACATCAACTCATTATAAGAAGAATACAAAACTTACATGAAAGATGCAGATTCATGGGTCATTAGAGCAAGAATAACTGTCTGGAATTAGAATTTAAAGTAACATTACTAAGCAGAAGGAGAGCCACTTTAAGTCAAAGACCCTCTTAGAAGTAAGTCACCCCACCTATCCAAAAAGGCAGCCAGGGCTGGGTGAACATTCAGTGAAACACCACTGGATGATCAGAAAGATTCTGTGGGATTCTTTGTTACGCCAGCCTCCCCTCCACACAGCCTCTATGGAAGTATTCAGACACAGCATAGAAGAAGTTTTGCAGATGACTGAGGAATCTTGAACAAACTCATTTTTTTTTAAAGATTTTATTTATCTATTTGACAGACACAAGTAGGCAGAGAGGCAGGCAGAGAGAGAGGAGGAAGCAGGCTCCCCGCCGAGCAGAGAGCCAGACGCAGGGCTCGATCCCAGGACCCTGAGATCATGACCTGAGCCGAAGGCAGAGGCTTTAACCCACTGAGCCACCCAGGCGCCCCGAACAAACTCATTTTTTTGTCAGATTAAAGTCACCTGTAACTATGTAAGGGAAGTCTATGAAAGCTAAGAAAAATTTCATGCTGGCTCCAATTTCTGCCAAAATGGCCAGAAAAATGGACAAGAGAGACTGAAGAGGCATTTAACATCAGAACATATGCATATAACCAATAAATGTATGAACAATGTTCAGCATCACTGGACATCATGGAAATTCAAAGCAAAATTCTTTGTCAATAAAAACAAAAAGCTTTGAAAACAGACCAAAAAAGACAAGACTACCTATAGTTCTCTCTAGTTCAGATATTCATTACCTCTACCTTTCATTGCCTTTGAGCAATTTTTAAATTTAAAAACTGTAGAAAGTTGATAACAATGTGGACTATTTTTTAGCACAAAGGAGCAAATTAGTTGTGTCCAGTGGATTACAAGTGATAATTGCCCAATGGATAGATCAGTTTTTGCAACCATTTGAAAAACTCATTTCAGCATTCCTTTACTGCATATAAATGAGTGACTGCAAATTTGCGTTTGAACTAACATCTTACCAGTTTCCTCATTAACTAGAGAGTTAAACATCTGACTAGCGTTCATTTTGTATCTGTGTGAGTCATGATTATAACCCCTTTTTAAAAATCCTTTAAAAAATCCTTCTAACAGCACAATCAGAATACAATACCATCCATTTATGATTAAAAGAAAAAAATAAAAAAAACCTTTCAGCAAATGAATGGAAGGGGTTCTTCAACCTGAGGATAACAACTTCATGGTAAAAGTCTGAAAACTTCCTAAATTCAGGAACAAGCCAAGGACATCTGCTCTCACCACTTCTACCCAATACTATACTAGAGGTTCTAGTCAGTAAAATGAAGCAAGGAAAAGAAATACAGGTTGATAGGAAGAAGTAAAACTGTCTTTACTTATATACGCATCGTAATTACATAACAAAGCCTAGAGAATCAAAATAAACAAAACAAAACAAACAGAAAACCCCCACAAAGCTACTAGAACTAACAGCCAATATATAAAATTCAATTATACCTTTACATACTAGAAATCAACAGTGGAAATGAAATACTTTTAAAATAATAGCATTAAAAAATAGCATAATAGCATTAAAAAAATCAAAGTGCAAAATTTGTACACAAAAAGAAAATAATAATTATGGCTCTTGAGAAATTAAAGATGATCTAAATAAATGGACAGTGATAACATGTTTACAATATTAAAATGTCTATCTTCTCCAAATTGATCTGTGGAGTGAACATGGTGTCCAGTAAAATCTACAGATGTTTTTGTAGAAAATGAAAAGCTAACCCTAATATCCCTATAGAGAACTGTGTATGAATATACAAAGGACCTAGAAGAGTCAAAACAAATCTTTAGAAGAACAAAATTGGAGAATTTCTACCATTTCACTTCAAAACTGATCATTAAACTACTGTAATCGATATAGCATAGTATCCGCAAAGAGAAAAAAAGTCAATTAAACAAGATAGAGCTCAGAAATAGACATACACATATATAGCCAACTGATTTCTGACAAAGTCATCAAAGTAATTAATGAGAAAAAGAAAGTCTTTTCAACAGTGGTGCTGGGAAAACTGGGTATCCACATGCAAAAGAATGAAGCCAGACCCATACTTAACAACATGTATAAAACTTAATTCCAAATGGATCAAATATCTAAACCTAAGACCTAAAACAATAAAACTCTTAGAAGAAAATATAGGACAGAAGCTTAATGACATTGCATTTGGCAGTGATTTCTTGGATATGACACATCAAAAGCACAGGTAACAAAAATAAAGACAAATTGGACCTCATGAAAATTTTTAAATCTTGCACATCAAAAGACACTATCCACAGAGTAAAATATAAGGCCACAACATAGGAGAAAATAGTTGCAAATCATGTATCTGATAAGATATTAATATCCAGAAAATAGAACTCCTAAAACCCAACAATAACAAAACCACCCAATTTAAAAATGGGCAAAGGACGTGAATAGATATTTCTCCAAGAAGATATATAAAAGGCCAGTAAGCACATGAAAAGATGCTCAATATCACTGATCACTAGGGAAATGCAAATCAAAACTACAATGAGATACCACCTCATATCCAGTCAGATAGCTAGTATTAAAACAACAAAAACAAACAAACAAACAAAACAGACACACACACAGACACACCCCAGAAAACAAAAAGAGCTGATAAGGATGTGGAGAAATTGGAACTGTATGTTGTTGGGGAATGTTACATGGTACCATTGTTGTTTAAAACAGCATGATAGTTCCTCAAAAATTAAAAATAGAATTACCATATGATCCAGCAATTTCACCTCTGGGTATATACCCAAAAGAATTGAAAACAGGGTCCCAAAGAGATATTTGTACACCCCGCTCACAGGAATATTTTTCACAATAGCCAAAACATGGAAGCAACCAATTATCCATTGACAGATGAATGTATTAGCAAAAATGTGGTATATACATACAATGGAATATCATTCAACCTCAAAAAGGAAGAATATTGTTCCATTTGCTACAATATGGATGAGTCTTGAGGACATGATGCTAAATGAAAAAGCCACTTACAAAGACAAATACTGTATGATTCTGACCACATGAGGTACTGAGAGAAATGTAAATCATAAAAACAGAAAGTAGTTCTGATACCTGCCAGGGACTGGGGGAAGCTGAAAATGGGGATTTATTGTTTACTGCATATAGAGTTCATTTTACAAGATGAAAAAGAATTAGGGGGATGGATATTGGTGATGAATGCACAACATTCTTAAAGTGCTTAATACCACTGAACTGTATACTGAAAGATGGTTAAGATGATCAATTTATCTTTTACAACTTTTTAAAAAAGACATTAAAAAAGAGAACGGGAAGAAAGAAGTTGGTAAGGTGAGAACAGATGAATTTCTTTTAAGAAATAAAGTGACAGGTGAGAGGAGCAAGATGGCAGAGGAGTAGGAGACCTAAATTTCATCTGGTCTCAGAAATTCGGCTAGATAGTTATCAAACCATTCTGAACACCTACAAACTCAACAGGAGATCAAAGAGAAGAATGGCATCAGTTCTATGAACATAAAAGCGACCACTTCCTGGAAGGTAGGACATGAAGTGAATCCAAGGAGATATGTGGGAAGATAGACCAAAGGGGGAGGGGTCAACTCCCAGCAAGCGGTAGAGCAGTGGAGCACAAAACTGAACTTTTATTAGACATCTGCTCTGCAGAGAGACATCACTCCAATGGCTAAGGGAAAAGGGGGTGGAGGGTGGAACCCTTGCTGGAACAATGTGGCCTCAGGACCCTCAGTGTCACAGGAAGACCGGGGGTGTCTGAGTGTGGCAAAGCTCCCAGGTATCAGAGCGGGGAAGCTGGGTGCAGAGACAGAGCTGAGGAGTGAGCTCACAGTTCAGGGTTGCGTTAAACAGTGATCCTTGGCACAGTCGGACCACTACTCTTCGAGTAGGGACCCAACAAGCAGCAGATCTAGGGAGACTCCCAGGGGAGGAGCAAAACAGGAGCACACTGCAGGAAGCTGCTAGGTTTGGAGACTCCAAACAGGGTTATGCACCAGAGATAGAAATGCTCGGTCACAGCATTTGTGAGCTAGGAATGTAGCCAGATCTCAGAGTGTAGCTGGAGACCAAGGAGACGGGAGAGACTGATTGCTTTTCTCTGAGGGTGCGCTGAGGAGTGGGGCCCTGAGCTCTCGGGTCCTCCGGATCTAAGACTGGGAGGCTGCCATTTCCATCCTTCTCCTCCAAAGCTGTAAGGATAGCTTTCAGGGAACAAAAGCTACCGAGACCAAAACCGAGCAGATTACTTAGCCTGGTCCCTGGCAAGGGTGGTACACAGATGTTGGCAAGGATAAGGAGAAAGGGGAACCCTCCTACACTGTTGGTGGGAATGCGAGCTGTGGCTCCATACTGTTTTCCAGCCACTCTGGAAAACAGTATGGAGGTTCCTCAAAAAGTTGACAATAGAGCTACCCTACGACCCAGCAAACTGGGTATTTACCCTAAAGAGACAAATGTAGTGATCCGATGGGGCATGTGCACCCCAATGTCTATAGCAGCAATGTCCACAGTAGTCAAACTATGGAAAGAGCCTAGATGTCCATCAGCACATCAATGGATAAAGAAGATGTGGTATACACACACACACACACACACACACGCACACACACACACACACACACACACACACACACACACAGGAATATTATGCAGCCATCAAAAATTGAAATCTTGCCATATGCAATGACGTGGATGGAACTAGAGGGTATTATGCTGAGCAAAGTCAGTCAATCCAAGAAAGACAACTATCATTTGATCTCACTGATATGAGGAATTTGATAAACAAGACAGAGGATCATAGGGGAAGGGAGGAAAAAATGAAATAAGATGAAACCAGAGAAAGAGACAAACCATGAGAAACTCCTAATCTCAGGAAACAAACTGAGTGCTGCTTGGGGTGGGGGCTGGCAGGGGGAGGTGAGAAGGTACAGGGTGGTTGGGTGATGGACAATGGGAAGGGTACGTGCTATGGTGAGTGCTGTGAATTGTGTAAGACTGATGATTCACAGACCTGTACCCCTGAAACAAATAATACATTATATGTTAATAAATAATAATAATAATGATAAATAAATAAATAATTTTGTAAAGAATGTAATTACTAAAAAAATTAATAAACTTCCAGTTAAAAGATGAGTAAGTTCTGGCAATCAAACATATAGCACAGCAACTAAACTAATGGTAATTTAACAATACTGTGCTGTAGGCATGGAAGTTGCTAAGAGAGTAGATATTAATAGTCCCCCCACCTCTTACCACCCCACACACAAAGCTATGTTAAATAATAAATGTGTTAACTAACCTTATTGTGGTAACCATTTTACAACACATACCTGTATCAAATTATCACATTGTATACTTTAAACTTATACAATGTTATATGAAATTATATCTCCATAAAGCTAAATAAAAAACAAGAATTTAAATGGAAAAAATATAGTGACAGAAATCAGAAAAGTGGTTTGCTCTGGTAAGAGGAGAGAATGTCAAAGAGTCTTAAGGAACTTAAAGAGTCATAAAATGTTTTACATGTTATACAAGTGTGGATTATGTAGGTAAATGCATTTGTCAACAAAATCCCTAAAACCAAGATGCTTATCACTCAATACCAGAAATAAATTGACCATAAGGTTTCACTTTTGAATATTTAAGATATCTTTATATTTTAAAGACAATTCAGTTTTGGTATATACTTATGATCCGCTTGTTCAATGTGTGTATGTACAGAATAAATCCAAGATTAAAGCACAGAATTAAGGTATTATGATGATTTTCTACTATTTAAAGGTAGAACTTACTCATTCAACATGACTTATATGGGAGTAAACACTGTAATCCATTGAAATGCAGGTTACATAAGTGATACACTATTCATATACAAAATATCCTGCAGCTGTGAACATGAATGAAGTAGGTCTAACTATATGGAAAGAGCTCCAAGATACAGAAGTATACTGAAAAAGGAAGAAGTAAAACAGTAAATTCTCATGGATTAAAATAAATTCCATATATATTTATACATATATTTGTAAAAACAATCTGAAAGTAAATAAATTGTAAATGGTACTTCCTTCTGAAAATAGCAACAGGGGATCAAAAGTGAAGGGAAGAGTTACTTTTCCCTGTAAATCCTTTTGTACCCTCTGGATTATTTCTGACTATATAGTTGCTTTGGCAATTTCCATGGAGACAGAGCAGAAAGAGGGCCTCAAACGATGTTCATGTTTCTTGTAAGCAATCTCTCCCATGCCTTACGGCAGGTATCCTAAATCTTCATCACTCCCCTCAAACTCCACATCTCACCCCTCTTGCCTACTTGCACGACATCAACAACCACAATTTCCCAAAGCCAACGACTTTGTTTTCTACTCCAGGGAAAAGGGGGAACTGCCTTTATTTCCTAATTCATATCCATATATTTACCTCTGGACTACCTCTGGGGTACCTCCTTTCCTCAGAAGGAAGAGGCCATTCCAGGCAAATCTTGTGTTCTTAGGCTATCTCCTGTCTCTACAGGAAGGCCTATTCTCTCTGTTAGTCCTCTCTCTACTTCTACAAACTTTTTCTTAACTTGTCCTTTCTCCTGCCACCTCTGTATAGATGCATGCTCAAGCCCCTCCTTTTAAAAAAAATTAGCTTACATTCCCCTTTAGGCAGGATCCTAAATTCATTCTTCCCTTCACAGTTAAACTCCCACATGAGTGGGGACAGTCTCTACCTGAGGCAGTCTCTTCATCTCCATTCACTTCTTAAATCTACCACAATCTTGCTCAGTCCCCACTGCTACTTAAAAAAAAAACAAAAAAAAAAACACTCTTGCTGAAATCATTTAAGATGAAAGGTAGGTAAGGCATTTTGTGAACCTTATTTTACTTCATCTCTCTGCTGGTACTTGACACTGCTGACTGCTTCCACCCTCCTGAAACTCTCAAATCCCTTGACTTCTGTGACACATCTCTTTCCTATCTATTATGCAGTGAAGATTCAAAAACAAGTATGACAAAGTCCCTGACTTCAAGCAAAGATTCTAAAATGAGTGAGATCTATGCAAACAGTCACAACACAGTGAAAAAGTACTGTGATAGAGACAGGTACAAAATGCTATGGTAGGTTTGTAAAGGGGAAGGAGAGGGAGCGTGTATTTTAGGAGGAAACCAACATGGACAAAGGCACATGTATAAATCAACATAGTCTGTATAGGGAATTTGATGGATAATGGCTCAGCACACAAGTTTTGAAACCAACCAATCTGATTCTACCACTTGCCAGCTGAATAAAGGTAAAATAAGTCTCTATCTCACAGGACTATAATGAAAATTAAATACCATTTATAAAGCATTGAGCACAGGACCTGGCATACATTGATTTCTCAATAAATGTTAACTCCTTCGTGCCAAAAAACAGTCAACAAACTAGGAATAAAAGGAAACTTCTTCAACATGATAAAGGACAGTTACCAAAAAACCACAGGTAACATCACACTTAATGCTGAAAGACTGAGAGCTTTCACCCTAAGATCAGGAACAAGACAAGGATGTCCACTCTCATCACTCCTATTTAACATTGAAATGAAGGTTTTAGCCAGGATGCTTAAGTAAGAAAAAGACATAAAATGCATCCAGATTTGAATGGAAGAAAATAAAACTATCACTATTTGTAGATGACATAATTTTGTATATAATTATATATATGTAAAATATAAATATATTTAATATATAAATATAAAATAAATATAAAACATATCTAATATATTTTATATACAATATACATTTATATATAAGATATATTTTACATATATTTTATATACAAAAACTTCATAGTAATATATTAACAACAATTAGAATTACTCATTGAACTAACAGTTCAGTGAGGTTGCATGATACAAAAATCAATTATATTTCCATACACTAGCAATGAAAAATTCAAAAATGAAAGAAAACAATTTCATTACAATAGTATCCAAAAACTAAGGGGCTTAAGAACAAATTTAACAAAAGTAGGAGACATACACTAAAGAAAACAATTTCATTACAATAGTATCCAAAAAATAAAGGGCTTAAGAACAAATTTAGCAAAAGTAGGAGACATACACTAAAAACTATAAAACATCATTAAAAGAAATTAACACATAAGTAAATGGAAAGACCTCCATGTTCACAGACTGGAGAACACACTATTATAAAATCTCCAACCTGATTTACAGATTCGTAATACAAATTCAAAACAATCCCCATCAAAATCCAGCTGGATTTTTTTTGGTAGAAATTGACAAGCTGATCCTAAAATTCATATGGAAATGCAAGGGATCCAGAAGAGCCAAAATAATCTTCAATAGGAAGCATGAAGTTGGAGAACTCATATTTCATGATTTTAAAACTTCCTGCCATAAGGAGGGAATCACTGGAATAGAACTGAAAGTCCAGAAACCTAACCTTACATTTACAGTCACATGATATTCTTCAAGGGTGCCAAGATAATTCAATGGTCTGTGACAACTGGATATCTGAATCCTCTACCTCAAACCATACACAAAAATTAACTCGAAAAAGGGGCGCCTTGGGTAGCTCAGTTGGTTAAGTATGACTCACTCTCAGCACAGGTCATATGTGGGTCACACGAGGGTCATGAGACTGAGTCCCAGATCACGCTTCACACTAGGCATGAAGTCTGGAATGTGCTTGGGATTCTCTCTCTTTCTCCATCTTCCCTCTACCCACCCCCCCCCCAAAAAAGTTAACTCAAAATGGATCACAGACCTCATTTAAGAGCTCATATTTAGAAGAAAATATGAGTAAATCTTCATGAACTTAGATCAGGCAATGGTTTCTTAGCTATAACACCCAAAGCACAAACAACAAAAGAAAAATAGATAAAAATATTTATTCTTCAAAAGACATTATCAAGAAAGTAAAAAGACAGTTCGCAGAATGGGAGAAAATACTTGTAAATCACGTATTTTATAAGTGACTTGTATCCAGAATATCTAAAAAACTCTTACAATAAAAGGGTAAACAACATAATTTTTAAGTGGGCAAAGGATTCAAATAAATATTTCTGCAAAAAAGATATATAAATGGCCAATTAGCACATGAAAAGATATTCAATATCATTATTCATTAAGGAAACATAAATCAAAACCACAATGAGATACAACTTCCCATTCACTATAATGGCTAAAACTTAAAAAGAGAGAGAGAGAGAGAGAGAGAGAGAAACAAATGTAGAATCCTCAAACATTGTTGGTGGGAATGTAAAATGATACAGTCTTTTGGAAAACCATTTGGCAGTTCCACAAATTATTAAACATGGAGTTACCAAATGACCCAGCAAATTACACTTTCAGGTATATACCTAAAAGACATGCAACCATATGCACACAAAAACTTACACACAGAAATTCATAGCCAAAAGCTTAGAATAGCCAAAATGTGTGTGGGGGGGGGGGGTGGAAACAACCCAAATGTCCACCAATTAATGAATGGATAAGTAAAATATGTTGTGTATCTATCCATCTATCTATCTATCTATCTATCTATCTATCTATCTATACTGAGGAGTCTGGCTCCTGACCAAAAACTTAAAATCTGTGTGTGTAATTTTCCAGCCTGACCATAAGCAATTACAAAGGCCTTACCTGGCAGGCCTCACAGGGGAAAGCTGTCCTACCCACACCATACTGGGTACACAGCCAGTGCACTGCAGTCTCTGAAGAGAGCTGTAGTCAGGAACTCAGGCTCCCCTGGCTGACCGTGTTCTTAAGCGTGGCTATATTCCCAGCCTAGGCCCTAGACTTCATTCAGGAGTCTGTCTGTGGCCTTCAGCTGAGGCCTTTCCTTGTGTACCTCTGCTGAGGCCTTTTCATCAGGGAAGAAACACAAAAGACACTTTTTTCTCTACTCTGACTCTGTGCTTTTCAATTCCAAGCCCTTCCACCTCACTCTTGAACCAGCCCTGGGTCCATCAAAATGCAGGAACCTCCTGTCTGGCATTCCCTCTGCAGTGAAATGAGCCACCTCCCATCTCTGTGCTGATCCACCTGAGTGGGACACCTGCACTTTCCAAGATTTAGCCTCTTGCTTATACTATCTCAATAAGTGAATAAAGGCTCAACTGTTACTTTCATTTTGGATCACTGTTTTTGATTAGCTACTCTGACACCTGGAAGTTCAGGTCTCTCTATTGCCAGGTCACCAGATCTGACACTTAAAATGGAGTATTACTCAGCCATGAAAAGGAATGAAGTATTGATTCATCCAAAAAAATGGTTGAACCTTGAAAACTTTATGCTAAGTAGGAAAAATAAGTCACAAAAGATTGCATATTGTACAATTTCATTTACATAGACTATCCAGAAGAGGCAGATCTATAGAGACAGAAAGTAGATTAGTACCTGACAGGAACTGAGTAGAGGGAGGAATGAGTGGTGACTGCTATTAAGTACCAGTAGTCTCTTTGGAGTGATGAAAATATTCAATTAAAAAAAATTTTTTTTTAAGTAAGCTCCACACCCAGCACAAAGCCCATCCTGGGGCCTGAACCCAAGACACCGAGATCAAGACTGGAGTAGAGATCAAGACCCGAGTGGAGATCAAGAGCTGGATGCCCAACCAACTGAGCCACCCAGGCACTCCTGCAGTGATGAAAATATTCTAAAATTAGATTGTGGTGACAGCTGTACAACTACATAACTACAATTTTTTTTTAAAAAATGACAATGAATTGTACACTTTAAATAAATGGGTGAATTTTAAGGTATGTAAATTATTCCTCAATAATGTTTTTTAAAAAATGATAGTTCATAACATTCCTAGAGCACTAGTGAGATGGAAAACTGGGTAAAGAGATTATACTGCTCTGTAAAGGAGTTTGTAAAATATCCTCTAAGCAATGTAAATGTACCGAAGGATTCTGAGTTTCAGACTGACATGACAACAATCATCTTTTAGAAAAAGCAATCTCATGACTGTGACAAGAATGACTTAGAGAGTAGCTGGATTCTAGGTGGAAAGACCAGATGACAGAATGGTTGCTTAAAAAATTAAAAGATGAGGAGAAGTGGAGCCCAGACATGCCAGAAAAGAAAAAGGGCTATGAGCCTATCTTTAGAGTAAAATGCTATTCTGGAAACTTTCTATAGAAACCAACTACTAACACACTAAAGGGTATGTTCTTATTTTATGAGCCCCCCAGACAGAGGGAACTACAGAACATAATCAAGTCCAGGAGAATAGAGTGGCAGAAAACTCCTAATAACTGACTTATTAAAATAGTTATCAGCTGTTGAAATCGACGGCTTAACAAATTAAGGATCTGTCTTCAGGAATATCAGATTATAATGTCAATATCATTCTCAAATGTGTGTCAGACTAGCAGTGTGAACTCTGTCTTAAAATATAAAAGAAAAATTCCTTTGGAATTACAATGGAAAAATTCACTCAAAACTACTCTATCCTTCAGAACCAGCTTCATTTCCTTCGATCAAATGTCCTACAAACTAAAAGTGAGCATGCTATATATGTAAACTTTGTAATAAATAATATTTACTCATTAAACTCTCATAGGAAAAGACAGTTGGCACTGCCTTAAATATTTCAAAAATAATTCTTTCTCATTATAAAATATATCTTGTAAGGCAAATGCATTAAAAGAATATCTCACCTCAGATTTTTAGATGAATCCAAAGAAATGTCTACAGCATGAGTTCCAGTTTAGGCAGATACCTGAATTGAAAAAAAAAAAAAAAAAAAGGAGAAGGAGAAGAAGAAAAAAAAGACATGGTCAATACAACTAAATCTGAAAAGGGAACTTAATTTTTTCAGTAGAACCCCAACTTGATCATTTACTCACTAAACTTTTGTTTGTGTTTTACAAATCTGTAGAACATCAAGAATCTTAATTCTGCCAGACTCTCTATTGCCTTTTTTCTTCTTTAAGATTTTATTTATTGATTGTCAGAGAGAGAACACAAGCAGGCTCCCTGACAAGAAAGGAGACTGATGTGGGGCTGTATCCCAATACCCTAGGACAATGACCTGAGCCAAAGGCAGACACTTAACCAGCTAAACCACCGAGGTGTCCCTCTATTGCCTTTAGTTACACTTAACAAAATACATACTATACTAATGGGGCTAGGGGTATGAGGGGAAGACCAACCCAAGAAAGACATTTTTCTTTCACCAGTTCAAGTCTTCAAAAGAAAAGGCATTTTTCTAAAAGTCTGTACTCCCTATAATAATCCCACCATCATGACTTCCCATCCTCACAAAAAAACAGAATACAAAAATCTGGAAATATAAAAGTAACCAAGAGTATATTTTATAAAGCTTAAATAAAAGGAAATGTTAAATAAAACTGGTAAAAAAAAAAAACTATGAAAATGTTTATCTACATTGGCAAAGAAAATCTAATTAAAATGAGATGTCATTTTCCATCAGTGAAATTAGAGTTGTTTTTTAAGATGTTAGTCATTAGTACTATCCCAATAGCTTCTTGGTCTTTTGGCTAAGATCAAGTGTAGTGCTTCTCCTCCTTCCCAGACTCACAGTAGGATTGCACTTCACTGCCCTTGTTTCAACTTGGGTGTGGCTACATTGACTTGCTTTAGTCACTAAGGTGTACGTAAACATGATATGAAACATCAGCAGGAATAAGCTTTAGGAACCAGTACACAACCGGAAGACCTACCCACTACAGTAATTATGAAAATAAGTAACCAAAGGAGCTTTGATCAGGGTGATTCACTAAGTAACTCCAAGAGAGAATACCACCTGCTGATATGTGTTCAACATGCAACATGACCTTTGTTGTAAAAAATAGAACCTATCGCATTAAACCATGAGATTTGGGGGATTATTTGTTACTACAGCATATTCTAAACTATACTGAGAGCTGCAAATGACAATGCAATGTAACATATAGATATTATAATAATACAATAATGCAATATAATGGGCATCTTTGCACACTGCTCATGGTAGTATAAACTGGTAAACTCTTTCTGGAAAGCAATACACAAGAGCCTTAAAAAGTTCAAACCCTCTTACCTAGTAACTTCTCTTCCAGAAATCTGTCCTAAATAATAAAAAATCCAGACTTAGATCATAGCTCATTTATGACTGCAAAGAAATGGAAATAACAAACTAAATGTCCAAATGATTAGTTAATAAATCAGAATAAGAAATCATTAAAATTAAATATCAAAAATGCTTAAGGACTTTTAGGGGAAACTGTGTGAAAGGCATACATGGGAACTTTATGTACTGTCTGCTCAATTTTTCTGTGTATGTATAAACTATAGACAGAAAGCAGATCAGTTGCTACAGGAGCTGAAGGTCATGTGAAAGAACTGATTGTAAAGGGGCTTAAGAGAAAGTTTATGTTTAATAGTATTTTACTGAGAACCAGAGCTTGATCCTAGAATGCGTTTGAGGTTTTATTAATTTATTCTTTCAGTATTTATTGCAGGCCTCCATGTACAAACAGCAGCCTACACAGCAGAGGTATGCTTCTGCACTGGGTCTGTTTCCCCAAAGTTCAGTGAGACTTGCCTTTCAAGTGGTCACTGTAGTCAGTAGAAGCACTGACAATCTACAAACCACGCCTTTTAAAAGTAATCCTTACACTGGCATATAAGAGGTAGGTCATGATTATTTCTAAGAACCATTTGCGTTAGTGATTATTTGTTGACCTAATCTTTCTGAAAATAAGCTTAAAATTCCTACAACTGAACATTTATCATCTATAACATGAACATGTATCAGGTGTTTTGAATTCATTGTTTTGGATTATATGAATGTGTTTATAAGATTATATGCCTTGGTAACCACCATTAAAAATTTTATGAGTTCTGAGCATTTACTTAAAGGATTAAAGGTTTTTACAACTATAAAAATGGCTAAAGTGTCTAAAACTTCAACTAAGAAACTGTAGAAAAATATAAGTGAAATCTAGAAAGAAAAAAATGTGACAATGAAGACAAAGCATTAAGCAAAGAGAACAGAAAGTATTGGGTTAATCAAACAGAAACAGCCAAGGCATATAACGAACAAGTTTTATTCAACAAGAAGTGATAATAACACAGAAAATATTTGTTTTAGCAGAAAGCACAGAAATTCAAGACAGTGGGGAGAGTAGTTAAAAATAAAAAACTAGGGGCCCCTGGGTGGCTCAGTCAGTTAAGCATCTGACTCTTGATTTGGCTTAGGTCATGATCTCAGGGTTGTGAGATGAAGCCCCACATCAGGTTCTGGGCTGGGCATAAAAAACATAAAATAAAAACAAACATAAAAATCAAAAACTGCACTAACTTCTCATGAGAAGAATACCTGAGATACCCACTGTATTGTAGGGAGTAATACATAAGAAGCAAAACACTGGTGAGAACATATAGGAGAATCTAATCCAGAAATGATTTTCAAGCAATGGACATAGAGATTAAATCACTGCTTAAGTTACAATTGTATAATATGTTGCTCTCTCAGGTCTGATGTTTGAACTTATTATATATTGTATCCAAAATGTATTAAATTGTTCATAGTTTAAAATAAGATACAAATAAATTACATTATTTTTACTAATAACCATTAAGAGTACTAGAACAACATGTGTTTATCAGAGAATAGCTAGTAAGTATGAGTAAAATAGCCTTAGAAATTAAGGATATAACACAGGAAATATATGTGTGTTAATCAGGATACAGACAATAAAGATGAGTTTTCAAGCACTTAGAAATAAAGGACATAATCTGAGACACAAGATTATTTAGACTATAAAAAAAAGATGGAGAATTCTTAATATACATTAGTTTCCTGACTCTTAGAAAAAGTGACCTATAAGTAGTCCATAAAAATGGATGGAAAACACTATCACGAAGCTGGTCTTGATTTCTAAATTCTAGAAACCTTAAGTAGTAACTGTCCCCAGTCAACTAAAGAGTCAACCTACAGCCTGGAGGCCAAAACCAGCCATGCCTGTTTTGTCTGGTCCTTGAGCTAAGAATGGTTTTTACATTTTTTTAAAATGTTGTGAAAAAAAAAAAAAACAAAAAATAATATGCAACAGAGATGGTAGTCACAAAACCTAAAACATTTACTATCTCACCCTTTACAGAAAAAGTTTGCAGCCCTCTGAACTAAATAATTCATAAACGGGTGAAACAGGTCTTAGTGGCAGCTCTAACCCAGAGATTTAAAGTGTGCCATGGCATCACAGTATATTAGAACTGGAAGGCAGCTAAGACCATCCTTCCTCTCCATCATGTTACAAAGAACGTAACTTAAAGCCCAGAAATGACAATCTTCCAGGTCTACTGCCTCCTGAACCCAATGTGCTTTACATCCTATCACAACATTGGCCCTCTTTTCTTCTAGTGGGGTAGTCTGAGAATAAAAGAAAGGTACAGTAAGAGTAAGTCCACTCTACTCCAACTCTCCACTGAGACCTTCCTACCTGAGAATAATCAACTGACCAAAGTGAGGCACTGATAATCTTCATATTTGACCAACTCAACATCAAGGGTCATTTCTTATTTTCTCAGCTTCATCTCCTTCTACTCTACTCATGTAAGCAAAATAAGCAAATGAATCTACTTAACATTCCTGAAAAAGTACCTTGTTCTTTTGGTCCTAAGGACCTAGGTTTATACAGTTTCTCTCCTAGGGGCAGCTCCTCCCTTCTCCACCGACCCAAATTCCTATCATCCTTCATGCTCAATTCAAAACAACCTCAGAAAGCTTACAATCCAATAAGAAACACAGTTCAGATACACAAAAAAGTAAAAGATAAATATCCCCAAATAGAAATTCCTGGTAAAACGTAACCTCTGAGGGAAATATTCAGGTTAAGCATTTGGGAAAGTCTCTGAATAAGATGTTAAAAGACATTAAAAAAAAAAAAAAAACTTTTGAAATTGGTTGCACAACATTGTGATTATACATAACCCCAATTAACTACACACTTTAAAATGGCTAAAATGGTAAATTCTATGTTACATATATTTTACAATAATTTAAAAAAAAAAGCCAAAAATTTTGGACCACAGAGCAAGATCATAATGGTGCAGGGAGCAAGCACTTGCTTATATAAATTGGATATTAAATTTAAGTTATAAAAGCTAAACACCTCTCCTATAGCAAGGGTTTTACATTTGCAAGTACCTTAAAATTAGACAATGTGGGAAATTGTGAATATAATGAGAGAGTTGCCTACAAGATCCAATTCTATAAAATAAAACAGAGCCTACATCTAGAAACCACTAAATTCTGGCAGTGAGATAAATGAATGTCCACAAGATTCCAAACTTAAAAAAAAAAATGACTTTAAAGGACAGAGAGAGGAAAAGGTGGTGTTCTAGGAAGTAGAATGAATAAAGGTACAAAAGGGACAATGTGTGATGGCAAGGATACTCACTGTCTTTTTGTTTCCCTAGTGGCTGGGCCATCCATGATATGGAATAGGTTACCAAAAACCATAGACGGAAATATGCCGGCTAAGGTAATCAGTACTCAAAGTAGACAGTCCATGCCTTGCTTAAGTTTTCAGATAACTTTTGTGAACAACAGCAAAACTCTGCAAAACCAAATATAAATCCTGTGCATTTAAGGCTGAAACTGTTATTTTCACAAAATTAACCATACCAAAAGGGCTGGAAGTTTTTACTTTTTGATTATTTTGGTTCCCTTTTTATTGAGCAATTTTATTCTATGAATACCAACCTCTGCTATTCTGTTCACTCCATGCCTAGGGCCTAGTAGATGCTCTCTAAATGCTGTGGAATTAATATTGGGATATAATATACATTTCACTTAAAATACTCCTCCTTTCTAACTATACAGAGTAACAAAAAGTAGACAGAAAATAAATAACATTAACTGAAAATGTTGTAAAAATGAAGTCAACCAAACACTTAAACCGTATTTCAACCATCTTTGTAGCAAACTGCTCACAAGTAAGTCAAACCTTTATTGCACCCTTTGTTGCAACACTACACACACACACACACACACACCCATCAAGACAATCATTTTTACTAAATATAGCTTGAAGAAGAAAAATCACATAATTTGATACCCAGAAAAATCCCAGTTTTCTTTCACCTTTGTATTCCACACAATTCCTGGCACACAGTAGATGCCTTCAAATCATTCACTGAGTTGAGCAGTCAAAGAGAAAATATTTTCTCTGCTATCCATGTGACTTCATTATATTTCAAAGGTGTGAGTCATCAACTCTGGCAATAAAAGCAGAACTTACACCACTATAAATACTTGACGTATTTCAAGAGCTCTCAGAAATTAGAAGAGAGATCCATACATGTATTCCCTAAATTACACAAGTATCAGAAGATACATCATTTCACTGTTGTCAGTTTGCTATATTTAGATGGCTCTGAATTGAATCATTCAAGCATATACAAATAAAACCTTGAAGGGGTCCCCATACTTGCTCCTGACAGTCTGGAAACAAAAGCTGCTATTGAGATAAAAGATGACAGGCAACAGGAATCTGACAGGCCAGTAATTTACTGCATTTTCTGCACATCTGAATTTGTAGGCCTCCATAGCCATTAAGCAAAATTACTTTCATGATGCCAGCCAGAAAGCCTCATAGGCAACAGTTTTATGTCATTAAAAGAACTACCATCCTCAATCTGTTTGAATTTGTGTTTGCTCATTAGAAGCCTCTCAGTGAATCGAGAGAGAGGTTTTAATTGCACTCTTGCTCTATCCATGTTTACTACAGCCCTGAACTATAACAAATTCCTATTCTCCCTTCATATCCAATGCCTAAAATTCTTTAGATATAGTAGAAGAAACTAAGCAGTCTAGCAGTTCTCTACCAAAAATAGAGCCATTTCAAAGGTACAAATGTGACTTTAACATATATTTATTCAGATTAAAAAGCCTGGGTCAGAGAAAAACATCATCATCTTCCTTCTCTCCTACTTGTTAATCTCTGAATCCGCTATGCTATCTCAGGCTTCTATATCTTTGCAAATGCTATTTCCCCCTCAGCTTGGTTGGAACCTCCTCCTCAAATCTGACTATGGTGAATTTCTGCTCACTAACTGGTTTTCCCAAGAAAGGTTCATGCAATCCTTTCCCTATGTACCTTCTACATACATCCATCAAGTACTTCTCAAACTCTGACTCTTACAGTCAAAGAACTGAACACCTCCTGGCAGAGTTAACATTCAGCTAGTAGACACTAGTACAGCTTTAAGGGATGAAATACTAAAATACTTCTGAAGTAATATCTAGTAAACAGTCACTGCCCTGAACTCCATGGCCCTTACCACCACCACCACCACAATTCAGCAACAAAAGCATCAAAGCCTGATACAGTAAAAAGATGGGGGGGGGGGGGTCCTTGAAGACCGTAAATCCAGTGCTATGGTCATTGTGATTGGTTGGTGCCTGTGTTGTAGTGAATGGTAAATACTCTGAATATCACCCCTGCCCCTTTATGCCCAAAAGCCTAGAATACTACCTAACATATAGCTGATCCATAATGTACTATTAATTCTATGTCAAAATAATGAACACCAATCCTATTCAATGATCCAAGGCCAAAACTATACAAATAATAATCAGATTGGGAAAAAAAAACTAGGTGCTTAAGTACAAGATAGGAAAAGTGAACAGTCTGCCTATTGCCTATTTCTATTTTCTTGCCTTTAGCCTCTGATAAAATAAATGTGTAATTTGATAATGTGGGCAAAAATCTCCAATGTGATCATTTATACAGCATATGATTCAAGTATTCTTTATGTTATTAAATGAAGATTAAAACAAAGTTTCTGTAAAACCACAGAATTTAAGAATGCCACCAACAGTGATCACTGAACTACAGTCAATGTCTTGGACAGGTATCACTCAGGAAGAACACAAATTATTAATTCAAACAGAGGAAAAAGTAAGAATGAAGAGAGTCAGTTAATTATGAATCACATGTCTAATTACAGGTTTTGCTAGGGGCTTCAGATACTTCTAATTAGTTTTACTTGGTATATTAATTATAAATAGAAAACCACAGAGAATTTCTTACTCATAGGAATTTATTGAGTATGTAAAATCAGATATTAAGTTATCACTTTTATAATTTAATGATTAAATATTCAATAGTGCGTGACAATTATTTTGAAAGTCATCAATAAAATATATATCACATTAAAATCAAGTAACACAAAACACAGCACCACCAAGATAGTGACAGAATCTTTTAAAAATCCAGAAGGATGGGACACCTGGGTGGTTCAGTTGGTTAAGTGTCTGACTTCAGGTCAGGCCATGATCTCGAGAGGTCTTGGGATTGAGCCCTGCAGCTGGCTCCGTGCTCAGCAGAGTTGGCTTGTCCCTCTCCCATTGCCTCTCCCTGCTGTTCATGCTCTGTCCCTCTCTGTCAAATAAATAAATAAAGTCTTTAAAAAAAAAAAATCCTGAAAGATAAGGTATGTAGCTGAAAGAAGGATGAATACACAGAATTTTGAACTTACAAATGGTGATATACTAATCATTTTAGGCTACTTACTATCAGGTAGAAAAATCATCCTTCAGAGATGATTGCTATAGAGAGTTTCAGAGAGTTATACGATGAAAATATTAAAACTAACCACAAAGGGAAAGTAATAGCAACATCTTCAAAAAAAAAAAAAAGAAGAAGAAGAAGCTTAATTACCTAATTTCAACACTGTCCCATTAATCTAACATCATTTTTTAGTAAAACAGTGATGTACTACATACTGTGCTAATGAAAAATTCTAGAAGGTGACAAAGTCTTAAACAAGAACCATCAAGTGCTTATTTAGAACAAAGCAAAGGCGGCCAGTCTGATTTTTTTTTTTTTGCAGTTACTAAATTAGAAATAAGAGAAAAATAAAGACCATAACATATTTTAACAAAAGTTTTGAAAGTGTCACCAATCCTAATTTGAAACAACCATGTAAATTACCTTGGCTATTAGCAGAACTGTATGAGTTTAAACAGAAAATGTTCACAAATTGGCAAGTAATAGTAACAGTCAGTGCCATTTCTTAAGTACCTATATATTATACAAGACAGATTGCAAGTTTTTTTACCTAGATGGTTAATTTTCACAAGCACCTTACAAGGCAGGTAACATCATCCCTACCTTACTGATGGTGAATTCATGCTGGAAATAATCTAGCCAATGTCAGTGAGGAAGTGGAAAAGTAAACATTCAAACTACTACTGCAGATACTCGTGCTGGCTGCTATACCCCACTGCCTGAACAGATGGTCTCAATGGATTAGAGCAAGCCAATTTAATAAGGAAGCTCCATAGTATATTAGCTGTTCTAAATGGATGAGGTTAAGACTTCATGAAGTTCAGTATCCCAATGGATGTAACCACCCTAATAGCTAAGGAAAATATAACTTAGTAACTATATTTCTGACCCTGATTTGGAAAAATCAAGGATGTTGCCATCAGCTTATGGGCTGTCAAAAAACTCTACCTTCATTGAACACACTTTGATATAAATGAGAAAAATTAGTAAACATTTAGATGCAGAAGTAGTCAAATGCTGAGAAGGGGGGAAATCAAATAAGAGAAGCTAATTTTTATACCTTTAGAATTTTCTATAAAGAAGATCTAAACGAGATATAAGCATTCATGAGAGAGAATCAAAGATGAGAACCAAGACCCATGGTCAGTATAAACAAAAGAAAAAATAAGAAATTCAATCAGGACAGATAAGATGATAAGATAACAGGAGAGATAGGGAAAATAGGATAATAAAAATGAATGAGGGGGTGCCTGGGTGGCTCAGTGGGTTAAAGCCTCTGCCTTTGGCTCAGGTCATGATCCCAGGGTCCTGGGATCGAGTCCTACATCAGGCTCTCTGCCCAGCTGGGAGCCTGCTTCCCCCTCTCTCTCTGCCTGCCTCTCTGCCTACTTGTGATCTCTATCTGTCAAATAAATAAATAAAATATTTTAATAAAAATAAATAAATAAGAGTTCTACTAAAAGAAAAGTACTGAAAAACAACCTTTCCTCTTGTTTTGTGAGCACCTATAATAAACAGAGAAGAAAATTTACTGCTGATTTTTAAAAAGGCAGCTATCTCAAATACCTCTCTTCCCAAAAAACTGACCATAAAAAAAATTGATATGTAAAAAATTACTACACAGCTAACAAATGAGGCATACAAACAAATGTCTGATGAACAAGTAAAGGTTTGGCTAAATGAGTATGAAAAGTGAAAATGGGGAAGAAAAGGAAAACTAAGGAGAAAAAAAGTTGACCTTCCTCCAGCCTCCTTCTCATGTAAATAGTACTTACTACTTCAGGATACAACTTCCCTGCAAAAAATCTCTTCCTCATACTGTGCCCCCAAAATACCCACTCTCTCCTAAAAGAAGGTCTTACATCCAAATGGCATCTTCCCCTTACCCTGAACAGCATCTTTCTAGAAATATTTTCAATCCACCTACATCCTGGAGGATATCATGAGGACCAACATTTCCATTTCTCCTGGTTTTCTGAATTGAATATTAGTGTTTAATCAGCGTAATGAAACACTTTCAGTGTTTTTGATACAGGAACCCTTATGCAATACCACAAATACAATTTTGATTTTGAAAAACGCAGCCATCCTTCACAAAGATGGAGCCATTTGAAAAGAGTTCTTTTCAAAAGATGTTGCTACATGGGTTATTTTGTACCTTTTATTTTTAAAGAAACCGCATTTTTAACAAAAACTATTATTTACAACTCCTTAACCTCGTGCTCACCTCCCACATCTCCTGTATCACTCACTGATTCAAACATCATTTTAGAGTCCAACTCCTTTACTTGACCTAATAAAACTTGCTGAGTTTGCACACGTCAGGACTATGATGGTATATGTCCTCTAACACAACAATGCTGTGGTTGGACAAGTTGAGACCCAGGGTGACCTCTTTTCTCCATCTTACCAAACAACTAGCCTAAATTTTCACACAGGAGCTTAACAAGAAAAATTTGCCTGCCTGTCTTATTTCCTAAAACTGTAAGCTTCTAAGGACTACACTGCATAGCAATACTGTACATATTCTCATAAGAATGAGGCAATTTGTAGATCTTATTTCACTTCTGAAAAGGTCAGCCACAAAACTGTTTTATGAAGTATCTCATTTCTTCAGCAAACTATTAAAAGATGATTCCCTTTCTTTGACATATATGGACAAATGTAAGTCATAAGCAAAGGCTAAGTGAAATGGTCCACAGAAATTCTTGCTTCTGAATCGATCAGAAGTCTTAGAGAGCAAAGCTGCACATCTACAAATAGAAAAAAACAACCCATGGAGGATAGGAACTACAGAGAGTTGATTCCTGGGAGAAGAGAGCCACAGGTGCTGCTTAGGGGAGGGAGCTCTGATCTTGCAGGGAGTACCCAGAGAGAATGAGAAGGAGAAAGGGAAGCGGAGGGATGAAAACACATGTCAGGGACTGCACAAAAAAAAAACTGTTCCTCAAAACCACTGGGAAAAAGGAGAGTGTTTCAACACCACCGGTTTTTTATAAACAGTAGAGCGCAGAGTCTTAAGTTTTGGAGGTCAAGCATCACAGTCAAGGTCTCATGTGCCAATGCTCCAGTGGGGAAGATGGGTGGAGCCCCACTAGCGGGCAGCAAAGTCTGAGAATCCCCTGGGTCACACAGGGAAAAGTGGTTCCCCTGCATGGAGTGCATTTGGTAGAGGTGATATGGCCTTTCCCTGAGCAAATGACCCTGTAGGCACAACTGAACTGCCCTGTTCACCGGTATTAGAATAAGGACACCAGCTGAGGGCAGCAAACCCTGATGCCAGCTGTGTTTTGTGACTTATCATAAACTCCAAAAGGCTGCACAGTGGCATGACTGTTTTCTGGGACAAGCTGGCACTGGCCACAGTGCAGTGAGACCCTCCCTCAAATGATCAGCACAGGTCTGCCCTGTGGAGGTCTCTGAAATACGGGGTTTTGAAACACAGCTACACCTGAGATAAAACACAGGAGTGCTACATCACCTGGCAGGCAGACAGCTCAGTTAAGGACAAGGTGAAGGTGGTGATCTGACAGAAGCCAAGGACAAAGGAGGGGTGGTTATTTGAGCATCCGTAAGAAGAGCAGTGGGCCCAACTTTCCCAATCCAGGGACAAGAAAGCATTTTCACCCCTCTTCCACCAGCACTGACCTCAGTGAGCTAAAGAGCACCACCCACGGGAGAATGGAGCTGCTATACCAAGCCCCACCCCCACCCCCACCACCCACCACCCAGTCCTGCAGGTGCATCTCCACTATGTCAAGTACAGAGGACAATAAGAGCAACAGGCCCCTCCCCCAGAAGACCAGAACAAATCTCTTGCC
The DNA here is from genome assembly GCF_963455335.1 of Martes martes. NCBI lineage: Eukaryota > Metazoa > Chordata > Mammalia > Carnivora > Mustelidae > Martes > Martes martes. Next base: position 29,469,904 of record NC_137894.1, read on the forward strand.
AGTACCAAGTCTACTGAACATGAGTGCTCCAAAGCTTCAGCTCTAGGGGAAAAAGGATCTAGTTTCCTTGGGTTTTGTTTGTTAATTGATTGGTTGGTTTTGGGTTTGGGTTTTTTTGGATACAGAAAGACAAATTTTTTAAATTTTTTATTATTTTTTAAAATTTTTAAGATTTTCTCCTTTTTTCTTTCTTCTATCAAGCTTCTCTTAACAAGCAAGGGAAAACACATCTAGCTTCTTAATTTTTTTAAATTTCTTAAATCTTTATTTTATTTTGCTTTTTTTACCTCCAAAATGACAAAATGTAGGCATTCACCCCAAAAGAAAGACCAGAAAGAAATAACAGCCATAGATTTAATCAATACAGATATAAGATGTCTGAATTAGATTTAAAAACAATTATAAGGACACTAGATGCACTTGAAAAAAGCATAAGACACTAGAGAATTCTTTACTGCAGAGATAGAAGAGATAAAAATTAGTCAAGCCAAAATGCTATAACTGGGATGCAAACCCAAACAGATGCCATAACAATAAGGATGGACAAAGCAGAGGAATGGATCAGTGATATACAAGATAAAATTATGGAAAATAATGAAACTAAAAGAAAAGGGAAATAAAGGGAATGGATCATAAAGGAAGACTTCATTTTTAACCAGCCGTACAAGAAATATTAAAGGGAACTCTGAGAGTGTGTGTGTGGGGGGGGGGGGGGGAGGGGGGAGACCAAAAGAAACAAAAATGACAAAGAAACAGAAAACATCACCAGAAACACTAACTTTACAGGTAGCACAATGGCATTAAATACACATTTTTCAATAATCACTCTGAATGTTAATGGATTAAATGCTCCAATCAAAAGACATAGGGTATCAGAATGGATTTTAAAAAAACAAGACCCATCTATATATTGTGTACAGGAGACTCCTTTTAGACCTAAAGACATCTGCAGATTGAAAGTGAGGGGATAGAGAATTATCTATCATGTTAATGGATGCCAAAAGAATGCCAGAGTAGCCATATTTATGTCAGACAAACTAGATTTTAAACCAAATATTGTAACAAGAAATGAAAGGCATTATATCATGATTAAGGGGTCTACCCATCAAGATGATCTAACAATTCTAAATATTTATGCCCCTAACATGGGAGCACCCAAATATATAAAACAATTAATAACAAACAGCGGTGCCTGGGTGTCTCAGACGTTAAGCGTCTGCCTTAAGCCCAGGGCTCAGGTCATGATCCCAGGGTTCTGGGATGGAGCCCCAAATTGGGCTCCCTACTCAGCAGGAAGCCTGCTTCTCCCTGTCCCCCCACCCCTTGTGTTTCCTCTCTCACTGTGTCTCTTTCAAAAATAACAAACATAAAGGAACTCATTGATAATAATACAATAACAGTAGGGGACTTTAACACCTCACTCACAGTAACGGACAGATTATCTAACTAGAAAATCAACAAGGAAACAATGGACCAGATCGACCTAACAGATACATTCAGAACATTTCATCCTAAAGCAGGAGAATACACATTCTTCTCAAGTGCATGCGAACATTCTCTATTCTAGAGACCCACATACTGGGTCACAAATCAGCCTTGAACAAGTACAAAAAGACTGTGATCATACCATACATATTTTCAGATCACAACACTATGAAACTTGAAGTCAACCACAAGAAAAAATTTGGAAAGATTACAAATATGTGGAGGTTAGAGAATATCCTACTAAAGAATGAATGGGTTAAAACCAGGAAATTAAAGATGAAATTAAAAGGAACATGGAAGCAAATGAAAACGAAAACATGACAGTTTTCATTTTTCACGTTGGGATGCAACAAAAGCAGCCCAAGAGGGGAGTATATTGCAATACAGGCCTACCTCAAGAAGCAAGAAAAGGCTTAAACACACAACTTTATCTTGCACCTAAAGGAGCTAGAAAAGGAAGAGCAAATAAAACCTAAAGCTAGCAGAAGAGAAATAATAAAGAAGAGAACAGAAATAAATAATACAGGGTGCCTGGGTGGCTCAGTGGGTTAAGCCTGTGCCTTTGACTCGGGTCATGATCTCAGGGTCCTAGGATCAAGCCCCACATTGGGCTCTCTGCTCAGCGAGAAGCCTGCTTCCCCCTCTCTTTCTCTGCCTGCCTCTCTGCCTACTTGTGACCTCTGTCAGATAAATTAAAAAAAAAACTTAAAAAAAAAAGAAATAAACAATATAGAAACAACAACAACAAAAAGAAAAGAAAACAGTAGAACAGATCAATGAAACTAAGAGCTGGTTCTCTGAAGAATTAATAAAATTGATAAACATCTAGCCAGTATTATCAAAAAGAAAAGAGAAAGCACCCAAATAAATATAATCACAAATGAAAACAGAGAGATCACAACCAACACTACGGAAATATAAACAGTTATAAGAGAATATTATGAAAAATTATGTGGCACTGAGCAATTCGGGAGAGATAGGTAAATTCCTAGAAACATACAAACTACCAAAACTGAAACAGGAAGAAATAGACAATTTGAACAGACCTATAACCAGCAAAGGAATTGAAACAGTAATCAAAAGTCTCCCAAAAAACAAAAGTCCAGGGCCAGATGGCTTCCCAGGAGAATTCTACCAGACATTTAAAGAAAAGTTAACACCTATTCTTCTCAAACTGTTCCAAAAAAAAAAAAAAAAAAAGAAATGGAAGGAAAACTTCCAAGCTCATTCTACAAGGCTAGCATTACCTTGATTCTAAAACTAGACAAACACTCCACTAAAAAGGATAAGTACAGGCCAATATCCCTGATGAACATGGATGCAAAAAGATACTAGCAAATCGAATTCAGTAGTACATTAAAAGAATGATTCACTATGATCAAGTGGGATTTATTTCTAGGCTGCAGGTCTGGTTGGGTATTTGCAAATCAATCAGTGTGATACACCACATTAATAAAAGAAAGGACAAGAACCATAGGATGCTCTCAACAGCTGCAGAAAAAGCATTTGACAAAATACAGCATCCACTCTTGACAAAAATCCTCTACAAAGTAGGGACAGATGAAGCATACCCCAACATCATAACAGCCATATACAAAAGACCCACAGCTAATGTCACAATGGGGAAAATTGAGAGCTTTTCCCCTATGCTCAGGAACTCTGACCGTTACTATTTAACACAGACAACCAAAAGAAATAAAAGGCATTCAATTCGTCAAGTAAGAAGTCAAACTTTCACTCTTTGTAGATGATATGATACTCTATGTAGAAAACCTGAAAAACTCCACCAAAAAATTGCTAGAATACATGAATTCAGCAAAGTCAGAGGATATAAAGTCAATGTACACCATTCTGTTGCATTTCTATACACCAATAATGAAGCAGCAGAAAAAGAAGTCAAGGAATCAATCCCATCTGCAATTGCACCAAAAATAATAAGATACCTAGGAATAAACCTAACCAAAGAGATAAAAGAACTGTACCCTGAAAACTATAGAACACTTATGAAAGAAATTAAAGAGGACACAAAGAAAAGGAAAAGCATTCCATACTCATGGAGTAGAAGAACAAGCACTGTTAAAACGTCTACACTACCCAAAGCAATCTACACATTTAATGTGATCTCTATCAAAATACCACATTTAAAATACCGCATTTTTCAGAGAGCTGGAACAAACAATCCTAAAATTTGTATGGAACCACAAAAGACTCCGAATAACCAAAGCAATCTTGAAAAAGAAAAAATTGGAGGCATCACGATTGCAGATTTTGAGCTATATTACATTGCCATTTGCAACAACATGGATGGAGCCAAAGTGTATGATGCTAGACGGAATAAGTCCGTCAGATAAAGACAAATACCATATGATTTTACTCATATGTGGAATTTAAGAAATAAAACAGATGAACATATGGGAGGGAGAAAAAAAGAAAAAAAGAGAAAGGGAAAAAAATAAAAGACTCTTAAAGATAGAGAAAAAACTGAGGGGTAGGGAGGAAGGTAGGTAGGGGATGGGCTAGATGTATGATGGGTATTAAGGAGGGCACTTAATATGATGAGCACTGGGTGTTGTATGTAACAGATGAATCACTGAATTCTACTTCTGAAACCAACATTGCAGTGTATGTTAACTAACCAGAATTTAAATAAAAATTTGAAAAAAAAATTTTTTTAATTAAAAAAAATAAATTCTTGCTTCTTATAGAGTATGGAATTCAACCATCCAGCCACCAGAAATCTTGCTATTTTAAGCTCCTATTTACATTACAAAACATGTTTAATTAGGGTTATGGTATACAGGGCTCATTTGTTGCATTTTAAAGTTACTGGAAAATAACAAAATCTTTCCCTCTGCTGATATTCTGAAAGCATTTTTAAATCTACTGTGCAGTATGAATTTATAACAATAACACTTCATGCCTTAGTGGTTTTTGGAATGCCAATACCATTGCATACTTATTTGTTGAAATAAATAAATCCTTTTAAAAATCATATTGCCAATCTCCCTGGACCCAGAAAATAGACATGTCAAAAACTCAACTAGAAAGCAAATAAATCAAGATATATTTGAAATGTTATTAAACGTTCCCAAAGACAAAATCTGGGTCAAACTACAAAAAGACCCTCAATCTCTGGTACCCAGGAGAATTCTATTGATTCATTCACATACCATTCATAAAAAAGAGGTCATCAACAAGTACCATTCCCAAGCACAAACATGCTTGCTGAGGTAGGATGTGTACATTCTAGGATTTTGCTTTTCCTCTCCTCATCTTTCTCTGATCTGCAAGAAACAATTCTAGCTCAGCTGAAATGATCTTTAATTTTAACTGATTTGTCTTTAGAGAGATAAAACTGCTTAAATGGGCCTTGCCTAAAAGCATGGCAACCCTCTCCAGTGGGTGATAAGTAATAGTGGCAATGAATTAACCATGTTCAGTTAGGTAACAAGGAATAAGAAAAAAGCAACCTTTAGTAGTGTGAGAATCCAAGGTCACACAAACGCTTTCTCAAAAAAAAAAAAAAAAAAAAAAAAAAAAAAAAAAAAAAGTGGTTGAGTACCATGCATTTCAAATGGAAACTCAAAGATTTGGGGGTGTCCATAGCAAGTCCTTCCAATAAGCAGCAAAATTATCTAGTGGACCTTCTGGGAATTTTTTTTTTAAGATTTTTATTTATTTATTTGACAGACAGAGATCACAAGTAGGCAGAGAGGCAGGCAGAGAAAGATGGGGGAGCAGGCTCCCCGCCAAGCAGGGAGCCCGTTGCAGGGCTCGATCCCAGGACCTGGAGATCATGACCTGAGCGGAAGGCTGAGGCTTAACCCACTGAGCCACCCAGGTGCCCCCCTTCTGAGAGCTCTATGAATTACCATTTTCCATGGAGCTGAAAGTCCTAAACGAATGTGAATTAGTCTTGAAGAACACACTGAAGAATGAAATGTAGAAGTATTTTAAGTATTAAGATAAAAAGAAACTTTTCAAAGAAATTTTTATCTAGAAATACATATGTGTGTGTGTATATATTTATATATACACACACAGACACCAAGCTTTTGTATAACTTAACAAAAATAACACTTATCGAATACCCTCATACATATAATTCTGTACCCTCTGCAAAGACTGGCATATACTGAGGGAAGCTATATTCTAACTGGACATACTATGCCACAGTTCCCCCACATCTAACATATGCAGATTCAGGGGTTTCCTATGAAAATATCCTAGAAGTGTATGTAGAGTGGCAACTATTCATTGCCAACCAAAGGGCTTACTCAACTCCGGACCATACCAACAGGGACCCTTGAGGTGCTTGGTTTGGTCCAGAACATTCAGAAGAGATTTAATCAGCTTTGGAACAGGGCCTAGAAGCTCATAAAAGGAAAGTTCTCCATGTACCTGCAGTACCTGCCTAGGACATATCAGAACAAAGTGCTGGTCACTATAATGGACTTGTTTTACCAATCATACACAGATCTACAAATTCATTCCATTCTACCAAAAATGCTAGTTTTCAGCTCTAAATTGGAATAACCATTCCTGCTCTTTCCAGTACTAAAAAAAAAAAAAACAGGCTTTTCTTCCTTGACAAGTTCTTTAATATGTTTCCTTGCCTGGCAAATGAATAAACTCCGCTTTGTTTTATTTGGTTTGGTTTTCATTTTTAGACCCTATGGTCTTTGTTGGATTCTTTAACACACTGACATTTCAAGGATACTCTTTCCCTTTTCCTCCACCAAAAGCAAATCAGAACTGGCCTGGGAGCTGGTGCTGTGACCAATGTTCTGCCCCAGCAATCAGGAAGTAATACAAGCTGGGGAAGCTCACAGATCTGACTGATGGTGGTGTCATGCCGCTGGTGCACCTGAAAATCTGTCAGACAATTAGAACCACCACTTCAGCAAAAACAGCATCCTCTGAGTACTGAATGGTGATGCTGACAAGTAAGATGTTAGGATGCAGAACATAACTGATTTTTAAAGACAAATTTCCTTTTTTCTTCTTCCTGCTTATCATGTATATAGTCCAACTGTCAGAGATGAGAAAAAATCAATTATTAAGTAACAGTTGTTTGTCCCTCAAAGACAGGCATCCCCCTACTATTATAAATGGCAGATCAATAGGCGTTTTGCTGGAAACTGGAATACCACATTCACCAATGCAAGACTATGTGCCTTCAATCACATAATCTTCTACGAGGAACTTATTCCTTAGGTCATTTTGGAGTGAAAGATATGTGCCAAATAAGAAGACTTCTATTTAGACAATACAAATTAATAATAGGATTTGTCTTACTAAGTCAGACACATCTCCAGGACATCCCAAGCATTCCTCTCCCCATTCACAGAGAATATTCCAGAGGTTCTATGAAACCCAAACCCACAGCAAAATGGTACTGTGGATTTTTAAGTTAAGGAAGTAACATGATGAAAATTGTGTTTAAAGGTTAATAAACATGATAAGATAATGTGGGACTGCAGTTGGGCGATAATGAAAGCAAAGAGAACACCTCAACACAAGATAATAATTGGTCTATACAGAATATGCAATAGTAAAGAAGAGCTAAACCTGACATTGCCAACAAATTTCACCCTTTTCTATCACAAACTCAGCTCATCCTGAGAATAAGATGGATGCAAGTAATCATTTTCTTAATTTGCCTTATGGAACAAAAGTGGCCTGAGTTCAGTCATGAGGTCCTAAGGTCTTCATTTTTCACCCAGGCTACAGAGTGCCTGATATCCAACCACCAGGAAATCATCGTATTCAATTACAACACCCTACCATCCTGGCATTTTCTGCCAAAATACCCTAGAAAAAATAATTTCAAAAGTACCTATTTAGGCACCATTGCTGTTTTGAGGCCAGTCGGTATCCTTGTCTGCCTTCATGTGCATTCACCTCCATCCTCTACCCCACCTTGATAAAAAGGGCCTGGGCAAAAACAAAGGTCCAAGAACCTAATTTTCTCTGACTTGGAAGTGAGGCTAAAAGAGATTAGATGCTTTGCCAAAACTGTAAAGAAATCAGAATCAGAACCAAAAATTTTAAACTCCTAATCTCGGAGCTTTAAGATAACCTTTGTATTTTCTCTACTTTGGGATACAATGTGAAAAAAATTATTCCTAACATAATAAGAAAATTCAAAGAGATTTCAAACTAGACTCCATCTTCCTCTTTTTCTTTTATGTTAATTGGGCAAGAGAGGTAATAGACACAGCTAATAAATCAAGAGGATACCAACCCAAGCTTCCTTCAGGGTCTCCCTGCCATCATTAGAACAAAGTTCTGACTCTATAGCCTGGTAAATAATGCATTTAATATTTAAAACCCAACAATCCTTCCCAATCCGATCCTTCACACCACCACTTTCCACCTCCTCATTCATTAACTGTTTCTACTGAATACCTAGAGATACCCAGTGTTTAACATGCTCTCATACATCCATGCTATAGCTCAATGCATTTTTTTTTTTAATAGAGCTCTCTTCCCTTGTCCGCATGGCTATGTTAAGCTCACATTCTTCTCTTAGAAATAATCTCCTGATATCCTCCCTCTTGGACCCTGAAACACATTCCTTCCTAACCCACAACAAGTCTGAATTAGGCCCCCTTTATTTCCCCCTCTCTATGGTAAAAGAGAGGGTATTAGCAATTTCCAAACAAGTGTATATCTGCCACATTATCGGTGCTAAAATAATCATTAGTTCTCAGTTCTGTGTTCTCTCTATAGGATAGTATTCAGTCTACTCCATTAGGGAGATAAACAGCTGGGGGTTTTCCTCCTATTTTGATTTGTTGTCTTAAATCCTCAGTATTCTTCCTATTAACATAACAGTTTTAAGTACATTTAGAATGGGGCTACTAACTTCTTGAAAGGGAATCCAACCAAGATTAAATATAAATGGAAGTTTTTCCATATAGGGCTCAATGGTTCAATCTGACCCCAAAAAATGAATTTTTATGAATAGTCATAATGCTTTTCTTAAAATAAAGGAAAAAGAACTTCACTTAAAATGTTCATTGTATCCATTTGGAAAATGTATTCATACAACAGCTTATGAATGATTGAAAAGTTGAAATACAAAATCATTTTATTTCATTATTTTAAATAGAGAAGGACAGCCACATCATAATAGGAAATATCTCCCTTGAAAAGAAATGTCAGTTAAAATTTGCAACATTTGATTCCACATTCTCATGGTCTTTTTTTTTTTGTAAAATTTTATTTATTTATTTGACAGAGAGAGACACAGCGAGAGAGGGAACTCAAGCCAGGGGAGTGGGAGAGGGAGAAGCAGGCTTCCCGCAGAGGAGGTAGCCCAATGTGGGGCTGGGCTCGATCCCAGGACCCTGGGATCATGACCTGAGCCCTGGGCTGAAGGCAGACACTTAATGACTGAGCCACCCAGGCACCCCCCTCTTTGTCTTTTTAAGTGGGATAAGTGTTAAAAGATACATCAAAATCTGATAATCACACTTTTCAGAACCCTATTCAAAATTTTCCTCCTAGGGATTCATATTGGGGGCTGCATGGCATCCTGATGCCATCAATGTAAAAGAAACATAAAGGAAGCTTTGAGCAAAACATCATCCAGTTAGAGCCTCAAACTGATCACAAATCCCAGATCTGTTGCAACCCCATATACATGTTTTTATAACACTAGGTTGAGGGATTTTACCCAATGAATGGTTTAATAAGAGTGACCTAAAATAAAATACTCATGGTATTAATAACTTCGGCCAATCTATTTAACCTTTTCTATTTCTTAAGCTCTAAAATGTAGCTGTAAAGTTACTATTTTAAAATGTTTTCTAAGCCACTTGGTACACCTTATGTCAGTTACTTCTGCTCTAAAACAGAAGCACTCACTGAGGGGAAACATACTTAGAATTAAACATTATAAAATATAGATGGCAAATAAAAACATTAATCAACTTGAATCAGAAGGTTAAATTCTAACAAAATGGTTCATAATCGTACCTCAATACAAATATGGAATGTAGAAAATAAATGAGGTATTCTAAAGATCAGAGTGAAGGAAAGCATAGTCTAACTGGAATTGAAATTCTGTAGAGGAAAAAAAAATACAAGCTTCAAAAGAGTATTATATTTTTGCCCTTTACCTTCACTCTACCCCTGTTGCTTGCTGCCTATTTTAGATGTTATCATGCAGAGGAAACAGCAACAATGCTACTTTCCTTCCAAATGCAATCAGGTTTTGGCAAACTTAAAGCAGCATATCAGTTAAAAATAGAAACTCAACCCAAAATGTGATCTGGCAAATAACTATTTAAATACTGAGTAGCAGTTCCTTTCTTGAACAGTACTGAATTTTCCATTTATCGTTTTTAACTGTATAAAGAAAATTTAAATATGCATATGTAGCTGAACAAATAATAGCTTCTAAATTAATAATACATTATGAGAGACTCTTGTAAGCATTCACTATGAGCAAAATCATGCCATTTTGGAAAGAGAACTCCTTGTGAGAGTGGTTCTTAGTATTCCTTGATATTTCAAACCACTGCTTTTATTTTTATATAAACACTATTATGACTCCTCTGTTAGCAGTCAATTTTGCCAGAAGCTTAAACAGCTGTTTTCATCACATGAGTGTCTTCTTCACTGGAACCTCCACCACTGGTCACTTCTTCACTGGAGCCTCACCATCAAGAGTCTCAAACTAGGTCTACATAAATCAAGTTTTACTGAAACACAGTCATGCCCACAGAGGTACATGTCTATGAGTTTGTAGTCTACACTGGCAGAGCTGAATAGCTGTGACAGAGATCATATGGCTCACAAAACCTAAAATATTTACTATTTGGCCCTTTACAGACAAAAATTACCAAAACCAAGACTTTTTCAAAATAAAATGGATAAAATTACTTCACCATTATCTTCACTGTTCAGCTAACTACAAAATGAAGGGGACGGATGCTTACGGGACTTCTTGGAACTTCTTAAATGCAATTAACTTTTTAGAGTTATACTAATTGGAACCCATGTATAAGATACTTTTCTGAAATAATGAACAAAGCAGAGTTGACTCAGCAACTCAGGTGAAGCTAAAACCTTCTGAAACTCAAAATGCAAAATGTTTACACCCAGCACCACCCTTATTCGTATTACTCAGCATTAAGTACGGTAATGTCATAAGAAGGTTGAGTAATGACAGAGACCTATTTGTGTACCATTATTTACACGAAAGAATTTTCAAAAGAAAAAACAAAAGTAGCTATGGTAGTTGAAATGAATGTACTCTAAAGTTTTGTAAATGAGTAAAAACTGATGTTCCAATGATGTTGTTTCACTGTAATGCCATTTTTAAATTTTCAAGTGAAAAATACAAGAGCTAAACCCCAGATTAAAATGTCATATACACAGATGTTCAGTTAAACATCTGGTGAGTAAAGGGAGAATTTCGTGTGTTACAATTTTCACTCTCCTCCATTAAGGAGGTAGACCTAGTAAAAAAGGAGTCTTTTATAACCCAAGGCTGATGTCAGAGAAACTGGGAACTGGGTACCAATGCTGGGTCAGTCTGCAGAGGAGATGAACCAAAAAAAAAAAAAAAAATCAAACCACATTGTATGAAAACAATTCACTGAGAGCCCTGATGCCAGAAAGGCCCAGATATAAAGAAGGAAAAGAAGTCAAATCACTTTATCCTGGTGATGGGAGGCATTCAAATGCTAGATGAGCCTTTGATCTTCCAACACCAAGAGCCTCCGGAAGTTATTGCCCAGGGAATAATAAACAACATTTAGAATTTCCAAAGGCCTGGCCTTAGAGTAGTATACAGTTGACCTTAGAACAATGAAGGGGTTAGGGGTACCTATCCCTACCCCCATGCAGTCAAAAATCCAGGTATAAATTAACTCCCCAAAAACTTTACTAAAAACCTACTGTTAAACAGAAGACTTACCAATAACAAAGTCAATTAACCCATTATTTTGTAAGTTATATGTATTACATAGTGTATTCTTACAATAAGGTAAGCTAGAGAAAAAATGTTAAGAAATTCACAAGAAAGAGAAAATATATTTACATATATATACTATCTATACTATATAGAGAAGAAAAAAAAACCCATATAAGTAGACCCGTGCAGTTCAAATCCGTCTTGTTCAAGGGTCAACTGTATATGCATAAGGAAGGAACCTGGTTTCAGAATGAGTCAGAAAGATCTAGTTTGAATCATGACTCTAGCACCTACTTCATATGTGACGCAAGTTATTTAACCTCTATCCTCAAAGATGGTACTACTTTCACAGGATAATTATGAGGATTAAAGGAGGTATCAGAGGAGGACCTGATCCCTAGAATGTAAAAAATAATTAATAAATTCATAGTCACAGCTGCACATATAAGGAATCACAGCCCAGGCATATATTCCTCAGCAAGCCTATTAGATAGGTGTTATTATTATAACTTGCCCAAGGTCACACAAGGAGCAAGTGGCAGAGCCAGATGTGTGTAGATCCAGGTGGTACAGGCTCCAGCGTCCAGGCTCTTAACTACCTCATTTATGGCTGCTGTTATAAAATGAGCATCCCACGTAACCCTAAGAATGACTCTGTGTAAACAAAGTGTTTAAAGCCCTTCTTCATCAACATTTGAATTTTAATAGATTCCTAATTTGGAAACAATCCTGTTCTGTTACTAAAATGCTGTTGGTAGCATGAAACTAATAACAGCACTACTGTCAAAATTCATTATCTGTTTAGGTCACTTAACTTCAGCCAGAGAAAAAAAAATTTCCCAAACTCCAGAACATGTAGGCTGGCTTTGAGAGAACAGAAAAGTCAATGGGACAAATACCCCTTCTCTAAGGAAACAGCTCAGAAGTGATTTGAGGGGCACCACAAAATCAGCAATTCAGAGTGGGGAGGGTCCTCAGTCTAACTCTCTTGATCTACAGAGTGGAAACCAAAGCCAAGAGAGAAGTGTGGCTTTCCCTGCATCCCGCAGCTAATCAATCGTCCGTCATGTTAGACCATTTTCAGGAAGAGCTTTCCACTGCACCACTCTGTTTGATTCCTACTGAACTGCAAACTCAATGCCTCATTAATGTAATTTAATTAATTTAATTAAGGCACTTCCACTGCAAAGATATGTATAGGTTGTTGCACAATAGAAATATGTCACGGAGGGAATCTTTTACTAAAGATCTTTAAATGATCTATCTGAACAAAATATAGTCAACTTGTTAACTAAACAAATGTAGACATATAAATTTACTAATGCCCCTAAATGTACTTCTGAACCATTCCAGTGTTCTCAACACAGAGTAAGTCTCAAACAGAAATTACCTCCTCCCTTTTAGTATTCCCCACAAGAAAACTGGCTACATTCCTGATAATCTTTTCTACAAAGACATTTGCTCCCTTAAATTAATAAATTATAAAATTCATTTTACCTATAAAAAGAACAACATGCTTTTAAAATAGTGAAAGATCATACACTTTGTCATCCCCTCAGATAACTGGATGTTCACTGCCCAGGTGTAAATATACATTTACGTATACATTAGCTCATTCCTGAAATAATTTTGTAGGGTAGGAATTCCCTCATCATGGGTTGCAAATAGTTGTCCTCAAATACATCTTGCCTTTTGTTTAAGGCAAAACAGATACATTTGTTGTTCAAATTCAAATTCAAATTCAAAACAATCATACAAGGAAAGTGATTTTATTACTGTTAACAGCTGATGTTTCAACTCCTCTTCCCCAACCCTCACTGATGCAAATGATCTCTTTTAGCAGAACTGAAACTTACTGTTCCAACAGGAGCCACCTCTCCAGTGACATATGCTGGCGCCTGAACTGAACTAAACTAAAATAAGCGAAACAGAAAAGCACTATCCAGGAAAGTGTCTTTCAAAAATTACTTGGAAATAAAACAAACCCAAGAAACAATGATCTTTTCCTTTGTAGCGAAAAAGGAAAAACATTGAAGTAGTAGCAATGAAGAGAAACAGACAAACCATACATTCCAAATGAAGAACTACCAGATTTGGCAAGACTGGAGTTGATGAATTCCAAAGTGACCTCAGCATTTTGGTGCCTGGGCAACTGTGCGGATGAGGACCAACCCGACCAACCCGGAAGTCTGAGAAAAGTGGGTTGATGGGGAAGGAAGGGAAGACATGTTTATGCTATGGAAGCAAATGCTAGCAAGTAGGTATGTCTTCAGTATATGCAGCCAGCTTATAGGTAAATTTAAGATGCAAGATTTGAGCCTCTTGTACGGGTTTAAACAAGTAAAAATGTTAAATAAGGCAAGCTTCTTAGGTAAACACTATAGCCTCAGTAACAGATACGACGGCTAACATGCAGCTAATGAAATTCACAGCAGACCCCAATGTATATTCCAGATACCTCCTCAGTTGCAGTAAGGATTCAGTGTTTACCTCCAGGTAAATTTGCTTAAACAAATTCCAAATAAGTAAGTTTCACACTAGGATCTCATTTCTGGGAAGATATAATTTAATACTATGGTAACAACTCCAGAAAGCTTATCTGAATCTTCTCTACCTGAACCAAAGAATATCTGCAATTAGCCTTCTCTGAACCATATCTACATTGAACCCCCACTTAGCTCATAGGTCTTTAACACTTCATCTGGATCATTTTTTTCTGTTAAACATGCATAACATTTCTACGTCTATATTTTCCTTTCCACTAATACCATCTTCTACCCTCTCTTCCAGATATATTTTTAAGTTGAAATTTGAATCTCCGAGTTAAAATGTGACACTACCAAAAAAAAAAAAAAAAAAAAAACCCTCTAACATGGCAACTGCCTTCTATGAATTGGTTCAATACCAAAAGTGTTTGAATGATATTCTCAGCTTCTTATCTTTTGTAGTTGGCCCACATTTATCAATTCAACCTCTCCATACATTCTTTCCACCTATTTCCTTTCTTTTACCTAAGCTCTGTATGTAGCCAAATCATTTGTAAATTTCTCCAGGAAAAATTTTGACCCCAATTTGGGGATTCAACTTTCTAATTTTGAAAGGAAAAAAGTCATGGAGTGAATTAACTCTCACTCTGTTCAGTGCCTAAGTTGCACAGCAAATTATTTAAACTTTCTGAGCCTCGGTTTTCTCAATTGTAAAAGGCAGAGATGATACTGCCTATCATTGAGGGATGTTTTTCAAATTAAAGGAAAAGAAATGCAACAAATCTAGGGTGAGTGGTAAACTGGAGGTTATACATAAAAATTTTTATGTTATTATCAACATAATTATCTCATAGGCCATTACACAATTTTGCTACCAAAAGCATTGAATGTACTTCCTAATTCTGGCCTCAATTCAAGGACAGAATGCAAATCACATTACTGCAATTTTGTTAGAGAAGGCACCAAGGGGAGTTTGTAATGAAATCTGGGCTACAACATTTCGGCAGAAAGGAACTAGAATACAGGACCAGAAAAGCCAACTCTCAAGACCCCTGCATGCCCCTGACCGCAAAAGGAAGGTTACAGCACATTTCAAGCAGAGAGCTGCTACATTTCATTTAGTCTTCCAGTTCTGAGCAGCAATGAGGATTAGGGCAAATTTTTATTTCATTGCCAATTTGAAATATGGAACAATAATGACACCATGCTAATCAGGACAAATATATTAACTTTACAACCAATATTTGAGACTTACTGCATGCCCAGTACTACATTAAGTGTTCTATTTTTATTAATCCTTACAACAATCCCACTGGGTGGACACATTTAACAAAAAAACCTGAAGTGTGGCAAAACTGGGATTCAAACCCAGGTAATAGTGAAAACTTCAAGTACCCAATAACATGTCAACAAGTTATGTGCTGAAAGTAAGATAAATATTTTGGCAGTCACAGCTATTGGGTATCTGAGTGGGAAGTGGAGCATCATATTCACTCAACAGTATAAGAAAGCAGGAAAAGAGGCTGAAGAAGAAAGGGTTATATTCCATAGCAGCAATTCCGGAGCTTTCAAATATTAAAAATCATGACACTGTCAAATTGAGCATGGCCTACTTTGGAGATAATTAGAGCTCTCCAGATCAAAGGTTCTCCACCTGTTTTCCACGTGGTGATGGATGAGGGCCTTAAAAGCTGATGCTATGTGCCATCTAACACTCACCACACCTCCGCGGGCCTCCATACACCTCCACACCCGCCTATGTGAAACTCCCAGAAGAGCAGCTGCACCTCTGTGCCTTCTCACACTTCTCAGGGAAGCACATTCAAATAAAAATGAGTAAAAAGGCATGAAATGCTTTTCAGTATCAACTAAGGAAATATGAATATTTACTGAGCACTGATATTATGTACCAGGTACGTTTCTAAGCCCTTCGCCTATATTAATTCTCAAACCACATTATGAATTAGGTACTATTTTATTCCCATTTTTACAGACAAGGTATCTGAAACACAAAATAAGTAACTTGCTGCAGATCACACATAAGGGAAATGGCATTATCAAGATTCCAAAGAGGCGGTCTGGCTGTAGATCCTCAGCTCTTAAACACAACAATAAACTGCCTCTCAGCTTTCCTGGGGCTTGACCTAGTGGATAGATGCCCCGGGGAATTCCAAGAACTTTTCCTATGACGCCAGAACCAAAAAGATAAGAAGTTTTGCCTCCGCAGGATACACCCAAAAGGCTCCCTAGGACTGTGAGGGTTTACTCCTCCAACAAGACTTAGTTTAATGTCACGGGGACCTTGGATCCCAGCCTCACAGGCCCAGAAGATGACTTCATTTAAGGCCTCTCTCCTTATCCCTGGGTAAGCACTACAGTAGGAATCTTCTCAGTAATCCTAATAAGTGATACTAGTTACAAGGTTGTGAGGTGCTCCTGCTAAGCTACATGGACTCACAAAGCTTCACAGTAAGAACAGGAACACAACCCTTTGCTCTGAAACAAGATCTGTGCATTAAAGATTCACTCAGTCTTCTAGGTAGGGTTGTCACATATCATTCATTAAACAGTATTTACTGCAAGTCTGCTATATGCCAGGCACTATTCTAAGGGCTGGAATACATCGGTAAGTAAGAAGTCCTACAACCAGGGGCACCTGGGTGGCTCAGTGGGTTAAGGCCTCTGCCTTCGGCTCAGGTCATGATCTCAAGAATCCTGGGATCAAGCCCCGAATCGGGTTCTCTGCTCAGCAGGGAGCCTGCTTCCCCCTCTCCCTCTGCCTGCCTCTCTGCCTACTTGTGATCTCTCTCTCTGTCAAATAAACAAATAAAAATCTTAAAAAAAAAAAAAGTCCTACAACCATAGAGAATACATTCAGTGGGATGGAAATACGGGTCCGTATAGACTTATAAAGGTCCAACCACAAATAAAAAAAGAAACAAGTATGGGAGAAGAGGTTTTTTCAGCAGCAGGTGGAAGCTGAGGCAAGAGACGGTTTACAGTCTTTTGCTTTAACAGAGCGGCTCACTTCAAGAAATTAAAAGAGAGAGGGAAGCACACTACACACATACTAAAAACAAGCTGTTCAGCTGTAGGTTCTCCAAAAAGCAATAATGCCAGAATATGAAGCATGATGAAGCATTAGAAATACTTCAAACTCCTAGCCAACAGATGGTCTCAATCTCAGAATGGCCAAATTAATGCCAAAGCACAAAGTTACAGTCCAACATATAATAGTACCTATAATTGCACTTGCCATGTACCGATGACACACTCTTATTCTTTCTGGACACTGAGATGCGAGGGTCAGGACGGCAGTTCATTCATTTCTGTACCTCCACCATTCAGCATCAGGTCCATTACAAAGTAGGCACTCAGAAAATGCCTCCTAACTAAACTGAAAACAGCAAGCATCCTCAATATGGAAACAATAAATAGAAGAACCACTGGTGAGAGACGCCCCCAAAACTACTCATCACAGTTGTTCATTTTGAATGGTTTGACCAAAGTTTCCTAAGAAACATAGATAATAACTTAGATGTTACTCCACCTGGAAAAAAAAGAGAGAGAGAGAAAGAAAGAAACACTACTTACACAAGAAAGTAAAGACAACAAGACAGCAAAACAATTCAAGCTTCTGGATAAATTATCAAAAATTTAAGTGCTCAGTGTTATAGATGTGTTAATACCAATGCAACTGAAGGTCAATCTCTGCAGCCTTAACTGCTAGGTTATTTTCAACTCATGGCCCAAAGACGGACACGCTTCATATAAAGGACCTCTCTGTACCATTCATTCATTCCTACATCTTCGTGTCTTCGTCCCACTAGGCACAATGGGAGGTGCCTAAAATCTAACAACAAACAGGAAAACACAGGGTCCCCTACCCTCAGGGATCGTCTTTCTTTTTGGGTACAGTCATCAAAGATCTATGTAGCCTAAATATAAGCTGCTTTTATCCATCCTATCTCACTGAAGAAAAACTGTAATCATTTGGTTCTTCTCAACTGCAAGTGGGGTTCAGTGATACAACCACAGCACAGTTTCAACTGCATTAAATCATATGCCCAGAACAGTACAACACAATCCAGGCATTTTTTAAAAGTTGAAATAATCCAACTAACTAATTTTTACTTCCTCTTACAATTTTGATAAAAAATTTAATGTGTTCTGCCTACTCAGAAAACTTGAAGAAACCAAATGATCGTTACCATTTCCAGATTTAAAATGGTAAGCTTGTGTAATCCAAGCACAAGAGCACTGCTCCAAATTTTTTTAATGGAATAAACTAAAACTGAAAACTGTAGGCAAAGGAATACTATGCAGCAGTTAAAGAATGAGATACAACTACATGTACTAACATGAAAAGCTATATTCCATATTGGGTAGAGGACAGAATCCAGATCAATGTATGGAATATGTTAAAAAAAAATACAGACACGAAATAAAACTACACACACACACACACACACACACAACACACACAGAAGAAAAGATCTGGAAAGATATCAAGCTGACTGCAGTGGTTACTATTTATTTACCCCTGGGAGGTAAACAGAGAAAGAGAGATGCAGAAGGAATTTGGTTTCTTTTTCTATTTATTGCTATATTGTTTGATTTCTCTTGAGATACTATTCATCTGTAACTTGTTTAATTAGGAACATTTTTAAAGAAACCATCTCTAAAACCAGATAAATATCCAATATTTACAATATGGTCCTTAATTCCAAACACTACAAGAAACAAAAATCTTCCTTGAACAGTCAGAATAACTGACATGGCACTTAGACCCAAAAAATGCTTATACAATAAATGCCATGAACTTAGAAAATTTAACTTCTAAAACAAGTAGGTCAGAACAAAGAAATCGTACACTTTCAAAATATATATTCTAAGTCACTGCAACTAGAATAGATACTATAAAACACTGCTTTCATACACATCTTGTAACTCATTTATTATAACTCATTGTTATATGTAACTGTTTTACATATTAGCAGCTCACAATATCCTCAAATTGCAAACTGCTATCTCCAAAATAATCATCTTACAAACATGAATAACTTTTTTTTCTTCCTTAAAGAAAAGTTTTGCTGTACACACCATTTCCTTTCCTCTAGAAGTTCAATTTGCTGGCAATTCAAGCAGTGGTTCAATTGCTGCACTAAACCTTAAAAATACCCAGCATTCTTGCTCTCTTAATAGTTCCCGGAAATGACAGCCAAGGACCAGAAACTGAAATATCATGCAACAGTTAATCTGCACGAGTCAAAATATAATTGTTAAGGGTACGAAAAGTATTTATACAAGCAAAATCATGTCCCTTTTCTTGTGCTTCTTAAAAAAAGAAAAATAAAAAACTCAACACAAAAATTGTAGCTCGCGGCTCAACTGAATTCCTGAATCAGGAATAAAATAAATTAAAAATAATAAATAAATAAAACATACCTTTTTATTTTCCAAAGATTATTAGTCATTTGAATTTCATCAATCAGATACTGACACGAAAAAACCAAAAGTTAATACGGAGCATACTGTCAAATGCATGAGCAACAATTTGGTCCATATTAAAGGTGCCAGTTTTATTTTCCTAAGGAGCTTTTGCTGATACGGGTTGGAATATTTAAGGGCTTAATAATAAAAATTATTCAGAATTAGATTACTTTAAGTTTTCATGAGATGAACTTCTTCTTTAACCAATTATCATTAGTATTTTCTAAGCTAAGAATGAGCAGATGCAAGTACATGAACTACAGAATTAAAGAAAAAGAACAAGATTTCAATCCTTTTTCCCTTGTGTCCAAGCACAACAGCAAACAATAAAACTCAGAATGGAATAGAAATAAGCAGAGGATTGGGGGGGGTGGTAATAGAATCACTTTTAAAAAAATGCATATCTAGCCTAGACATCAGGGAGAAAGAGCAAAGAAGGAAATAAACCAAGTTACCCCTTCTCTGCCTTTGAGGCCCATCATTTCATTCATTCAGTACATCACTCAGTTTTCATTTGGCCAAATGGTCTACACTGTCACTGCACAGATCTCTTTCATTAATATGTACTATGTTTCTTTTTTATAAGTTTATTTAAGTAATCTCTACACCCAACGGAGGGCTCAAACTCACAATCCTGAGATGGAGAGCCACACGCTCTTCCAACTGAACCAGCCAGGCACCCCTGTACTATATTTCTTGATTTAACAATTTTAACATTTACTGTCATGGGTAGAAAAATGGGGGGGGGGGGGAATCAAGCTTGATTTGATTATCTTTCTGTCACTAAATATCCAAAGATACCCAAAGGTGTTGGAGGAAGGCAGAAGTGGGGGAATATAATATAACTACTCCTGAAGTATAATATTTAGTTAATGGTGCCCTAGCACACAGACAACATCCAACTGCTTCCTGAAGTTCCTCATTCCCAGGAAACGATGAGGCATACTGTCACACTGCGCAGGCTGTTTTACACGAGGCTGCTTACTTCATTCATGAGATAAAGAGAAGCCACTTTACCAAAAAATATGCCCTAAAAAATGGGAAATATCCAAATTTTCAATTGCTAAGATGACTCAGTGAGTGGGCAGTTACAGAAACTCATAGCTGGTGCTAGAAAAAGCTCATGTTTTGATGAGGATCACTTTGAAATGCTGTTCTGGGTGCACATAACTGGTTCTTGCATTATAATTTTGTTTTACTTCCACACTAAGCATTTATGAAGTGCTGGATCCTTTCTGGAGGAAAAAGATGGACTTTCTCCCACCGTTATATAAACAAGAAAGCCATTCCTACTAGGGGCATTTTCTGATTAACAGACAACAGTGTGGTCATTAAAATATTGCTACTTTGCCTCAACAATTTTGACATCCAGTAAGTACGTATTAGTGTCTCAGGCTGAATTTTAAGCTGATAAAGATGGATTACAGTGAAAACAGTCCTAGCTCATATTAACAACAAAAAAATTATTAACTCTTTATGCTAAACAGGTCAAGATAAATTTAAGCACTGGGGACACCTGAGTGGCTCAGTCATTACGCGTCTGCCTTCGGCTCAGGTCAAGATCCCAGGGTCCTGGGATCGAGCCCCACATTGGACTCCCTGCTTGGGAGAAGCCTGTTTTCCCTCTCCCAGTCCCCCTCCTTGTGCTCCCTCTCTCACTGTCTCTCTGTCAAATAAATAAAATCTTTATTTAAAAAAAAATATTTAAGTGCTAGCCATCTTTTAAAACAAGATAATTATAACATATTTTAGAGATATACATATTTATAGACAAGATCTGGTGAATAAAATAATAATGTTAAGTAAAAATACAACCACAACACGCAGTCCTATTTACTGAGTTTATGGGGAAATATTAACTATTACACTTCTCATATTCCCATCAAGAAATTCAAGAAGAAACAGTACAAACCAAATAAACAAAGTAACTTCCACTTGCAGCACTCTCCGTTTAGAAAGCTCTTTTACATATATTCAGACTTTGAATACAACATTTATTGGATGCCAGTCTGTCAAACGCTATACTAAGTCCTGGGGACATAAAGATGAATAAGACATGTCCCTTTAGTCTCCATTCATCCAATTTGATAATTTGGGATTTGATAATCATCTGACAATCAAAATCATATTAAGAAAAAAGGGCAAAATTATCTCCATCCTACAGAACAAAATAAATCTTAGAGATACTAGGGAATTTTTCACATGACCACAAGCTAAATTAAAAGCAAAGCTTGGGGGCTCCTGGGTGGCTCAGTGGGTTAAAGCCTCTGCCTTCGGCTCAGGTCATGATCCCAGGGTCCTGGGATCGAGCCCCCGCATCGGGCTCTCTGCTTGGCGGAGAGCCTGCTTCCTCCTCTCTCTCCGCCTGTCTCTCTGCATACTTGTGATCTCTGTCTGTCAAATAAATAAGTAAAATCTTTAAAAAAAATAAATAAAAGCAAAGCTTGTTCTTTATTCTTCTATTGTATATTATATACTCACTAACCTTAGGGATCATTCTGATCATGCCACATCTTTCTTATCATGCCACAAATTCATTTTAAAAAAGAAAAGATTGATTTTAATTGCTACTGTTTCTTCAGAGTAACGCTGAGGATTATGATGAATATGTGTGCATGTGTGTATATAATATACACACTTTGTATATGCATATGTAACACATACATGTGCATACATGTTTGTTACTCACTTCATAAAAGCACTCTCTACCAGAAAGGATACATTTGTCCTCAGGTCTTAAACCATGAAGTGTACTTACAAATTCTTAGTTATCCTAAGTCCTTGGAATATGGAATTGATATTATTGACTATTCTGAGAATAGCCACAGGTAAGTATGCACAGTAAACCTTTACGTGACTACAAATTTAACATTATTCTGTAACATGAAGGTCCATAAATACAGGAATATGTTATATTGAGGCAAAGTTTTAAAATTTCATAAGACACCAGAATGAATGCTCAGCATCCTCAGTGCAACTTGGCTTTATAGTTTTCTTCTCATACTAACCCGCTCCAAAATACTTGAAGAGTGCTATTTTGTTGTATTTTATGAGAGAAATTATATGCTCCAGGACTGCGCTAACACTAGTCACATGTGACTCCTGAGCACTCAAAATGTGGCTAGTCTGCATTGAGATGTGCTGTAAGTAGAAAATACACAACAGATTTTAAAGATTTAGCAAGACAAAAAACTGTAAAACATCTCAATTTATTATACTGAGTATATGTTACGATAGTATTTTAGTTATACTAAATAAAATGTATCATTAAAATTAATTTCACCTGCTTCTTTGTACTCTTAAAATGTGGCTACTAGAGGGAGCCTGGGTGGCTCAGTGGGTTAAGCTGCTGCCTTTGGCTCAGGTCCTGATCTCAGGGTCCTGGGATAGAGGCCCGCATTGGGCTTTCTGCTCAGCAGGGAGCCTGCTTCCCTCTCTCTCTTTGCCTGCCTCTCTGCCTACTTGTGATCTCTCTCTGTCAAATAAATAAAATCTTTTAGAAATTAAAAAAAAAAAAACGTTGCTACTAGAAAATCTGAAATTACATTTGTGGCATGAATTATTATTTATCAAACAGCACCAGTCCTTAACAGATATGCCTAAGAGATTTGAGATATATTCTTTGAGACTATCAGGGGCCTATTCTACTATCATACCCTCTATTATTGTCAGTTTTCTATCAGAAGGTGAGCATGGGGTGGTGAAGAAGTGGAATTTTTTTAATGACATAGGAAAATGTCCATAATCTATTATCAGAAAAAAATCAGGTTATGAGATTATTAAAAAGTGGAGCTGCTTCGAACATGCATTTAAATTATTCAAATTTAGTTTAACAATACGAAAAACAGAAAACTATCAATTCCTCTAAAAGCGAAGTATCTCCTATAAGTGAGCATGTGTCTGTCTCCTCGGCCAGTCTCAGCTCCTACATGTCTCTCACAGTATGACTGGCTTACTGCACTGGCTACAACCAACACAGAAGCTGTATCTCTACTGTACACAGCATGATGTCAACAAGGCATTCTGAAACATATATATACATGCAGAAAAATGGGGGAAAAGGCACCAAACTATCAGTACTAGTCATCTCTTGATGGTAGGATAGCAGATTTTCTCCTTTTTACTTATTTTCTACAATAAAAGTTAACTTTTTTCCTATCATAAAAGCTTATAATTTTTAAAGATGTGTAGTTTGGGGCACCTGGGTGGCTCAGTGGGTTAAGCCTCTGCCTTTGGCTCAGGTCATGATCTCAGGATCCTGGGATCGAGCCCCGCATCGGGCTCTCTGCTCAGCAGGGAGCCTGCTTCCCCTTCTCTCTCTGCCTGCCTCTCTGCCTACTTGTGATCTCTCTCTCTCTGTCAAGTAAATAAATAAAATATTTTAAAACAATAAAGATGTGTAGTTTGATAGGTAATAAAGACTTGAAGCTAAAAGGATAAAGAGAATTAGAAGGAAGTCATTCCATACAGTACACAGTCTCCTAGTCAGAATGCCAGTCCATGAAAATGCAGACCACACAGTCCTATAAAGGATTAGAGGGTTTTCATGCAGCTACAAAGCCCTATATTTGCCTTTTACAAAAGAATACAAAATACAACTTTTCTCAATGATGAGATTTTTTTGTTAGACTTTTGGAATATAAAACCGACAACAAAACTACAAGGTGCGTTTATAATAGAATTCAAAATTTATTTGCATATGTTTAATAAAAATATTCATGTGAAGTAAAAAAAAAGTTAATAATAAAAGTTAGCTCCCTAAATTAGGAACTACTGCATTTATGAGTTATTCTACACTACTGATGGTGCAATCTGTATTGTCACTAATGCTGTCATTACACAAGTTACATTTGTATATTAAGAAACAAAGCAGGGATGCCTGGGTGATCCCATGGGTTAAGCCTCTGCCTTTGGCTCAGGTCATGATCCCAGGGTCCTCTTGGTGGGGAGCCTGCTTCTCCTTCTGCCTGCTGCTCCCCTTGCTTGTGTGCTCAAGCTCTCTCTCGCTCTCGCTCTCGCTCTCGCTCTCTGACAAATAAATAGATAAAATCTTTAAAAAGAAACAAAGTAAACTTGTTCTTACGCTGCATAGAAGAAAAAAGGTTATTAAACCACAGGATTCTCTTCTGGACATTTCATCACTCTTTTACTAATTTCCTCACTGATTTTGGAAAACAATAACCTCTTTTAACTTCAGGACAAACAGCTGAATTAAGATCTGTCAGTCTACCTGAAATATTTAGTTGTAAGGTTTAACATTGTGAATACAGCCAGTCCTTAATAGGCAAATGCTGAAAAATAGTCTGGGGATATTATTGCTAAAAGAATTTTCAAGTCAAGGAGAGAACTGGCATCAGGAAAATACTTTTTTTCTTGCTTCTCCAATGCCTTAAATCTTCTTTCACACTAACTCCCACAATTACTCCTACTTCATACCCAAATAAAATCTATAAAAACTGTTGCACACCTGGGAAGAAGACAGTTTCTCAGCCTTCGAAATATTCAATTGACTATTATAACATATTGAAATGGTGTACCATGGCATCTCCCCTGTAGTAACAAAAGTAACTGAATCTACTTTGAAAATTATGGGAGGGTGAGGGGTTAGATCCTAACTTTAAACAATGAAAAATGCTCCTGTCATACAAAGAATTTATGAGAAAAATAGTTTTCCTGCTTCTCCACCATCAGTGGAATCAAAGAAGCTCAGGAAGGTAGAGATAGGAGAGTTAGAGGAAAACTTGCAGATTAACCTATAAATACACTGGGAAGCTAAAATCGTTCATTAATTTTTAAATGTAATATTTCTATCCTTTATCAGCAAATACATGGTATTTCCTATACCCCAAGCATTACTTTAAGCACTTTGTAAATATTAGCTCATTAGAAACCCTCTGACTTAGGTACTATCATTATCCCCATTTTACAGATGAGAACACTAAGGCATAGAGAAATAAAATAACTTTCCCAAGATCACACAGCTAATAAGTGGCAGAGATGAGATTCAGTCCCAGGCAGTCTAGGTCTAGAATCTATGTTCTTAATCCATAACGCAATGCTGAATGCTCAAAAAGTAATATGCTCTTGAAAGCCCATTTCTGACTTATAGTTAAATATTTAACAAAAATCTGATAAATTAAGAGGAAAAATATGGAGACAGCAAAAAGTAGAAAACCAATTATTCTTAGTTCTGACACATCACTGTGAATATATTAGTATACTTCCCATTAGTCTTTTTCTCTTTTTCACATGGGGCTTCCCCCACCTTAATTATCACGCAGCACACATGATTTTCTAGAAAATGAAAAACTTTAAGATACTAGCATCTCAGCATTTTTAGAGTAACAGTTCAAATTAAGTGAATAGTTACATCAAAACATTTATGTGTTTGCTATCTATACTTCACCTGACAACCTCTTAAAGTAGAAATATTCATTTTACAAACGAGGAAAATGAAGAATAGTCAAAAAAACAAACTTAATGTCGAACATCTGGTATGTAGTTGCACCGGATTCAAATTCAAGCAGTTTGACTCCTGAGCTAGAAGAACCTAGAATCCTACCCTACTGGAGGGTAGGATTATGGGCCACCTGAAAAACAGTGATCACATTTTTACAGTAGTAGTATTTGTCTGGCTTATTCTAAAATGAGGATGTTACCATACAGATTTATTTTACTTTGCCCTAATTCTGACTTAGACAACTAAAGTTTTAGTATCCTAACTTTTCTTGACCAAGCTAACTCTTCATGTCTTACTTTATGTCTTATTTCATGTCTTCAAGGATCTTACGTACTTCCTTCACCCAAAATCGTTGTGAGTATCGTTATGTGCTAGGGACCCTGCTAACAAGACAAGTGACAGAGTCTCTTTCCATTCAGCATATGCTCAAGTTTCTCACAACAAATAAATACAACACACCCATATCCGTAAGTGGATGACAGCTTTGCCAACCAGTTTGGTGGAATAACTGAGAATGAAATCCTGCAATTCTCTAACCCCCTATCATATAAAACAGATAAATCCCTTATTTTCCGTACAATTCTTTAAGAGGGACTAAGAAATAATTATTCGATAGGTACTCCTTATCTGTCTCATAGGATACCTGTACTACCTCTTCTCAGCAGGCAATGAAAGCCTATCCATTTTTAGTACAAAGGAGATGAAAGTAAAATATTTTACTAAAACCTCAGTTTACTAGGTTACAAGTTTAAATTACTTTAAAGTTCTATAAATGTATTTTGGGTATGACTTTAATACCAAATGATAAGTGGGAATGTCAAAGATCATTTAAGAAGCAGTCAAAAAATAAGCATGTTCACAGAAGAAGGGAAGCCCAGTGCTGCTTTATTTTACATGGAAACATTTTATCTTAAGCAGTCCTGAGTTGAATCCCACTGATTATGAAAAGATGGCAAAGGGCAAAAGTTAAAAAGTGAGTTGCAGCAGAAACCCTCCTAACCAGTTCATTGAGTGGCTTAATGGACAGCCAACGACCATAGGTACAATTACCAACCCAAAACTTAATAATGGCAGGGCACTAAGAGCAGAAGCAACCTAAGAAACCAAGGTCGACACATGGAGGAGCTTCTGCTTGTCAATAATTACTAGTTGTGGGCATGAAGCCCTGGCAAGTTCCCTGACTGACACAGGCTCGCGTTAATGTTGACCTGCAGCTGGCACACTTTCTGTCCCCTTCTTTTGTCCATGTCCTCTGACAAGCTTCTCCAGGATGTTGTATCTGTACTATTATCCAGGACTTGCCTTCCACCGCTTCTCTTTTTAAGTCTGTAATTTGTCTCATCCTAGATTGTAAGTTTATGGAGGAAGGAAGCA
The DNA here is from genome assembly GCF_963455335.1 of Martes martes. Lineage (NCBI taxonomy): Eukaryota > Metazoa > Chordata > Mammalia > Carnivora > Mustelidae > Martes > Martes martes. The sequence goes on from NC_137894.1 coordinate 29,497,133, forward strand.
AGGTTAATCCCCAAAACAGCTCAATGCCTTGAAAATAACAAGTGTTTATTAATGATGGGTATGGAATCCACCCTGTAACTATACCCCCATCCTTAACATCTGCAGAACTGCTCTTCCTCATCTCTCTGACTGTTATGTTCCAGGGGTCAGTCCTTGAACCTCTTCTCTATCAACATGCACTCTTCAGGCATCAATCTCATCTATATGGACAACTCGCATGTATCCAACCTGGACCACTCTCCTCTGAACTCCACATTCATTTGTTCAGCTGCTGACTTGATAATCCTATTAGCATATCTATTAGACATCTCAAACACTTAGCCAGCCTGGGAAAGAATTCCTGAACTCTTCCCAGAAATCTGCTCTGCCCACAGTCTTCACATCTCTGTTAATGACATCTCCATCCTTCCGGTTCTCAAGCCAAAAACCTTGGAGTCATCCTTGACCACTCTCTTTTCACATTCTATATCCAATCTATTAGCAAAATAGTTGGATCAAAACATATCCAACTGGAGTCACATAAGTATAAATGCAGGCCTACTTTTATATACAGAAATAAACACAGCTACGTGTGGATACATAGATTAGTATACATACATATATTTCCTACCTCTCTGTCCACTGAATGTGCCCAGAAGCAGTGACACTCAAGTAGCAACAAGCACACCTAGCATCCAGAGCTTGGCCTCAGAATACCATTCTCTGATAAAAGGAGCCACAGCTTCTTGAAAAAAAATGAGCCTAGGGCTATTGCAGGAAAAATACACAATGAGCCTGAAGCATCTAGTAGTACCAGAGAATAGAGACGTGTACACGTATACACACAAACGAAAGGTGTATGGCATAGGACAGAGTCAACCTAAAAGAGATCCCAATGACAAAAGCTGGAAATTTGGTCAATAAAATAAATAATGCTAGCACTGAACTATAACCCTAAGATTAAAATAAATATCCATGAACTGGCATTGATATAAATGATTAAGCAGGTAGACAGAAAAACAGACGAGAAAGGACAAGTCTTCCTTACAAAAGAATTCCAATTAACAAATACAGAAAAAATTAGCAAAATAAAGAAGTATTTTTAGAACACAATAGCAATAATTATTATCAGTATGATCTACTGATGAATGCTAAAATTAGTGAGCAGAAACAGGATACTGGCAAAGCCTCAAAATATCCCCCCCCCAATATTTACCAATTACTATAGTGGTTTTAATATATGTCACAAATTCATTGATTCTCCTCCTCCAGGAAGTAGGTGTTTAATTCTTCCCCCACTTGAGTGTAGGCTGGACTTAGCAACCTGCTTCTACTGAAGAGAGTAGGGAAAGGGAAAAATAACTTTCCAGTGGAGAAATTTACCAGAAAACACCTTAACAGAGGGATTACCAGCGATAAGTCATGTTGGTATCATTTATCTCCTATAAGATATCTCCTATAAGAAAGGCGCTTCACTGCTATGGTATTCTTCTCCCCAAAATCCCTAACCCCATTCTAATGAGAAAACATCAGACAAACCCAAACTGAGGAACATCCTACAAAACACCTAACTAGTACTCTTTAAAAAGTATCAAGGTCATAAGAGATAAGACCAAGAAGAGATAAAGGAGACCTGAAAACTAAAAGCAATGTAATATCTTAGTATAAATAACGGAATGGAGAAAAGATAGTAGTGGAAAAACTGGTAAAATACAAATAAAACCAGGAGTTCCACTGAAGTATTGTACAAATGTTAATTTCTTAGCTTGATAAATGTTATATAAGATGTTAACATAGGGGAAACACAGTGAAGGATATATGGTAGTGGTTCTTATTAGGAGCAGTTTTGCCCCATAAGGGAAATTGGGCAATGTTTGGAAACATTTTTGTTTGTTAGAACTACGGATATGGTACTTGCATCTAGTGGATAAAGGACAGGGATGCTGGATAACATCCTACTGTGCAGGACAAACCCCCACCACAAAGGATTGTCTATTACAAAATGTCAGTAATGGAAAGATTAAGAAACATGGTATAACAAAACTCTCCGTACTATCTGTGCAACTCTTTTGTAAATCTAACAGATCCAATTACTTCTCAATTCCCTGGTCCAAGACTATCTCTCAACTGAATTTTTTAGGAGTCTCCTAACAGGTCTTCTTGATTTTACTCTGTGCCTCCTTAGACTACTTTCAACACAATGGCCCAGAGTGAAGTTTTTTAAAGCATAAATCTAATCATGTCACTCCTTTGCTCAAAACCCTGTAATAGTTTCCAATGCACAAAGTAAACATCCAAGTGCTTACAATGTGGCCTACAGGTTCTAGGAGATCTGGACCCAGTTATCTCTCTGACCTTACCACCTTCTCTTCTGTTCAGTCCAGTGTAGGTACACTGGCCAAGCATGTCTCTGCTTCAGGACCAATGTAAAACGTTTCTTCTACCTAGTATGCCCCTTACGTCTTTCAAGTCTTTGCTCACTTCTCACCAAGTCCTTCCCAGACACTCTCTTTAAAAGTGCACAGACTCTGTGGCATTCCTGTCCCGCTTGCTTGCTTGCTTGCTTGCTTGATTTTTCTCTACAGCACTTATCTATCACCTTCTAATATAACAATAACTCTCACTTATTTTGTTTAATGTCTATCTTATTCTCTCTAGAATGTAAGATTCATGAGGGCAAGGACTTTGTGTTTGGTTTGCTACTGCAACCAGTACACCTAGAAACCATTTGTTAAATGAATAACACACTTCTGAAATCCTAAATTAAACATCCCAGTGTCTTTTTTTTTTTAATTTATTTATTTGATGGACAGAGATCACAAGTAGGCAGAGAGGGAGACAGAGAGAGGGGGGGAAGCAGGCTCCCCGCCGAGCAGAGAGCCCGACGTGGGGCTCGATCCCGGGACCCCAGGATCATGACCTGAGCCAAAGGCAGAGGCTTTAACCCACTGAGCCGCCCAGGTGCCCCCATCCCAGTGTCTTTCAACGACTTCTCATCACTATGACATTTTCTGTCTTATCTTCTTAAGTATATGATTTGGGGGTGCCTGGCTGGCTCAGTTGATGGAGCATTTAACACTTGATCTTGGGGTTGTGACTTCAAGCCCTACACTGGGCCTAGAGTTTACTTAAAAAAATGAAAACTCTTTTAAAAAGAAGAAGAATATGATTGGGGAAAAAAAGAATAAGCTTTGGATCATGGTTTCATCACTTGATAATGTATATCTCTGGACCGATTAGTTAACCTCTCCAATCCTGTTTCTTCATCTGATGGATAATGGCAAAGGAAAAACTATAAGGTTAATAACACTTACACTGTAGAATTAGTGTTAGAATTAGAAATAAGGTGGTAAAGTGTCTAGCATGTAGTAGGTACTCCATAAATAAAAGCTAATACCATTGCTCCCTCCTCACTAGCTCTTCAGCTTCACAGTGACACCTATCTAGCCTTTCATGCCCTTCGTTTTCTCCTAACTGAATCATCCTTCCCAGGCTTCGTGTTCCTCACCCAGCCTGGACTCCACAGTTCTTTGATTCAGTCACAATCTTCAATATCTCTTTTTTTCAGTTCTCTGTTGAAAACACTGTTATTAGCCCTGAATTAGCTACGCTTCTGTTCACTATTAACCCCCTAAATGCATTACAATGTAGCTAGCTGCACTAGCTAAGGTTACAAATGACATTTTAACCACCAGTCTCAGAAGTTTTCTTTAGTCCTTATCTTCTTTGGCCTTTTCATGGCAGGATACAGTGTTGACCACTCCTAGTCCTTGAAATACTCTCTCCTCCCTCAGCTTCTGAGACAAATCACTCAATAGTTTCCTTTTTTCATCTTTGGTCTGTCTGGCACAGATGGTTGGCTTCTCTTCACTTGCCCCATAAGGTAGCTCCCAATAGAAAAGTGAAATCATCCTAAATTTTCAACCTTACTGAACTCCATAACCTGATTATTTACCCTGTATTGCTGATAATACTCGATCTCTTATACATCCACCCTGCCCCTTTTTATCCCTCATCCTTTCTCACCAGGAGTGGCTTCCTGACTGATCTTGCTTCCAGTTTTGCCCTTCTCTAATCCTGCATTCACTTCACTGTCAACAGGATAGGTCTAAGACACAAACCTGATTCCATCCCAGCATTTTTCCTCCACTCAATCCTCACAGCCTTCAGGATAAAGTTAAAGCTCCTTAACTTGGCTGGCAAGGCATTCAGTGATTTGGCCTCTTGCCACTTCACTAGCCCCTGTTTGAAAACTGTGCTGTCCACCTGTAGCTTCTGATTACTTGAATGTGACTAGTCTAAATTGAGATGTGCTTTAAATTTAAAATACATACCAGACTCTGAAGACTTAGTATGAAAAGGGGAATGTCAAATATCTCAATACTTTCAAAATACTGATTATATGTTGAATGATAATATTTTAGCTATATCATGTTAAATAATCTGCTATTAAAATGAATTTCAGGGGCACCTGGGTGTCTCAGTGGGTTAAGCCTCTGCCTTCCGCTCAGGTCATGATCCTGGGATCCTGGGATCGTGGAGCCTGCTTCCCCCTCTCTCTGTCTCTGCCTGCCTCTCTGCCTACTTGTGACCTCCGTCTGTCAAATAAATAAATAAATAAATAAAATCTTAAAAAAATGAATTTCACTTTCTTTAACTGCATCTACTAGAAAATTCACACATGTATATGACATATTTGTGGCTCACATTTTATTTTTATAGGACAGGGCTAGTCCAAAATGTTCTTTCCCATATATTGAGGTGACAGGGTTAAGGGAAGGGGGAGGCCAGATGGGTTAAGGAGCAAAATAAACTGTTCTTTTATCAAAATAAATAAATAAATAAAAATAAAATGTCCTCTCCCTTTTTCTGCATGTAGTTAAGTCCTACTCTTGAAGATTAGCTCGGGTAATCCACGAGGATGTAATTCAGGACTCCCCCTCCCCAACTACCCCAAGTCTGAGTCAACTACTCCCACCTACCCCACCCCAATTCTCAGACAGGTGGTGCTTCTACCCATAGGAATCTACTTACACCTGTGTCACAGATCACAGCACATTGTTAATTATCAGTTACCAACTATCTTCTCAACTGTACACTGCTTGCAAGAAGGAACATCATTCTACATTATACTCAGAGCCTACCAAGCCTACCACTTAAAAGGCAATCAAAACATTTGTCAAATAAATACGAACTATCTATTCCTGGCCTGAAAGTTCCTAGAATTTCTAGTTCTACAAGGAAAACAAAACATCAGTGAAAGAAGGAGCCTATAGACTTTCCAAGGAGCTCTAGTAATGAAAGGACTGTGGTGGTGGTGAGGACTAGGAATTACAGAGAGAAAAGCAATGAGAAAGCAAAGCTCATCACACACACCTGCCTCTTACAGTAAAACAGGGATGTGCAGCAGTGATATGGAACCCTGAACTCACTCTTGGCATGCCAGGGGCCACAGTCTGGTTCCTAAATTACTTAAACAACCCAACCAACAAAAGAGTATGATTTGGCAGGTTTCAACATAAACAGCTAGAGCCCAGCACCTGTTCCACTTAAACAGCACATCATTACAGTTAAAAACAACAACAAATCTCTCTCATGAAGCAAATGCTAATCTCATGATGCTTCACCATGGAGCAATTTAGAAGAGTTATTATATGAAATGTGCCAAAGCATGAATTTATGGCTGATGCTTATTTGGCAAATACGGTTGGCACTGTTAGATGTTGCAAAACATGTATGCAAATAAGCAAATAAAAGTTTTTAAGCTCTCAGACTTAAATATTTACATTACCATAAATGTACATAGATAAATGTTTATATGAGTACACATATAATGCATTCCAGGAACACATTTTTTAATGTGATTGTCAGAAACAGTTATGAAGTGGCATTATTTCTTTATGGGCCTCAGGGCAGACTCTTAAAAATGAATTCTGACAGAATGTTAATGGGGTACAAACATTAGCAAGGAAGTTTCTCTGCACTATCACTGGGTAAAAGGAATACTCATAACACCATAACAGTTCAAAGCAATCTTATCTTTTCCTTTTGCCAAAATATTTTCTTCCCATCCTGGAACCCAGCCAAACATAAATATCAGTCCCTAAAAGGGAGATAAAGGATAGAAAGGAGGACCACACATCACAAAGCCTCAAAGAAAATAATTTGACATTTTTTTCCCACATAATATGATCAAGTTAGAGTCTCCAAAATAAAGACATGATAAAATATTTCCCCCTCTGACAGCTATGGAAAGATGTTTGTTTTTTCACATAGTTTTTGAGTTGGTCATAGCCAAAACTCACTAGGAATGGTATGAATTCTGCTTGCATTGTTAACTATTAATCTCTGGGCCAAAGCTATAACTCTCATCTTCGAAGCCACAAAAATGTACCATACCTGCCATTATAGCTTACTAAAAGAGTCACGGAAGAGAAGTGGCAGGCACTTCAGAAAGTAATTAAGGTAGTCAGTGAATTGAGCTATCTGGAAAAGCTCCGAGATTACAAGAGAGGCCATCATGAAGCAACTATCCAAGACTGCTCATGGAAAGTTTTACCCCTGTGCATAATTCACGTTTTTCACTTCCACACTATAGAGAGCAATATGGGTTCTCCCACTACACACATTCCTACATCATTTCATTTATCAGGATAAAAAGACGCTGTGGCTGAACAAAAAATCAGTACACAGGCCCCAAAACAGAATCCTGGTGGCAAACACGATTCAGGTGAAAAGCTGTTGACATACATCATCCAATGACCTAAAAATAGCCTTTTATGTAAGTCTCCAAATACTTAATTCAACACCTAATCTTACCACATTTCACAGAGGCAGAAGAAAAATGTATTAGGTTTTCTATAGCAAAGCCAATAAGATGAAATCATAGTTTTCTTTTAACTCGTCACTATCCCCTCAACGCCAGCCTTCTAATAACTCCATTCCACAGCTCTCAAATTCCTAAACTTGGATCTTAGAGGGGGAAAAAACGGATGGCGAAAAAGTACCATTTAAAGGTGGGAAATCTCCCTCCTGTTGCTCAGTCTTTAACATTGTCAAAGGTCGAAAAACGAAATCAAATTCTCAGACCGATGGTGCAGAGACAGTGAGGGGGAGGGATGGGGGTTCAGACTGCTGGTCCTCAACGCGGGAGGTAAGAAAAGTAGCAAGAACGGATGAGTCAAAGGGCAAAGGAGAAACAAACTGACCAACCGAACCACTGAAAATCCCCAAACAACCCAGCAAACCCGCACGTTAGGGCCCTCACAAACCGCCTGGCCAAGGGAGTGGGCAAAGAGCCCCCGGGTTTCGTCCCGGCGCGGCCGGCGACCCTGCGCCGGATCCGCCCGGGTTTGGAGCAGGATGACCGTGTAGACTTAGCAAAGAGAGAGAGAAGCCCTTCCTGCCCCAGTCTCCCCGCATCCAGCTCTTTACAGGCTTCACTTTCCCCAGCAGCTTCCCAGCAGCGCCCGGGGGCGTCCCTCGTCTCCAGGTCCCAACTTTCCCTCCTCTGGGGGGCGCCGAGCTACCGGGGCCGCCGCTGCCGGCGCGGTAGGGGGCGGGGGCGGCGGCGGCGGCGAGCCCCGGGGGCGGCGGGGCTCGGGGGTGGCCGCAGAGCCCGCGCCAGGCGGGACACACCGGCCGCCTGGGCCCCCGCGGCGGCGCCACTCGACCCCGAGCCGCCCCGCCCGGATTCCCCCGGGTCAGCGCCCTCACCCCAGGACGACCGTGGTCCCACAAATCGGCGCCGGAGGAGAAGGGAACCAAGGGGACGCGGGGATCCCTGCCCCCGTTACCTGAAAGGCGCACATGCCGCTGTGGTGACCACCATCGCCGGCCGTCCCGTCCCCTTCCTGGTGACCGCGGCCGCCTCCACCGAGCAACTGACACTAACAAGTAACTAACTACTCGCCGCCGCCGAGTCTGCCGCGCGCTCCCGGCCGCCTGCCGCCCGCCGCCCGCCGCCCGCCCAGCCCACCAGCCAGCCAGCCTCCTCCCAGTCCAGCGCGCCACCCCTCCGCGCGCACACTCGCTGCCGCGCTCCCTAGGGGCGAGCACGCGCGCGCGCACGAGCCCTAGGCCGTCGGCCCCTCTCACCAGCCTCACTTCGGCCCCGCGGGAGGAGTCACCGTGACGCCCCTCCTCTCGCGTTCCTACCTCCAGAGGATGAGCCTATGAGGGCACCTGATTGGTAACGGGGGCGTGGCCAAAGGAAGAGGGCAGGACGAGCAGGACCTTGGGCCAAAGTGAAGGGAAATTTTGGTTCCCTTAAGTTCCAGAGGAAAAGGGCAACAGAGTATTGGCCCTTTTGGTGCCGAAGTCCCCTGGTCAGCCTGCCCTCGAATACAAAACTTGTGTTTCCAAGGATTCCAGTATATAGCAATTATCGATTCCTTTCTGCAGGCCTTAGCAATTTAAAAAACTACATCTCCCAGAAACCTCCGCGAAAGTAAGACTCACCTTGCGTAATCACGTAGTCCTTCGCCGCATTTGAACAAAATAATCCCTCCATTTTTCTGAAGGTATGGGGAATAATATTCCATTTTTCTCCCCACCGGAACAATTTTAAATGTTACTGCGCTAAGAAAAGTTACCTATGGGAAGATGGTTAAGCGACTAGGTAAAGGGAAAGAAAATATGTCAAAATAAAGTGCTGCGGATGAATTTTTTTCCATGCTGTGAGGCGACGGAGTGAGAAGAGTGAAGGCGATTGAGAGGGGCTCAGGGAATTGTCCTCTGTGCAAGGGACTTTCTGTAGGCCCCAGGCCCCTGCCTGCCCCTATCGTCAGCAGGTCAGTAAGCACGGCGAGCTTCGGGGTGGCCACAGTGGAGGTGCCCTTCACCCCCTTGAGGATCATCTCTCTTTTGCTGTTGTTACTGGTTTGTCTCGGTTTGAGGCCGACTGAATGGGGGCGCCTCACTTCCGGTTGGGGGAAGGGAGGAAGGCCGTCCAAGGGGAGGGGGAAGACAGAACTCATTTCCTGTGGGGGTAGGGTGATGGTTTGGGGGTGTCCGACCCACTTCCATTGCCGGCGAAGGCTTGAAAAGGTGATACTTGGTGCCATTTGCATAGACGATCTCTTAAAAGTTTTAGGATTGTGTTGTATGTGAAAAGTTAGGTTATTCCACAAAGTTGTGCTAATCACCAGCCTCCAGTCAGAATTTTTGAATTTTATTTCCACGTGTAAGATGGAAAATTTCCTCCCCCCAGTTGTTTAATGCGTTCATCGCAGTATTCGAAGACCCTCGTTAAAACTACTCCGCTCTACAACACATACTTTATTGTGTAATTAATGGATTCTCCACCTCTGCTCCCCTACTCAAGTCCAACCTTGATTGAGTGAGGTATAGTGGTGTGTTCTGTCTTGGCATGCCACCGGAACTCTGTAGGTGCTCTTTTAAGGAGGTGGTTCATTATAGGACTCAGTGTTTTGAGGCATTTTCACCTTATAAGAGTGGAAGTATCGTACTGAAGTACTAAAATACTTGGTATTACCTTAACTGGTAGGATTAGGGTCTTAAATTCTTAGACCTGTTGATTTGAGGCTACAGCTTTTGCCCTGTACCTGAAAACAACTTCCCCTAACCTTAAAAATTCTTATATGTAACTTTCATGTAGCCCTTGTGAGAGTTGTGCGCTGGTATATTTTTCCCCTTTGTAATTTGATTAATTTCAGCACCGATTAAAAACTAGTATCTGCTCTTTGTGTTTTCAAACGATGGTGCAAGGGTCATGATACTAAGCTAGATTTTAAGCATGCAGGACATTTGGCTCACAGATGGCAAAAGGTGAATAAGACAGAACTTTTTATTTTTCCTATGTTCTCAATGCTTTATAAGAAAGGATATGTAAAGTGGTAATAAATACTCAACAATTTAGATTTCTTGGCTTCTCTTTTCAAGTATCACTGCGTGTATGTGGGTGTGTGTGTACTGAAGGAATCAATCTGGAGCCTATGAAATCTCAACGTTAGTGATTTTAGAATACCAAGTGAACTGTAATGTCTTTAAAGGATTTTTAAAAGAATAAGGCCTGTGTATTTTTTCCTTTGGCATTTGTTACCTAACCTATCCTCAGAATTTGCAGTTGTTTTAATTCTAGTTCTTTTATTTTTTTTTTAAGATTTTATTTGTTTATTTGGCAGAGAGAGATCACAAGTAGGCAGAGAGGCAAGCAGAGAGAGAGAGAGGGAAGCAGGCTCCCCGCTGAGCAGAGATTCCCGATGCCGGTCTGGATCGGAGGACACTGAGATCATGACCTGAGCGGAAGGCAGAGGCTTTACCCACTGAGCCACCCAGGCGCCCTAATCCTAGTTCTTTTAAAAAGTTATTTCACTTAGAGTTTATTACAAAATGTGTTTTAAACCAAATATTACAATAAGGAAAAAATATGTGTTTTAATCTTCTGTAACATTTAAAAAAAAAATCTAAGACCCTAAAATCAGTGAGTTATCTTTTGAAAGACTACAAAATGGGGTGCCTGGGTGGCTCAGTGGGTTAAAGCCTCTGCCTTCGGCTCAGGTCATGATCCCAGGGTCCTGGGATCGAGCCCCGCATCAGGCTCTCTGCTCAGGGGGGAGCCTTCCTCTCTGACTGCTTGTGATCTCTGTCTGCCAAATAAATAAATAAATAAAATCTTAAAAAAAAAAAAAAGACTACAAAATTTCTGCAATAACTGAAAAGGCAAGACCTGATAATGTCTATGTTATTATTAACTGAAGGTTAAGGACATGTAGACTGCTGCAAGCAAGTATTAATTAATTGATTAGAAAGAAAATGCTCACTATCTTTCATATTAATGTAATACAGAAGAAAATATGATATGATCACGCTGACAAATTAAACTTTAGTATTAGGAATTATTGAAGTAAGCAAATATTGTGGAACTAAATGAAAAAGATAGAGAAAATTTAGTTAAAATATTGATTGAGATACATAGTACCGCCTTTAGGAAACGGGAGATCAAAGGAGTTTTTTTCTATTGGGTCTTTATGATATTCTGTGGAAGAATTGCAGTATAACAGAAATAAGAAAAATTGCTGCAGCTGAAAGACTTGAGCAGCTTGAAGAACTGTCTGTTCTGAAGAAAGTAATATATACAGCACATATCTGAAAGAAGACATTTTGTGATAAGTGGTAGTTATTCATTTTCCATCAAAGAAGAAATATTAGAAAAGCTTGTGAAAAACAGAGGGAAAAGTCTATGGAGCCTGCTTTTATTCTCTTTAAATCGTTTAAAGTTTCTCTTTAGGAAGGATTGCTATCTTCCGAAGACTTTTTTTTTTCCTTCTGTGCTCTTTGTTGCAGCTTTTTTTGTATGTTTTTATAGAACATAGTATCAAAATTAGAAAAATAAAAACTTATGGAGGTGTGCTCTGCTACTTCTTTGAGTTAATGATTTTGAGATTTTCATTCCATTGCTTGCCATCTATAAGAAAGAAATTGTTGGTACTTTTAGGGTACTCAGATTAGATAGCCATTTTATTTTCCAAAAACAGCCCCTGGATATATTGCTCACAAAAGTTTAAACATTAAAATAATAGGTCAAAACTCTGGATTCCATTTCATTGAATCTGATTATCCACAGAGTCCTAGGTGTTGTATAAAGTGCAAAAGTGTCTTTTAATTTCTTTTGTCCACCTTTCATTGTAAAATCAGGCTAATGTTTTACAACTATTGCTTTTTTGTATGTTTGTTTTGGTAGTTTGTTTTTTACCCTGGGGTTGAGTGTTAAAGAGAGTACCCTAACAACTTCATTTTTAAGCTTACTACTCTGCTACCTTGATCTCTATTTCTTTTTTTTTCTTTTAATATTTTATTTATTTACTTGACACAGAGAGATCACAGGCAGGCAGAGAGAGAGAGAGAGAGAGAGAGAGGAGGAAGCAGGCTCCCTGCTGAGCAGAGAGCGGCACTCGAACCCAGGACCCTGAGATCATGACCTGAGCCAAAGGCAGAGGCTTAACCCACTGAGCCACCCAGGCGCCCCATCTCTATTTCAAGAGTATTCTAATGAGAATACCCCTTACATGACTTTACATTATGTCAGCAAAAGTTTATTGAATGCTTACTGTGAGGTGGACCCTGTCCTAGGGACTTGTGATGTATCAGTGAGTACAGACAAATAACCCTATTCTCATGGAATTTACTCTCTTAGTCTCCAAATGAAAAGTAGACTCTTGCTCCCTTGGTATGCCTAAATGAGATCTATCATATAATCATTGTTCATACTGGATCGAGAAGCAGCCCTAAACTTCATCTCTCTTTATCTTGATCTCTAAACCATTCTAAAACCAGTTTTGAATATTTCGGCCTGATTTTTCTCTAGACCATTAAATTCCCTCTGTTAAATATTTAGTCCTTTTCATTGATGCATGCATCATAAACTTACCATTCTGGCCTCCTTTATATAGTAAAAACAAATAAAAGTGATCAGTAGAGAAAATAGAGGATCAGTGAGGCCTGGTTTCAAAACTGACATCCATCTTTTACTAGCTGAGCTTACTATCTTGGTTACCTTGAGCAATTTATTTAGCCTCTCTGAGCCTCAGTTGCCATAAACCTAAATAGGGTTGTTTGGTCAATCGAAAATATTCTGAGTAAATCACCTGGCACAATGCCTGGAGGTAGGAGCTTAATGAATGCAATTATTTTATTCCCAGTTTTGCTTCTGCTCTTTTGGCCATTAAGATTTGCCTACAAGTGTGTTTTAAGCCTTAGATGCCCCCAAAAGTATGTAGATGCAGTGCCAGGATTATTGAAATTATACCTTCTCCCATCAACGTGCTTCACTATTAAGATTTTATTTTTTATCCCTTGTTGGAAGGAGAAATCTCTAATATCCATGACCACTTTAGAAAATATATATAATAGAAAAGTTTCAAGAAAAGATTAAGGAGTACACCAACGTAATTTGAGTTGTTATAGAAAGACTTTCAAATGATTCATCTAAACCTATTTAAATACTAAGCCAAACATTCAAGAGCCTTCACTCATTACCCATCCACACGTTTCTAACTGGACTGGTCTCTGAAAAAAAATCTGTACTATACCCAGCCTTTCAATCTTTGTTCTTGCTATCCTCTGCCTTAAAAACGTTCTCTTTTCCTAGGGCTCCCTATCTATCAAAATGCCATCATCTTGGAGGCCCTACCACCTTCAACTTCAGGATGTATTTTTTGATGTCAGTCCTCCTCACTCCACTCTTTCAAGCATGTATGCTCTGACCATTGACTCTCCAGAGCCTTTTGTACTTGCCTTATGGCATTTAGCATCCAGAGCTGCTGGGGCTGTTTGCTTTTTGTCGTTGTTATTTCTGTATGTAGAGCTTATATACTGCCATAAAAGGCTGCAGACCATATCTTATTCCTGTGTCTGCTGAAATACCTGAAACAATGCTATTCATATCATAAGTGTTCAATGCTTATTTGTGGAGTTGGGGTATGATGGAACTTACTAACTTTTGTGCACTGTTTGTACCCAACATTAAGTGCGGTGACCAGTGTACAACTCAAATGTCTGCCAAATGAAGGAATGAATAAGTCCTCATTTTCACATTTGTGAGCATCTCAGGGTGTCATTGTATCAGTAAGCATATATTTAAAAACTACTGCATGATCAAAACTGTGAGAGTTGATCCCTGTCCTCAATTTAATTGGAAAGAAGTGAGTTGCAGTTAGCGTGTAGACTCGGAAGACTTCAGGTGTTTGAGTGAAGGTGGAATGGAGAGGTCAGTATAGAGTTGTTTGCATTGTGAAAGATAACCCAAGCTATCTGAATTCAGAAAAAATAGATTTGGATATCAAGAGGTACTTAACTTGCATTTCCACTCATAGTTTGCATACCCAAGAGATTGAAAATACAGTGATGCCTGGGTAGTTGGTTAAGCATCTGCCTTCTGCTCAGATCATGATCCCAGGGTCCTGGGATTGAGCCCCACATTGGGCTCCCCACTCAGCGAGGAGCCTGCTTCTCCCTCTGCCTCCTGCTTCCCCTACTTGTACTCTTTCTCTTTCCATCAAATAAATAAACTTAAATATATATTTTTTTTCACACAAAAACTCTTATGCAGATGTTCATAACAGCATTACTCATAAGTCAAAAAATAGAAACAAATTCAAATGTTCATCAGTTGATGAATGAATAAACAAAGTGTAGTATAGCCATGCAAAGAAATATTATTCATCAATAAAAAAGAATGAAGTAGTGATACATACTGTAGTATGGATGAGCCTCAGAAATATTACACTCAAATGAAAGAAGCCAGACACAGAAAGCCGCATTATGTATGATTCCATTTATATGAGATGTCCATAGAGATGGAAAGTATATTAGAGGTTGCCAGGGATGGGAGATGGGAGATGGGGAGTGACTGCTAATCTTCTGGGGGTAACAAAAATGTTCTGGAATTAGATAATGGTGATAGTTGTACAATCTTGATTCTAAAATACCTTGTATACTAACATACTAAAAACACTGAAATTGTACACTACAGAAGTACGTGAATTATATCTTTAAAAAAGAAGGAGATACTTAGACTTGAAGAATTTGTATTTTGGATGGGACTAGAAGAAAGCAAGAGTATGGAAGCAAGGAGGTGGTAATAGAGGGAACGATAAGTGGCTGGGTACAAGACTAGACATACGGGGAGGATTGGGTGAGGATGGGTATGAAGATTTCTGGCAATCTTCTGTCTTCATGAAGCAGGCAGTAAGACAGTTGGTTAGACTAGAAAGATGTTGAGAAAGGCATCCTAGGATTTTGAGGAAACGTCAGACTTTTGATTTGGTCAAGGATGTGGTGTAACTTGATTTGCTTGTGAAGGTAAACTGAATTTAGAGGGTGAAGGTATCAAAAGGTAAGGGGGTCCGATAGGAATCAATAATGAAGTTAATGGAGAAGGTTGGAGAACGAAGACTACATAAAGACACAAGAATTTGATCCTAAAACTATCCTGCAATGATGAAAATAGAAAGTTTTTAAATGAGAAGGAACCAAGGACAGTCATCTGAAGAGGTCAGTGCAAATAAATTCAGTCATTTGAAAAAATATGTGAGTACCTTTTATTTGCCAGCTATTATCCTTATTTGAATTAATGTCTTAGGATAAAGTCTTATGAGTGGGATTATTGGTTCTAAGAGTATGAGCATTTTATAGTTCTCAATACAATACTATATTATTTCTCTGAAAGGTTGTACTAATTTTTTATTGCCACCAGCAATGTTAGTGTGTTGTTTTCCCCATAATTTCACCAGCAAGTTTTTGGCTAATTGAATAGATAAGAAATTATTCTTCATTTTGGCTGTTGCTGTTAAGATACCATTTTCTATACCTTGGAATTGGCATCTATTGGAGCATGAAAGATTCAAAGTCTTTATATTTGCTCCCCCATCTAGAATGGATTCTTTAAAAGATAATGGATTTTTTAGGACCCTAGACATCAAACCAACCTCTAATTTGAATCAGCTTAAAAACTATTCAATGGCACTCTCCTTATTTTCTAAATGTTACTCACATTCAAACCACAGTTAGCCATAATTCCAAATACTGTTTGACTAACTTAATTCTAAAATTAGGTGTTGTCGGTATTCACTAACTTCATTTTACATATGAAAAAATTGAGACTTAGAGAGCTTAAGGTCACTTGCCCAAAATCTCTTAACAACTAAGTGATAGAGACAGGATTCGAATGCCTCTTAGGCAAGTTATCATTCTCATACTCTGTGATCCTTCAGTATCACTACTAAAATTTTCTAGGGGCTTTTAGAAACTGGAAGAAAAATCTGAAATGGAGCTTGGATAGTCAGGCCCTTACCTGTACACTTAATGGAGCAGTTAGCAGACAAGTTTTTTATTTGCTTCATTTTTTCCCTTGGGGAAGCTGCAGTGCAAAGACAAAGAGAAGAGGGTCTCTCTTTATGCCCACATTTTCAGGGCTCTTTCTGTTTCTCCCTGATGTGCAGTTCAATGCTGTCCCAAAATTTACAGTGGGAGCAAAGGAGAAAGAGAGAAAAAGGAAAGCAGTGGTAGAAAAGCAACTGCCTTTGAGTATATACACTGAGATTCATCTGATGGTAGGAACAGACAAATGGCCCTAAGATTGTCCCACAATAATAACTTCAAATCTCTCCTGGTAACAAGGTTAATAAGAGATTCAAATAAAAAAAAGATATTCAAATCATGGTAGGCATTAGCAAAAGAAGAGATGCTTTCACTTTCATTCAAGTATAGTTTACTCACTAAGCATAATTAAGATTAGGAATATTATACAAGAGATGCCATGTTCCAATACTGGTTTTTAGTCAGATAAAATATAATCCCAACATATAGGTAAGGCAGTTAAGGCCCAAAATTAGGCACCAAGCAGATGATACAGGGGATGCTAGAACGTAGGCCTCCTGCTTCCCAGTACGTTTTACTAGATTAGCTGAACTAAAAGAAAACAATAACGTATGGTTATTTTGTAATTTATATGTATAATTTTTTTATAATTTAATATGTTATCCTCAAGAGAGATCATTTCTCTGTGTATCTTCAAACAACAATAATAGAGATCCACACACCAGATTACTAAATGTTAGAATGTTAGGTTAGAATAAGTGATACTGGGGACGCCTGGGTGGCTCAGTTGGTTAAGCAGCTGCCTTCGGCTCAGGTCATGATCCCAGCATCCTGGGATCGAGTCCCACATAGGGCTCCTTGCTTGGTGGGGAGCCTGCTTCTCCCTCTGCCTCTGCCTGTGCTCGCTCTCTCTCTCTCCCTCTCTCTCTCTGACAAATAAATAAATAAAATCTAAAAAAAAAAAAATAAGTGATACTGAAGATTAAGTTAAATAATCTATCTGAATTATATCTAAGTAATATTCCTCTGTATCCAACATTGCATTGATGAGGGTGGGAAAAACACATCTTTTGAAAACTTACCATAGAATCATTATTCATAAAAGATTATGATATACATGTATATGTATTTTTATTGAAGCATTTGAATTTTCAACACAGCCCAGTTCTCTTTCCATTCCTACTCTTTCAAGTGAAACTAATGCCCCTCCTTCACAAGAATTAGTATCCAGATACTCCACTTTTTTCTTTCTTAGCCTCAGAATGTATCTCATTCTTCTCTTTCCCATCTCCACATTTCTTTCATTCCTGTACTCCATAGCTTTAATTCCTATTCTTCTGACACAAACCTTTCATTTTTGTTGCTGATGGTATCACAACTACTACAACTCTTTGAGGGAACAACGTAACAATATAGCTGTTATATCAGCAATAATAAAGTGCTCACCGTCATAAGCCAGTAATTGACTGATAGGATTTTATTCTGAGAAAATACTTCAAATGAAGAAAGTAGTTAAAGGCACAAAATGTTAATAGTACTGATATCTATACTGTCTAAAAAAATGGAAACCTAAATATCCAACAATAAAGTAATGGTTAAGCAAATTATGACCTTCCCATTCAGTAGGCTATTAGACATTTTTCATAAAAATTTCTTTTAAAATACATAGATGTTTTAAGAATGTTTTTTCAGAAATGAAAAGGAAAAAATAAATAGGAGACGAAAACTGATGTGATTAGTGTATATTTCTGAAGCATTTGTATTTCCTGTATAATAACAACTGACATTTATTGAGCATTTGACTGGTATCAGACGTGATACAAAAGCAGTATTATATAAGTAGTGTTGAGTAGTTAGTAGGAAAAGTGCTCTGGAGTCAAATCTTGGCTCCATCACTTACTACTGTGTGACCTTGGAAAGGAAATGGGAGAGAATAACCATATCTCCATTAAATTATTAAATCCACATAAATGCCTGTCACATAGCAAGCCCTCATTAAGTGTTTTTGTTACTAGATGTTTTACAAATGTATTTCTTTTAATCTTCACGTCCTTTTAACTTTATAATATAGTATTCATTTTACATAAAAGAAAGTTGAAGCTCAGAATGTTTAAAAATGTTGGCTAAGTAATTTGCCAAAGTCACACAGCTACTAAGCAGTAGAGTTTTGATTGAGAACCCTGCTATGACTTCCACTTTGGGCTGTGAAGGACTGGGTTGCTGCAGACTGATGCTTTTGCTGAGAACAGCATGAAAGGGCAGATATCATACCAAAAAAAGAAAAGGAAAGAGTGGTAGCATCAGAGACCTACTGGGGTAGACAAGACTTAAGAAACCAAAATTATGGAGTCCAGGCAACTTCAAAAAAGTGGGCTTATGCTCTATCCTTCTCTTTTCCCTTCTAGAAATTTGCTTAATTCATGGTACAAGAGAAGAAATTATGAAACCTAACAGGATTTCTGCTAGAAGCAGAGGAGCCAGTTTAGGGCTGGTACACAAAAATTGGAATTTAGAAATCCCCAGGTGGCCGGGACCGAGGAGTCAAAATCCTCGGAGAAAAGGTTAGGTGCCAAGAAATGATTTTTAAAATTTATTTTTCCCTTAGGATATTTGCTACACAGAGTCAAAGGCTAAGAAGCTAAGCAGAAAACCCCTGAAAAACAGAGTGAAATTTTTGTCTCTCTCATGATGTTAAGAAGCAAAAGTTAAAATTCTGGTCCCTCCAAGGAGGAAAGGACCTATAAACATCCCAGACTGTCAAATAGGATTCCCTTTTAAAGGACTTTAAAGTGGAGGCGAACTAGAGTTAGAAAGAGAGCCTTATGAAAATCGCCACCTAACCTCAAATCAGCTCAGTTTCTGATTAAAATAAGATGATCTGGGGGCACCTGGGTGGCACAGTTGGTTAAGCATCTGCCTTCGGCTCAGGTCATGATCCCAGGGTCCTGAGATCTTGTGCCGCATCGGGCTCCCTGCTCAATGGGAAGCCTGCTTCCCCCTCTCCCTCTGCCTGCTACTTCCCCTGCTCGTGTTCTCTCTCTCTTGCTGTCTCTCTCTCCCTGTCAAATAAATAAAATATTTAAAAATAAATAAATAAATAAGATGACCTGTCCTGTTGCTGCATTCCAGAGGAGAGGGTGATTTCTTTCTGAAGGAAGTAACATCATCAAAATCTTCTACAATTTTTCATACCTTGTAAGCAGAAATTACCAGGGAGATGAAAATAATAGGACTGAGAGAAAGTGCAGACAATGGGAACAGATGAAGTAATACAGATATTGGAGTTCTCAGACACAGTGACTAATATGTTTGAAGAAATATATGCTAAAATGGAAAATGTCACTGAAGAATTAGAATTTATTTTTAAAAATCATTTGGAAGTTCTAGAAACCAAAAAATACAGTGACTGAAACAAAAACCTTTAATAGGATTTAACAAAACTGAAGAGGTGAATTGGAAGATGGAGCCTTAGAAAATATCAGACTAATGGGCGTCTGGTGGCTCAGTGGGTGAAGCCTCTGCCTTCGGCTCAGGTCATGATCTCAGGGTCCTGGGATGGAGCCCTGCATTGGGCTCTCTGCTCAGCAGGGAGCCTGCTTCCCCCTCTCTCTCTGCCTGCCTCTCTGCCTACTTGTGATCTCTCTCTCTGTCAATAAATAAATAAAATCTTAAAAAAAAAAAGAAAGAAAATATCAGACTGAAGCATGAAAAGAAAAAGTATGAAAATATAATAAAAAGTATAAGAGAATGTGGAAGGCTTAATAATGGCCCCTGAAAGATGTCCATATCCTAATCCCAGAACCTGTGCATATGTTACCCTACATAGCAAAAAAGAACTTTGCAGATATGACTAAATTAGGAATCTTGAGTAAGATTATCCTGGATTATCCAGATGTGTCCTGTGTAATCAGAAGGGTCTTAAGTGAGAGGCAAAAAGATTAGATATACAGAAGATACACAGAAAAAAGGTCAGAGAAAAGAGAAGATGCTGCATTCTTGGCTTTGAAGATAGAGAAAGGGGCCACAAACCGGGGAATGGAGGCGGCACCTAGAAGCTGGAAAAGGCAAGGAAATGGATTATCCCCTAGAGCCTCCAGATGAATCCAGCCCTTTGGAACAATTTTTAGACTTCTAATATCCAGACTATAAGAAAATAAATTTGTATAACTCTAAGCCAGTAGTTTTATGGTAGTTTGTTATAGCAGCAATATGAGAATATTCAGAAATATGATGAAAAAGTCTAATACACTTGTTATTGGAGTCCCAGAAAAGGAGAGAGAAAATTAGGAGAAGCGATGTTTGAAAAGATAATGTGCTATGACTAGTTGTTAAATTAACCTTTGGTAAGTAGAGCTCTGGCGTGTCAAGTGGTGAAGCACAGGTCAACAAAAGATCATAAGGGACTTGAAATAGAAAAATTTAGTTCTCACAGGTCCTAGAGGGAGTGCACGATACACCTTGAGGAGCCACACAGGAAGATCAAGGCAGGGATGCTGATACAGAGAGCAACAGGACTGGGGCATATGCTGTTATGAGGTTCCATGGCTGAAGTGCTTTGAAGTTCCCAGGCTAAGGCTTGACTGGTCAATTGAAACCAAAAGAACAGAATTTGGTGAGCTCCAAGGGGATCTTACCTGGGGGGACGCACAAAGGGGAGGCCCTATGCAGTAGGGGAGACTGTTATCATAAGGGCTGTTGGGTAAATCACATCAGGAACTTAAATTTATATGCGACTCTGCAGGCTGTTGGCTAAGGCATGTGCTTTCCTGAGGGGCAAATGTCAGTTTCATGCCCTCCAACCCCCCAGGCTGCTTGGCCAAACAAAATGGACACCAGTGCAGCAATACCATGAAGAACCTTGGCTAAACTTTTGACTGAGAATTTTCCAAAACTGATGAAAGACATCAACCCATGGATTTCAAAAGTACAATAAGCCCCAAGCAGAATAAATGCAGGGAGGGGGGAAAAAAAAGAATAAATTCAAGGAGTACCAAACTTGGGCACTTTGTAGTAAAACTGCTGAAAGTAGCCAGAGAATTAAGACCCTTCATATTGAAGGGAACAGTGATAAGACACATCTGACTTCTCAACAGAAATAATGGAGGTCAAAAAAATAATTGAATGCAATCTTTAAAGTGCTTAAAGAAAATAACTGTCAATCTAAAATTCTATACCCAATGAAAATGTTGTTCTGAGTTCATGAGACTTAAAGAGATTACCAGAAAAGTAACAAAAACAACTTATTGTGTGCAGACCCTCACTTAAAAAAAAAAAAAAAAAAACCAAAAAAAAACCCCTAAAGGTAATTTTTTAAGCAGAAGAAAAATGATCCTAGATGGAACTTGAAAGTTCAGGAAAAATAAAGAGCAACAGAAAGGATAAACATGTGGTTACAGCTACATTAACAATGACTTTATAAGGACAATAATAATAATGTCTACTGGGATTTTAAATATATATCAAATTAAAATGTATGATAATTATAACACAAAAGGTAGGATCAGTGTAAATGGAAAATAATAAGGTCCTGGCATTGTCTGGGAAGCAGTGGAATTCCTAATATTTTATTAGACTGAAATAAGTTGGTGATTCATATTGTAATCTCCTGTATAACCAATAAAAGAACAGTAAGTGAATGTACAGCTAAGAGAAAAATAGAACGAAAAATTACTAAATTAATCTAAAAGAAGGAAAGAAATGGTCATATATAACAGATGAGACAGAAATAACAACATAATAGGTAGAAACCAAATTTTATTTAAAAACCAGTGAAAACAGTAAATTGATTTGTTTTTAATCCAACTACATACTGTTTATGAGAGATAAACCATAAATGTAAAGACTGAGAAAGATAGGAAGTAAAAGAATGGAAAATATCATACAAACACTAAACAAAAATTATATATAATGCAGTATGTAATATAAGTAGCAATACACAATAGACTTGAATACAAGAAGAATAACTAGAAATAAAGAATATTTCGGGTAGCCTGGGTGGCTCAGTGGGTTAAGCCTCTGCCTTCAGCTCAGGTCATGATCTAAGGGTCCTGGGACTGAGCCCCGCATCAGGCTCTCTGCTCAGCAGGGAGCCTGCTTCCCTCTCTGTCTCTCTGCCTGCCTCTCTACCTACTTGTGATCTCTGCCTGTCAAATAAATAAATAAAACCTAAAAAAAAAGAAAAAGAAAAAAATATTTCATAATTATAAAAGGGTCATTCTTTTTTTTAAGATTTTTTTTAAGTAATCTACACCCAACATGGGGCTCAAACCCACAACCCCAAGATTAAGAGTCCCACATTTCGCCAACAGAGCCAGCCAGACACCCAAAAGGGTCATTCTCTCAGGAAAACATAAGAACTGTGAGTTTGTATGTATCTTGTAATGCAGCTTCAAAAATGTTTTTTCAAGTTCACACAGATCCTTTACCAAAATAAATCATATGATGGGCCATAGAGACAGTCTTAACAAATTTAATCCAGAATATGTTATCCAACCACAATAGAATTAAGTAAGAAATGATTTGTAAAAGAGTAGGTAGGAAACTCCCCCCAAAATACATTTCCAGATAACCCATTGGATCAAAAAGAAAGCACTATGGAATTAGAACACATTTGCAGCAGAATAATAATGAAAATAGAGTATATCAAAATACATGTGAATCTGCTAAAGCTGTATTGGATGGGAAATTTATAGCTATAAATGCATGTATTAGAAAAGAAAAAAGTAAAAAATCAGTGATTTAAATATCCATCTCAAGAAATTAGGAAAAGAACAGCAAATTAAAGTAAGTAGAAAAAGGGAACTTATAAAAAGTAGAAATTGGGCGCCTGGGTGGCTCAGTATATTAAAGCCTCTGCCTTCGGCTCGGGTCGTGATCCCAGGGTCCTGGGATCGAGCCCCACATTGGGCTCTTTGCTCAGTGGGGACCCTGCTTCCTCCTCTCTCTCTCTGCCTGTCTCTCTGCCTACTTGTGAACTGTCTGTCAAATAAATAAATAAAATCTTTTAAAAAGATAAATAAAAAGTAGAAATTAATGAAATAGAAAACAAATGTGCAATAGGAAATATCAACAAAGCCAAAAGTTCATTCTGTGAAGAAATAAGGTACTTAGACCTGTAGCAATAGTGATCAAGAAAAACAGAGAGTACCTGGGTGTCTCAGTCAATTAAACATCTGCCTTTGGCTCAGGCCATGATCTCAGGGTCCTGGGATTGAGCCCTGCTCTTGGGCTCCCTGCTCAGCTGGGAGCCTGCTTCTCCCTCTCCCTTTGCCTCCTCCCCCTGTTTGTGCTCTTGCTTGCACTCTCTCACCCTCTCTCTCTCAAATGAATAAATTTTTTAGAAAAGAAAAAAAAGAACATAATGTTAGGAATGGAGAAAAGACATTTCTCTGCAGATTCTACACATGTTAAAATGGTAAGATATTATGAACAACTCCATGCAAGCAAATTTTAAATTTCAGGTGGAATGGTTAAACATACTTTACCAAAATTGGCACATGGAGAAATAGAATATCTAAAGATTGCTTTTACCTGTTAAAGACACTGACTCCAGGGGTGCCTGGATGGCTCAGTGGGTTAATTAAGCCTCTGCCTTCGGCTCAGGTCATGATCCCAGCGTCCTGGGATCAAGCCCCACATCAGGCTCCCTGCTCGGCGGGAAGTCTGCTTCTCCCTCTCCCACTCCCCCTGCCTGTATTCCCTCTCTCGCTGTGTCTCTCCCTGTCAAATAAATAAATAATCTTTAAAAAAACAAAAAACACTTACTCCATTATTTAAATTTCATTTACAAAGAAAGCCATGCCTAGATGGCTTCACTAGTGAATTCTTTTCTTTTTTTTAAGATTTTATTTATGTATTAGAGAGAGAAAGCATGAACAGGGAGAGGGACAGAGGGAGAAGGAGAAACAGATTTCCTGCTGAGCAGGGAGCCACACATGAGCTGGATCCCAGAACCCTGGGATCATGACCTGAGACAAAGGCAGATGCTTAACCAACCAGAGCCACCCAGGTGCCCCACTGGTGAATTCTTATAAATGTTTAAAGAAGAAGTAACCCCAATCTTATTCAAACTCTTCAATAGAATACGGCTTGTTTTCTGAAATCAGCAAAGCCTTGATGTCAAAACCCAACCATCACATTTTGAGAGAAAATATTTACAGGCCAGTCTCTTTCATGAACCTAAACATATTACTTGGGAATGTAAAAAGTCTAAAAGAATCTACAAATTATTAGAATTAATAAATGAATTTAGCAAGACTACTCAATGCAAGGTCAAAATACAAAATTAATTTGTATGCAAGCAACGATAAGTTAGAAAATCAAATTTACAAAAAAATACCATTTACCATAGAATCCAAAAAAAATCAAACTTAAGTCTTGCAAGACTTTTGACAGAAATTAAGAGCTAATAATCTGTAGTCTGATTGGGAATCTCAGTATTGTAAAGATTGACTCCTTCCCAAATTGGTCTATAGATTAAATAGAATCCTAATAAAATGCCAGATGGCTTATATACAGGGTAGAAAAAAGGAGTGACAAACTGATTTTAAAATACACATGGACATAAAGTCCATATGGACACGGACATTATCCACAAGGACTAAGAGTAGTCAAGACGATTTTAAGAACAAGGCTGGAGGACTTTCATTACCAGGTAACAGGGTTTGCTATAAAGCTTCAGTAATTGGCATCATAATTCACATCAGAATAGACAAGTGGATCTATGGAACAGAATAAAGAGTCCAGAAAGGGTCTAACATACATGTGATTGCTTGATTTTATGACAGCAAAGGCACTGCAGCACAGTAGGGAAAGAATGGATTTTTCAATAAATAGTGCTGGATTGTGTGGGGAGAAAATAAAATGACTCTTCATTCCTACCTCGCAACAAGAATCAATTCCAGTTGGTTCTTAGATCTAAATGTTAAAGATAAAACTTTAGGGAAGAACTGAAAATATCTTAACAATCGTGGAATAGGTGACGATCCAAAAAGGAAGGAGATTGTTAAATTGAATTATAAAAATTAAGAACTGGGACGCCTGGGTGGCTCAGTTGGTTAAGCAGCTGCCTTCGGCTCAGATCATAATCCCAGCGTCCTGGAATCGAGTCCCACATCGGGCTCCTTGTTCAGCAGGGAGCCTGCTTCTCCCTCTGCCTCTGCCTGCCTCTCTGTCTGCCTGTGCTCACTCTCTCTGACAAATAAATAAATAAAATCTTTTTAAAAAAATAAAAATTAAGAACTTACATTCATCAAAAGACATAACTGTTATAAGAGTGAACAAACAAGTCACAGAGTGAGAGTATATTGTGTAATCCATGTATCCAATAAAGGACTTGTGAAACTCCTAAAAATCAGTAAGAGAAAAAAAAAAAAAAAACTTCCAAAAGGACAAAATACTTGAATGAGTGTTCCACAAAAGAAACTCTCCAAAAACCAACATGCATCCAATAATTGTTTATCATTGAATAAATTCAAACCAAAACCACAGTGAGATACCACTACATACCCTAAGAAATGCCCAAAATTTTAGAAGATTGGCAATATCGAGTACCTTGGTGTAAAACAACTGAAACTTACATGCTACTGGTAGATGTGTATGTAAATCGTTTAAACTATTTTGGAAATCAGTTTGGCTATATATTCTTTTTTTTTTTTTATCAGATAGAGATCACAAGTAGGCAGACAGGCAGGCAGAGAGAGAGAGAAGAAGGGAAGCAGGCTCCCTGCTGAGCAGAGAGCCCGATGTGGGGCTCGATCCCAGGACCCTGAGATCATGACCTGAGCCGAAGGCAGAGGCTTTAACCCACTGAGCCACCCAGGCGCCCCTGGCTATATATTCTAAAAGTAAACATGTATCTATCTGACATAACTATTCTGGGTGTTCTGGGTGGCAGAAATCTATACATATATTCACCAAAAGACAAGAATGTACCAGAGTATTCATAGTAGCATTATTAATAGCCTTAACATCCATCAAATAGAAAGGGTGAATAAATTCCTGTAACAATATGGGATGATCATCAAGCATAATACTGAGCAAAAGAAGCCAGACCCAAATGTAGTAGCCAGACAGTATGTGTATGGATAAAGTTTGAAAACAAGCAAAACAAATTTATAGTATTAGAAGTCACACCAGTTACTTTTATGGGGATAATGAATGGGAGGGGTTACATGGTAGGTGAAAGTCATACTTTTCACAAGCTATGCACTTACAATTTGTATAACTTTTTTCTAACTTCGTTTACTTAGTCTCCTTCAAATTACTTTAAAGGCTATGTTATTTTTTTAGTCTCCCCTCCCCCATACAAACCACATAGATGGTTTGCTTATCTACAACTAGCAGTACATCAGAAGGGTCTTGCCAGATCGCTCATAACTTCCCTGTTGCCAAAAAACAGACATCTTTCACATTCTCATTTTATTTAATCTCTTGGCAACATTTGGGTTTATTTTTTCTTCAGATACTCTTTGACACCATTCATCCCTGGTTTTCTAGCTGCGTGGGTTCACATCTTTCTCAGACACCTTTGCATACTCCTCTGTTCATCTTCTAATTATTGAATTCCTCAGGGTTCAATCCTCTTTCCTTACTCTACCATCTCTCCCCAGGATATCTCTTACATTCTTGACTTAAAATACCAACCACCATATGTGCTGAAAATTCCTAAGTTCCTATCACCAACCCAGACTTCTGAGCTCTAGGGTCTGGTATTCAGCTTCCGACTTGATATTTATCTCAAAGGCATCTTACAGTGAGCATATTCAGTCTTAAGTGCCTGGCTCTTTTCATATTTCTACATCTTCAGTCTTCCTGGTATCTGTAAATCTTATCTCCATAAATATTTACTGACTTCCTAATTAGACATCTTGAATCATTCTTAAGACCTCTCATTACCGGGGCACCTGGGTGGCTCAGTCAGTTAAGTGTCTGCCTTTGGCTCAGGTCATGATCCTGGGGTCCTGGCATCAAGCCCCACATCAGGCTTCCTGCTCAGTGGGGAGCTTGCTTCTCCCTCGTCTCTCCCCTCATGCTCTCTCTATCTCTGTCTCTCTCAAACAAATAAATAAAATATTTTGTAAAACCTCATTACCATGCACATGCATGGGCATACACACACACACACACACACACACACACACATCCAGACCACTACTAAATTCTGTCAATTTTGCTTCCTGAATAGATCTTGAATTGACCCTCTATGCTATGTCTCCACTCCCAATATACTATTTCAAGCCACCATCTTGCTGTGGTGGATTATTGCAGTAAGCTTCCCAACTGGTCCTTCTATATCCATTCTTTCTACCCGTCAGTCCATTCTTCACACAGAAGTTAGAATGATCCTTAACAAGCATAAATATATCATGCCTTTCCTTAAAATTCTTCAAAGATTTGTTCTTAAGCTTTGGAGAAAACCTAAACCTTTGACACAGCCCCATATCTCTGCAGGATTTAGTTCATGCTTCTCTCTCTTTACTGCTCTCTTCTCCTGATCATTTTCTGCAGCCCACTCTAGGCTTCCCTCACTTCCTCCAAAGCACCAAGTTCTTTCTCACCTCTATTCAGCATGAAATAGACCTATTTAACGTTCAAGTCACTTCTTTAGAGTGGTGCCTGTCCAAATGACAACTCCCACTGTTATTCTATAGTGTTCTGTTTTCTTCATAGAATTTTTTTATTTTAAATTTTGTTTGTTGATATATTTGCTTAATGTCTTTCACCTCAAACCATAACTTTCATGACAACAGAGACTGTTTTGCTCCCTGTTGTAGTTCCAGTATCTTAACTAAATGCCCATGTTATATGTTTAGTAAGTACATGGTAAATGAGAAAAGATAGCATGCTACCTTGGGTAAATTATAGGTCAGGGACCATTTCATATGTGTGCCTGTACCCTGGGAACATGAAAGGGTTATTGTTTCCTGTGGTTTAGTCCTTTATTTCTTCAGAATTGCTCTCTGAGAAAGGCACCACGTAATCACTGTAATGCCTGGAGACCATTTTTGATGATAAGTCAGTCGTCTCAGTGATGTATAGTTTATGTGCTAAGCTGAGCTGTCAGTTGTGGGCAAATTTTATTTAAACCCCCAAAGAGGAATACACCTGTCCACATTTCATAGATTGGAGCTCTTAAAAACTAGAGGCAGAGTATTCTCAGTGGCAGTCTTGGCTAAGTAATTTGTCTTCTTTTCTAGATCTTCATTTTTTTTCTTTTAATTCTTAGGGCACTGAAAAGGAAAGGTGGTCTAGTTGCATTTGCTTACTACAGAAATTGACAATATTGTTTGTGTAAAGACTATTAGCTGTTTTTTTTAAATATAAGTGTGTTGAAATGCCACCACAATAAGTATATGACATAGCTTTTAATCACAAGGCAAAAATGACCACATTTCATAGTATTAGTATCTTCATCTATGTTTCATAAGCTATGCAGAGCTATTATGATCTGATATTACAAAATATTCTACATTTTCTTAAGAGTATGTATTTGCCTTCTTCATCTTAGACTTAGTTTTTAATTAAAATTTTAATTGTTTTTAAGCTAACTTCAGTAAAATGTGATGTTTCATTGTATGTTTGTAGAAAATAAGTCCAACAATTTGAAGCAGTTTTCAGGCCATTAGCTTGAAAAACCCCATTTTAAAAATGCCTGTTTACTACCAACGTTAGACCAGATAAATTTCATTTCAAGGGGCGCCTGGGTGGCTCACTGGGTTAACGCCTCTGCCTTAGGCTTAGGTCATGGTCCCAGGGTCCTGGGATCGGGCCCCGAATCAGGCTCTCAGCTTGCTGGGGAGCCTGCTTCCCTTCCTCTCTCTCTGCCTGCCTCTCTGCCTACTTGTGATCTCTGTCTGTCAAATAAAAAAATAAAATCTTAAAAAAATATATTTCATTTCAGGAGGAACAGTTTTAGAGATTTATCATATTTCTTTTTTTTTTTAAGATTTTATTTATTTATATGACAGCACAAGTAGGCAGAGAGACAGGCAGAGAGAGAGGGGGAAGCAGGCTCTCTGATGAGCAGAGAGCCCAATGCCGGGCTCAATCCCGGGACCCTGAGATCATGACCTGAGCCAAAGGCAGAGGCTTAACCCACTGAGCCACCCAGGCGCCCCCATCATATTTCTTAATGTATAGTAAATGAGGTGTTCTTTATTTCTAAGGTCTAGATACCATACTTATCCCATAAATTGAAAAAAAATGCCACATATTTATTGTGCATGTAATCAGATTCAGGGGCATGGTGGGGAAGGGGCACAGAACAAGAATGAGGGTTTTTTAATGCTTTTGAAAAGCCAAGTTTCTGACATCACCATCACCATCATCATTATTCTACCTTTAGCAAAATTGTTAATTCTCTCAGTGAAAAAATTTTTAGAGCTTCATCTGTTTGTTGATATTTGCGGATTTACCAGACATCCGTAGCTATTTTCATATAGATGAAATTAGGGTTCATAGGAGTTTTAAAATGTCTGCTCTCGGGTATGACTAAATAAGTTTCTGAATTTCACAGTCCTCTGGTTGTTACTGCCGGCTTTTTCTTGAGATTTTTAAAATGTAGATCACTGACTCTAGAGCTAGTGAAATAATATAATAGAGAAATATTGAATTTCTTTCTATAGTGCTATAGCAACATACAAATATGGTACACTATGGTTATAGAGGGGGTGGGGAGATTTAAGTACAGGGAACTCTGCCATATGTAAAAACAATCTTTTCAAGCTAATTGCCAATTTAGGGAGTGTATTAAATAAACATAATGGTTTTTATGTTTATTTCAAAAAAGGGGAAAGAGCAACTTTATTTTGCCAGAAAGACAATGTCAGCTGCTAGCCCTTTATTTCCTAGCAAAACAAACTACTTGCAAAATTCTAATTGGCAGATTTCTTCTCCCTGGCGTTTAATTAAAATCATTCTCTAGCAATACATGATACTGAGGATAGTGTACAGGTTCATTTATTGTACCAAGAAAGACCTGAGCCAAGTCTGTCTTTCTAGCTCTCAGCCATTACAATTATGTGTCTTCTCTGATTTGTTTAGCATTGTCATTGGTAAGGAGCAGAGTAGATGTATTGTTTATAATCTTTCCTTTTTATGTCTATGTCACTGTTTCTAGAGTTGTATTCATTTCTGCAAAGAGCTTAATTTTTTTTAGATAAGTAAAACCTTATCATACTAGAAATTACAGCTCAATTTTTGTGTGTAGCTTAATGTCTGTCATGTAATAAAATAATCCTGGTGCACAGGATTGGAATTGATCTCTATTTGCGTCCCACCTTAGAGTGCTACCCTATAAATGAATCTTCCAGCTTCACGGGGCTGGGTGGAAGACTAAGGATGAATCGGTGTAATTGCATCCTTGTTATTAAAAAGTAGAAAATGCTTAGCCAGTGGTACAGCAACCATTTTGATATCAAGGACACTATCCTGTTAGTTAACAGTTCATCATCATCCAGTAGGAGGCTTGAGTTCAAAGATTTGAAATTCAAAATGCTGTTTTTCTAATAGATTAAGTGGATTTAAATTCAGTGGCACATCATTTTATGAGTATAATATAATAATTGTGAGAGCTTTTTTCCTCCCATGCACTTAAATTATTATTTAAATTGTCCCCCCCCCGCCCCCCCGCCACTTCTTTTTTGGAACTGGGCTCTCTTAGAAGGTAGGAAAAGCATGTGTGTAACCTGGTGTGTGCAGCTCTTAGCTGGGCTTCATGTTTATTGTTTCAGTACTTAGTAAATATGCATAATAAAAAATAAATTGTAGCTACAGATCTGAACTTACTTTGCTATGACCCGTAATAGTCTGCTCTATACTCTGCTCTTTGTCTTTCAAGCAAATCACATCGCCCAAAACTTATAACCTACTTTACTACAATAGTGCTGACATGTTTTGGGAGCCTGGAAGGCAGATTGAAATTAAACTGGCATCATGGGATCTCAGTCAGTTTCACAGCTTCCCCTACCTTACTTGGTAATGCATGTATAGTAATACTGAATGGCATTTGCTCTCGAGAGATTTGGGAGTTGATAACAACAGAAATATATTTCAGGAAAGAACATAGATACTGTAATTAAGAGGGTTTGGGAGAGACTAGAAATTACTCTATCTGAATAATTTGTTAATCTGAAGAAGTAAACCATGTGTTTCAATACGATACTGTGGAAAATAATCTTCCCAGTTCAAAAACTAAGAGTAAACTCCATCATAGGCAGAAGGCTAACAATGCATATAGAACGTTAAATCTTATGATACTCACTTTTATTATCTTTTCATACTTACGTTCATTTCCTGAATACAAGCTAATGATACAGTTTATTGTTCTTTTATTTACTTAAAGAGAAGTTCAGGGCTGCTTTTTTTTTTAACTGAGTATTTACCAGCTCTGTGTAACAATTTATTATCAAGCCAGATTCCTCTTACAACCTAGAGGATAAATTTGTAAGATATTTCATGCAAGTACAAAGAGATGGTACTAAAGATGTAAATTCAATATAGGGAAAATATAATTTTTTTAATACATTGTTTTAATTTAAACTTTTTTTCAAAGATTTATTTATTTTTATTTTAGAGAGAGAAGAAGAGAGTGCAAGTGGGGAGGGGGCAGTGGGAGTGAATCCTCAGGTCGACTCTCCACTGAGTGGGGATCCCGATGAGGGGCTTGATCTCACAACCCTGAGATCGTGACCTGAGCCAAAATCAAAATCAAGAGTCAGACTCTCAACTAACTAAGCTACCCAACCGCCCTGTAAACTTTCCATGTTCTATTTCATTTAAATGTTCCTTTTCCTGATCCCAAAACTGTGTTAAGGTGATCATTCCCGATTATAGGCCAAATGTTACTGCTTTATATCTAATATCATAATGTGTCCTTATTGTAGAACATTTGAACTTTAAAGACTCAAACAAGCGTAACTTTTATGCTTTCAGACAGAATTTTAAAACAAAAAAAGTAAAAATACCTGAAGATAGTGGGTAGCCTCTTGAATGACTTTAAACAAGGAATGATATGCATGATTAGATTTTTTTCTAGAATGATCACTGGTAGTTGTGTGGAAACAGGTTGGAGTCAGGAGGGACAGGCAGGCAGGAGGCTGTTGGAGTACTCAGGCCAAGAAAACTGACGGCTTTAACTGAGACAGTAGTAACAGGAGTAAAAGGAACACAGAAGAAAGGACAGAATCTACTGGGCTTGGCGAGGGAATTCACTGTGGCAGTAGAGCAGGGGAAATGCCAAAAAGGACTCCGTGTTTTTAGCCTTAGTGACAGAGTAGAATACTCTCAGCCGACATGGAGAACATGGCGAATGGAACAGACTTTGAGGAAAAGATGATGGATTCAGTTTTATAGTTAAGTGTGAATTGCTTATAGCACAGTAAAGGAATATTCCTGATAATAGAGTTTAAGTGCCAAGCATTTGATGAATAAAAAGTTGGCAGCTCCAGAGGAGTTCAGAAAAGTTTGAGAGTTTGATGTCAAATGCTAAACTCGGAAATCCTGGCACATTTAGTGTTCTCCTTTATAGATTAGTACATCATTGAGCAGTGTGCAGCTCAAGCCTTCAGTTCATTGTTGTTGATGAGAATCTTTAGGTTATGTTGAGGATTTCCCTAATTCAGTCTGATAGATGACCTTTACTGCCTTCAGGCTTTTAATCTATCCATATTTCTCTGCTACCTCCTTAAAACCATCAATTTCAGAGCACCTTTAGTCTTGAAAAGCACAGCCATGCAAGAATTTCTCTCCCAGATTACAATAAAGCATTACTGTTAGTAGATTTTCCTTCTTGTTCTTGCTTTTATATTCTGCCTCAAAACTTCCCCAGAGTCATGAAATGAATACATTTCATTTTGCATAATTCTTGTTGCAGATTTTGTAGATAATCTTGAGCCTGTCTTGATTATTGTTCTAGTCCATTCACTAAAGGACAAAATGGTAAGAATATGAGGTTGTAGCAGTGTAAAAGGACAGTCATAGGTACGAAATGATAATACAGGCAAACTTTTTAAACAGAATGCCTGAGTACTACTACAGTATACATTGAGTGTGAGAAAAATCTCATTCTGGTTTTACATTTATCTCCTAAACTTTACTCTGTAGAGACTGTTGAATGCCTTAAAATACACAATTCCATGAATGCTGCACTTGGCTCTTTGAGGTTAGAGAAGTCCTTTTATGTTTATTCATGAAGCACACACACTCTGGTTCATCGCTTTAGGCATAACCAGTGTTTTCCATATATTCATACATACCAAATAAGGTATGTACTGGCCAAAATAATCACCATTGGCTTGACTTATTCTTTGTCTAAGAAATACACTTCTCATCTTCCCAGCCTAGACATCTAATGGTAAGCATTCTCCAAATCCGAGTGAGCTGAGTATCTTTCATAAGGAACTCTGACATTCTAATGTATTGAGAGATGTTCCTTCCTGCTTTCATTAGCGTACAGATGTGGCCAGCTATATACTGTAAATAGTGATCGTTTAAAATTCACATTTTGAGTACAAATCTAATACCTGGTTATCTACTTAGGTTGAAGCTTAACTTTAGAATACTTTGGTTGAGAGAGTAAAGTTCTACAGAGATGTAGAGAAAGAGCAAATGAAAGAAATGTGGACTAATAAAAATATAAAATTACAGAATTTTTAGAGCTAAAAGGAATCTCAGCGGGCATCAGATTAGTCTTGGGATAACTGAGGGAATATGATTTGGAAGAGGGAGCACACTTGTTCTGTTTGTCCCCAGAAGAGTAGAATGAGAACCCAAGGGTAGAAGCTCCTTGGGAATAGGTTTGGGGTTCATTATAAAGAAAAATCAGAGCTTCTCATACATTCCCAAGAGACTCATTCAGGTTGAGACCTGAGCCTTGGTTGTTTAGTTGGACCTGGTGATCTTTGTGGGAACCTTTGGTCCTAGAATTCTTATTTAAACCAGTGCTTCCTTTTTTACTTTTAACTTTTTATAACTGTGGTATTTACAGGAAAGTACACAGATCTTCAGTGAACAAGTCAATGAATTTGTGCATACACACACACACACCCCTGCAAATATTTCCAGCACTTCAGGAGGCTCTCTAGTCAGTACTCTTTTCCCCCTACGGTAGATAACTGCTATGCTGATTCTGCCCCCAAAGACTAGCTTTACCTTTACTTAAATGTCACCTAAATGGATTCATGGAATATTTACTCTCTGGCTTCTCACATCATTCTGTCTGTGAGGTTCGTCCATGTTGCATGTAGCAGTCCACTCATTTCACTGTAAGAATATATCATAATGTATCCTTGCCGCTTTTGATGAAAACATGCGTTGGTTCCAGTTTGAGGCTGTTTTTAATAATGGGGTTATGCACATCCCTATTACAGGTCTTTTGGTGAACATCAGCACTCATTTCTCTAGGATATTATTAGGAATGCAGTTCCTGGTTCAGGATAGGTTTATTTTAGCAGGTATTGACAAACAGTTCTCCAGAGTGATTGGGCACATTTAAATTCCCACCAGCAACATACGAGAATTTCAGTTTCTTCTCATGCTTGCTAGCACTGTGTATTGTCAGTCTTTTATTTTAGCCATTTTGGTGAATATGTTTAGTATATCTTTTTCTATGGTTGTTGATCATTTGGATGGTTTCTTTTATGAAGCACTTGCTTTATTTTTATCCCTTTTTGAAAAAAAATGAGTCATTTATTTGTACACATTCTATATACATTTGGAATCTGAGTCTTTAGGGGATATATGTGTTACAAATACTATTTCCCAGTCTGAAGTTTTTCAGACTTCTTACTCGTTTAACATGGTCTTTGATGAACAGATGTTCTTAACTTTGGTGAACTTTAATTCATCATTTTTCTTTTCTCTGGTTAGTGCTTTTTGCTTCCTCATTAAAAAGTCTTTGCCTAGCCCAAGATTATGAAGACTTTTTGACCAATAATTCTTAAATTCTGATACTAAACTAGATGATGGTAAACTTTCATTGGTTCACACATCAAAATAAAAAAGAAATGCATAGAATTGTATTATTTTCTCCCATGATATAAATCTTAAACTTTCAGCATTAGCTGCAAATAAGTAGATAATTATGATGACACCAAATCTGAAATTTACTATCAAGATAGACTTGTTTATTGCTATGATAACAAAACCACTGTAGGATCTCAGTGGCTTTTTTTCTCACTCATGCTACTTTTCCAAAGTGGGTTAACAGGGGGATATGCTATTTTTGGTCAGTTGGGCAAGGAGACTGACATGAACTCCATTGTGATATAACACGGTCACTGTAATGGAGGAGGGGAACATGGAAAATTGCTTTTGGACTCTTGCTACTATGAGTTGACACTCTGAGTTCCATGGTGTAATCTTACTGTGGTTCCTGAAAAGAAAACTAAAAATATTTGTGAAGAGCTATGATGACTATCACAGTTAACTTAGTTACATTACTTATCTTCTCTGTGGATAGTTCACTATAAAATAAGAACTAATGATAGTATCTACCCCATGGTAGTTGAAGATTAAATGGGATAATACATATAAAAGTCTTAGAATAGTGGCTGTTACTTAGTAAACACTCAAGAAGTGCTTGCTACTGTTACTGTTATCATTATTGTTATTGGGCCCTTACTATGTGATAGATACCATACAACCTGCTTTACATGGCTTAATTCTTCAAATAACTTCTGTAGTAGGTACTATTATTATTCTCATTTACAGATGAGAGAACATGCTCAGAGCTATTAACTTGCCCAGCTCCAGTAGCTGAATATAGAAGATGGGATTTGAATCCAAGCAGTCTGATTTCAGAGCCTTCACTTTAACTGTGATGCACTTTCAGATAGCAAATAAATACTAACAGACGAATTCAGAAATACATACTGTGCTTGGGGAACTTTGTTTGTGTATGTATGTATATGTTCATTATTGTGATTTTATATTGAATTTTTAATATATTCCTATTTTCTGCTAGTTTGTAAAACCGTTTTTAATTCATTTAATTGAATGTATTAATTTCATGGTGTTCTGTCATGGTGTGACGAGCAAACTTGAATTCATTTTGTCCTTCATTAGCAGGTGAAGGAACTTGGGCCAGAGGAGGTTAGGGATCCCAGAAGACACAGTTACTTGGTAGCATTAGCCTGAACTCACGGCCGGACTCCCTGACCCCAGAGTGCTTTCTGCCACCTCAGGTTGCCTGCCAGTAGTTCATATGGCACATAATCCTTTCTCAAAAATTTGAGGTGCTTTGTTCCCCCTGCCCCCAAATTGTGAGTGAACTTGCTATAGAATGTTGTCATTGTTCACATTGGCACATCTTGATTTTAAGTTACCAATTTTGTCTTTTAAATACGCAAATGTTACTAAAGACCCAGAACCAAATTAGATATTTGGAGAGACTTTGTAATAAAAATAAATGCCTCCAGAGAAGATGCTTCTGTGGAAAAACACGGTAATGATGAGCTTTTTCCTCTAACTAGATTTGGAGTCTGAAGGGGAAGAGATGACAGTGGAGTTAGAGATGGATTAAGTATATTCTGTTTGAAGTATATCTCAAGATATATTAGCAAGAAGTAAAGTAACTTATTTATAAAAATCTTGTTACTTTTTCTACCAGTGACATAAGAATATACATTGATCAACCTCAGATATATTGTAATTTCAGAAGTAAACCTTTTAGGGAAACACCAAGCCATATTAAACACATGGTCATGGACTATTTTTCCATAATTAAATGGAATTTTGTGTAATAATTGCAGTGTATTGTCATGTAATTTTATCTGGAAAAATAACAGAGTATAAATTGAGTTAACCATACATTTTTAGCCAATAGTAGAATTTCTCATTATATTGCTGTATAGTAGAGAAGGACCAGAAAGTCACAATACTTTTTTTTCTCAGTATCAAAATGTGTCCGTTATCTGCCAGGAAGGTGAACCTAATCTGTGCTATGTGATATTGCACTCATAAGGAAATGTTTAATTTTATAAAAGTACAAGATGCTTTTCCCTGGTCTCCTCTAGTTTCAAACATTCATGTGTTAAAATAAACACTATTCTATAAAATTGAATGCAGAATTTAAATGAATTTTTTAATATAAAACGCCAAGTTCATAAGCTGTGCCCTCGTGCTCTTCCTGCTAGACATGTTTACTCTTCTCTGCCCTGTAGGGCTAATTCTGATTTGAGAGAGAGAGAGAGAATGAATATATCGCTAGAAATTCTCTCTAAGGCTCCTTTCAGCAATAAGCTATTAACTCCTCTAATGGCATATTTTCTGGAGAGGGAAGTGGAAAGAATCAGGTCAAAGAGAATTTTAGCTTTATGTGTAGCCAAACTTTAAAAAAGAAAGTGTATTCATGTATTGTGTGTGAAATTAAAATTGAAGTTTAAAAAGTCTACAATTCTTGACAGCACTTTCCTCTTTCTTTAAAGTAACTAACCTGGGGCGCCTGGGTGGCTCAGTGGGTTAAAGCCTCTGCCTTCGGCTCGGGTCATGATCCCAGGGTTCTGGGATGGAACGCAACATTGGGCTCTCTGCTTAGCAGGGAGCCTACTTCCTCCTCTGTCTCTCTCTCTCTGCCTGCCTCTCTGCCTACTTGTCATCTCTATCTGTCAAATAAATAAATAAAATCTTTGAAGTAACTAACCCTATGACTGAATATCGGAGAGTTAAAACAAAAAGTAGAAAGTAATTACTCATAATTCCACCTAACGTAATTACTTGGAGCATTTTGGTGTGTTTCCTTCCAATAATTTTTCTTTTGTATCTGGTCTTTTAATATAAGTATAGACTGTACAGTATACTTATAAATATTTCACTGAAAACTTTGTAACATGATTAGCAAAAAGAGCTTTCACATTCTTTTATTGTTTGTGGAGCATGTAAAGAAATA
This sequence comes from Martes martes, assembly GCF_963455335.1. Lineage (NCBI taxonomy): Eukaryota > Metazoa > Chordata > Mammalia > Carnivora > Mustelidae > Martes > Martes martes. The sequence goes on from NC_137894.1 coordinate 29,534,838, forward strand.
CTTATTTGACCTTCACCACATCTTTTTTGAGTTAATAAAGAAGGTTTTAGCCCCATTTTCCATATGAAGTTATTGAAAACAGTTAATCATATAATGCGTCTGCTTGGTGGTCTAGTGAATTTCTTTTCTGACAGAAGTAACTTGCACTAACACAAACAAGTAGGTGCATTTAACGCAGAAGGAAAAGCAAAATAAATCATTCTGCACATTCTTACTCCCTGGGACCTAGACCTGCCTTACCTGACAAGAGAGTATTTGAACAGTAATAATTTCCAGAGTTATTGGATATACAGATTTGTCAGATTTTAGTAAATACCAAGTATCTTTGAGGTGGTTTAATTAGTCTGGTTACTCCTCAGATTTAAGATAATGTGGTTTTATTTTATTTTATTTTTTGAAAGATTTTGTTTATATATCTATTTGAGAGAGAGGGAGCACAAGCAGGGTGGAGGGAGGAGGGAAAAGGAGAAGCAGACTCCCCACCAAGCAGGGTACTTGACATGGGGCTCTGTCCTAGGAACCAGAGATCATGACCTGAGCCCAAAGCAGATGCTTAACCAATTGAGCCACCCACGTACCCCGATAATGTGTTGTTTTTTCCCATTATGCTCAGTTAGCTACCATGTAGCTATCCTTAGCTTTTGATGCAGTGTTCAGCAATTCATTAGTTGCAGTATAACACCCAGTGCTCATCACAACACGTGCCCTCCTTAATACCCATCAACAAGCTACCCCACCCCCCACTCCTCTCCTTTCTGAAACCCTCAGTTTGTTTCCCTTTTTTTCCGCCTAAAAACAAAGGAAATTAGGGATGCCTAAGAGGCTCAGTTGGTTAAGTGTCTGCCCTTGGCTCAGGTCATGATCCCAGGGTTCTGGGTTCAAGCCTCATGGCTAGATCCCTGCTCAGCGGGGAGCCTGCTTCTCCTTCTCCCTTTGCCTGCCACTCCCCCTGCATGTCCTCTTTCTCTGAAAAATCAATAAATAAAATCTTAAAAAAAAAAAAAAGGAAATGAAACAGGTAGCTTATAATAAACCAGGAAGATAACATCCAACCACTTGGTTGGAATTGCTTGGGTGGGTGAGCGCCTAGAGGTTCTGTGTATGAAGGGCGAAGCCTTATCATATTGGGTAGAGTATTTAAAGGAACAGTGTTCCTAGGAAACTGTACTTCTGGAGCATTAAATATGTCAAAGCTGAATTCAGGGACCATTTTGTTTACTTTCTAAAGTCCTGAGCGTTGTAAAGATTTAAGATTTAAAATAAAAAATACAGAACTATAATTCCATTTAAATCTTCTCCTTTTCAGTTGAAACTGTTCTGTTAAGCACATTACAATTATGTCTTATTTGTTTTGTGATGAAAACTGAATTTCATTTTACTGTTCAAAGTGGTGAAGACTATTATTGTTTGGGCTCCCTGCAACAAAAGTGTTTTGGGTTTTTGTTTTGTTTTCTTTTTTGTCTTCAACTTTTGAATGAAGAAAAATTCCCTACTACCCAAAGCAGAGATGTTTTTCTTTTAGGAATTCCCCCTAGGAAGAGACTTTAATTTGTGAGTTGATTAAAATGAGGAACACTTTGATGGAGTCTCTCTCCCTTTTTTTTACACTCTAGTTTTTATAAATGATCTCCAATTTTCCTTCTCAAAGCATGTCATCTTTTAGTATTCATCGGCTTTGAAAGGGTAAAAGGTTTGGGAGTTGTTGCCTGTAATAGAAAGGAACATTCTTTCCATGTCTTCTTTGCAGTCTTGTTTCACAGCTGCAGGTTTGAGCTGAAGAGAACAGCGTAAAATATAAGAAAATAGAGGAGCACTGTTCCTTGAACCAATAAGGACCCTTCCCCTACAACTGTTAACTAGTAAGTTTTTGTTCACGTCAAAATACTAGGGACCTTTGTTTCTTCTGCTCTCTCATCTATTGCTTTCCTCAGATTCTAGGCTTGAACCATTTTGTTTTAGAGCAAGAAAGGAATCCTATCTACCTCCCTGATATGAAATTGTATTCCAAACATGTGAGTACCCTGTGCTAAGTGTTTCCTTCCCAGGCACTTACTCAGCTGGTATTTTCTGCTGCCTTCAGATCTCCACTGCATCTGTGAATTTATTATGATAATGAGCGTTAGCTGGTCACTCCATCTGTTCAATTCATCTCTCTCCTCCCTGTTTTTCTCGTAGATTTAAATAAATATCTTTACACACATCAGCTACAGCCTTCACATTTTTTTACTGTTTGTCCGTCTGTCCTGCCAGTACGTCATGAACTGTAAAAGGAAAAGAATTTCTTGTCAACCTTATTTAGTTCTGTCTTCAATGCATATCATAGTTACATATAATAAACTGTGAAAAGCCTTATTTTTCAGCTTTAAAACTGATTTCAGACTCGTTTAAAACTCACTTCCCCTGTTGATAAACATAAAATTCCTCTATTCTAATATACCTTCCATGAGACTCACCAAGAAGTAAGTGCAAAAATATACATATGTGTCTTCACCAAATAAGAACATTAACTTTCTGCATTTTGTATACTTAATTGCATTGGTTTTCCAAATGTAAGATTAGATTATAACATTGCATATTGTTGAAAACACTTTTTTGTATATCATAATGGCCTCCTACAGGGAGTATGCCCGTTAGGGTGTTCCTCTTCCCCATCTTCCTTGTACTTCTCCACCCCCACCTCATACACACCCACCTTTTTACTGTTTCATAGTACCCAAGTGTCCCAGGAAATTGTTTGGCAAAGTACTCTACCCAAAGAAGGTAATGCCAAGTCTTATTGGATTCCTTGAACTCTTAGTTCTGGTATGGGGCCAGAAGTTGTCTTACTCGGGCGGTTATCCTTGTTTACTAATAATAAAAGCAGCGCTTAGGTAGTCTGTGTAGGAAGGGCCACTTGGGACCCACCGTCCACCATGAAAAAGCCAGATCGGTGGACTGTGAACTCAGAAGACAATGCCCTGCTTCTAAAGGACAGATTTTTGCTTTGTAAGAAGTGAGCATTTTCCCTGTGTTATTTCTGTGCTTTACGCCCAATATGAAACACTTGCTAGATGTTTGGGGTTTTCTTTTTTCTCCCAACACATTTTGTGTCCTATGATAACAATGTGCTATCAAGGTTCCAGTGTTGGGGGGAAATTCACGTACAGTAATCAAGCTGTCTAAAAGGAAATCTGAACAGTGTTCGGTTTCTTTTGATGATCTAATACTTCTATGTTTTTAAAAGAAAATATCTGACTAAAAGTTTACAAAACTTTTACTTCAAAAAATCACTGACAGAGATGAAAGATTTATATTTGTTTCTAATTCTTGCCTCTTCTTCCCACTTCTTGTTGTTTTGAGAACAGTATCTCTAGACCAAGGACCATAACATACTGTAAAATCCCATAAAGCAAATCTCTGTGCCGCTTGACGCCAAGCACAGTCTTGGTCACACAGTAAAGGTGCTCAACAAATATTTGTTGGTAAAATGTAAACTCTGCAAGCATTTGCATTAAAGGAGGCTGGATTATTTCCTTTGTGGCCCCAAAAAACACTGTATAATATTTAGCTTCACAAAAATTGCAAGTAGCATATTGTTAGTATAGCCCACCCTTTACCACTAAACAGGTTATGATTCTACAGTTGAAATAAGTCCTAACTTTTTTTTTAGTTACTTTCAACTGTGAGATTGGTTCTACCTTCAAATCAAGAATCTAACCACTTCTCACCACCTCCACTACTGCCACTGTGATCCAAGCCACCTTCATCTTTCAGGTGGATTATTGTATTAGATTTCCAGATGAACTCCTTATTCTACCTTGACTTTCTCCATTCTTCATTCCGTTCTGGAAACAGCAGGCAGAGTGGTCCTAGAAATTTTAGATACCATGTCTTACTCAGAACCTCTAGTGGCTTCTCATCTCAGAGCAAGAAGCCAAAGTCCCTACTATGACGGACAGAGCCCTGTGCTGTCTGGTCCCTAGTCAGCTCTCAGATCTCATCTACTGTTTTTGCCCCTATTTTAGTCCAGCCACATTTGCCTCCTTTCATCACATTCAGTATCCTCCTTTGCACTGGTGGTTTGCCCTGCCCTGACCGTTCTAGCCTCACATACATGCATCGTCTCTCTCCTTCCCCTCCTGTAGGCCTCAGTGAAGTCTTCCCTGGCCTCTATCTAGAATTCCAAACACCCCCTTCCCTTGAACTCTTCCTGGCCTCTTCACTGGCTCTATTTTTTTCTTAGTGCTTATCACTATGTGACATTATTCGTTTTACTTTTTTTTAATCTTGTTTTCTGTCTGTGTGTCCCAGTGTACTGTGAGCTGTGTGAGGACAGGGATTTTTGGCCTGTTTTGATCACTGCTTCTATCCCAGTACACAGAAAGTGCCTAGAATGTTAGGTACTCAATAAATGTTCTGTCAATGAATCCATTTCTTTATTGTTTAATTCCTACACATGGGATGTTTAGGTGGCTCTGTCGGTTAAGTGTTTGCCTTGGGCTCAGGTCACAATCCTAGGATGCTAGGATCAAGTCCTGCATTGGGCTCCCTGCTGAGCAAGAAGCCAGCCTCTCCCTCTGCCTGCTGCTCCCCTGCTTGTGCCCCTGCCCCCACCCCAATAAATAAATAAAAGCTTTAAAAAAATAATAAAAATATTTCCTACACTACCCTACCAACATTTTTTTTATACCAACATTTTTTTAAAAAGACTTTATTTATTTGTCAGAGAGAGAGAGAGGACGCAAGCAGGCAGAGTGGCAGGCAGAGGCAGAGGGAGAAGCAGGCTCCCTGCCGAGCAAGGAGCCCGATGTGAGACTTGATTCCAGACTACGGGGATCGTGACCCGAGCCGAAGGCAGCTGCTTAACCAACTGAGCCACCCAGGCGTCCCTACCCTACCAACATTTTTAAAAATTAATAATAGGAGTGACTGAGTGGCTCAGTTGATTAAGCATCCAACTCTTAAATTTCAGTGCAGGTCAATCAGGGTGATGAGATCCAGCTCCACACTCAGTGGGGAGTCTGCTGGAGATTCTCCCTCTGCCTTTGCCCCTGCCACTGCTCACACTCTCTCTAAAAAAAGTAAATCTTAAAAACGTATATGTATAAATTAATAATATTTGTACTTACAGGAGCATAGGCTCTAGATTTTAGGAATAGAGAGCCCCCACCAAACCCCTAGCCAGACACACACCTCCTTATGCCCTTCTCTTAAAGTAACCCTAAGCCTTATATGTATATTTCGGTTCTCTCCCCCATACTAACTACCCCATCTTAAAAAAAAAAAAAAGGTGTTTAATTATCTTTTTCCTTCTCACCTCCCATATCAAAACCTGCAGTGAAAGAGTTCTTAACTGAATTTCATTTAACTGAACCCCAGTTAACTGCCTGATGGGATTAGCCAGTGTTCTTATTCCCTCTGTAAAACATATCGATTAATGCTTACAGCCTACTGACTGCTCTTAGCCTAATGTTCACAGCTGGTAGACTATTCTCTAGTAAGCCTTTGTGCTTTCACCTACTCTGGTTAAATTGCACGCATATCAAAATCAGTTGTATTTATTCTTAAGCATGATTATAGCAAGACTATCTTACTATAAATTGCATATTATAACATTAAATATATAATATTTATGATAATTTTTAATTAATAAACTTTATGTTTTATAGACGTTTTAGGTTCACAACAAAATCAAGCAGAAAGTACAAAGAATTCGCACATATTCCCTGTCCTCACACATGCCCAACTCTCCTCCACCATCAGCATCTCCAGCCAACACCATATATTTGTTACATCAGTGAGCTTAACTGACATAATCATCACCCAAAACGCTAGTTTACATTAGGGTTCACTCTTGGTGTTGCACCTTCTGTGGGATTTGACAAATGAATGATTATGTATCCACAATTGTGGTATTGTGCTGAATAGTTTCACCACCCTAAAAATCCTTTGTGTTCTGTCTGTTCACCCCTGCTTCCCCTCTAACCCTGGCAGTCATCGTCTTTTTACTGTTCCGTATTTTGCCTAATCTGGATGTCATATGGATGGAATCATATCGTACGTAACCTTTTCCGATTGACTTCTTTCACTTAGTAGTATTCATTTACGTTTATTCCGTGTCTTCTCATGGCTTGATAACTCACTTATTTTTAGCAATGAATAATATTCCATTATCAGTGTGTATTACAGTTTGTTTATCCACTCAGCAACTGAAAGACATGGTTGCATCCAAATTTTGATGTTACGAATAAAGCTGTCATAAACATTCATGTGCAGGTTTTTAGTGGATATAAGTTTTCACTTCCTTTGGGTAAATACCGAGGAACTCAGTTGTTGATAAGAATGTACTTTTGTAAGAAACTGCCAAACTGTCTTCATAGTGGCTGTACCGTTTTTACATTCATTCCCACCAGCAGTGGATAGAGTTCTTGTCCTAAATCCACATCGGCATTTGGTGTCATCAATGTTACGGATTTTAACCATTCTAATAGCTATGTATTGGTAGCTCGTTGTTTCACTTTTCAATTCCTTAATGATGTGATATTGAACATCTTTTCATATAGATACTTGCCATCTGTATATCCAGTTGATTGGTGGAACTGTTGAGTTCATCTACGTCCTTACTGATTTTCTGTCTTCTCGATATGTCTATTTCTCTTAGAGGGGTGTTAAAGTCTCCAACTATAATGGTGGATTCATCTATTTCTCCTTGCATTTCTATCAGTTTTTGCCTCACACATTTTGACCCTCTGTAGTTAGACATATAAACTTTAAAAATTATTACGTCTTGCTTGAGTATTGTCCCTTGGCATTGTCCCTCTTTATTCCTGATGACTTTCTTTGCTCTGAAGTCTACTCTGTCTGAAATTAATATAGCTACTCTTGCTTTCTTTTGATTGGTGTTATATCATTTCCCATTCCTTCATTTTTAATGTATGTGTGTCTATATATTTAAAGTGGGTTCCTTGTAGACATCATATAGTTGAAACTTGTGTTTCATTCACTCTGACCATCTCTTTCAGTTGGTGTATTTAGAACATTGACATGTAAGGCAATTATTAATATAGTTGGATTAATATCTGTCATCTTCATTACTGGTTTCTATTTGTTGCCATTGTTCTTTGTTCCTTTTTTTCTTTTTTTCCTTTTTTATCTTCCACACGTTTTCTGCCTTTGGTGGTTTTAATTGAGCATTTTTTATTCCATTTTCTCTCCTTTCTTACCATATCAATTCTATTTCTATTTTTTACTTTTTTTTTTAAGTGGTTGCCCTAGAGTTTGCAATATTTTAAAACTACTCCAAGTCCACTTTCAAATAACACTGTTCCATTCATGGGTAGTTCAAGTACCATATAATAGCAAAATACTCCTAATTCTTTTTTCTCATCCCTTGTATCATTACTGTCATTTATTTTACATAAATGTGTGTGTGTAAGCATATATAATCAAATACACTGTTGCTATTATTACTTTAAAGAAGCTGTTATCTGTTAGATTAATTAAGAATAAGAAAAATAAACCTTTTTATTTTGCCCTCACTTACTCATTTTCCAGTGGTCTTCCTTTCCTTATGTGGGTCCAAGTTTCTGACCAGTGTCATTTTTTTCTTCTTTCTGAAGAACATTTTTACTTTTCTTTCTTTTTTTTTTTTTTTTTTTTTTTTTTTTTTTTTTTAAGTTTTTTTTTTTTTTTTTTTTTTTTTTTTTTTTTAAGATTTTATTTATTTATTTGACAGAGAGAGATCAGAAGTAGGCAGAGAGGCAGAGAGAGAGAGAGAGGAGGAAGCAGGCTCCCTGCTGAGCAGAGAGCCCGATGCGGGACTCGATCCCAGGATCCTGAGATCATGACCTGAGCCGAAGGCAGAGGCTTAACCCACTGAGCCACCCAGGCGCCCTCTTTCTTTTTTTACTTTTTTTTTTTTTTTTTTTTTTTTTTTTTTTTTTACTTTCAAGTACTACTTTCAAGGCAGGTCTACTGGAAACAAATCCTTCTATTTTTCATTGTCTGTGAAAATTTTTGTTTCTCCCTCACTTTTGTAGATAATATCACAGGATTCAGAAATTTAGGCTGTTGATTTTTTTTCCCTCAACGCTTCGTATATTTTTATTTGACAGACAGAGATCACAAGTATGCAGAGAGTCAGGCAAAGAGAGAGAGGAGGAAGCAGACTCCCTGCTGAGCAGAGACCCCCAATGCGATGCGGGGCTCAATCCCAGGACCCTAGGATCATGACCTGAGCCGAAGGCTGAGGCTTTAACCCACTGAGCCACCCAGGCGCCCCCGCTTCATATATTTCATTCCCCCCTCTTGATTACATACTTTCTAAGGAGAGATTGGATATAATTCTTATCTTTGCTTCTGTAGGTTAGGTATTTTTAGGGAGCTGGCTTCTTTCTTAACCCCCTCCCCTCTCAGGATATGTGAGTGGATCAATTTTATTTTAAACCCAGTGTTTATTTTAACATACAGTGCTGTATTAGTTTCACGTCTACAATGTAGTGACCCAACCTTCCATACATTACTCAGTGCTCATCAAGACAAGTGCACTCCTAATGCTCTTCAACTATTTCATCCATTCCCCCAGCCATCTCCCCTCTGGTAACCATCAGTTTGTTCTCTATAAGAGTTAAGAGTCAGTCTCTTGGTTTACCTCTCACTCTCTCTCTCTTTCTTTTCCCTTGCTTGTTTGCTTTGCTTCTTAAATTCCGCATGAATGAAGTCATGTATTTGTCTTTCTCTGGCTGGCTTATTTTGCTTAGCATTATACTATCTAGGTCCATCCAGGTCATTGCAAATAGCAAGATTTCATTTTTTTATACCTGAATAATACTCCATTGTGTATATATATATATATATATATATATATATCTCATCTTCTTTATCCATTCACCTATTGATGGGCACTAGGCTACTTTCATAGTCTGGCTATTGTCAGTAATGCTGCAGTAAACATAGGGGGGCATATATCCCTTCAAATGCTGTTCTCACATTCTTTGGGTTAATAGTACTCAGTAGTGTGGTTACTGAGTCACAGGGTAGTTCTATTTTGAACGTTTAGAGGAAACTCCATATTGTTTCCCACAGTAGCTACACCAGTTTGCATTCCCACCAACAGTGCACAAGTGTTGCTTTTTTTCCACATCCTCACCAACACTTATTTCTTGAGTTTTGTATTTTAGCCATTCTGGTAGATGTCAGGTGATATCTCACTGTGGTTTTGATTTACATTTCACTGATGGTGATGTTGAGCAAGTTTTTATATATCTGTTGGCCATCTGGATGTCTTTGGAGAAATGTCTGTTCATGTCTTCTGCTCCTTTTTAATTAGATTATTTGGAGTTTTGATGTTGAGTTGTATTAGATCTTTATATATTTTGGATACTAACCCTTTGTCGGATATGTCAGATATGTCAGAAGAAGATATATGCAAATATCTTCTTCCATTTTCTTTTAGTTTTGTTGATTATTTTCTTCACTGTGCAGAAGTTTTTTATTTTGATGTAGTCCCAGTAGTTTATTTTTGCTTTTGTTTCCCTTACCTCAGGAGACCTATCTAGAAAGGATGTTGCTATGACCATTGTCAAAGAAATTACTGCCTGTTTTTTAGAATTTTCATGTTTTCAGGTCACATATTTAGGTGCTTAATCTATTTTGAGTTTATTTTTATGTATGGTATAAGAAAGTGGTCTAGTTTCATTCCTTTGCATACAGTTGTCCAGTTTTCCCAAGACCATTTGTTGAAGAGACTGTCTTTTTGCCATTGCATAGTCTTGCCTCTTTGTAGAAGATTAATTGATGATATAATTGTGGGTTTATTTCTGGCCTTTCTGTTCTGTGTCTGTTTTTGTGCCAGTACCATACTGTTTTGATTACAGTAGCTTTGTAATATAACTTGAAGTCTGGAATTGTGAAACCTCCAGATTTGTTTTTGTTTTTCAAGACTGCTTTGGCTATTTGGGGTCTTTGCGTGATGCCATACAAATTTTAGCATTGTTTGTTCTAGTTCTGTCAAGAATGCTGGTGGTATTTTGATAGGGATTGCATTATATGTCTAGATTGCTTTGGGTAGTATAGGCCTTTTAACAATATTTGTTAAATCCATGAGCATAGAATGTCTTTCCATTTCTTTGTATCAACTTCGGTTTCTTTCATCACTGTTTTATACTTTTCAGAGTACAGGGCTTTCACCTCTTTGTTTAAGTTTATTCTTATGTATCTTATTATTGGGTACAATTGTAAATGGGATTGTTTTTCTTGATTTCTCTTCTGCTACTTCCTTATTAGTATATAGAAATGCAACAGAGTTTCATATATTGATTTTGTATCCTGTGGCTTCATTGAATTCATTTGTCAGTTCTAGTATTTTTTTTTTTTTTGGTGGAGTCTTTAGCATTTTCTATTTATAGTATCATATCATCTGCAAATTGTAGAAGTTTTACTTCTTCCTCACCAATTTGGATGCCTTTTATTTCTTTCTCTTGTCTGATTGCTGTGGCCAGGACTTCTACCACTATGTTGAACAAAAGTGGTGTAAGTTGACATCCTTTTCTTGTTCCTGACCTTAGGAGAAAAGCTGTTTTTTTCCCATTGAGTAAGATGTTAGGTGTGGATTTTTCATATAAGGCCCTTATTATATTGAGGTATATTCCCTGTAAACCTATTATATTGAGAGTGTATATCATAAATGGGTATTGTACTTTATCAAAGCTTTTTCTGCATCTGTTGAAATGATAATGTTTTTTATCCTTACTCTTATTTTTCTTTAAGATTTTATTTTTAAGTATTCTCTGCATCCAATGTGGGGCTCAAACTCACAGCCCCAAGAGCAAGAGTCGCATGTTGTACAACTGAACCAGGCCAGGCGCCCCTATCCTTTCTCTTATTGATGCAATGTGTCACATTGATTGATTTGTGAATATTGAACCACTCTCGCATCCTGGGAATAAATCCCACTCGATTGTGGTGAATGATTTTTTAAATATATTGTTGGATTCAGTTTGCTAGTATTTTGTTCAAGATTTCTACATCTGTGTTCATCAGAGATACTGGCTTTAGTTTTCATTTTTTGTGGTGTCTTTACCTGATTTTGGTGTCAGGGTAATGCTCACCTCACAAAATGAATTTAGAAGTTTTCCTTCCTCTTCTATTTTTTGGAAAACTTTGAGAAGAGTAGGTATTAACTTTTCTTTAAATGTTTGATAGAATTCATCTGTGAAGCTGTCTGGTCCTGGACTTTTTGTTTTTTTGGGAGATTTTTTATTAACTGATTCAGTTTCATTCCTGGTAATCAGTCTGTTTAAATTTTCTATTTCTTCCTGCTTCAGTTTTGATAGGTTATGTTTTTAGGAATTTATCCATTTCTTTTAAGTTTGTGTAATTTATTGGCATATAATTTTCATAAATCTCTTACAACCATTTGTATTTCTGTATTATTGGTTATTATTTCTCCTCTTTCATTTGTGATTTTCTTTATTTGAGTTCTCTCTTTTTCTGAGGCTAGCAGAGGTTTATCAGTTCTTTTTATCTTTTCAAAAAGAACCAGCTTCTGGTTTCAATGATATCTTTTTTTCATTCATTCTTTCTTTCTTTTTTTTTTTTTTTTTTTTTGGTTTCTATATCATTTATTTCTGCTCTAATCTTTATTATTTCCTTCCTTCTGGTTTTGGGGTTTTGTTTGTTCTTTCTCTAGACCCTTTAGGTATAAGGTCAGGTTGTTTATGTGAGATTTTTCTTTTATCTTGGGGTAGGCCTGTATTGCTATAAACTTCCTTCTTAGACCTGCTTTTCCTACATTCCAAAGATTTTGGAGCATTCTGTTTTCATTTTCATTTCTCTCCATGTAATTTTTTATTTCTTCTTTGATTTCTTAGTTGACCCAGTCATTATTTAGTAGCATGTTCCTTTGCTTCCATTTGTGCTCTTCCTAGATTTTTTCTTATGGTTGATTTCTAGTTTTGTAGCATTATGGTCAGAAAAATTACATAGTATGACTTAGATATTTTTGAATTTGTTAAGATTTGTTTTGTGACCTAATATATGATCTGTTCTGGAGATTGTTCCACGTGTATTTCAAAAGAATTATATTCTGCTCTTTTCACATGGAATGTTCTGATTATATGTGTTATATCCATCTGGTCTAGTGTGCTATTCAAAGCCACTATTTCCTTGTTGATTTTTTCTTCAGATGATCTGTCCATTGATGTAATGGGGTGTTAATGTCTGTACTCTTATTATATTACTATCGATTGGTTCCTTTATGTTTGTTTTAACTGTTTTATGTATTTGGGTACTCCCATGTTGGGTGCATAAATATAATTGTTATAACTTCTTGTTGGACTGTCCCTTTAATAATTATATATATGTCCTTCTTTGTCTCTTATTAAAGTCTTTGTTTTAAAGTCTGTTTTGTCCCTTATCAGTATTGCTACCCCAGCTTTCTTTCAACATCCATTTGCATGATACATGTTCCTCTGTCCCCTCATTTTCAATGTGCATGTGTCTTTAGGTCTGAATTGAGACCCTTGTAGGCAGTGTACAGATGGGTCTTGATTTTTATCCATTCTGTCATCTTGTGTTTTTTGATTGGAGAATTTAGTCCATTTATACTCAAAGTGATTATTGATAGATAGGTATTTGTTGCCATTTTGGTAGCTGTTTTGTGATTGTTTTTATAGTTCTTGTCTGATCCTTTCTTCTCTTCCTCTCTTTCACAGTTTGCTAGCTTTCTTTAGTGATATACTTGGGTTCCTTTCTCTTTCTTCTTTGTATATCAGTGTTTGGTTTTTGATTTGTCATTACCATTAAGTTTTTATATAACATCTTCTGCATATAGCAGTATATATTAAGTTGATGGTTGCTTAAGTTTGAACCCAGTCTTTTCTCTATTCCCTCCTGCATGTTATAGTTATATGCTATCATATTTTACATTCTTTTGTTTTATGAATCTTTTGAGTGATCTTTACCGATATACTTATTTTTACTACTTTTGTATTTCCTACCTTTCTTACTCTTACTTATGGCCTTTCCTTTCTACTCAAAGATTCCCCTTTAACATTTCTTGTGGGACTCTTTTAGTGGTCATAAACTCTTAGCTTTTGTTTGTCTGAGAAAGTCTTTATCTCTCCTTCTGTTCTGCATGATAGCCTTGCTGGATAATGTATTCTTCGCTGCACATTTTTTCTTTTGATACTTTGAATGTATCATGCCACTTTCTTTTGGCCTAAAAACTTCTGAAAAATCCACTTAGAGCCTTATGGGGTTTCCTTTGTATATAACTCTCTTATTTTCTCTTGTTGCTTTTAAATTTTCTCTTTTCATCATTACTTTTTTACATTTTAATTACTATATGCCTTGGTGTAGGCCTTCTTGGTTTGATTTTGTTGGGGGAATCTCTCTGCCTCCAGGATCTAGGTATCTGTATACTTCCCCAGATTAGGAAAGTTTTCAGCTATTATTTCTTCAAATAAATTTTCTGTCCCCTTATCTCTCTCCTCTTCTCCTGGGATCTCTATAATGCAAATGTTGTTACACTTGGTGGAGTCACTGAGTTCCCTAAGTCCGTTCTCATTTTGCATATTTTTTTTCTCTCACGTGTTCAACTTGATTAGTTTCCATTAGTCTGTCTTCTAGATCATTAATTCATTCCTCTACTTTTTCTAGCCTGCAATTTATTCTATCTGGTATATTTTTAATTTCATTTATTATGCTCTTCATCTCTGATTCTTTTTTATCTCTTTGTCAACGGTCTCCCTGATGTTCTCCACTCTTTTCTCAAGTATAGTGAGTATCTTTATGATCATTACTTTAAATTCCCTGTCAGGCATATTACTTGTATCCATTTAGCTTAGGTTTCTTGCTGTGGTTGTGTCCTTTTCTTTCAGTTGGGACATATTCCTCTCTCTCATTTTGTCTAATGCTCTGTGTCTGTTTCTGTGTGTTAGGAAAGTCAGCTGTGTCTCCTGCTCTTGAAAATAATGGACTTATGAAGAAGAGGTCCTGTAATGCTGTGCAGGTCAGTGTCCTTTGTTTACCAGGACCTGGTGCTTCAAGGGGTGTTTTTCTGTGTGTGTTGCATATGTCGCACTATTGTGTCCAGGCCACTTTTTCCTTCAGTCCAATTGTCTACAGAGACTCTCTTTGCTTGTTTTTGCACAGTATTTGGTCCACAGTCAGGGTGTGCAATTTTAACAAGGTTCACCTAGGACACGCAAGGCCCTCTACCACTGCCAGAACTGAGGCTCTGCAAAACACATGGATTGGGAGGTGGGTTGGGGGATGCAGTGTTGGCACAGTCTTCTCAGGGAGGTAGACTTGGCAGTACTGGGATTGAGGCAGACTTGACTGGAAAGGATGGATCCACCAAAGCACATGGAGTTGGGGTTTGGTGTAAACAACTTAGGTAGTAAATAGTGAGTGCGCCTGCTGTGCTGGTTCCTGCAGGTGGCTGTGTATCTCCTGCCAGCTCCTTTGTTCCTGGAGAAGTCCCTCAGTGATCCCTGCCCCTCTAGGACACACTCAGGAATGAGTAAATTATTCTCCCTCTCATGTGCCCCAAGCATTCTTTAAACTGCTGTTTCTGTGCTGTATTTCAGCTGGCTGTTTGTTTTGCTGTCTCTTCAAGGGCAGGGACTCAGCTTCCTATAACCCTCTAGGCTCTCCCAGACCTGAACCCATTGATTTTTTAAATTCCATGCTTTAAGTCCCATTGGTTTTAAGAACTCAGGAAATTTGGCCTTTCTCACTTTCAAAGCCAAATGATATAGGGATTCATCTTCCTCGTGCAGGCTTCCCAGTGTCACGGTTTGTTTCTTTCTCTCTCCTAGCCTGAAGCTCACTTCTCCCTACCACCCTCCCCAGCAGACAAGCACCAGTAGTTTGGCCCCCACCAGATCTCCACCCTTCCTACCCTCTTCAGTATGGCCTATTCTCTATCTTTAATTGTGGAGGTTTGTTCTCCCAGTCTTCAGGTGTTTTTCTGGGTTATTTACACTGATGTGAGTATTGTCTAGTTGTATTCATGGGACAGGGTGAGCCTAGGGTCAGTTCACCCTCTTTGCAGCCTTCTCTCTATTCTGGCTTCTTTCAAGATTTTTTTCTTTATCTTTGATTTCCTGAAGTTTGAGTATGATTTTTTTTTTTTTTACTATAGCTTTTTTGTTTGATTTTTTACATTATTCCTGTTTGATGTTCTCTGAGTCTCTTGGACCTGTGGACTGTTGTGTGATATTAATTTGGAGGGATTCTGTTACTGTTCCTTCAAATACTGCTTTTGTTCTTTTCTCTCCTCTACTGCTATTCCCGTTATATGTATGTACAGCTTTTGTAGACACTCCAGGTTTTGAATAATCTGTCCTTTTTTTTAATTCATCTGTTTTCTCTTTGCTTTTCTGTTTTAGAAATTTCTCTTGTCATATTATCAAGTTCAGAGAATCTATCCTCAGCTATGTCCAGTCTACTAATAAACCCATTAAAAATATTCATTTATGTTACAGTGTTTTTTTTCTTTTATTTTTTTAATTTTTTTTTAAAGATTTTATTTATTTGACAGACAGAGATCACAAGTAGGCAGAGAGGCAGGCAGAGAGAGAGGAGGAAGCAGGCTCCCTGCTGAGCAGAGAGCCTGATGTGGGGCTTGATCCCAGGACCCTGAGGTCATGACCGAAGGCAGAGGCTTTGACTGAGCCACCCAGGCACCCTGTTACAGTGTTTTTTTATCTCCAACATTTCTTTTTGATTCATTCTTAGAATGTCCATCTCTCTGTTTATATTTTATATTATCTGTCTCTTCCTGCATTGTTTACGTTTTCCATTAAAGCCCTGAACTTACAATTTTAAAATGTTCTGGTCTGAAAACTTCAGTATTCATGCCATAAATTACTTGTTCAGTTTCTTCAAACTGTGTTTTTTTTCTTCCAGTATGCCTTGTAATTTTTTTGTTGAAAAGTTGACATGATATACTGGATAGAAGGAACTGTGGTACATAGGCCTTCGGTAATGTAGTGGTAAGGGTAGAGGGAGAAGCATTCTATAGTCTTATAATTAGGTCTCAGTCTTTTGGTGAGCCTGTGCCCCTGGACTGTAACCTCTAATGCTTCTCAGGTTTTTGTGTTTTTTTTTCCCTCCCTTTAGATGAGACAGGATGGCTGGAGGGAGCTGGAGTTGTATGTTTCCCTTAACCCATGTGGAAAGCTAGAAGGGCTAGAATTGATATTTCCCTAGCATTCCTAAAACATGGTAAGAATATGGAGAATTTGGAACTCTCATATATTGTTAGGAGGAACATAAAATGCGTAGATGCTTTGGAAGACACGTTGGCAGCTCCTCAAAATGTTAAATGTGGAGTTACCATATGACCCAGTGATTCCAATCCTAGGTATATGCCCAGGAGAATTGAAAACACGTCCACAAGAAAACTTGTACACAAATGTTCATAAACAGCATGATTCATACTGACCAAAAAGTAGAACTAACCTAGGTCTGTCAGCTGATAAATGGATAAGCAAAATGTGATGTAGCCATGCAATGGAATGTTACTCATCCATAAAAAGGAGTGAAATGCTGATGCTACAGCATGATGAAGCTGTGTGATAAAGACCTTCATGCCTAACAAAAGAAGCCAGACACAAAAGGCCACATCATGTATGATTCCACTTATATGAGATGTTCAGAACAGGTATAGCCATAAAGACAGAAAGGAGATTAGCAGTTACCCAGGCCTAGGAGAAGGGGAGAATGAGGAGTAACCACTAATGGGTACCAAGTTTCTTTTTTCTTCAGTTATGGTGTTGATTGTGTGGTATAGCCTTATAAATATATAAAAGCACTGAATTGTATGCTTTAAGGGATGGATTTTATGGTATGTGATTTATATGTTTAAAAAAGCAACTTTCGATGGCCTTTGATGTGAGTCAGGGATAGGGAGTGTGAAGAGAGGAGGTTGAGTGGGAGGGTTTGAGTGACTTGGGTTTAAATTGGTTGGAAAAGTTTGTCAGAGCTGTTATGGCAGTTGGGGAAGATCCTAAGAAAATGTAGAATGATTGCTGAGAACATTGAGGGCCTACTTGTGGTTAGATAAATTTATAGGCGCATCCTCTGTGATTTTTCTCCAACACCATCTTGAGCTAAAGCTCAGAATTGATCTGTATCTGAGGTATAAAAGGAGTGGTAAGGCAAAGAATTTGAGAGTGTTGACAAAAGAATATTTGAAATGTGGCCATGGAATCTAAGCTGGACAGAGAAGGGAAAATCAAGGGCCAGTGAATAGAGGTTTGTGTAGTTAGAGGTCCATTGTAGAAGTAACTGAGAGAGCTGAAATGATAGGGAATCGTGGTCAGAAAGACTTGAATTTGAGGCTGGTTGGACAGACGACATGATTTTTTAAAGAACTGGGAGTTTTACATAAGGCTTTTAGTGTGGAAAATGAGGGCAGAATCTCTCCTCTCAACTCTAAGGTATGTGATGAGGAAGGAATATGGTGCCTCTCCATGAAAGAACTTAATGAAGTGAGATTAACATACAAAAGTAAGGAAAGGGCACTTGAAAATAGCCAACCCCAGAAAACCTAAGTACAAATGAGGCTTCCAGCACTGTCCAACACATTTGGAATAATGTAGTCTCATTGTTGAGATCATCCCTCTTGTTGGGAAGGGTTACTAGGAAAATCTTAGTTGAGGAACATTTCTTAAACTCCACCTCTGTTGACCAAGCAGTGTTCTGAATATGATTTGGCGCCCTATATTTACTACAGGGAGAAAATGTGTTGATTGCCCAATAAATATCTAGTGTACTTAATATAATTGTCATTATAATTTTTATTATTGTCATTAAAATATCTTAAATTGGCACCATGTTTTATATATCTTTTTTTTTTTTTTTTCAGTGAGTGGCTAGCGTTCGAGGGTATTTTTGGATTTTCAAAGCTACAGTCTAGACCCTTGTCCAAAGTGTAAGCCCCAAGGTAATACGTTTTTTTGATGCCTCCAGGTAGAAGACTTCACTGGGAGGTCCCTTCTGCAAGGAAACATCTGTGTGTTATGCTTACTTATGTAAACTGCAGTGGAGAACTAGATTTGTATATTGCTTTGACTTTGTGCATATTTCTCTTCTTTCCCCTTCCAGAGCAGCATTCATTACATTTCTTAAGTGCTTCACATAGAATTTCAAAGTTCACTGTGACCTCTGTACTGGGACACTATCAGACACAGATGCTACACTGAGAGGCTTTTTGGCAGTCAGTGGCTTAGTAGCCGTGATTCACTTTGAATCACCCCCTCATGGACCATATGAAAGCAAGATTCTTGCAGGAGCCCAGCCATGTTCTTGGGAATCGTTTTCTTTTCCAACTTATTCACTAGTTTAGAGGCCTTTGGGTTTCACTGGATTTTTTCCTCATTTCCTTCTTTTGTTGATCTTGGCCCCTTAACCCTCCACCCACTTTATTACTCATTTCTTAAGGACCTGACTACTCAGTAACACTAGAGAAAGTATATCTGAAGCCACATGGGTTGCATAAAACCAACTTAAGAAAAAAAAAAGGCAAGAAACTTGTGTTCTCTCAGCTTACTTTGTTTATAGGATCTGTTTATATGTTGCTAAGGTTGTGTTGTCCAGCTGCTTCCCAGTATCTCAACAATGACTGAAGATAACTGGGCAGCACCCTGAGAGGGTCATGTTGGCAGAGTGAATGACAAGACCCTTCATTCAGCCCCTGCCAGATAATATATTGCCTTTGAGGTATGATGGATGCCGGAAGCTTCAGATGCTAAATCTTAAATGTCTTGAAAGGCCATTTACATTTAGGAAAGTTGTTTAGAAAGAAGCCAGCTAACTGAGTCCTTCCTTATAAAATTTGGGAGTAAATATCTGGCTATTTGAATGTTTGCTTGAGGTTTACAATTAGGCTGTATGGCATCTAATTGATAAGTGGGGTTTTTGATAAGATGAAGGGTAAGGTGGCATTAGCAGCCCTTAAAGCCCAGGCTCTAATCTGGTCTGTGCATAATGTGAATTAAAATTAAATTAAAATGAAGTGCACTTACATCAGGATTATTCTAGAAAACATCCCGAATGGAATTTTGCGGTATGTGTTAGAGCCCCTCGTAAGCTCCCCTGTGTTTAAGGAATTGAGCAAGCATCCCTGCACGTGGAAGAAACTGATTGAGTCTGAAGTTCCTCTCTCTGCTTGCCAGGCTCTACCCACCGCAGTGGGTAAGGGACCCGCAAGTGCGTTTTTTTTCGCAGTAAGCTGTGTAGGAACCTTGGTCTGCTAACTAACAAATTTAGAAGGAAAAACAAGAAGATAAGTAAGAATGAGAAGTAAGCTGTCAGTGTTACCATTTTGGAAGAAAATGACTGTACTCAACCTTTAGAATTTGGTGTCGGCGTCATCTGCGTCTTGGTGTTTCCTCCTCCGTGGGCTGAATCCCACCTAGCTCTGCGTGGGCTGCTGTGCCTTCCCCTTCACTGCGGTCTCATTTGGTCTCCTGAGCAGCAGCCCCTGAAATAACTGCTGGGGGAGCTCCTAAATGAATCCTCATAATTTGCTTCTCAGTTCTCCCCGTTTGATTGAGGCACTCTTTTCCTTGAGTGGTTTGCAGTTCCACTTAAGTGGCTGCAGTTTGGGGTCACTATTGAATGTTTTGTTTGACTATCACTTTCATGATGAATGGGAGGTCACTGCCTTTAGCTGTATGGGGTGAAGCCCTCGTGGTGAGCCTTGAAAGGGAAAAATCTCTTTGTAGTGATATGCTAAATGAAATGACTTTCTTTGTCACTCTGTCCTTTTATCCTTTCAGTCTGATAACCTCAGGTTCTTGTGATTTATTTGGTTTCCTTCCATTAAGCTCAGTAGTTTCCTGTACCCAGGTGCATGCTATTTCCGTTGGTCATCATGGGGATGCGGAGCATATTTCTGACCTGGAAGTGTGGTTGCTTTGACTCTGCACCACATCAGTATGCCTTCCAGCCTCCACTTCCTCTGCATTATTTCCTTTTGGAGGGCTCAGTTTGTTACCATTTAATCTAAGGATGATTCATCTGGGACCAAGACCCGGTAATGCTGTAATAACAATACCTTGCTTTATATAATAATACTCAAAGTACTTAGGATCTTAGCCTTTCTCTGTTTATGAAGCTTTTTCAGCTTAATCCTCACAGTAACCCTGTGGGTCAAGTCAGCAATTTCATCTGTGTCTAAGCTGGTAAAACTGTATCTCAAAGACACTGAATAACTTGTTCAGGGATGCACTGCTTCTGAGTTAGTCTGCTTAACAGTTTTTACAGAAAATGCTTTTGAAGATATTCTGCTTGAACACAAAGGAATTTCCAAACTGTGTCCCATTTATTAAAATATAATTCTTTTTAGTCTGGTCCGTCAGTAAGACCGAAGTCAAGAGCTCATTAACCAGAGTTTAAATTGTCATGTCCAAGTCAAGAAAATAAATATTGAGGTCAGTTTCTGTTCTGCTGCTGGTGTGATAAGTTTAGGGAAGGCTGGCTCTTAAATTAATGGAACTTCAACTGGAAGTAATTAAGGCATTATCATTATTTTCTTATCCTCTCTTCCTTTTAGAGAGATGGAAACCTTGATGACTAGCTCCACCCTGCCGCCCCTTTTTGCAGATGAAGATGGCTCCAAGGAGAGTAATGATCTGGCTACAACTGGGTAAGCAGCTGCTTTGGGACCCTGGATCTCTCTGCCTAGGCTTCAAACCAGAGCTTCTGACAATGTGTGAGGTCCTAAAGAAACCATTTTATATCATAAAAATAGAAGGTATGTTTGTTATGCTTTGCAAAGAGAGTGAGAGCCACTGTAAGCTGCTCTGTTATCTACATTCAGCCATCACTTGCAGTGCTCTGGTTCCTGTGAACTGGAACAGCAGTATGTGGACCTAGGAAACATCATCAGTTCCTCCCGGTTAAGAGAATTACGTAGTCACCATTAAGTAAATACCTGCCACGGGGCTCGCTCTGAA
The DNA here is from genome assembly GCF_963455335.1 of Martes martes. Lineage (NCBI taxonomy): Eukaryota > Metazoa > Chordata > Mammalia > Carnivora > Mustelidae > Martes > Martes martes. Next base: position 29,555,789 of record NC_137894.1, read on the forward strand.
AATCAAGTTCATTTTCTGTTTGAATTGCCACAGATGTTGAAATGATTTTCCCCCCAAAGGTCAGATTGTTTTTTTAGATCAGATTTTTTAATATGGCTCTTTTATTCAAGATGCCTGCGAGCTCTGACTTCTGTTCCCTCTTCTTCCCCCCCATCTCCTTTCTTTGGTATTTTTGGACAAATATGTAAAAGAATATAAAAAAGGGCTAATAGTCCCTCTTCCCTTGAAAATCTCTGTTCCGCTTGAATTTTTATCTTTTCTACTTAGAAGTTATTGGCCATGGAAGAAATATATTCACTGATAGATTGAGGTGCTAGTTAATCTCTACGACAAATTATTTTAGGACTCTATAGAGCTCTTTAAAAATAGACTACACTTTGTAATTCTGTTTCCTTCCCTCACATTTACTTCTTCCCTCATTAATATCTGCCTTCTGACCTTACTATTCAGATAAAACTGCTCTTTTAGACTTTTCTAAAAGCTGCCTAGTTGCTAAATCCAATTTATTCAAGAAAAATTTTCTGAGTGTCTCCTATGTGCCAGACACTGTTCTAGGCACTGGATACTAAGCAATAACCAAAGCAGATAAAAATACCAGCCCTGTAGAGCTTAAATACTACTAGGGACATCAGGCAATAAACAGGATAAATAAGTAAAATACATACTGTGTTCTTAAGAACTATGGATTAACAAATAAAGCACGGGAGAGGGATAGGAAGGCTTTGGGGTGGTTTTAGCTAAGATGGCCCCAGGAAGTCTTTAAAAGTGGATTGAATAAAGACCTGAAAGAAGTAAGGTAGCCAGCATGCAGTTCTCTGGGGAAGATTATTCAAGGCAGAGGGAGGAGTAAGTGCAAAACTCCCTGAGTTAGGAGTATTTCTACCTATTAGAAATAGCCAGGAGGCCAGTGTGGCTGGAGCAGAGTACCCCAGAGGAAGGGTATCCGAGGGCTCCATCAGCACTTTCTGAGTCAGAAAGTCTGAGGGCCAGAGGTTTTACACTCTAGTAAGTTCCCAGGCGATGTCAGTGCTGCTGGTGTGAGGCCCATACTTAGAGTAGCAGCGGTCTAGATCATGTAGGTTCTTATAGGTCAGAGTAAGCACTTTAACTGGCACTCCAAGTGAGGTGGGAAAGCATTGGATGATTTTGAGTAGAATGATATGATCCAGCTTACTTTTTAATGAGATCCCTGTGGCTGTTAAACTGAAAATAGAGTGACGGGAACAGGGGCTGAAGCAAGGAGATGAGTTAAGCTCCTGAAATAATTCAAGTGAGAGATGATGACTTAAAGAGCATCACTAGTGACTTTGACAAGTCTTTTTGGTGGAGTAGTAGGGGCGAAGCGTCAGTGGAGAGAGTTGCAGTGATCATGGGAATGGGGCTTGGTGACAAATATAGAATTCTACATATAATTTAAAGATAAACCCGGTAAGATTTGCCCGAAAAATCAGATGAAATGTGAAAGGAGAGAAAAAAGCAGTCAAAGACAACTCTAAGCTCTTGGCCTAAGTGACCAAAGGAATGGAATTGCCATTAACTTACATGGAGGAAACTGAGCAAGAGCTCAGTTTTGGAGATTTTCAACATTTATTTATTTATTTTGAGAGAGAGAAAGAGCACAAATCAGGGGAGCGGCAGAGGGAAAGACTCTCAAACACACACCCCACTGAGCACCAAGCCCGACACAGGGCTGGAGATATGACCTGAGCCAAAATCAAGAGTCAGACACTTAAACAACTGAACCACCCAGGTGCCCCAGTTTTGGAGATTTTAAATTTGAGATGCTTGTTAGTTATCTGGGTAGAGATGTCAAATAGACCACTTGATATAGGGCTTTGAGGTTAGGGGAGTCTAGACCAGAAAAAGAAACATGGGAATCATCGGCATATACCTCATATTTAAAACCAGGAGACTGGTTGAGATCACCAAAGAAATGAGCACTATGTAGACAGAAAAGAGAAGAGATGTAATGCCTGAGCATTAGCATTTAGAAGCCAGGTAGAAGAGGAAGAGTCAACAAAGAAGACTAAAGGGAGTAGCTAAAAAGGTAGCAGAAAAACTAGAGAAGTGCATGGTCCTGGAAACCAAGTAAAAATATTTCAAGAAGTGGGAAGTGTCAGAAACTTCTGGAAGATCAGATAAGATGAAGGCTGAGAAATGACACTGAATTTAGCACAGATGGCATTGGTGACCTTGGCAAGAGTTGTAAGCACAAATCTCCTTGGGGTTAGGTTTAAGAGAATGAAAGGGGGCGCCTGGGTGGCATAGTCGTAAAGTGTCTGCCTTTGGCTCAGGTCATGATCCCAGAGTTCTGGGATGGAGCCCCACATTGGGCTCTCTGCTCGGTAGGAAGCCTGTTTCTTCCTCTCCCACTCCCCCTGCTTGTGTTCCCTCTCTCACTGTGTCTCTCTCTGTCAAATAAATAAAATCTTTTAAAAAAGAGAGAGAGAGAATGAAAGAAGAGAACTGGAGTCAATACATGTGAACAATTCCTTTCAGGGCACCAATCTTCCTCAGTTACCACGGGGTTGCATGCAGAAATGCACTTAATACCACCTAACCTACCAAACACGGTAGCTCAGCCCAGCCTACTTTAACCATGCTCCGAAGTAGCCACAGTTGGGTGAGATCATCTAACGCAAAGCTGATTGTATAATAAAGCGTTGACCATCTCATAATTTGTTGACTGTTGTACTAAAGTGAAAAAAGAGTGGTTGTATGGGTACAGAAGGGTATCAGTTATTTATCCTGTTGATCGCAGGGCTGATGGGGAGCTGAGGCTCCGTGCTGCTGGGTAGCATCGTGAGAGAGTGTCACACCGCATATCTAAGCCTAGGAAAAGATTAAATTCAAAAGTCCAGGTGTGGTGTCTACTGATTATATTTCACTTTCACAACATCCTAAACTTGAAAAATCATAAATCAAACCGTCTTAAATTGGGGACTGCCTGTGTAAATAATTCTATAAAGGAAAGGAGAAAAATGAGGTGGGATCAAGAGAGTACTTTTTGTTTCACTTTGTTTTGTTTTGAGATAAGAGTCAAAATGCCACATTTGTAGGCTGATTAGGCTGATCCCAATAGACTGGGAAGAATTGGTAATGCCAGAAAGGGCAGAATCGTTAAAAACCTACCTTTGAGTAGGCTAGACACTGGGGTACACGGCACAAATGGAAGGATTGTTGGCTTTAACTAAGAGTGTGCCAGTTCATTCATAGGAACAAAAGAACCTTTTTTTTTCTTCAGTCTTTATCCAACTTGCCATCTCTAAGGCATTTGGTGCGTGTGACCACTCCCCTCTGGTTCCTGTTCATTTCAGTCAGGGTTCATAGGATTGGTATGCTTTTCCAAACCTCTTTCTCATATTTTACTGAAATAAGAGTGTGCAAGAATTAGTAACTAAAATGTCGATGGCACCATTGAAACAAGAATGACAGTGAGAGAACAAGTTGCCGAAGACATCACAAATGATTGAAATATCTGGAAAACACAGCTACCAATATCAAACTGGGTGTCTGATGGCACCTCTTTTCAGAGAACGTGATTGGCATTGAGTTCATAGATTCTCTTAGCCATTTTTTTTTGAGATTTTATTCATTTATTTGACAGAGAGAGAGAGAGAGACCATAAATAGGCAGAGTAGCAGGCAGAGAGGAGAAGCAGGCTCCCTACTAAGCAGAGATCCCACTGTGGGGCTCGATCCCAGAACCCTGGGACCATGACCTGAGCTGAAGGCAGAGGCTTAACCCTCTGAGCCACCCAGGCGCCCCTCTTAGCCGTTTTCATAGGACCTCAAAGACCTCAAAAATGTTGGAAACTCCTGCTTAAAATCATCTATTATATTTTCTAGAAAGGGTCAGAAAAGTATAATTTCTTTCACTTCAGGCCAGTCTGTAGCTGCTTTCATTCATTTCTCAGCCCACTATAATCTGGTTTTTATTACCATAATTCCACTAAAACTATAGTCCCTAAAATTGCTAGCAACCTTCAGGTCTTCAAATTTAGCAGATACTTTTTAGCCTATCTTCTTTGACATCTATTTCAGTTAAGCACTGAAACTATTTTTTAAATGCTCTGTAACTGTGCTGGAGACATTGTTTATAGTTACACAAATGAAGTGGGGGAATTAAAGCTGGCTTCCGCTTCTGCTGGCAGGGAAATTTGTCTTGAACCTTGGTAAATAGGAATTTTTGATACCGTTGATAACTGAACCATTGCATATCTGCCTGTTATTCTTAAGGTTAACCCACCCAGAGGTTCCATACAGTAGCGGAGCCACGTCATCCACCAACAATCCAGAATTTGTGGAGGATCTCTCCCAGGGTCAGCTGCTTCAGAATGAGGCTTCAAATACAACAGAAGGCACTGAACAGAGGCATGAAGATGAGGTAAGCTGTGGCATTGCTTCCTGTTACCAGTCTCTGAAGTTTCGGAAGGAGCACTCGGCTAGGGAATTGATCGGAGTGTTCATCCTCTGGCCTTCTTACGTTCTGCAGAATTTTCTTCATAGAACCGTGCTGGTGGTTTCATATAAAACTGTATTCATGGTTTTAATGACATGGAGACAAGTAGACTTTTTCCCCCTACTTAATAAATTTACACCTACATCATATTACACGCTCAACAAATGCTTGTTGAATGAATGAATGATTTAAGTAAGTGACACATGAGAAGTCCCCATGCCCTTGTTCACGGCCACACATTGCACACCAAGCCCTGCAGTGTGGAGTTAAATGTACTGAAAAGGATTCACACCACTTACCAGGCTGTTCACCTTCCCCTAGAGGGCGTCTGTCCAAACTCACGAGGTTCAAAGGTCGGGGAGGGGAGCATCAGGCTTTCAGCCTTCCTCACAAATGATTGATTACATCGTCCATGTTTTAAAGCATCTTTTTTTAGCCATAAAAGAGTAGCACCCCATTAATTTTGTCTTTTTTCTTATTCTAAGATTTTATTTTTTTTTTATTTATTTGTCAGGCAGAGATCACAAGTAGGCAGAGAGGCAGGCATAGAGAGAGAGAGAGGGAAGCAGGCTCCCCGCTGAGCAGAGAGCCCGATGTGGGGCTCGATCCCAGGACCCTGAGATCATGACCTGAGCCGAAGGCAGAGGCTTTAACCCACTGAGCCACCCAGGCGCCCCTGTCTTTTTTCTTATTCTAAATAAGCTTTTTTTCATGTTGGCATCCTTTAAGATTATAATGAATGCTTGAAGCTTTTTTTTTTTTTTTTTAAGATTTTATTTATTTATTTGACAGACAGATCACAAGTAGGCAGAGAGGCAGGCAGAGAGAGAAGGGAGGAAGCAGGAAGCAGGCTCCCTGCTGAGCAGAGAGCCCGATGCGGGGCTCGATCCCAGGACGCTGGGATCATGACCTGAGCTGAAGGCAGCGGCTTTAACCCACTGAGCCACCCAGGCGCCCCATGCTTGAAGCTTCTTAAACGTCTTAGAAATCCTTGGAGCGCCAGGGTGGCTCAGTCGGTTAAGCGGCTGCTTTCAGCTCCCAGGATCAAGCCCCGCATAGGGCTTCCTGCTCAGTGGAGAGCCTGTTTCTCCCTCTCCCTCTGCCTTCCTTTCTGCCTACCTGTGCTCTCTCTCTCTCTCTGTCAAATAAATAAAATCTTAAAAAAAAAGTCTTAAAATCCTTAGTAGCTTTAATGTTACTAAGTTTATAAGGCAAAAACAGGGGAAAAAGTTGATACCAGGGGCACTTGGGTGGCTCAGTGGGTTAAGCCTCTGCCTTCAGCTCAGGTCATGATCCTTAGGGTCCTGGGATCGAGCCCCACATCGGGCTCTCTGCTCAGCGGGGAGCCTGCTTCCCCCTCTCTCTCTGCCTGCCTCTCTGCCTACTTGTGATCTCTCTCTGTCAAATAAATAAATAAAATCGTTAAAAAAAAAAAAAAAGCTGATACCAGATACACCACTTGCCCAATGGTGAATTATTGCACCATTTTATATATATTTTGAGGAATACGGTCCTATAATTAATATTTAGATATTTTTGTCCCAATTTGCTTATCTTTCTCTCATCTGAAATAAGAATTCTTGGATCCATAAAACTATTAACTGATAGGCTGTGTGTATTTGTAAAATTATGAAGCAGAAATGTGATGTAGTTTGCATCTCATTAAAAGGCCTGTGGTAAAACATCAGTGGGACCTCAGACCTTTCTTTAAACCATTTGAGGTAACTTCATCTTTTGGTTTAATTAATAACATATAAAGACCTCTGACCTTATGAAATAAACATCTTGAGGAGCAGGTCATCAAAGCAAAAGAACTAAGTGTTCATGTTGGATATATTGACGAAATTTTTCTAAGGCTTAGCTATTAATTTAAAAATCTATATGTTATCTGCTATGGGATATGAACTGGTCTTTGAATGAAATCAGTGAAAAACATCCTTCACGAATGATTTTTAATCCCTGTACTACAACGTGTCTCTTTGTCTGCCCAGTGCTTGTGACATCTTGTTCTGATCTACTGTGACAGCATCTGTTTCTCTGGCACAGTGCTATGTATGTGCTACATTTCTCATTTAGAAGAGTCTCCTGTTAGGAGTCCGGACTTGTTAAGTGCATATGAAGGCCGAAGCTTCTGTGATCATGGTACCCCTCATTCTCATCAGTTAGGATTAGCCCTTATAGTAACAGTTCGTAGTGTGGTACATAAAAGAGTGTGCAAGTGAACTATCTGGAATTCCTTCATGAAGACTGCATGGCAGTCATTTGTGCCTATGACAAATCTGGAGAGCTTTGAATATCCAGTCCCTTAATAGTAGGAAAATGCAACTCGTGTCCTGTTTTGTTCGTTTGTTTTACTGTTGTATTACTTGGGCAGTTTTGTAATTTGGTTTTTGGTTTTTTATTTTGTCTTATAGCAAAGAAGTAAACGAGGAGGTTGGTCCAAAGGAAGAAAGAGGAAGAAACCTCTTCGAGACAGCAATGCACCCAAATCCCCCCTTACAGGCTATGTTCGGTTCATGAACGAGCGTCGAGAACAGCTTCGTGCAAAGAGACCAGAAGTCCCATTTCCAGAAATCACAAGAATGTTAGGCAATGAATGGAGTAAACTGCCTCCTGAGGAAAAACAGGCAATTATTCCTATTCCTGATCCTTTGCTTGGTTTTGATTTTACCTTGAAGACCGCTTCTTTCAGAAAAGCAAAGTGGTTGGATGGTTGTTTCTTCAGTTTTGTCACAGAGTCAAGGAGAACAGAATAGCACGATTCACCATAGCTCTCTTCTCTAGCACAGTGGTTTTTACATGGTTTCAGGGTCTGCTGCAGGGGTACAAGCTGGAGGGACTCTAGGAGCTCCACCCCCCGGCCCCCTGCTAACCAAAAGCAGCTCCGCTTTTATATGATTTATGTGCTGAGAATTCATATAAGAACTGTGTAAAAAGTGATTCAATATTACAGAATTAAGAGATCTATCAATGTAATTTATTCCACTGAATTAAATATAAAGTTGGGACACCTGGGTTGCTCAGTTGTTAAGCGTTTGCCTTTGGCTCAGGTCATGATCCCAGGGTCCTGGGATCGAGCCCTACATTTGGCTCCCTGCTAGGCAGGAAGCCTGCTTCTCCCTCTCCCACTCCCCTCTGCTTGTGTTCCTTCTCTTGCTGTTCCTTTCTCTGTCAAATAAATAAATAAAATCTTAAAAAAAAAAAGTCATGAGTTAAATGAGAAAGAAGGTCATTTGATAAAATTCTGCTGTTCACATAAGATTCTTGTTTAAATTCTTTTAACTAGAGTCCTGGCAGATTTAGCCTACTATGAGAAATAAACCAAGAACTATTTCAATTCTTTCTTTTCTAAGACAGAAACTAACACTATTGCCAGACTGAAACAAATCCATTTGTTAGAAAGTTCAGAGGAATTAAGGACAAGATAGCCACAAATTGGTTGAAATGCCACAAAAGTGGAGCGATTGTAATGATTGTGGGGGTGGCTTGGGGTTAAAAGTTCCCAGCATTTGTAGCACCTACCAGATAGCTATATTTCTTTTATGTCTCATACTCTTTAAAAAGGATTCCAAACAGACTAAAACCAAATTGAAAAATACTCTCGGGAATTAACTGAAATCAGAACATTTCAAGGAGATTATATTAAGTTGCAACTTGAAGCTCTTTGTGGTAGCAAGGAAGTAGAAAGCAATGCATATCATCCCTTGTTTCAGCTGTAATGCATAAAGGGATCCTCAGCTGTACATAGCTGATTACTCTTTTCTTTTTAATTTCTTAATTTCAAAATTAGTACATGTTCATTATTTAAATTTTTTTTAGATGTTACAGAAGTACATAAAGAAAAAAGCAAAAGTAACAGTAGTCCTTTCCAGAGATAACCGCCATTAGGTAGGTAGGACAAGGGTTTTTTGTTTTTAACTTTTTATCTTGAAAAAAATTCAATATGCAGAGTTACAAACACAGAATATGGTACAAAGAACACCCAAATATCCTTTTACCCACATTCATCTGTAGTTAACACGCTGTACCCCATTTCTTCATTTATATGTGCACTCACACCCTCCTGGGCAAGCTTCATGTGTACGTGCACTCATCCTCACACGTGTGCACTCTCTTTCACTCACTGGCATGTGCCTGTATGCTCATGCTTTTTTCCACTGACACGTACATGCTTACACCTGCATGCTCTTGCACTCAGACATACACACACACACACACACACACTTTTTGAAATCATATGAGGGTAAATTATATACTTCATGGCCGTGTATCCCTAAATATTTTAATGTGTGTTTCCCCAAAATAGGCATATTCTCTTACACAACTATAGTTTCATTATCAACTTTACGATTTTACTTTAACACAATAATAATTAGGAGTCAGATCTCTGGATTCCTTTCATCTGGAATGTTCTACAGCCTTTCTTTGTCTTTTATGACAGTGATATTTTTTAAGAATGCAATCCCTCCCTCTTCCTCCGCCTCATTTTTGTTTACTTCTAACCGAACATTCCTCATTTTTTACTTGTCTAATGTTTCCTTATGATTCAGTTGAGATTATGCATTCTTAGAATATTGCATAGGAGGTGCTGTATCCTTCTCCGGGGATCACGTGTGCAGGCACAGTGTCCTTTTATTCCTCATTGGTAATGTTGATTTTGCTCACTTGATAAAGTTTTTTATTCGCCCTTATAATTAATAAGCCATCTGTGGTGAGACATTTTAAGAACGTGCAAATAGTCTGTTCCATATCAGATTTCCCCCTAGATTTAGCATCCATTAATGACTTTTGCTGGATGTAATCTTTACCATGAGGGTTGCAGAACGATAATTTTCCAACTCCAACACTCCCCCTGTATTTACCAGTTGGTGCTTGGCATTCTAACCTAGGTAGGCGCCCTTTTCCTCCCCGCCCTGCCCACATTTATGTATTTGTTACTTATTTATTGTTGGTATATTTCTTTTTTTCCCATTGGCTTATAATTTTATTACTCTACTTCAGTGTTTGAGTACTTAAGTTTTCCCAGATTTAGCCATTTGGGTATCCCCTCCATCTGGCTCTTGTGTAAGACAAGGTTTTTTAACATATCTGTCTCTAGTTTGTGTCCATTTAAAGGCACTGTTTTTATATTTTATTTCTTAAACCTAATTGATGAATGAAAAGGACAAGGCACTAAACAAAATTATCCTAGTAGATCAATGACTTTGTTTAAATAATTAATAACACAAAGTGTGTAGATATAGGCTCTCTCATAATAGTCCATTTTAGGTCCATAGGATGAGGTCATTCCTTTTTATGTTCTTTGTGTCCCCCAGTTTTAGTACTCCACTCTTCTGGCTCTTAAAAGGCCGTTTGATGTATGAGATCATTCTCCGAATGGGTTGGGGATAGAGAAACAAAGTAATATTCCATCCTTTCTCCTGGGAAGACTAAGTGTGCCTATATGGCCTTCAGTCCTCTTAAGGACTCTAGTGGCCATGTGTAGATTAGAGGAATAACTGTAATATCTTCTTGTGAATATTTTATGAGAATGATCTCAATAGAACTTGTCTTCATTAAGTTAGAAAAGGCAATAAATAGTCTAAAGAATCACAATCACCTATTTCTTTTATAATTGAGAGATTGTATTTTATTCTACCCATATGATTTCTTTATTCTCCTTAAACCTTATCCCTTATATACTTTCTTTCCACGTTCCAGTTGTCCTCTGTTGTCTTCAAGGAGTTCACTGATAGTTTACCCATATAAGATCTATTTCTTGAAAATAATTGCACATTTCTTTTCCTAGCGCTACCTTGATGAAGCAGACAGAGATAAGGAGCGTTACATGAAGGAACTGGAGCAGTATCAGAAGACTGAGGCCTACAAGGTCTTCAGTAGGAAAACCCAGGACCGTCAGAAAGGCAAATCTCATAGGCAAGGTACCAGAACCAGAAGGAAGTGTTTTTGTAGTTTGTTGTGCCCAATAGAGTGTCACAAAGCCTGCTGTTAGAGTGATAAATGTAAAAGACAGGTTTCCATCATTTCTCTATTCTGCATTCACTTACAAACAGCACCTTGGAATTTTATTAAAATCACATTGCTCTCATTTAAAAATTTCAGTTGGATTTCCATAGCCGGTATCAAACAATATGACTGGTGTTCCATGACCCTTTTTGGTTGCCTGTGCATTTTTTCTAATTCCCGGTTTAGGCATTTCTGTGCCTTTAAACACATCTGTTGGGGCGCCTGGGTGGCTCAGTGGGTTAAAGCCTCTGCCTTCAGCTCAGGTCATGATGTCACGGTCCTGGGATCGAGCCCCGCATCGGACTCTCTGCTCAGCAGGGAGCCTGCTCCCCCCCCTCCACCACGCCTGCCTGCTTGTGATCTCTCTCTCTGTCAAATAAATAAATAAAATCTTAAAAAAAAAACAAAAAAAAAAACACATCTGTCTACTAAACTCCATACCTGCCATTCTTCAACACTTCTAAGCCTTCATGCACCGTTTCTCCCAGCCCACAGTGACCATCTTCTCATTCATCCATTCATGTTTTCCTGTCCTCGAACAGTACTTAGTGAGCACTGCTGGGATGCATCAGGCTTTCACCTAGGCATTAAAGATGCTACAGTGAACAAGATAGACAAGACCCCAGTCTTCACTGATCCTTTGTCCTCTGTTAAATTTGCTCATCACACCCTTCAAATATTGCTTTAAGCTCCCTTTCTTCAGGAGACATTGCCAAAGAAGCCCCACCCACAGCTAGTCTGTTGTGCAGACAGCCTTGGCTTGCATCTCCTGTCCACTCTCCCACTCTGTTCTCTTCAGAGGTAGGAACTGTGTCTGCTGTTCTCTTGTGTCTGACTGTAACTAACTGTGGTGTGGCACAGTTCATTTCCTTGGGTTTTGTTATTGTTTTGTTTTGTTCTTCATCTTAACAATGTTCTCTTATTCTTTCATATTTTTAGATGCGGCCCGGCAGGCAACTCATGATCATGAGGTAATTCCCTTTCTGTCTACCTATCATGTATCTGTTTAGAATAATATTACTGTTTCTCATGCTATTGGACTTTTTTTTTTTAATGAATAACCGTATATTTCCTATCCCATAATTTGGATGGGGTGAGTTGCTTTTGCTCAAAGATTCTTATTGTATGGCGGACACTTACCATGAGTCTGTCCTTGAACTACTGTCCCTAACTCTAGTCCTTTCTTGTGGTCCAAGAATTTTATTGCCTTGACACGCTAAAGACGGCTGGAATTCGGAGCAAGGTATAGAAATAAGGACCAGCTGAAAGCCATAACTTGATCATAGTTCATCATCCTCAGATACCTCACTCTGACTCTCAGAAACTTGTGGTTTAGGGAATCCAACATTCAGTTAAAATGAACTATTCAACTGCAGTGTCAGCAGAGCACAAGTGACAGTATCTTGGTTTCTACCTCACTGGCATTTACTTATTTACTGGCCTTTTCCCCTCCATTTGGTTTAGCCTATCACCCATAGGATTTAGGCATGTGTGTCTTGACTATGCGGCAAAGAGAGCTTTAAATATATATGTAGCCCAGGGGGGCACCTGGGTGGCTCAGTGGGTTAAGCCTCTGCCTTCGGCTCGGGTAGTGATCTCGGGGTCCTGGGATCGAGCCCCACATCGGGCTCTCTGCTCTGCGGGGAGCCTGCTTCCTCCTCTCTCTCTCTGCCTGCCTCTCTGCCTACTCATGATCTCTGTCTATCAAGTGAATAAATAATTAAAAAAATAAATAAATAAATAAATATATATGTAGCCCAAGGTTCACATGTGGTTGTAAGAAAATAAACTTTTTTGGTATCCACACTTTAAAATGCTCAGTGACTTTCTGTCACTTTCCAAATCCCATTCAGCTCAGCGGTCTGAGTCTTCTGTAATTAAGTCCCAACTTCCTTTCCAAACACCTTAACTCTCACATTTCCCGTGTATATCTATGTACTTAAAAACCTGTACTGCTTGGGCGCCTGGGTGGCTCAGATGGTTATCCGTCTGCCTTCTCAGGTCATCATCTCCAGGTCCAGGGATTGAGCCCCATGTCCAGCTTCTAGCTCAGCAGGGAGTCTGCTTCCTGCCTCTCCCTCTCCCTCTGCTTGTGCGCTCTCTCTCTCTCTCTCTCTCAAATGAATGAATAAAATCTTTTTTAAAAAGAAAATAAAAACCCTTCCTGCTCATTCTCTTCCACATGCCCCATCCACTTCTGCCTCGTTCCTGCATTCCTATTCTTTCTTTCACAAAAATACTTTTCTCTCTCACTCATTTTTTCCACTACCCTCCCCCATTATCCTGTTCTGCCTCACTGACTTCTAGCCATCCATCAAGCCCTGTTTCAAGTTCCATTTCCTCCTTCAAGCTTTTCCTGTGTCCTCCAGCTTCCTTTAACCCTCGCAGCTCTCTGTGTTTTCCATACATACTTAGCTGATGTAGCTAAGGTGTTGAGGTTATTCAAGTCCTTCTGTTATTCACACTCTTGGGTTGTAATCTTCTGGAAAGAAGTATGATCTAGTTTCCATCTTGTACTGCCCCATACCACCTAGCATGACGCACTTGCATTGGGAAGTGTTCCATAAATATTTATTTTTACACAAAACCCATTTGTTGAAATACCAGTGGAAATTTACAGAAAAGAATTTTCTTATGTACTCTTGTGAGCATTTCGTTTTAAGAAATAATTTCTTCAAAATAATAACTAATTTATCTTTGACCTCTAGTTCTCATACATACTTAAGCGTTGGTGACCTTGAAAACAGAGAGAAAACTTTTAGGTTCACAAGTTAAGTAGATTTATTACAATCCATGAATTAGAAAATAAGAAGCAAATAAAAGCCTTTTATTCTTCAAATAAATCCTATGTAAATGTAGATATATGACCTGCGCTCTAATTAGGGTGAAATATTACGATTTTTTTTTACTTAAGAAACTGTATATATACTTTATATATATAAAATCCTAACTGAATAGTGTTGCAAGCTTTCCATATTGCCAGATACTTGTATAATTACTTATTTCTCCTTTTATTTGTCTGTGCTCACCTACCAATATCATGAGATTTCCATACTTCTTTTTTCCCTTATTATGTATCCTTTATAACTTCTCTGTCCTTAATGGTTACAAAAGAGAACTTGGACAATAATCTAAAACATTAGATCTCACACTTTCTAGTCAACAACTAACTCCTCTCATCACTGTGAATTTTGTTGGCCTAATTGTATGTGGCATTGTGTCTTTAGTAAGGCCGATAGTTTTAGTCAGGAAAGATTTGGTAGATTTACTCAGTCACAGAAGCTGCTGCTGATGATTTGAGAAATGAAGCTTTTTATTAAATGAGGCTTTTTATTTATTAAATGAAGCTTCTTATTTTTATTTACATGATTTCACCTGGTATGAATTTCTGTGATTTATGAAAAGGAATCAGTCTCCATGTGATTTCCCTGTCTTAGGATCAGACACATGTTAAAGGAAAACAAGGAGAGAGTAGACGAAGTAGTTCCTCAAATGTGTATACAGTAGGCTGTGTAAATCTGTCGGTTGCTCTCCCCACACCAGGTTAAAGTCTCTTAACAAGGTTATTGACCCAATTAATGTCTCTCACTTTATCAGTTTTCATTTTTCGTTGATTACAGTCTTTCCTAAACTAGGCAGTTTCAAAACAATTGCAGTAAAAAAAGAACTGGTTGGAGTTTTTAAATGTAGTTACACAGTGATTTCCTTACATATACTTTCTTAGCATAATGGTTCAGAAAAGTAAGAAAGCACCACGAGTGAAAAGCAGCCACAGGGAAGCCCATGGAAAGGAGAAACTGAATCAGACCTCAAAGATGCCCCAGGTTTTGTGGGGGACACCTGGAGGTGGGTGAAATGGCTTGAGCAGAGTTATGAGTAAGTTAATAAAAGAGCTAGTATCTCACAAAATACCTGAAACATCATAGATTCTAAGTACGTGCTTATTTCCCTTTATTTATCCTATTACGAGTAAAATGACAAGTGTAGTAGAATAGTGTTCCAGCTCACTTCAGAAATACTAAGAACGTCAGAAATTCTCTGAACTAACCACCCCACCCCACCCGCCCCCCATTTTATGGGTAAGAAGAGTGATTTGCCCAAGACAGGAAAGAATTTTCACAGAATCACTTAATGAATTAGAGGCACAGGTATGAGAGAAATGCAGGCCTCAGTATCTCAGTCTAGCATTCTTGGCCACACCTGCCACACTATGTGGCACACACTGGTGTTGCAAGTGAAAATGGGCCTGGTTGCTGGGGATGTCACCAAATTTGTTGCCAGTTAAAACAAATTCTATCATTTGTATACAGAAAAGAAACCTGTCACATTCCTAACTAGAACTTGGATTCCGAAGACATTGTTACAACAGCAGGTGCTGGCAAGTGCGTGCCAGAGGTGCAGAAACGCTGACCTGAGAGCCACTGGAGTGTTGCGCGCAGCAGTGGGGCAGTCCGCCTAGTACACAGGATTGAGAGTGTTCCCTAAAGTAAAGGGCACTTGAGAGAAGCGTGTCACATTCTATGAAATTCTGGCCCTGAACCTAGATCACAGCAAAATAGGTTCTGTTCAGAAGAGCCTCTGTTCTCTTACCCTCCACTCCATGTATAGAATGAAAAACCAAAGTGAAGAGCGTTTTTGCTCCTCTCAGATCAAAAGGCAGCCCTCCAGATACAGGAGTCAACTAGCGTTACTCTCAAGAAACATCCCGCGTGAGGACCAAGATAGAAACAATAATTCTGTTTCTCCTTTAATTTATGAGAAATGACAAAATGACACTCAGCCTGAACAAATTAGACCCTTTCGATGAAGAGGTAATGAAATCCTTATGATTTTAATCCCTTGAGCGATCCTTGGAATAGCTTAAGTGTATCCGAGCCCCCAGGAGGATCCTCTCCATTCCGAGTAATGTACTCAGTAATGGGAGAGTGCTGATGGTTTTTATTACCACTCTTCCGTTAAGTAGAATTTCTGTTGCCTTTCAGAGACTGAACCGTTTCGTTTAATTGCTTTCGTGTTTCTTATTTTGCACTCTAAGAATTTGTACCAAGGGGCAGTGTGTTAATACACCTACGAGGTACTGTGCTCTGCGCTTATGCAGTTAGCTTGGTTTGGGCCACTCTGGTGAAGAGGAGAAGAGAATTACCAATCCAATGAGAGTCAGGGGACTTGGAGAGGGCTCTTGGTACCACGGTAATGGGAGCCAAGCATCCCACCCTACCCTTCTCAGCGGCGGATATTCAGACCTGTGGCTAGGGCACTGATCTCATATGAGCCTGTGCGGTTAAGTAGGAGACTGAAAAAGGTAGGATGATAAAGTCTAAGACTAGACAAGGTCATTTGTGGACTTCTGTTACACTTTGTTTGTGTTGGAATTGTATGTCATAAGTGTTCTGTTTTCCGGTAGCAACCCAGCAACAGGGTTAAAGCGTTCGTAAGCCTGCAGAGTCGAGAGAAAGCCACCGTGAAATATGTCTAGGATCCCTTCTGGCACCAGCTTCCCTTGCCCATACTTTAGTTCTGTTTCAAACCACTAGGAACTAGCCCCAGGTAGAGCTTTACATGTCGAAATGGGGGCTTTCACTGATAATTTTATTGTTTATTTTTAAATTGTTTAAATTATTTTTAAGTTGAAGTTTTGCTTGCCTTGTTTAAAGATAAAAATTGAGTGCTCTGAAAGACTTAACATCTTAGCTGCCTCTCTTGATCAGCTGCCATTGGCAGGCTGTTCACACAGCCCAGCCCACTGACAAGGCAGACGCCAGTATGAAAACAGGAGCTTGGCCATCAGAATCCCCTTACAGACTGTTAACTGCTTAGCTTTCTTCTGGGCACCAGATCATATTTGTGTTCAAAGTTAAGAGACTAGTGGTGGCAAGAGTAGGAAAGATATTCTATCTCTGGCTTTAAACATATTTTTTTAGCAGTGCCTTTAGATTTTTTTTTTAACTGTTCTTTATGTTAGAAGGGTTTTAGAATCTTCAAATTTCACTAATGATTTCTTCGGTGTTCATTTCCCACTATTGTCTTTACCACCTTATATTATGCAAGATTTTAAACACTGTGCCTGTACACTTAGGATTTATATTTCTAATGCTTTCAGATTCAGATTCACTATAGAAATGGCAGCCAAAGCATCTTGAAAGTGACTTTATCCTTAAGGGTCATCATGGGATATATTTTACAGTAATTTTGTGAGGCCTTATTTTTTAAATTTTATTTTTAAATTCCCCAAATTGGTGAATTAATTTTAGCCTTTGTTATTTTCTATCTCACATAATCCCTCGCTGTTCTCATTTTTAGAGCCTACTTATTTCTAACTTCTTGATTTTGTTTTGTTTTGTTTTTCCCTGTGTTTGAAGAAAATCTGAAATGTCCCCAATTGTAGGCTGCCCCTCAAGTAAGTGAGGCAGTAGTACCAATAGAATGCCATTGTTAGTGCTCGTGGTTGGCAGAGTTCTTACTGTCCATTCTGCAAACTTAGAATGGACAGCCCTATCTCAAAGCATTTTACATGCATAACCAACAGAAGCAACTGAAAAAAACACCTAGAAATTCCCTTTTTCTATTCCTGCCTCAACCACTTGCACAGCTGTATACCGTTGACTGTTCAAAGCACATAGTAGAGAAATGGCTTCCATATTCTCCATTAGGGAAATTTATGTAGAGTTGTTTTTTTTTTTTTTCTTAAGATTTTTATCTATCTGTGAAAGAGAAAAAGAGCACGAGCACAGGGGTACAAGCAGAGGGAGAGGGACAAGCAGACTCTGCACTGAGTGCCAAGCCTAACTCGGGGTTTGATCTCAGGACCCAGAGATCATAACCTGAGCCGAAATCAAGAGCTGGATGTTCAACTGACTGAGCCATCCAGGCACCCCTATGTAAGTTTGTTTTAAGATTTCTCATTGCACAACAATTGTGCACCTCAGAGAACTGAATACTTAACATGCTTGAGCTCTTTAAAGGTTCATTCCAGTTAAAAGGTGAATACATTTCCCTCACACCTCCACCTGAACTGAGTCCTGCTCACCCTACTGTTTCTGTAAGGAACATATGGCCTTCGGGCTTTACCTATTCAGTTTAGCTTCTGTTTAAGAATTAGCTGTTTTGGGGGAGCCTGGGTGGCTCAGTCATTAAGTGTCTACCTTGGGCTCAGGTCATGATCCCAGGGTCCTGGGATTGAGCTCCCCTCCTCCTTGGGGAGCCTGGTTCTCCCTCTCCCTTTGCTGCTTCCCCTGTTTGTGCGTGCTCTCTCTCTGTCAAATAAGTAAATAAAATCTAAAAAAAAAAAAGTTACCTGTTTTATAGGGTGCCTGTGTAGCTCAGTTGTTGGAGCATAAGGCTCTTGACCTTAGGGTCATGAGTTTGAGCCCCACATTGGGCTTAGAGATTACTTTAAAGAAGCAAAAAAAAAAAAGGAATTCACACTTTTGTGAAAACACTTATTTGGAAGGATATATCCACCCCTATGTGTACTGCAGCATTATTTACAATAGCCAAGATATGGAAGCAACCCAACTATTCATCAATAGATGAACGGATAAAGAATATCCACACAGGGGCGCCTGGGTGCTTCAGTCGTTAAGCATCTGCCTTCAGCTCGGGTCATGATCCCAGGGTCCTGGGATCGAGCCCCACATCAGGCTCTCTGCTCAGCAGGAAGCCTGCTTCTTCCTCTCCCACTCCCCCTGCTTGTGTTCTCTATGTCACTGTGTCTCTCTCTGTCAAATAATAAATAAAATCTTTTGGGGCGCCTGGGTGGCTCAGTGGGTTAAGCCTCTGCCTTCGGCTCAGGTCATGATCTCAGGGTCCGGGGATCAAGTCCCGCATCAGGCTCTCTGCTAGGCAGGGAGCCTGCCTCCTCCTCTCTCTCTCTCTGCCTCCTTGTGTTCTCTCTCTGTCAAATAAATAAATAAAATCTTTAAAAATAATAATAATAAATAAATAAATAAAATCTTTTTAAAAATTTAAAAAAGAAGATATACACACATACATATACACATGCATATGGTGGAATATTACTTAGCCATAAAAAATAATGGAATTTTGCTTTATGTGACAACCCATATGGACCTAGAGAGTATTATGCTAAGTAAAAATAAGTCAGAGAAAGACAAATACCATATGATCTCATTTATACATGGAATCTTAAAAAAAAGAAAAGGAAAGACAAGAATAGACAAAAAGCAGAAACAGACCCCATAGATATAGAGAATAAACTGGTGGTTGCAAGAGGGATGGGGACAGAGGGATAGGCAAAGTGGCTGAAGGGCAGTGAGAGGTACAATCTTCCAGTTATGGGATGAGTAAGTCACAGGGATAAAAGGTACAGCCTAGGGAATATAGTCAGTGCTATTGCAATGGCATTGCGTGGTGATGGATGGTAGCTACTCTTTGGTGGGCACAGCAGAATGTACAGACTTGTGGAATTACTACATTGTACATCTGATATTAATGTAACATTGTGTGTCAACTCTACTTCAGTAAAAGAGAAAAGAGGGGAAAAGAATTAACTGGGTGCCTGGGTGGCTCAGTCAGTTAAGCTTCTTCCTTCAGCTCAAGTCATGACCTCAGGGTCCTGGGATCCAACCCTGCATCGGGCTCCCTGCTCAGTGGGGCATCTGCTTCTCCCTCTTGCTCTGCTTGCTCTCCCACTTTCTCTTAAATAAATAAAGAAAATAAAGAAAAATAATAAAGAAAATTTTCTTTAAAAAATAATACAAAGAAATAAAAATCTTTAAAAAGAAAAAAAAAAGAATTAACTGTTTTGTCACTCTTGATTTACAGAAAGAAACAGAGGTAAAGGAACGGTCTGTTTTTGACATTCCTATATTTACAGAGGAATTCCTGAACCACAGCAAAGGTAATTACCAAAGTATCATTTTGTGTTCCTCAGGTTTGTGACAGGGGCTTTCATTCTCAGGAGGGATTCGTTGCTCAGAAGCAGCGGTAGTGATATTCTTGACCCTAGGACTGGTCTGGAGGGAGAAAACTCTTTCTGTTTCACTCTGTAGTAGGGGTAGCTACTCAAAAACCAGTGAGGGAAAGCCAGGCCAGTTTTGTCAAAGCTACTTTAGTCTCTGGATCAAAGGAAATAAATGTGCATCACTAATTCAGTTGCTTTCAGACTCTTAGCCTGAAACCCTTTGTATAAACAAAAGCTTACATGGGCATCCAGAATATAAAATAAGGAAGAGCAAAGCTGACCCCATTGCAGTAGAGATGGAGACCCACAGCTGTGCTTGCAGTCTCCCAGGATCCCCCTGTGAAAGCCCCTCAGGGTTCTTCTTGCACAGTTTTTTTAAAAAACAAAATAAACAGAAATACCGAGAATTGCAACTGTTCCTTGCAATCTTAAGTAGGAATATGACGAGCTTTAAGAATTAAAATAGCTCTGGGGAACCAGGCATTTTATTGCTGAAATTGCTATCTGGAAGGCTCTAATGAGACTAGGGAGTTGAGGTGGGGTAGCTAATTAGAGACAACTGAGCAGAACTTCCTTGTAAGAGTCTTCGGGAATCCTCAGAGACTCCAAGTGCTCCATGTGCCCTGTGTGGGCGTGTGTCCTCAGCTCGGGAGGCAGAGCTCCGCCAGCTTCGGAAATCCAACATGGAGTTCGAGGAGAGGAATGCAGCCCTGCAGAAGCACGTGGAGAGCATGCGCACCGCAGTGGAGAAGCTGGAGGTGGATGTGATCCAGGAGCGGAGCCGCAACACCGTCCTACAGCAGCACCTGGAGACCCTGCGGCAGGTGTTGACCAGCAGCTTTGCCAGCATGCCCTTGCCTGGTAACGTCACCCTTACCTGGGCACTTCCGTGATGAGGGAGGGAGCAGGTGCTGTCTTGTGTTGGTATCAGTGGGGTGAGGTCTCCCCACCCGGAAGAAAATCAATAGAATAAGGGTTTTTGTTCACTCAGAGGTTGCTGTGGGTCTTGTAACAGTATCTCAGTATTGGCTATAGTCATCCAAAATCTCAGGCTCTCCGGCCATTTAAATTTTTCTCCAATTATATTTTCATGTAATTTATTTTCCTTTCTATTAAGCTTAATTTGATATTCAGAATAATGGAAGCTGAGTAATAAATCCTGAGTAGAGCATTTTTCTTATACATGTCTGCTCGCTTTGTAGTTTTGTTTTAATGGGAAGAAAGAGGAAAACAAACACTAGTATTTTTTTATATCCTCTTTCCTGTGAAGGATAATCACAGCAGAAAGCTGGAAGAGTCTCTAACTTCTTGTTATATACAGCTACTGGTATATACGGTAGAACAACTATATAGCCCGTCTTTTTATTCAGGCTATGTGGATTAAGTTCATTTCTTTGAGGTCTCAGAGTCTCTCCTCTGAAATGAAAATCTTTTCTGTGGAGCAGACCAAGACCCCACACTTACTGTGGAGTCACTTAAGTGTGCTGTGGTTGAACTGAATAGGGAGGATTTTCTTTCTTTCTCTCCTTATCTCACTTCAGGAAGTGGAGAGACACCTACCGTGGACACCATTGACTCCTATATGAACAGACTGCACAGTATTATTTTAGCTAATCCCCAAGACAATGAAAACTTCATAGCTACAGTTCGAGAAGTTGTGAACAGGCTTGATCGTTAGGGAATGGTGAGTGCTCCTGACGCAATACGTATGTGCCAACACGTCATCCCAAATAAGGCAGTAGGCTTTCTCAGAGCTACTAAAACCCTGGCAATACATCAAATAAATGAGTTGGAGACTTGATTGAAACTACTGTTACATGGTTACTAAATATAGGAAATAATGTCAGAATAGAGTTCTTTCTCATGCCTGCCTCAGCATGATTTAATGGAAAGAGCATGATTTTTTTGTGGTTGAACCTCCATTCCAGCTTTGTTAGCTAGTAGCTGTATTCTCCGGTGTTAGTTTCCCGAAGGGTTTGGAAGAGTGAGTGAGAAGCTTA
Source organism: Martes martes (assembly GCF_963455335.1). Lineage (NCBI taxonomy): Eukaryota > Metazoa > Chordata > Mammalia > Carnivora > Mustelidae > Martes > Martes martes. The sequence goes on from NC_137894.1 coordinate 29,577,179, forward strand.
GAGGAAATCACCCCCAAAACAGCGCTTAGAACAAATAAGTATCACTTAATTGTTAAGCTTCCTTTTCCCTGGAAAATACTAATGATCACTTACAGCAGCAGTCAGTGAGACATCGCATGTATGTAGACCTGCGTAAGAAGCTTTTCATTCAGCACTCAATATCAGAGTAACTGTTGTATGTTAGATGTCACTGTGGACTATCCTTACAGTGAAACAGCTATTGCCTGTTTAAAGAGATTTAGACTTTTTAAAAAGGGGGAAGGAGGGCTCCTGGCTGGCTGAGTCAGAAAAGCACACAACCCTTGATCTTGGGGTCATGAGCTCCAGCCCCACTATGGGCCCAGAGATTCCTTAAATAAAATAAAAAATGAAAAGACTTTAAATCGATTTAAATTCTCAGTAGGCAAAAAAGAGAGGAGAGAGAAAATAAGCCTTCTAAAATATTTTCAACAAATGACTAGTAGCATGTGTATGTCCTCTTAGAAAAGGAAAAAAAGTACATTTCCAGAAAGTCTCTGACCATATAAACTTCTTGGTGCTAATGGTAGTCATCAGGTGTCATTTCTTAAATAGAACTCGTATGTATTCACCTAAATTCCTAGAGCTAGTGCGCCCTGTAGTATGCCATCCCGCAGAATTGACGTCCCTTTGGTCTGCAGCAGACTTATAAACTGTGGAAGTCCTAAGACCATATGGTGAGGTGGCCATGTATGGGTAGAAAGACAAAAGTGGACAGCAGGATATGCTCCTTACAATGGCCAGTCATGGATTTGAATCTTTATTTATTTGTCCTGCAGGTACCTAAGCACACTCATAGACATATTCATATTCTAGCATGGTTTGGACCTTGAGCAAAATATATAAGAATAAATAAAACCCATGACTTTGTCTAATGAGGCAACATCTGCGAGCAGAGACAAAAAGCAGGAGTCTCTCCTTGGCCATCCCACTGGATGGTAACTGCAAAACAATTCATTATACTTTAGCCTCAGCCATGCTCTGATGGGGAAAGGATTACCGTCCTTCTACTGGGTAGCCAGATGGAACAGCCCGTACTTCTAAGAGATGGCTGGACTGCCTACAGAATAAAGAAATGGCATTACTGCTGCTGTTTATGAAAGGAACAGCTTGTAAATCTAGGCCTGGGATTTTCAGGAGCTCATCATCTTTCTCATTTTCACACAGTGTTTTCAATTAGCACTCTTGTAGACTTGAAAAGAGAGAGCCGGGAGAAACTGTGGAAGATTGTGAAAGAACACAGTAATTGATAACATGGTGTCTCCTCACGTAGGTATAGGGCAGTTATTACAAGTTTTGAGGCAAAAGTGGTTTTCTATTTTGAGCGTTTTGCCGGTAAGACTCTCCTCGAGCTTTGCCTATCTCAGGATATGAACTGCAGTATCGGCTTTCAGAGGTGTCGTGGAAAACCTAGAATGTTACCATTATCCTTGGTTTTAATCTATGTTTTGCTTTTGGAAAACAGAAATACCTGAAATGTGAACCGATTTTATTACTTCAGATTCTTACAGTCTAGTCATGCAAGCATAACTAAGAGTAGGTAGTTCCCCACACCCCTCGAAACTGTCAAATGAAACAATTATGAAGACTGTGATTAATACTGGCTTGGCCTCATTATACAAATATGTGCAGACAGCTATGCCTGATGTCCCCAGCATTCGTGGTGCAATTAATTACTCTGACGTGAGCTTGGCCAAGTTTTCATCCACTGTCAGGAGCCAATGAGTGAAGGGAAGGCAGTGTTCTACAGTTTTGGGGAGCGTATTAGAGCTGGAAGGAACCTTCAGAAATCCCAGCATTTTACATAGGAAGAAACTGGGTCCCGAAGAGGTGAAATTTCTTGTCTGAAAAATATCTAAGTAGATGAGTACAGAATCCAGGACAAGAACATGTGTACCTAAATTGTGGTTCCGTGAGGTTTCTAAAACATTGCTATAAGGAGTGGGGGCAGGTATAAGGGGAAGACACTATAAAAAGCCTTGGAATGTGAGCATTAAGGTAAATAGGAAGCAAATAGAAAAACTTACAATCCAGTAATTGTAATGTTATAAAATTTTGGTCAACCCATTTAAAAATCATTTTTATGGACATACAATGAAAGACTTGCCCCAGCTGTCACCTTTCTCTGTGTCTTACTGGTACCTAGAAAAAAAGTAGGGCTGGGAGGAAGCCTTGGGGCAGTTTCACACTGAGAGGTGACCAACGTCACATAAACTGTCAAAATCCATATGTTACTTGATTTCAGTTTAACCAAATGAAAAATATTCAGCTCTTTGAGGAAAAAAAAAACAACAACCCTTTCTTATGCGATTGCATTTAGCAATGTAAGAAAATGTATTGATCCCCTGCACACAATACATTTCTATATACATGCCAAGATTTTTAGATTTATGCTTGAAGAAAATTGGTTTTGATTGATTATACATTCTTTGGACTAAAGTGGAGTACTAATTTTCCATCATCCGATTTGGCCCCGATGGTTGCTTTTCTGTGTTGGGCTGACGATTTTCCTACCTCCCTATTGTTGCTGAACTGGAGCTGGGCCATGTTTCATTGAAATGTTATCTAAAACATCTCAGTGAGCTTGTCTGTTTGCAGCTTTATGAGCTCTTTTGTCTACACGCACCCTGCTTCTCACCTCAACCCTACTAGAAATAGAACAAAGCTTTTTTTTTTTTTAAACCGAGAGCCCTAACCTTTCTGATCAGTGCTTATTACCTTTTTGGTGTCTTCATTGTTTTTCTCCCTCCCAATCCTACAGGTCTTAGAGCTCCATGACGTTCTGTAAGTGGTTTTACTTGTGAGGAATGAGAAGCCATCCATGGAAATACGAACTGAGTGGAGGCAGAGAGGGGGTACAGACTGCTCTGCTTGGGAAAGAACTATCAGTTAGGAGTTTAATGCCTTCGCCCCGGGAAGCCATAGGAGAGAGCAGCTAGAGGAACATGGATGCGCACTTCCTGTGGGACCGTCCTTGCGCAGCTTTGAAAGTGTACAGCCCTTCTCCCGGGTCTCCGGTTTCCTGGCATCTGCATTTCTTTCTGATAAAGTGGGTCTGCATAGATTCTGCCGACCAGCCGCCCTGACCCTGCCCTCTCCTGCAGCAGGAAGGAAGCCTTCTCACTGCTTCGCTTCACACGGGACCCTTTTCTCAGTGGCTCCGGTTTTCTTACCTGTCACGTTATTTTTTTTTTTTTAGTACCTTTGGGGGTGATGTTTTATTTCCTTCTCCCCCTTCAGGTTCGACATCTCCATTTTCTGACCTCTGGGCTCTGTTGCTCAGCAGGGCTCGGAAGCAGAGCTCCTCTCATTGGACAGGCCCAGGCTTCTCCCATCGTTGTCCTGCTGTGACTCCAAAGAAAGGAGCTTCTTGTCGACAGTGCCCTGTGGAGCAAGGCTGTGTTTCCTACCCCACACGGTGCTCAGTGGGTGCCAGCCCTCACCAAGGCTTTGTGATTGCTGCCCTGAAGGAGAATGCTCTTCCCTTCCTCCTTGCTACTGCCTGCTGTTTCCTAAGCACTGCTCCTGCACAGGCACAGTCTGGTCCCAGCCCCAGCAAGGCTCTTCTCTTCCCATCTGTTGGCAGTGTCTTATGGAGCATTTTAGCTAAGGAAAAGGTCATTGGCAAACAGGAGAAAACGGGAAAAGTAGTTTATCATTTGGCGTTAAAAACCCAAAGTTTATCATGAGTGAGAACTGAGGGAATCCCTGTATGCTTTAGGTACAAGGATAGGGACGGGTGGAAATGTTCAAAATCGTCTCTTGAGCTAATAAGCAAGGGCACAGAGGAATTTGTCTTCCCTCTGTAGCCACAACTGCAAAATCTACGTCAAAAGGACAGGCTTCCCTTCCTTTTCCCCTCTTAGGAAGTGATTTTTTTTTTTTTTTTTAAACACCAAAAGGGAAGACAGCCTTCTGATTCTCACCTCAGGGTTTTGCTGTGTTGTGTTTTGTTGCTCTAGAGCGCAAGGCTGACAGTTGCAGCTGAGATCCTTGGAACCAAAGTGGCGCATGCTGAGCCCATTGTCTAGGCACCACGCCACTGAAGCAGGTGGAAGTGTGTCCCCCTCACAATCTGCTCATGAGCCAGGGTACAAGCCAGAAACCCCCTGTCGGGTTGCTGCACCATCCTGTCTTCTCAGCATCTCCTTACCTGATTTCTTTATTATCCCAAAGGAAATAAAATAACAACAAAAACAACCTTGTTAAAAAAATGTCATGTGAGCACACGTCAAATTTCCACGCACTGAAGCCCACACACAACTGCCTGGTGGTTTCTTAGAATAAGAGCCCATCTCTCTGTCGCTGTAAGCCTAGCCTGCTTTGTTCTGTGTTTTCCTGTGTTCCTGCCCTCACCTGCTGTTCCTGTCACTTCCCTCGGCCTCCCTGCGTGCTCAGTCCAAGCTAGAATAGCCTGTGTGTGGCAGAAGGACAGCCAAGCCAGTTCTGGAAGTTTGTATCTGCCTTTCTGCCAGACACTTTGTCTCCTTTTTCTTTCCTCCTCGTATTTCTCTCTGTTTCTCCTTCGTGTCCGTTTTGTGCACCTTTGTTAGCAGCACTGTTGACCAGGAAAGGCTGTAACTTGGTCCAAAGATTATCATTCTCCAGACTCTGGCAAGGACATCTGACATTGACTTGAGACATTTGCATATTCAGGAATGCCCCAGATCTTGCCTACACTCTGAAACCATTTTCACAAAATACGCAGCCTGCTTTTAAAATCCTGCCTCTCCCAGTAGCTACACACCTGACTCTGGTGGCTGGGATTCAGCCGCCACAAAACTCCAATTCTGTAAAGCAGGTCTGTGTTGTTCAACCAGGAGGTGGTGAGTGAGGTTACGGGCTAACGCAGTACCTAATTCATGTTCCCCAATAAACTTGTAGGTATTCTAGCACAAGTATAGGTTCTTCTCCAGAAATAACTTGTTGCCTATTCAGTGTTACAGATCTCTTTTATTCTTTCATTAAAACACAAGGAGCAGCTGAGGAAAGTAAGACAAAGTGTTTTATTTCTGACAACATGAAATTTTAGGGGAAAAAAATTGTGTATATGTGTTTGGAACTGTTGAAATGCCAAGTTTTCTGTACAAATGTTTTTGTAATTGAACTTTTAGATTTTCTTTGTTTTTGAAGAAGTTGATATGCTTGCTTGACACTTGCCTCATTAAAACTTTTCTATGTTGAATCCACCTCATTCAATTTTCCCTGCATTGTAATTGGAAAAAAAAAAAAAGTCCTACCTCTGCCTTTTCATCTTAAAGACTTTGTCAACTCCACATTAATCATCAAGACTGTTATGCTTTTAAAACATTAACACATTCATTTTGCTAATTGCTTATTCAAAATGTGTCTTAGCCTGTTTGAGAGTTCAACTCTTTTAATGTATGTTGTAACAATACAGTGAGTTGTAATTCATTTTAATGTAGCAGTAGTGTTCTGGAGGCTACGTGAAAGAAATCTGATGTTGTTCCTTTTGACAGAAGAGATTACTTGTCCTTGGATGCTTGCTTTTAAAAATAACCACTACTTAACCAATCAAAATCATTTTTAAAGGAAAAACTGTCACCTCTTTCCACCATGCTTTTAAAATCCTGGGGGCGAGAAAATCTGGCTTTCAAAGCCTGCTGCTCTCCGAGGAGCCAGTGGTGTTGCACTGGGCAAAACTTGCTTTGCTCCAGCTCCAGTTTCCTCTTCTGACAGAGCACATGCCTCACAGCTCTCTTACGCTGTTGTTAGAAAGCTAGAATTAGGGAACAGAAGTGACTGTGCTTTGGAGGACACAAAGACTTGGTTCCATGAGTGTGGAGAATTACTGAGCCAACTCAGTTAGGATGGGGCTTGACTCTATGTTTAACAGAAACCCAGATCAGCAGAAACTTGAACAAGAAATGTGTCTCTGTCATGGAAGAGTATTCCGAAGGTTGGCAGTCCAAGGCCAGTGTAATGGCTCCTGTCTGCACCACAACATGGTTCCTTTCTCAGGGTCACCCCGTGGTCCAGAATAGCCTCTTGACCATCAGCTGTCATTTGAAATACCAGGCAGCATGAAGAAGAAAAGAGGGCGAGGACAGCATGGGCAAACCCAGCTGAGTCAGCACCCTTTAAAGAGTCTTCCTGGAAATCACACTCAGCGTTTCCAGGACTCCGTCACGTGACAGCAGCTCGCTATAAAGGAGGCCGAGAAATGTCACCTTTCCTTGGGCATTACTTCCCCCAACGATGTGTGAGTTACAGTCACTGAAGAAGGGGAGAGAATACAGAGTAAGCAATTAACAGATACGCGTTAACGCCGTGCACGCACCAAAGCCAGCCCTGCTCTGTCAGCGAGCAGGGTGCCTTACACTGCCTTTGCCTCTTGGGCATCTGAGAATTGGTCCTCTACTTACTTGGGACCCCGCCCCAACCCCCCACCACCAAATAGCGAAAAAGCCAAGACCTAGCTTCAGTCTGAGTTTGCCTTTCCTGTTCCCACCTTAGCTTCTCCCAAACCCCTCGACAGCTGGTGGCCAGTCCTGTTTGGTAAAAGTCAACATAAACAGGTGGTATTATTTCCCCCACTTGTTTGTTCCCTTTCTCGAACTGCTCGGCATCTGCTGGATTAAAACAACACCAGGATAAACTTTCCCTGAGGGTGGGGGAATTGAAGCATTGCTTGGCAGAAAAGCTCATAGCTACTTCCTGCCCTCCCAAAGAATTTCCTCCCTTGCAACTGAGAGTTCCCAGCCAAGGGCTTTTTCTTTGTTTCATTTATTTGCCTTTTGACACATACCCTGCCCTCAGAATATCTATAGAAATAAACGCTAGCTCATGTGCCAACTGTGGACTGAGAGAGCAGGTAAAGTGTCAGTGTCCATTCATTTCATCCAGAAACCATTTCATTGTGGTTTTCACAGGAACGTGTGTCTACGGGGGGAAGCTGCTTAAAAAGTTCTAACATGGGGCACCTTGTATTAAGAGCTTTGATGCAGGTAAATAATTTTGGGAGAGTGAAAGAAGTGCTTGGATCTCACCGGACAAGAGATGATTCTTCCGTGATGGCAAGAAGGTTGGCAGTGGGGAGTGGATCTGAGCCTTGAGGGATCTGCATCTTAACTAATAAAACCCTTATCTGAAACATAAATATAAAAGTCTAGCTGATAACCATCAAAGAGTTTCTCTGGTAGAGGTTGAGAGAGCCGGACGATAAGAGTGGCTGGATTCATTGTAACTTAGATGAATGGTTTTCAAAGTGTGCTTTTGACTTATTAATAGGCCATTAAATCAAGTCAGTCAAAAACTTTTTTTTTTTTTTTTTAATAAAATGAACAGAGGGGCGCCTGGGTGGTACAGTCTGTTAAGCGTCCAGCTCTTGATGTCAGCTCAGGTCTCAATCTCAGGGTTATTGAGTTCAATTAAAAATTAATTAGTTAATTAAAATGAAGAGAAACTGTCAGAATATGTATACTAAGGGTAAGTATAATTTTGCAAAACTTTTTTTCCCACTTTAGTTCATACACATGTGCTAGGTTAGAATGTAAAATATGTTTCCTACCGACCGGTCAAAATAAAGACAGAGACCTTGACATTTCACTACCTCTGAAATTGGATGGACTCGCTGAGTTCTAGTTTGCTGGGCTCTGCAGTTTTCTACTGCGTGACCTTGGGCAAGTTGCTTAAATGAGTCTGTTTTCTTACCTGTTACACAGAGATATTTATAGTTTCTATTGTGTAGAGTTTTAGACGGATTAAATTAGCTAATCCATGTAAAACATTTAGTACCTATCACAGACACCTAAATGTTAACTGTTATAATTTGTAAGATTCGAGGGAAATGAGAATATTTAGACATACATAGGCCAAGCACTCTTCTCTGCCTTTTACATAAATTATGTCATTTAATTCTTCCCACAACCTTATGGAGTAGGACTACTGTACCCACTTTACATGTAAGCAAATTAAGACTCAAAAATGGTAAGAAATTTGCACTTGGGAAGAGACAAAGAATGGATTTATACCCAAATAGTTCTGACTCCACATTTCTAGGTAGCCAGACTGTCTTAGAGATATTTAATGAGACTGACCTGCGTTCAGAGCAGTGGCATAGGATGGTGGGTGTGAAAACCAGAATTAGACCTAATGGTCCAACAGTATTTGCTGAATGTCTTTCTTTTGTCAGGAGATACTCTAGATCCCTGTCCCCATGGAGTTCACATCCTGCTAGGGGAAAAGAGACTATAAATATAACCTAACAAACTCCCCTCAGCTAGTTGCCAAGATAAGCTGAAATGCTACAAAATAACTAAGATAGAGGAAAGCCTTCTCTGAAAAAGTAACGTTTAAAGACAGACCCCGCTGATTCCAAGGAGCCAGGCCTCTGAGGACTTAGGAAATAGAACAACCAAAATCCTGAGACAGGGATGAGCTGTGGGATTTCAAGGAAGAGAGAAAAACCCAAAAGGCTGGATGGAACAGAGTACAAGAGAGGCGGAGTGGCTTTGAAGTTGCCAGGTAAGCAATAGAGGATTGTGTAGAGCCTTGTAAGGTGTGGTAAAGAGTTCAAATTGTGGGCACCTGGGTGGCTCAGTTGGTTAAGCGACTGCCTTCGGTTCAGGTCATGATCCCAGGGTCACGGGATGGAGTCCCGCATTGGTCTCCCAGCTCTGGGGAGTCTGCTTCTCCCTCTGACCTTACCCCCTCTCATGCTGTCTGTCTGTCTCTCTCTCTCTCTCTCAAATAAATAAAATCATCTAAAAAATTAAAAAGTTTTAATTGTATTCTAAGTGGCTGTGATGAGAGCTTTACACAAGTAAGCCCCATGTTGTTCAAGCCTCACTCTGGCCACTGTGTACCGAACTGGGGAGGCAAGAGCAGAATCAGGCCAGTTAGAAGACTGGCACAGGGGGTGCCTGGTGGCACCATCGGTTAAGCATCCGACTCTTGATTTCAGCTCAGGTGGTGGTCTCAGGGTCGTGAGATCCACCCCTACATGTGCTCACACACTCGCTCTCTCAACATAAATCTTTTTAAAAGGAAGAATATTGGCACCGGAGTTCAAGGCAGAAGTGGCAATAGTTTAGCCTGGAGTGGTGACAGTGCAGACAGAAAAGAGCAGACAAATTCAGGATATATTTTCAAAGTGTAAGGGACAGAAGTTGTGAGGAGAATGTGAAGAATGAAAGAAAAGAATTAGAATAACTCCCTGGGAGGGGTGCCTGGGTGACTCAGCTGAGCATCTGGCTCCTGATTTCTTCGACTCAGGTCATGATCTCAGGGTCGTGGGATTGAGCCCAGGTTATTTTGGCTTGAGCAACTGGGTAGTGCCATTATGTGAGATGGGATATACTTAGGTTGGGACGTCATGGAGGAAGTATGGAAAGTTCTGTGTGGGACTTGCTAAATCCAAGAGTCAACCAGCAAATTCGCCCCTGGGCAAGATACAAGACACTTCGATCTCTCTCCGCTAAACACTTCCTTTTCAGCTCTTCAGTCTGCGGTTCTGTGAGATTGTAACTTCAGGTCAGTGTTTGCTAACGTTCCTTCCAGCCTCCGCGCAGGTGCACATACGGAGATCCAGCTACTCAAGCCGTTCGTTGAACTATGAAATGAAGGAACGGTCTCCTTTATAATTCTTCAAGCTCCTTAGGAAAAGAATTTTTCAAACCTTGCATTTGCATTTGTTTAAGGTTGGCATAAAGCAGCTGAATGTTCTAAGATGTAAAAATCATACCGTAACCTGATGGCTAGAAAATCCTGGAGCAAGTAATGGAAAGCGTCTGCTCGAAGGAGACTGGCCGGTATGTTTGGCGTCGTTCAAAGAAGGGTAATGTGAGAAGATGTCAGTGATACAGCCAAAAGGTTTATGGACTCAGCAAATGGGTTCCTGCCAGGGGTGCTTTTGCTGTCTTCAAGGATAGACATTAACTCAAGGCAGCTGGGTCCAGGCACTGGAATGTAAGATAATAATCTATTTTCCTTGGGGCTGCTTTTTTTTTAATTTGGATTTTTTTTAAGATATTATTTTTAAGTAATCTCTACCCCCAACATGGGGCTCAAACTCACGACCTAGAGATCAATAGTTGCACGCTCCACCCACTGAGACAGCTAGGTGCCCTTGGGACTGCTGTATTTTTTTAAGGGGACTTACACTTATCAAGAGAAGTTCTTGGTTTTTTGTTTGTTTGTTTTGTTTTGTTTTTGAAGTTCTTGTTTTTGAGGACAAACTAGTGTGGCCATTATGGATTTTAGTCACCCCCTCAGGAGAGTGACTATTTTAGATAGAGTCATTCATTCAAACATTTTCCAAATACATACTATGTGTTTTGGATTTAAAGCTGAGGACGACCGTCTCCTCAAAAGTTCACAGTGTAACAAAGAGTAAACATAAAAGCTGACTACAGTAGGAACTGATAAATTACCAAATGGCTGTAAGCAAACTGTTCTGGAAAATACAAAGGTTGTGCTCAGGGGAGGTCAAAAAAGAGCTTCACCAAGATAACAGTTTGAGCTAGTCCTTAAAGTGCAGTTGACCCCTGGACAACAGGGCTTTAAACTGTGTAGATTTTCAATAAATGCAGGATAGTACTGTACATGTGTTTTCTCTTCCTTATGATTTTCCTAGCGTTTTCTTCTCTCTGGCTTACTTTATTGTAACAATACAGCATATAATATATGTAACATATAAAATAGGTATTCATCGACTATTTATGTTATTGGTAAGACTTCGAGGCCAAAGTAGGCTATTAGTAAAGTTTTTGGGAAGTCACAGTTCCATGTGGAGTTTTGACTGCACAGGGGCTGGTACCCCTAACCCCTGGCATTGTTCAAGGGTCAATTGTAGTTCTTTAAAAGAAGCTAAAAATAGAACTGGAGATATGAGTGCATTTTTGCCATCCTCAAGTAATTCCTAGAACACAGGAATCCAGGGACGCCTGGGTGGCTCAGTTGGTTAAGCAACTGCCTTCGGCTCAGGTCATGATCCGAGTCCCAGGATCGGCTCCCGCATCAGGCTCCCTGCTCGGCAGGGAGTCTGCTTCTCCCTCTGACCCTCCCACTTCTCATGCTCGCTCTCTCTCTCAAATACATAAAATCTTAAAAAAAAAAAAAAAAAACAACACAGGAATCCAGCGTACTGATTAAAAAATAAAGAGAAAGATTTTTTTGAAAATGGATTATAAGTTGGCCTTGAATGCCATACTAAGGGACTTCGTTTTATTTGCCCAGGGCAAAGCATCAAGGCTGTTTTTGCAGGACAGTGATGGGAGATGAAGGAAAACTCGACCGGAAGTTCTTAACATGTTTTCTGCCATGAACCCATCCTTGCAATCTTATGAAGCCTGTGGATGCTTCTCAGAATAATGTTTTTAGGTGCAGAAAATAAAATATGTAGGATTACAAAGGACACCAACTATATTGAAATACAGCTATGAAAATATTAAACATGAGTTACACAGGAATACTTGTGTTTCTTAAAGGATTAAATAACAATGTAGCAGCAGCTCTAATAACCACCATAATTTTAAAGTAGTAATGATCACAAATGGTATTTCAACCTCTGCAACAGCTGTGACATGGTGTAAATATCCATACTCCCGCCGGTGGCCAAGTCACGGGGCCTGCCAGTACTGCTGGGCTCCGTTCCCAACATTTCAAATACCAAAAAGTGCCAAATTTCAGTTAGAGGTTTATGAAAATCAAGAAGCACCTTTTCTCCCCCTGTTCGTGTTTGCGGTTCTCAGTCCTTGCCGGACTCCTGCCCTGTGGGGAGAGGCCGGTTAGCAGCTGTTGAACAGGCAGGACAAGAAGCAAGAAGAGGCTGTGACGGGGGGAGCCAAGGGACGGGAGGGAGAGACATTTGGGAATTTGACTCAGTTTCTCCCAACCCTCAGTGAGGGACTCCTCAAGGTGGAATCTGGGGGTAACACGCGGTCTCCGGACAGGATCAGGAAGGCATAAACCGTTAAAGGAGCATCAATGCTCTCAGCAGCTGATCAGGTTGTGTATAGTTTCATTCGCTGGTTCAACTAGTATTTACTCCCCTCTGTGGCCGGGCAAGGAATGCAGCCAAACAGACCTGCTTCTTGCTTTCACGGAGCTTACTGTCTCTTGGAAGAAACGTGATTAAGCAAAGCGGAGTCGATAAGCTTTAGACGCTGACTTAGACTTTAGACTTAGACTTTAGACGCTGACTTTAGACCATCTACCGATGGGCTCAAAAGGAGGAAGACAGGGGGCTTCTGCAGAGCCTGCTGGCAGGGAGTAGGGACCTGTCTTAGACCGTGGGGTCAGGGAAGACCTCTCCAAAGAAGTAACTCTTAAGATGAGACCAGAGCAACGAGTAGGACTTAGGTAAGGAATCCGGAAGAGAGCACGAAGGCCGGCCCCTGCTGGTGCTGGAGAAGGGCTAAATGAAACCCAGGGGAGGGGAGCAGAGGGAGCTCGGGGAAGGGGGCAAAAGGCAGAAGGGAGTTAGACCACATGGCGTCTTTCAGCCATCCTAAGGACTTTGGGGACTGAGTGCAGGGGGACACCACTGAAGATCTCTAAGGGAGAGTGATAGAATCCAGTTTGTGGTTTTCAGAAATTCTCCCTGCTGCTCTCAGAAGAGTGGGTTGTAGGGAGCAAAGCACCAAAACAGGGAGGGGAGGTGTGTCTGTGACTGAACTCTGGGAGAGATGCTGCCCGGGGGAGCTCCCACTGAGGCCGGGACAGAGGAGAATGGAGGGGAGGAGAGGATGCGGTAAAATGAACACAGTGAGTGACAGCTAGAGGTGGGTAGAAGGGAGGACAGAGGGCAGCTGTACAGGAATCTCCAGCTTCAAACAGATCCAGAGAGGCGCCATGGGTGGGGATGGACAGTCTGGAGAAGGAGCAGACGGGGCAGGCAGGAATGTCTACAAATCAGAGATCTCTGTGGGCACATTCATTTGAGATGCAGGAGGCTAGGTGCTAAGTCAGCGTCTAAAGCAACAATTCTAGAGCTTAAAGATAGGTCTGGACTTGGGGTGACTTTTACTGAAGACCCCTAAGGACGCACTCAGTGTCAGCCACTTCGTCTTAGATCCTGGCACTGAGCTACGGGCAATAAGTCAGACCCTGCCAACCTCTACCGTCCTGACTGAAGACTGCACTCTTTGGTCCTCAGCCCCACTGTCAACTCTGACTATTTCTTTGTTCTGCCCCGGATACTAGAACAGCAGCGGGACCAGGTGCCTCTTTCCAGGCGGCTTAAGTCAGGCAGTTTCTCTAAAGGTGTTCAGAACATTTAACTTGCAGAGGTTTCTCTTGTGGGATTTCTGCAGGGGGAGCTTTGCATCTATAAAGATGCTAAACATCCTCATGCCTTCCAGTGAATTACTGTCTGTTTATCACGGCCAATTTTATAGCAAATATGATTGGGATATCTACTAATGGTTTCTTAGAACTGGAAGAAAATAACAGGACAGACCAAGGGAATTGCAACTAAACATGCTAACGACAGAGAAGAAAGGGCTGTAAATTTCAGAAAATTGTAAATTGTAGTCATGCAAAGAAGAGGTTTCACTGTACCCTGAAGATGTGACCCGTGGCTAAATGGGGCCAAGATTAATCATGTCTTGGTCTTATACATAAGCCGAAGGAGCTTTTCTAAAGATCATGCCTATTAAAGCAGAGAAGACTTTTCTGGAGGTAATACCATAATGAGCTCCAGGCATTTAATGAGAGACAAGCGCTATTGTTAAAGGGGTAACCTTCAGCATCTAATCTGGAAACAAAGCGGGCCTGCTCGCTCTGCAAAATGAGACCCCAATCCAGTCCACGAGATGAAGAGGATGCTCACATTTCTAGATGCTCGGGTGCAGGCGAAACTGAAATCTTCCAGAGGAGGGAGAAAGGCGTTTGTTTTTGTTTTTATAATTAGGAAAGGATGTTACCTGTTAGGAGCAAGGGCCTGACTCCAGGCTGCAGGCCCAGAGGCTTCTAAAGGCAGTCAAATAAAAACAGCATTCAGGAACGAAACAGCCTAAGGAGCTTGATGGAGTTTCCCAAAAACCTCCAAGGAATAGATAGCATTCTGGAGAGAGGAGACTTGGCTTCCATCTCTGTCACAGCCGCTGTCTCCGATGAGGGAAACTGCCTGGCCAGAAAAATATCACCAGGGTGACCCCAGAAAAAGAGGCATCTCGCCCTGTTCCGTTTTCTCCAGCCCCCAGAAGTCCCTCATCTAAGGATTTATGTTGTGTCAGCTCTCACTTTGCTATGCACTAGAAAGTTCCAGGATGCAAGCCTGACCCTCCTTTCCCCAAACTGTCATGTGGACAGGATACTGCCTCATGTCCTGGCCCCCGCTGCCACGTCCTGCCCCACTTGCTGCCTCTGGCTTCCTCTCGCAATCCCAGGAGACAGAAGGCAGCAGGGGCAGGAAGGGAGCTAGCAGGATCTCAGAGGCGGAAACCCTCTGGATGCCTGAGCCCCAGCTGGTTTGCCCTGGGCCTGCCTTTCTGGGTAGAAGCAAGGGCAACCTCCAGCTTCCCCCGAATGTCCCTTTCTTATACCTGCAGCAGCACAAAAACAAGCCAGTTCATTGTGTTCTTGGATATAAATATTGATTCTAGGTGGTGTTAACATTCTGTTCATAAAAGAATGTAACACATTTCTCCCACACCATATTAGACTGATGTGTTGTTTGGCCAAGAGAAGTACAGATTGCTGGCTTCTGCGGGAAAATGTGGACATTTAAATGCATGCAGCTTGCGGACGTCTCGGGAGCACTCTGGGAATAGCAACCAGGTCCCTTCCCGGGCTTCGGCTCTGCCCTCCCCCAGCCAGTCTCTCCTCTCCCTGCTCCATCGTTTGCACATGTCACCGGCATTTCTAATCGCTTGCCGTTTGGGAAGACGCTTTCTTAGAATTAGATCTTCTTTCCCAATGACCTGGAAACGTGGGCAGTTGCTCTCTTCAGGAAACCCACAGGGGCAAGGCCAAACATCTTTAGCTTTCTTCCCCTGGGGGCAAGATCTGGGAGGTCCTGCTCTTCTGTTTTCTTTTCCCCCCTCCACGTGGGAGGGAAGGGCAAAGGCTTCCAACCAGAGGTGGTCCCTCCAAGCATTCCACCCAGGCTGAACCGAGCCCAAGACTCCAGTGTGCTGGCTGCCTTGGCAAGGCAAATTCCCCACATTCCACCAGTGCTCTTGAGGGGGAAACGGAACTAATGAGAAAGTGGAATTCTTGATGTGTATTCTCGCTCACTCGGTGCCAGCATGTCTCACACGGACAGATCTGCCTCCAACATTTCGTAAGAGAGTGGTAGAGCCCATTTCCAGATGTGTGGGAGAGCTGCCCGGGACAGGAGGCTGTTGGGAGAGCCAGCGCCCTCTGCTGTCCTGGCCGGGAAGCACCACCACGGTGCGGAGAGACCCAGGGGCTCAAGAAAGCCTGCGGCTCTGTTCACGCCCACGGTAGACCCACGCTGGTCTAAGGAAGGCCTGCAGTTCCTTGCTGTTCAAACGCTGAGTCTGCAAGGAGCTGGCTTCCCTCCGTCTAGCTGGCTCTCTTTATGTTTTGTGCTTGTGAACAAGCCAGAAATGGAGAGCATTTATAATAAAACCCCAGCCTCCCACAGCATCCTCTGGTCCTGTGCCGGAGAAGGTGCGGATCACGGGTGCTGCTCCTGCCCGTGAACCTGGCCAGCAGGCCCAGGCAAGGCGAGGTGAGGAGGGCAGCCTACCCAGGGAGAGACCTCCCGCCCATCAGCAGCCCTCCGGCCACACCCTTGCCTAAGATTGCAGCTTCCAGAAGCCTTGCCGGCTCCAGAGGCTTGCAGCCGAGGGGAAGTTGCAACTGCTCCCACTCAGGCACACTGGCATCTCCAAGGGGCCTCCAGAGCTGGCACAGCCAAGAGCCTGGCTCCGTTTGCAAGCTGAGACCGAGCTGCCGCCCCCTCTGCTCACTGCCTGCCAAGACAGCGACGCAGCCGTGGGTCCCGGGCTGGCTCCAGGGTCGGGCTTGCTGCTGCAGGAGAGACAGAAGAGAGAGAACGGGGAGACAGGGAGAGAGCAGTGCTGGTGAAAAATGCTGTGGACATACTTAGGTGGGAGTGTGGGGAGTCTGGTGAACCTTAAGCCTCCTTGGACAACCTTGCAGTTTTGCAAAACAGCACAGAACAGTCCATTTTGAGTTGGGGGCAGGGAGCGAGGTTTTTAATTAATTTCTTTATTTTACTTACTTATTTTGTTTTGTTCTGTTTTGTTTTTTGGCAGACCGACCTCCTCCCTGCTGGGAGAAGAAACACCCAACCCCCTCGAGCCAACCCCTAACAACAACGCCCTTCTCTCTCTCTGGGACCAATTTCCAGACTGCACAGCGGTCCCGACAAGGTCAATGAGCCGGAGTTGTAAGCAGAAGATCTTTATCTATGTGGGAAATAGGAAAATCATTTGCCTGATAAAAGGAAATACGATAAATAGCCTCAAAATTCCTGGCTGCGTTCCCCCCCCGGGGCCCCTCCTCCACTGGAGAAATTGCGCGGGGCAGCAGTCCATGTGCTGCTCCGGCAGGTTTAAAAATAGCACACAGCACACAGCCCTCTCTTACCTTCCAGAAAGACTTCATTACCGGATCCTCAGCCCTGAGCCCGCAGAGCCGCTGCCGGCACTCTCTTCTCCCCTTGCTGGGTTTTCCTTTGTTGAAAGCGGTCAGGCGGCGCGCACGATGTGTTTTACTCCCTGGCCAGCTCCTGCTCAGCTCGTCTTGCTCATGGCATGTCTGAAGCTCTGAGAAAGTCCATTGTATTTAATGGGGTGTTAACTCTGTTTATGCTCTGGGACTCGTGCCGTAATTCTACACTCCTGCAAGACGAGCAACTTGAACCTGAAGCCGACCTCTCCCCCCACACCCACGCCTGTGGGCCCCGGTCCCCAGGCCCTCTGGTCCTGGCCACCCGCCCTCCTCTGGCTCAGGTCACTGAGGAAAACCTGACCGTAGCTGGAGCAGGGAGACCTGGGGCTCGGAGCCACAGCTGCCACTTGCTGCTGGGACGGGAGGCAGGTCTCTTCATCTCTTGGAGACTCGAAAACCGCTGTAGAATGGAGGTTTAATTGGGCGCTGCATACCTTGGAAGGCTGTTGAGATACAATAATGACATCATGGACAAACATTCGGGTGGGTTCTCTCGAAGGCCTCCGCGGTGCAACTCCCAACCCGGCCACTTCTGTATCCCCTTGGAAGCCAGGTGACATCTCCTGACCCTCTCTCCACTAGAACCGGGGCAGGGGGGATCTGTACTGACCGTGAAGTCCATGGATCAGGATGTGTCTTCACTATGTATCCTGCAGAAGGTTCTAAATCCATGTCTCCTGCTCTGTTTACTGCTGGGTATTCTCCCAGGAAGCAGCCTTCTCTTCTTGCCATTTACTTATTCACGGTGCCCGCCCTAAAAGGTACTTAACACAGAAAAGACTAGGTGTTCCCTTCTAGCTCTGGAGCTCAAAGTCTGGATCAAAATGGCCTAAGCCCAGGTAGGTTCTAATAGGCTATAAAGTTCTGTGCGAACTACGTCTTGGGTTATTCCCATCTGACCTAAAACCTGGATTCTTAGGGACCTTCCGGAGTGTGCTACATCCCCACCCACCCTGCTCACTCCGCATCTGGAGCTCTGCCTGGCGTTCCCTCTCCAGGAGCCAGGCTGCCCTCCTGGATCCACAGGTCGGGGCTGCATCTCCCTCCCCTCCTCTTTGGAGTTCCTTGTCTCTGGTTCCAGCTCCCTCAGGCCTTCCCCATCTGGCATTCTGCAGAATCCTCAAACTCAATTTGTCTCCCCAAACCCACAGTTTCTCTTTGTCTGCCAGCTCAGTTACGAGCGCCACTGCCCACTCAACGCTAGAGAACCTGAAATCCTTCTGCACACTTCTCCCTGGATCCCAGCCTTCTTCCTGGCTCTCTCCCCACCTCCCTCAATCCCAGAACACCCCAGATTCCAGATTCCGCCATCCCCAAGCCAGGCCTTCGTAAGACCCTCAGCATCAGCTCTCCCTTGGGCTCCAACAATAGCTCTTGGATTTGCTTTTCTTCTTTAGTAACTAGTTCTGCAGTAGCTCCAACCTGGCCTTGGTATCTTTAGTAACTAGTTCTGCAGTAGCTCCAACCTGGCCTTGGTGTCTCTGGTGGCCCCTTAGTCCTCTCCCTAGCACATCCATCTGTCCTGCTGCCACTCTAAGAGCAATCTATCTAGAACGCAATTCTAAGCTTGCAACTATCACTCTATTTAAATCATCATTCTGGCAGTTGCTTTTGGTTTTATTGTCTTACTTAAGCCTTCTGATAATTCCAGATGATAAGCATCATCTTCCCCATTTCTCAGTTGAAACTGAGATTTGCTAGTTTAAAGGGCTCAAGGCCACGTAGCTATTATGCCTTGCAAAATCAGGATTTGAACCCATGTCTGTCTTATACTGCAAACACCACGTTCAAAAGGGTGACCAGCTTGGTGCCTGGCGCACAGCAGGTGGACCACAGTTTGCCCCCCTTCACAAACTTCAGTCTCTTTAGCAAGGTACAAAGGACCATTCCATCAGGCTGGCCAGTGTCTCCAAAAGCGTCTCCTGCCATGCCCCATGTCCTGTCATTCCCACCACCCATCAGGCCACATCAGATCACATGCTGTCCCCCAGACCCCCTGTGTCTTCCTGACAGCGACTTTTTGAAATCCTCTTTCCCACTGCTTGGCAGGCCTTTTCTCTCCTTATTTGTCCTCATCTGCAAGCACCAGACCAGATGATACCTCGCCTGGGTTGCTTTTTTTGACCCCCGAACCCAGAGTCCATGCAGTGTCCGTTTCGCCAACACGGCATGTTGTTTAGGCCTATTTGCACTCGTGTCCTCCTGGAGTGTGGTTATTTGGGCTTGTCCCTTCCCATCTTTGTATCCTCAGCACCTGGCATCGTGTCTGGGACAGGGTAGGCACAAGATCCAAGTGCGTGGAGTTTCACTCGATCCCTCATCCTTCCTATGACTAATGCTTAACTTCATCCCTTTTGCAAAGGTTAGAATGTCTCCCAAGAATTGTTTGCACCACTTCCGCTCTCTGATTTCCACACCTACCTCCACATTGATCTGGTCTTCCCAAGGTCACCAGAGACCTGCTCATGACCGGATCCCCAGACATGTTCCACACTCCCCTGCACTCAGCAGCGCTGGGCACACCGGCCGCTCGCTCCTTCAGTCACTCTTTCTCTTGGCTTCAGGCATCACAGTCTGCCGTTCCCTCTTGCCTCTCTAGGCCTTGCCAGTCCTCGGCTGACCCCCGAAACAGAGTGCCATGGCACTCTCTCCTTGCCTCCATTCTCTGTCCTCCCTATGTTCTGTTCCTGATTGGGACTGCTGATTCCCACGTTTTAAAATATTACCTCCCTCTTCAGCTCTCAGCTCCAGATTCGAATATTTAACAACCCATGCGACTTCATTTAATCACTTAGCTGATTCTTAGGTATCTAGAACTTTCAAAGGCTAACAGCAATTCTCAGTTTTATCCCCCAAACCTTTCCTCCCTCAGTCCTGCCCCTTTCGGTAAAAGGCACATCATGGGTCCCCTCCCTTGGGAGCAACTTACCTAGGAAGAAGTGCCTTGGAAGAGGGCTCCAGCCTAGGGAAGTCTAAATATTATGATTTCCTACATCTGACTTGGAAAAAGATTCCTTAACTTGGTACGCAGTGCCCAACAGGATCTGGCCTCAGCCTGTCTTCCATCCCGTGGCTAGACCAGAAATGGGCAAACTATGGTCCATTGGCCAAATCAGTATGTGTCTTTGTACAGCCTATAAGCAAAGGATGATTTTTTATATCTTTAAGTGGTTGGAAAAAATCAAGGGAAGGATAACATTTTGTGACACATGACAATTACATGAAATTCCAATTTCAAAGTTGTACTAGAAAACACCAAGTTCCTCGATGTACTTTATTCTCTGTGGCTGCTCTCCGGCTACAATGGCACTGTTGAGTCCTTGGAACGGAGAACATATAACCTGCAGACCCTAAGATATTTACTCTCTGGGACGTCTACAGAAGAAGACTGCAGACCTCTTGCTATGCTCTGAATGTTTATATCCCCCCAAATTCGTATGTTGAAATTCGAAGGCCCAGTGTGATGGTGTTAGAAGGTAGGGTCTTTGGGAGGTAATCAGGACATGAGAGTGGAGCCCTCACGAACGGGATTAGTATTTTGTGTGTATGTGTGTGTGTGCCAGAAACCCAGGATTAGTGTCTTTATAAGAGACTCGAGAGGAAAAAGCCATCTCTGAATCAGGAAGCTGGCGTTCATCAGATGCAGAGTCTGCCAGTGGCAGGATCTTGAATTTTCCCATCTCCAGAATGCTGAGAAGTAGATTTCTGTTGTTTATAAGACACCCAGTCTGTGGAATTTTGTCATAGCACCCCTCGATGGAGAACACCCCTGTTCTAGATGAATCAAGCCATTCCGCCTGGAAGCATACCTTGCCATTTCCAGTTTTGTACTCATTGCTCTCTATTCCTATCTAATCCTACCTGCCCTCAGGCCTTTCTAATACAGCATCTTCTAGAATCTTCCATGTACTTCCAACTACTTCACCCAGTGACTGCTCATTCTTCTCTTAACTCATCCAGTAATACAGAAAGTCAGTGGACTTCACAGCCAGAGGCTTGTCCTCACTGTTAGCTTTCCTGGGGCATAGGTCATGTGTCCTTTCCTGAGAGGAAGGTGAGGACAAGTCAGTGTCTTCGTCGTGCATGCAGGGCTCAGCACGAGGCCTAGCAACAGTGAAAGTGCTTAGAAAGTAGGTGTCCCCATACTCCTTTCTGATGCTCTCTCATATGTCCTGAGCCTGAGAAAGAGCTGCCCATTTATTTACTTAGGTATTCTATTTTAAGGAAGATGCAGATTTTATCTAAGTTCGCTCTAGTTTATCTCCAGGAGGTGTTGAAGACAGGGTGGTGGCCTGAGTGTGAGGGGAGGTGGGAAGGAGGGATGCGGGTGGAGGGCGGTGAGGGGGCAGGGCCCCGACTCCGATCCCAGCACAGCCCACTATCCGCTTTCCACCATTCCACCTCCCCTTCGCCACTTCCTCATCTAGAAAATTGAGTGAAAACTGGATATCCGCTTGAACGGAGAATTCCCTGAAATCCTTTCTAGCTCCCAAACATGAAGATCTGGTTTCTCCTAAAAGCCGTCAGTGTGGCAAAAATTCCCGAGCTCAAACGCCAGGAGATGCCACCGTGTCAGCCTGAGCCAAGTTTGCTTGAGCACCAGCCTGGCGAGGCCCTCCCCACTGAGGGAGTAGCATTCTTGTCACCACTTGGAGACCAGGAGATGACACCCAAAGAGGATTCCCCTGAACAGGGCCAGCTGGTCCTGTGATCCCAGAAGTCACACCATAGCCTGTGTGCGTGCTGCTCCCTGGGATCCTTACATGTCGGTGGATCTCCAGCTTTAGTGTCTGAATCACGTGGGGATCATGTTAAAACGGATTTTGATTCAGTGGGTCTGAGCGACCCAAATTCTGTATGTTTAACAAGCTCCCAAGTGATATGGATGCTGCTGGTCTCTGGACCCCACTTTGAATGCAAGGTAGTGTACAACCTGGGCAGGTGTCCTCAGCAGCCCTGACAAGCACAAGACTCAAAAGCAGCGGAAACAGGACTTAAATTTAGGTCTTGGGCTCAAAGCACAGTGTACTCTATGCTAAGCCAGGACTTTGCAAAAACCACCTCTACTCAGGGCACCTGGGTCACTGGGGATCTAGAGACAGTCTGATAAGGGAAACTTTCTAAAGGGAAACTGAGTCAGGGGCTCAGTCTGGGCAAGAGTCCTCAGCCAGGGCCCTTATGCAGCACCGGTGTGGGAGCCCTGTAGGAATAAGAGAAGGGACTGCACACGTAGCCTACAGGCCATCCGGGCCCAGGAGGAATGAGGAGAAGCAGCTGGGCTCCCCGTTCTGCAGATCCCTGGGCAGCTAATGAGCAAGGCATCCTTCCATGCAGGTGCTGAGACGTGGGATGGGGTCTGCAAGGCGAGAAGAGCCCTGAGCGGCTGCCTGGGAGGCCTCACTCCCAGGATTCTCCCTGCCGCAGCTGAGCTGGCTCGGGGCCTGTTTCTGTTTACTTGGAATAGCCTGACATTTTGCAAGGAACTCTTTGCACATGGGTGCTTCCTCTGGCCTCTCAGAGGTAATTGCCCGAGAGGCCCAGGTGCTCCCCACTGGGGCTGGAGTCTCAGTTGGGGAAATCAACATGACATAATATCCTGGGGAAAGCTCTGTAAACCAGAGAGAGCTGTGCAAATGCCAGGAGTCCTGGGTGGCAGGTGGGCCTGCGAGGAAGTGCTGTGTTAGAGGGGCATCTGAGGGTGAGAGTGGAAGAAGGAAGGAAGGAAACAAGCCTTGGAGGCCTTGGGGGAAATTGGCAGCAGAGAACTGGGTGTGCAGAGGACGGGACAGAGGAGGCAGCAAACCCGCAGGTGGGGTTAAAATTGGGGGAAAGTGCCAACCGGCCACTCACCAGCTTCCGCAAGTTCTCAGCAGTTCTTAGAGCCTCCGTTGTCTACTGTGTGCATGGGGGCAAGGGAGCCACAGGGGCTGGAACGCTGTCCCCCAGTTACGGTGAGGCTCGCGCGTTCATGGAGGGGGGCTTGGCACAGTGCATATGACTCTTGACTCAGAGGCTTGGGGTTATGGACGGCAGGCCACTGAATGCCGAGCAAGACCTAAATTGGGACGTTCACTCTGAGACTTTGTCCTCTCCTACAACGCTGATGCTGGAAGAGCCCTCTGGGGCCGGGGTGGAGATGAAGCCTCCTCTGGAGCTGGTTCCTGAAGCCAGTGGCCGCTCAGAAGCATCTCCCCTCCAGGCAGGGCTCAGGGTTGCCTGGGGCCCCAGAAGCCCAGCCAAGTGGAGTCAGGACCTTGCAGGACCACATCTGCACATTCCCGTGAGCTCAGGGGGCGAGGCCTTAGGGCTCGGGCCACACACCTTCTGCTTCCATATCCACAGGAGGGAGAAGCGGGGAGACACACCGACCTCTGCGTCCTCACCAGACCGTTATTCCAGAAGCTCAGGACAGAGTGAATACTCTGGATTCACCAGGTAGAGAAACATGATGGGAATAGGGATACAACACAGGCTGCTGTGGACTGCAGGGCCTGTGGGCTCTGAGGCAGATCCGTGGAGGACACGGATGGGGAGACCGAGGCTCGGAGGCAGAAGCCTAAGGTTGCACGGAAGCAGGTGCTAGAGCTACGTCGGCGATGGCCTGTACCTTCTTCCTGCCACTTCCTTTCTTCTTGAGCAGACCATACAGCTGCTATTTCCAAATGCAATCATTTCCATCTTCTGGTTCTAACTCGCTCCCAGGACAGCTCTCCTAAAATTGAAAGCCAGTGCACCTGTTCCCCGGACTCTGCCAGCTGCTGGGTTAAATGCCCCATTTCTTCAACCATTTTGGCCCCCACCTAGGGTTGCTAGATTCAGCCAAAAAAAGTAATTAGTTAGTTAATTAATTACAACAGGACACCCAGTTAAGTTTGAATTTCAGATAAACAATGAATAATTTTTTAGTAAAAGTACATCTTAGGCAGTATTGGGGACAAGTTTATACTAAAAAAATTCTTCGTTGTTTTCTGAGATTCAAAATTTAACTGGGTGTCCTGTGTTTTCTCTAGTAACCCTATGCACACCCCACTTCCCGTCCTGGCTAGATCCTCTCTGGAAAGTGCTGGAGAAGGTTCAGGAACATCCCAGGGGCTTGAGTTTGGTTCAGGGTATCTTTAATGGGCAGCCCCTAACCCCGTCACGGCCGGGCGTCCGTCCTCCCCTGCAGGATGCCTTCCCTCTGCACCACGGGTTGGTTTGTGATGGAGCAGGGGCAGAGGGTGCCTCTCCCACCAGGCTTCAGTTCTGGAACATTCTCTGAGCAGCAACGGGGTTTCTTGTCCCTGCACCTCCATTCCGGCTGAAGCGTGAGCCTGCCTGCCCTCTTGACTCCTCTTTCTTGCTATTCATTACCATCACCGGCCGCTTTACCTCTGTTGCCGAACATCCAGAGCACAACGTATTCTTCTCCTCCTCCCGAAGTGGGAGTTCTGGAAAGGGAGTCAAGGATTTGAGAAGGGCCACTGCAGGGCAGAGCTCCTCGTGGAGTGCCCCCCTAACTCCATGTTCCGATTTTCCACCTGTGGCATGGGTGTGACCCGCTGGACGCCCCAGGTGGTGACCCCCAGCCTCCTGCAGAAGTGGTCTGCTGCAGAAGGAGTGTCCTAAACATGCCGGCTCGGCCCCTGTGGGTGGGTGTCCAGTGCCAACCTTACGCCAGCAGAGAGCTCAGTGAACACCTCCACACCAGGGCTACAGAGGGGCAAAGGCAGAGAGGCCCCTTCCTCCTCCTCCTCCTCCTCCTCTCTGTCCTCCCCCTCCTCCTCCTCCTCCCCCTCCTCTAGCCGCTTCCCCTGGGGAGGACAGAGGCCAGCCAGGTGGGGCACATGCCAGCTCCGGGAAGCTGGTCCCACGACAGACCTCTCCCCAACATCTCTCTTCACTGGGCCTGGGGGGTGCTCCCCGCTGCAGGAGGAGGGAAGGATCCTGTGAAAGTGATTTTTCAGGAGGTTCTTCGCAGAGCAAAGAGCAGCAGAACGATGAGGAAGTGGGACCGGGAAGCAAAGAAAAAGCAGCCAAGCCAAAGTGTGGCGTCAAGCAGAGTTGCCCAGAGGGTGACTTTGGCCCAAGCCCGTGAGAAGCCGGGGGACACCACAGAGTTGTCCCAATCAGAGGCAAGGGAACTGGAGGGTTGACACCCCTGCACGGCGGGTCCTTGAGGGGGTAGATTTTGGGCACTTCCCGTGCTGGGGGTGGGCAGAGTGGTTCTGGCCGCCTAGGGCTGGCCTCCAACAGGGGGAGGGTGTAAAGGCATTGGGGCAGATTAAGGCAGGGAGAAATGACGAGGGAAGGCGTGGGGGCTGGTGCCCCGTGTGGGTCAGCAGAATGAGGGAGGGGAGGTTGAGTGCCTTTGGTGGGGGGCATCCAAAGCTCACCTCTGTGAGTCTGAGTTTCCCTCAGGAAAAAGGGTCCCTAAAAATACAAATACCACCCAGCCTGGGCCCAACCGCTACCCACCCCACATCTCTAGTTCCAAATCTATTTCTGCTTTACTCGAATAACAATAAGCCCATTGTGCGCACTTCCCGACTACTCTGCTCCGGAGGGCCCAGAAGAGAGGGGGCAGGTCCCAGGATGGAGGGCCCATCTCAGGCCAGGCACTGGGCTGTGTGTGCAGGTGGGAGAAGACCCCGGCCCCCAGGCTTGGCCACCGCTCTTCCACTTCCGACTCAGATGGATGGCTGCCAGGGTTAGGCTGTCGAGGTCCACTTCCGGCGAGAGCTGCAGAAAGCTGAGGACTCTTCTGGGACTTCCTGAGCCCCCGCAGTGCACCAGACCCTGGGCTAGGCCCTTTGCACGCTTTCTTTCATTTCCCTCCCGCCCAGCCTCACAATATAGCTATGACCACGAGCCCTTTATTCAGATAAGGAGACCTGAGTGTCTGATCTGAATGGACGGGCATGGCTTCTAAGTGGCGGTGTCCTGTTCAGATCCAGGCCTTCTAGAGTCCACGGCTGAGCTCTTCCTGTACCTCCCAGTTCCTGGGGCTGGGAGTCCATGCTGGAGTCCGTAAGAGGCGGAGGGCGCCAAGCTGGGATGGGTTGGGCCAGGCCCTGTAGCTGCCTGGGCACCATCAAGGCAGACCACACCCAAATGAGAAGTTTTAGAGAAATTATTCATTGAAAAACTCATTTCAGAGTCATAATGGAAAAACTCAGAACCTTGTAGGACTTCCTTATTCTTACTTAGTGGTTTAGGACTAGCTTTATTTTCATTTGCACATGGGAAATGGAGAGTACCTTATTCTTTTCCAGACTTAGGACTGCTAAGTAAAGGTCTTCCTCTGACCCTGCCCAGCCCTGGCTCACAGGCCCTGCGGGGAGGAGCCGCTGCCCCGGCCCCGGGGCCCCTTTGTTCACTTAGCACAGATGAACAGTGCACCTTCTGTCAGGCAGACCTGCACCCTGCATCGGGGATACAACATTTTTCTACTTCCTGATCTGCTCTTGAGGGTGATCATACATACTGATATGCTTTATCCACTGTGAAGAGCTGTGGACTTCACCTCCAAGGCCTTGGGCTGTCTTCCTCT
The DNA here is from genome assembly GCF_963455335.1 of Martes martes. Taxonomy (NCBI): domain Eukaryota; kingdom Metazoa; phylum Chordata; class Mammalia; order Carnivora; family Mustelidae; genus Martes; species Martes martes. Next base: position 29,603,361 of record NC_137894.1, read on the forward strand.
ACACCTCCTTCAACACGAAGCCATCCATGACCAGACAGCCTGTCTCCTTCCTCTGAATACACACGGTGCTCTGGCTGGGCCTCCTGTGGCTGTGGACACCCTTCGCTGAGTGCCACAACCATTCGTTCAGGCTCCCAGGGGAGGAATCAGTCCGATGTTCCGGCATCCAGTCCAGGCCCACCTATGTGGCCGCCACTCCGGAAATATCTGCCAGTTCAAGCATTCTGAATCAAGTTGACCTCAATCACTATAGAGCCACAGGGGGGCATGTCCTTCTAAGAGAGGGATGGGGTTACTTGCACAGGTGGGAGAACCAGCAAGACCACTTACCCTCGGCACCCACACCAGGCGATGCTCCTAAGGCCTCCCCGGGCTGGGAGGCAGGCTGCCCAAGTATGGCCAAAGCCCGGTGCTGCACCCAAGCCCGGGCATCGTTTGCACAGAGATGCCGGAGCCCTTCGTGGGTGTCCCTGTGTGGGTGGAAGGGCTGGAGCACAGCGGCAGGCAAAAGTCTTCCTACTCCAGTGGCTGGGATGAAGGGAGACCTCTAACTCATTTGGTAAAGTACAGGTGAAATGTATTGGGGATAAGGAGTTTGCTCTTAGCTAAGAGCTTCTACATCAATTATGAATCTCTTCCAATTTCCAGCCTGACCTCCTTGGACAGACCTGCCCACATTCCCAGGGCTGGTGTGGGAGAGGCCCGAGGCCCCAGCGTCATGCCTGACCTTGCCGGGAGCAGGGTCTCTGGGTAGCGCTCAAGTGCCTGGCAGGCCCAGCACAGCGTGGCTGCCTCCAGCAGCTGCCAGCAGGCGTCCAGACTTAAAGATGGGGAGGCGGAGCGGGCTGGCTCATTATGGCCTGGTGTGCCTCCCTGCACCAGGGGCCTGCCCAAGAGCTTCCCAGGAGCACAGAAGCAGAGGCAGAAGTCACAGCCCTGGGGGGCCATTGAGGGCAAGTCCCTGAGCTTTCAGCCAATTATGTAGGGCAGAAATGCCGAGAAGCTGCCCATACACTCTACAAAACCCAGCCCCACCCTTGCTTCCTTCCTCCCTGAATAATTGAGTAATTCACTCCAAAGCCATTAGGACTCCTTCCCTTTCGCAAGAGGGTTGGTGTGGAGCAGGGAGATGGCCAAGTGAAGTGGTGACCAGGAGGTCAAGAGATTGGCTTCTTGTGTGATCAAGCAATAAGTAAACACATCAACGATGGTGGGGGGCAGATTTGTCACGGCTGGAGAAGGAAGGTCCAAACATGGAAAGGGAAGAAGCTAGAACAAACCCCGTGGTGGGGGCGATGGGGGGGAGTTGGAAATAGAGGTATTGATGTGACTTCGGGCTTTCAATATACAGATCTAGAAATATGTATAAATATATGCACATACACACCCACTCTAAAGCTCTGACCATGAACAGGGCCTGGGAAGGAAACAACCTCCCCCATACCCCCACCTCCCCCAAACCCTGCCAAGAGCAATGAGCAAACCTAGAAGCCAAATCTGTTTCTAAACGTTGTTCTCCACTAAAGGGAACCCGGGCTCTTTGGAAAAGGGCTGATGCCAGGGCTGGGTCAGGAGAAGCAGAGCCTCTGAAGCATCTTACCATTTCAGACAGAAAGCAGTCAGACAACGATGGAGACGTGTCTATGGGAGACAAGATACTGTCCAGAATATACAAAGAATTCCTCCACACGATGACAAAAAAATCAAACGACCCAGTTAAAATACAGGGAGAGGACTTGAATAGATATTACTTCAAAGAAGATACACAAATGGCTGGGACTCTGGGGTGGCTCATTCAGTTAGACATTTGCCTTCAGCTCAGCTCATGATCCCGGCATCCTGGGACAAATTTCCACAACAGGGTCCCAGCTCTGCCTGCCCGGCCCCCTTTCTTTGTGCACATGCGCTCTCTCTCCCTCTCTCTCTCTCTCTCTCTCAAATAAATAAATAAATAAATAAAATCTAAAAAAAAAAAAAAAAAAAAGACATACAAACAGCCAATAAGCACAGAAAAAAATATTCAACATCAGTTATCATTAGGGAAATACAAATCAAAACCACAACATACCACCTTACATGAGTTAGAGAGGCTATTATCAAAAAACAGGAAATAACAAGTGTTGGCAAGGATGTGAAGAAATTGGAACCCTTTTCCACTGTTGGTGTGGTCACTATGGAACGCAGTAAGGTGGCTCCTCAAAAGACTGAAATAGAATTACTACATTATCCAGCAATTTCACTTCCAGGTAGCTACCCCAAAAACGTTAAAAGCAGGACCCAAAGAAACTCAAAGGATATTCATGTTCCTAGCAACATTATCCACAACAGCCAAAAGGTGGAAGTGACCCCAGTGTCCTGTCGACGGAAAATGAAGTCTGCACATGTAATTGGATAGTATTCAACCTGAAAAAGGAAGGACATTCTGACATACGCTGTGACGTGGATAAACCTTGAAGACATTAGGAGGTGTGAAATAGGTTAGTCACGAAAGGACTGATACCGGATGATTTCGCTTATGCAAGGGGCCGAGAGGGGTCCGATTCATAGACACAGAAAGTAGAATGGCGGTTGCCAGGGACTGGCAATAGGGAGATACTCTTTAAAGGGTACAGAGCTTCAATTTTGGAAGATGAAAAGAATCTGGAGAGGGACAGTGTGACAGCGGCGCAACAATGTGAACGTCCCCAGTGCCTCCAGAACTGCACACTTTAGTGTTTACGATGATCCATGTCCTCTTATGTGTATTCTGTCACAATTAAAAATATGTTTCAAAGGACACAAAAGTCAACTCAAAGGGCTTCTGATGGCCAAATCTAGGGCAATTTGAGCATCAAAATAAATAGTGATAGAATGTATGAGTCCATATTAACATAAAGAAGTAAATGAATAAAAAAAAAACTAAAAAAAAAACTTGAAAAACAAAACAAAACAAAAAAAAAGAAGTAAATGAATAGGGCGTCTGGCTGGTTCAGTCAATGGGACTCTTGATCTCAGGGTTGTGAGTTCAAGTACCCTGTTAGGTGTAGAGATTACTTAAAAATAAAATCTTAAAAAAAAAAAAAGAAGTAAGTGACGACACATGAGAAGAACAGAAATCTCTCTTCCTTAGAGTAGAATCTCACCTGAAAAATAGAGACAAGATCATGGCATCTGAAAGCCACTACTTTGCAACTGTTGTAGACATAGTTAATTCAGGCAAGATTCACCAGTGGATGCTGAAACTGTTGGGTAAAATTTTCATGAGAAAGACGATATTTACACAATCTCAAACTCTCTTCCAACCGAATACTTTTTAATGCCTTCTAAATTGATAAGTGCATTATACTTATTAATTAATTTAACAGTGAGGAAGCCTGGAAGACAGCGTCTTAACCAAGTATTAAAAGTTAACATCCCCAGGAATGGGACAGATCGACTGCGTTCAAGATGTTAGGAAGCGCAGGAAGCACACAGCGTCCCTTCCCGGCTATGCCTGCCAAAAACACGGAACGTCAGATAAACTCAAACTGAGGGACATGCTACAAAACAACCAGACTGTATGTAATCTTTACACATAACCTCAGTTACCTCCTTAAAGACGCCGTTTCCAAATGCAGTCACACTGGGGCTAGGGCTTCCACCCGTGAATTTGGAGGACATACAATTCAGCCCATAGCACTACCCAAGTGCCGGTTACCCGTGGAATGTGTACACAGGGCTATCTTCACACAATGAAATACTACGCAGCAACAAGAAGGAGCGAACTATTAACACACACCGCAGCATGGATGAGTTTCATAGACAAAACGTCGAGCAAACACATCCAGACCCAAAAGAACACACAGTATAGGATTTCGTGTCCGTGAAGGTCAAGAACATGTAAAGCTGACCTACAGGGCAGTTGGTCTAATGCCGGAGTGGGAGGTCGGCCTGAAAGGAGCGTGAGGAAGACTTCAGGGGTACCCAGATGTTGTCTGTCTCAGTCTGAGTAGTACACGTGGGTGCTCATGTGTATAAAAATAGAACCGAAAATGTGGGAGCAACCCAGCCTGCACTGACCCATGAGCAGAAGAACGACACGTACGCCCGTAGAGCGGACTATTGTTCAGCCGTAAAGAGGAGGCCAATTCTGCCATCCCTGCTATAGCACGGGTGAAGCCTGAGGACATGATGCTAAGTGAAATAAGCACAGCGTGCGAGACAGATACTGGATGATTTCACTTAGAGGAGGCACCTGGAGCAGTCACGGTCAGAGAGACAGGAAGTACAATGGTTGCGCTGGGGGCTGGGGGGTTCGGGCGAATGGGGAGGTACTGATTAGTGGTACCCAGCTTCAGTTTTACCTGATGGAAGAGCCCCGCAGGTGGGTGGTGATGACGTCGTACAACCTTAGGAATGTATTTAATACCACTGAACTGTACACTCAGAAATGTTCACTATAGTAAACATTATGTTAACTATTAGACAGCAATAAAAAATTGGAGAAAAATCACTCGAGATGTGGCAGAAGATGTGGACGATAAATTGCATAAAACCTGCATTTCCTATTTAAAAAACAACAACAACAAAGAAATGTGGAGGGTAATGAGCTAAAATGTGCTGAGTGCACGTATGGTATGGAAGAGAATAAGAGGGTTTGCGGGAAGAGGCTGAAAGGAGGCTGGCCCTGGTCCCAGGCCCCTGCAGCAAGCTTGGATTTTTTTTCCTTGTAAGGACTTTGGATTTTCCCCCAAGAGCAATGGGAAGCCATCGAAGTGGTGTGAACAGGAAGTGACATGATCACACTGCATTTTCTTTTCTTTTCTTATTTAAAGATTTTAGTTATTTGAGAAAGGGAGAGCATGCCTGAGTGAGAGAGGGGCAGCAGGGAGAAGCAGACTCCCCGCTGGGCACAGAGCCCCACTCAGGCTCAGTCCCAGGACCCTGCAATCACGACCTGAGCCAAAGTCAGATGCTTAACTGACTGAGCCACCCAGGCGCCCTGACATTGCATTTTAAAGAACGTTCTGGCTGCAGAGGGCTCTGTGGATTAGAGAGATAGGAGGGAGGGCAGGGCTTAAAGGCAGCTAATCACTGCTTGCCCTCAAGCCTCTATTGCTGAAGTTCTAGCCCTGTGGCCCTCCGTGCATCTTCTGGACACACACTGGGTTCGCTCACCTTCATCTTCTGGACACACACTGGGTTCGCTCACCTTCGTGCTGGGCCCATCGCCGAAACTTCCTGTTCTGTGGAATAAACGGCGAGTGAACCTGACACTTCGCGTGAAACAACCCCCAGCGCCCATGACTTGGAGAAAGAGATGAGGACGTTGTCTCACAAACGTGGCAACTGGAGGAATTACATGGCGGCGGTTTTTAAAATCTTGATTCTTGTGGAAAGAATGCATTCCCTTAGGGGAGGACTCCAAAGGCTTTAAGCAAATTGTGTCTGATTTGATCCCAACTTCCCTCTTCTTGTTGATGTCTCTGGTATATTTTGAAAAGAATGCAACGCTGCACCTTGGGCTGGGAATGCCCAGCTGGGGAGATTGCTGGGGGCAGCTCTGTGGGTAAGGGCATTTGGGGGGAATCCAGTCCCAGACAACCCTTTCCCTCTCCCTGAGCTCCTGGAGACACAGCACATATACTCTGCCTGGAACATCAGAACAGGCTCAGGCTTCGAGGACAGAGTTATGTACCACGTGGCTAGTTTAGCCTGCCTGAGACTCTGTTTCTTCATCTATAAAATGGGACTAATGTCTTTCTCATGGAGTTGTTACCCACGGTAACGGAGATGTTGAACGTAGAACGCTTAGCATAACGTCTGGCACTGGGAGATGGTTAGCAAATCTTTCCTTCACCCCATCCCCACACCCACCCTCACAAACACATGGTCTGGCCCTGCCCTCTGCAGCCAGATCTTTCTAAGGATCTTGGGCTGAGCAGCTAGTCCCATCACAGTGTGAAATGGCATCCAGTGTTTTTACTTTGGTGGAAGCTCTTGGAGCTGAAAAAGTCTTCAGGTCCCTAAGGAAGAGAGTCCACATGGTAGAAGCCTGCTGGAGAGAGCCTGCGGGCTCAGCCTTCCACAGGTGAGCATCTGTGATCAACCCTGATTAGAGCACCCCCACCCAACCTCTCTCAAAAACACCAGTGGCTCCCCAGGCATCACCCAGGGGATGAAATCCCACCTTGTCCGCCAGGTTCTCAAGGCCCTTAGGGATCTAGCCCCTTCTGCCTTCATCACTCATGTCATGAACATGCCCCAGGCCCTCAGCTCTGTGTCCGTGCCCAGACTGTAACCCGGGTCTGGAACACCTTCCCTCACCCACCTACTCATCAGCCTTCTAGTTCGAGGCCATTCGGGCCTCTCCTGGAATCCACTTTGCACTTGTTTGTGTCTGTCTTTCCCCAGAGGCTTTGGGCATCTGGTGTGCAGGGTTCAGCCTGAGCCATCTCCAGGACAGTCAGTGCAGAGCCTCACCCAGTGCCACAGCTCAACACCTCCTTGGAGAGAATGAGAGCTGGGCTTCTAGATCCAAGCAGTGCCCAGATCAGAGCAGTATGGAAGGATGGAAAAGCCAGGGTGCACTGTTCCCATGGGATCCTGGAGGGAATTCCAGAGCTCCCCGTGGGGATGCTAAACTTTCGTCCCTGGCACACAAGCATGTTGGCCGCTGTCTCTGCGTCTGTTTGGCCTTCGCAATACACAAAGCTAGTTTGTCTATCTCCCATCTGCTAAACTCCTTGGATGACCTCATCTGGCACAGCACAAAAGAACACTAAAGCAGCAGCTCATAAAGTGCCCCAGAGACGCTGCAGGCGATGCCTCCACCCATTTCCTTCTAGAACCCAGCCTCTGATCACTCAGCAACGGACCAAGCCAAATACCCATGACCATTCTCCTGGGCCCATCCATTGCTCTTTCCTGTCCAGGCTCTGCCTTGGTGATAGAGAAGAAAGATGGAGGCAGTCAGGGAAAGCTCCTGGTGGAAGAGGCCTTCAGGTGTTGTTGAAGGAGGGGAAAGACGTGGGGAAGGAGCAGGGAGAAGACTGTTGTGTGAGTGAGGATACCCCTGCCTTTTTTTTTTTTTTTAAATGAACATATAAGGTAATATTTGCCCCAGGGGTACAGGTCTGGGAATCATCAGGCTTACATACTTCACAACACTCACCATAGCACATACCGTCCCCAGTGTCCATAACACAACCACCCTCTCCCTACCCCCCTCCCCCTGGCAACCCTCAGTTTGTTTCGTGAGGTTAAGAGTCTCTTATGGATTGTCTCCCTCCCAATCCCATCTTTTTAAAAAAGATTTTATTTATTTATTTGACAGACAGAGATCACAAGTAGGCAGAGAAGCAGGCGGAGAGAGAGGAGGAAGCAGCCTCCCTGCTGAGCAGAGAGCCCGATGCGGGACTTGATCCCAGGACCTGGGATCATGACCTGAGCCGAAGGCAGAGGCTTTAACCCACTGAGCCACCCAGGTGCCCCCCCCATCCCATCTTGTTTCATTTTTTCCTTCCCTACTCCCTACAACACCCCCCCTGCCCTGCCTCTCAAATTCCTATATCAGAGAAATCATATGATAGTTGTCTTTCTCTGATTGACTTATTTCGCTCAGCATAATACCCTCTAGTTTCATCCACATCGTTGCAAATGGCAAGATTTCATATATTTTGATGGCTGCATAGTATTCCATGGTATATATACACCACATCTTCTTTATCCATTCATCTGTTGTTGGACAGCTAGGTTCTTTCCATAGTTTGGCTACTGTGGACATTGCTGCTATAAACATTTGGGTGCACGTGCCCGTTCGGATCACTACATTTGTATCTTTAGGGTAAATACCCGGTAGTGCAATTGCTGGGTCGTAGGGTAGCTCTATTGTCAACTTTTTGAGGAACCTCCTGCTGTTTTCCAGAGTGGCTGCGCCAGCTTGCATTCCCACCAACAATGCAGGAGGGTTCCCCTTTCTCCACAGAGGATACCCCTGTCTTATGTACAGACACATGCACATGAAGTAGAGAGACAGCCTTGGGAGAAAGAGGCCCAGGGGCTCCATCACTTCCTATGCCACTGTGTGCCCCCTGCAAAAGCAGGCCGGGGGCTTTATTCCCACTGTCCAGATGAGAAAATCGAGGCTTAGCTAGGTCAAATTCACACAACTCAGCCAATCAGGATGGGTAGAGCCAGGTCTTCTGACCCCAAGGCCAGAGCCCCTTTATCACACCAGGCTGCTTCTCAGGAGGGGGCTGGTTTGGTGGTGATGCTGGGAAGAATGCTATTTGCTCATCCAGGAAATACAGATTAAAATTCTTAACAACACACACACACACACACACACACACACACACACACACACACATCCCAGCGTGGCTGAAATAAATAAGACAGAAAAAAAAATCAAATGTTGGTGAGGATGTAATAAAAAACCAACACGGAATCCAGTGTCAGTGAGCAACTGAAATCCTTATACAAGACTGGCGAGAATGTATACTGGTGTAGTAACACTTTGCAAGTTACCTAACTCACACATTAAAGCTGAACATACACAAATCCTATAACCTAGCAAATCCAGACACTCTTAGGTACTAGAATGTTCATAGTAGCACTATCCATAAAGGCAAAAATCTGGAAATACCCAAAGGCCCATCAGCAGTATAATGGCTAAACATATTGTGATGTGTTTACACAATGGCATACTAACTAGCAACACGAATAAACTACACACAACCATGGGACTACATGGCAACAACATAACTTTGATCGAACAACATAACGTTGATTGAAAACAGCATCCACCAAAGAGCATATATCATAGGAACCCATTTATATAGTATCCAGACCAGGCAAAACTAAATAGTTGAACACCTTCATGTAACTAGCCCCCCAGAAATCCCTAGTTTCTAACACCATTTTCTGTGTATGTTATTCTTCAGGAAAAATGTAAACTTAAAAAAAAATGAGGACAATCTCTATGAACTGATAAAGTAGCTCCAGAATATATTCTTAGGTGAAAAACCAAAGTGCAAAACCATGTCTATAGCATGCTACCTTTTGTGTAAGAAAGAGAGGAGAATGAGGAAATTTTCATGAAGGCTTTGCAAAAAGAAACTCAGGAAAGATAAACTAATGGCATCAGTCGCCCACAGACATTGGATGGAAATGGGGTGAGAAGGATAGGGCTATTTCTCTAAATATGACTTCGTCCTGTAGTATTAACTCTTGGAACTATGTGTTTTGTTTGGGTTGGTTTTTAGAGTGGGGGAGAGAGGTGGAGGGGCAGAAGGAGAGGGAGAGAGACTCACCGCCATGAGATCATGACCTGAACCAAAATTAAGAGTTGGACACTTAACTGACTGAGCCACCCAGGTGCCCTGGAACCAAGTTAATGTTTTTTACACTCAAATAGTAACAACAATAATAAGATAGGAGGGAAGTTCCTAAAATGGAATCCCTAAATGGATTACAAGCAGAAATAAACAATCCTGACTGTATTTCAAAAGAATAACCTAACCACATGAAAAGGGGAAAGAAGGAAGTTTTGAACACAGTATCTTGGCTATACACATCCAGGGAAGGCAGGAAAAGGGCTATAAAATTACCATACTCTAGCTAGCAGGTTTGCTGTTTGCAGTGGTATGGGTTTGCAATTCTGAAACTACTTTCTGTGTGTTCTAGGCTCAAGCAAATGAGTAAATATGATGAAAATCATGATCCAGGTTTCTGACTGCTGGAGAACTGAATTACAAATGCACCAATGGGAAGACAAGGATGTACTTTTAGGTACTGGACAGGAGCTAGAGGTGATGGGTTTTTAAATATTAACGTAGATGTGGTTATGGGTACTCTAACTTCCAGAGTATTTTCTGCTAAACTAAACAAGGACTTCTTGGAAAATTGGCTGATCCCAGGGCAAACACACGATGAGTCTGAAAGTAAGCAAATGCCTAAGGAATGATGGGGAAATGTCAAAAGGACACAGAGGCAGCTTGAAGAGGCTCCCATTGGCCAGATTCGGGGCAATTAAACTCCAAAATAAATAATGATAGAAATGGATTACAACCCATTGCATAAAATAAAAATCCACGAGTCCACACAGATATAATTTAATGAGCACAAATAAATAGATGGAGGAGAGAAAAAGCTCTTCCTTATGGTGGAATTCAAATGAATAAATAAGGAGGGAATTATAAGGAGGGGTTTGAAAATTACATTTGGTCACCATCACAGCAATAAGCGATTTCGGCAAGAATCATCAAAGGATGTTACAATTAGTGGGTAAAAAGTTTAATGGAGACAGGATATTTAGGTAATCTTTAGATGACTCCCCCCAGATACTTTTTAATACAAATGGAAAGCGGTCATGACAGTGGTGGACTCCACCTTCTCCGCAATCCAAGTGAATATCACTAGTAATAGACAAAGAGACAGCAACTCCTGAGATGAAGCTTCAAGGGCACAGTGTCACTTCTGTGATAATCCTGCCAAAAATCAATAACCTGAATCTAATCATGAAGAAACATCAGACAATCCTAAGCTGAAGAACATTCATTGAAAGAACCAGTCTGTCTTTTTAAAATTCTCAAGCTCACGAAAGACAGAGGCTGAGGACCCACTCCACATCAAACGAGATACGAAAACATGGCGACCCGATCCAACTCAAGATCCTAGATCAAATCCTGGATCATGAAAAAAAGTTTTTCAATAAACGATATTGTTGGCACAACTGACAAAATTTGAATAAGAAGGTCTATAGATTAGATGATAATATTTACCCAATGTTAACATCCCAATTTTGGTAACAGAAACAAAAAAAATTATCCTTGTTCTTGGGAAGTACACACTGAAATATTTTGGGGTACTATGCATTGGGGGACAGGATAAACGGTGATACGTCGATACAATGAAATACTACTCAGCCAAAAAAAAATGCATGAACTACTGATACATACAGCTAAATAGAGGAATCCCAAATAATTATGCTGAGGGGCACCTGGCTGCCTCAGTTGGTAGAGCACATGACTGTTGATCTAGGGGTCATAAGTTCAAGTCCCATGTTGGGTGTAGAGATTCCTTTAAAAAAATCCAAGATAATTATGCTGAACAGAAGCAACCAGGTTACTCTTATGTAACCCATATGTATATAATTACATAAAAACATCACATATATTTATACATACCTACAGAGAGTGGGGGCAGAAGAGAATGGTAAAACAGATGTAGTAAACTGTTAATTGTTGGTAAATTGTGTGAAGGGTAAGTGGGAGTTCTTTGTGCTGGTCTTGAACCTTTGCTGTAAGTTTACAATTATTTCAAAATAAAGATTTAAGTAACTGAATAAATACCATTTGTCACATTTGTATTATTATTTACTTTATTATTTTTTAAATTATTTTTATCAAGTTATAATGTATTATTTGCCCCAGGTATTTCACAGGTCTGTGAATCGCCAGGCTTACACACTTCACAGCACTCACCATAGCACATACCCTCCCTGATGTCCATAACCCAACCACCCTCTCCCTACTCCCCCCACCCCCCAGCAACCCTCAGTTTATTTTGTGAGATAAAGATTCACTTATGGATTGTCTCCTTCCCGATCCCATCTTGTTTCATTTTTTCCTTCCCTACTCCCCAACCCCCCACGTTGCCTCTCAAATTCCTCACATCAGGGAGATCATATGATAATTGTCTTTCTCTGATTGACATATTTCGCTCAGCATAATACCCTCTAGTTCCATACACGTAGTTGCAAATGGCAAGATTTCATTTCTTTTGATGGCTGCATCATGTGTATATGTGTATATATATATATATATATATATATATACACATCATATACACATCATGTGTATACACACACACACACACACACACACACACACACACCATGGAATACTATGCAGCCATCAAAAGAAATGAAATCTTGCCATATACAAGATTGAATTCGGGAGTGTTTCTAGCTTTTGGTTATTAGAAATAAGCCGGCTATGGATATGATTGTACAAGTCTTTGTGGGGACCTGTGTTTTCATGGTACCACCTGTCTCCCTCTGGAGATAACTCTGTCCTTGACCTCACTCATATACAGGGGTAGATATAAAACTGTGAGCTTATAGAATACCAGAAAATCTTCCTGGTTCAAATAATCTCTTCTAAAAATGCCCGACTTTCCACCATTAGCCTTCTCTTCTTTTGAGGCTACCTGAACTCTAACTGGTCTGAAATTTTATCAGAAGGAAGTTACTAAATATTTTTTCTTCTGGGGGCACTTGGGTGGCTCAGTGGGTTAAGTATCTGCCTTTGTCTCAGGTCGTGATGTCGGGGTCCTAGAATTGAGCTCCGCATCAGGCTCCCTGCTCAGTGGGGAGTCTGCTTCTCTCTCCCTCTGCCTGCCACTCCCCCTGCTTGTGCTGTCTCCCTCTGTCAAATAAATTAAAAAAAAATTAAATAAATAAATAAGTAAATTTTCCTCCTGGCCAGCAGAGTCCCTGTATAGGTCTGTGGAAAGTGAGTGGAGGGAATGCAGAGAAATGTACCCCATCTCACCGTTTTCCGGGCTGTGTGTAATTTCTCGTCCTCTCTGTGCCTTGCTTAGCAGTTCACATCAGACATTCCATCCCTGAGCTAACCGATCAGGTCTTTTTAGGAACTCAACTCGGCATCCAAGCCCCGTCTGCTCACAGCAGTGCTCCTGGAAGGGGGGCGGAAGGCCTTTGGGGTGTCTCCATACGCCTGACAGTACAAGGACCCCTGGGGGCCAGGGCATTGGGGGAGGGGCAGCAAGCAGTGTGTGTTGGCAAGAGCATGCTGGAGGCACACAGCGATGGATCTCCTGGTCCTCATGGGAGCCAGCCTCTCTCTGGATCAGTAGAATAAGCCAATTTGTGCCCCCACCGCCTTCCCCACCAGGAAGGATTCAGTGTGCTTTGTGTAAGGGGATTAAGGCTTTAGCCTGCTCAGCAGGGAGAAGGGCTCTGAGCTCAGGGTTGTGGCTGTGTGGCCCTGCTTCCATGAGTCCACATGGCCACGTGGGCTGCCATAGGCCCTGAGTCACGGGTGACAGGGGCTGTGGCTGCACAAAGGAGCTGCTGGTGGCAGCCTCCCTGGGGAGAGGGGTGTGTGAGCCACAGAGGGGCCCGTGAAGGAGTGCTTCTGAGGAAGGGGAGCTGTGGTGGGCAGGAAGGGAAACCCTGAGCCAGAGATCCTAAAGCCCAAGGAGGACCAGCTCACACTCCCATTTCCCAGACAAGAGCCTGAGGCTCAAAAGAGTCAGAATCTTGCCCACTGTCACAAAACAAGTCCGTGACCGAGCTGAGACCAGAACCCAGCCTCCCGGGCCGGGGCTCAGTCCCTGATCACTCCAGCCATGTCTGGCTAGCAGCAGGGCCCAGGTCCCTCTACTCTCTTGAATGCCTCTTCCGCCTGTCCCAGTCCCGGAAGAGGGTCCCGATGAGGGGCAAGGCTGAGTTGAGGACCTTCCCAAGAGCCTTTAGCCTCTAGACAGGGATGTGGGTAGGTGAGGGTAGTTATCAGTAGCTCCCAAATGAGGGTTTCTGACAGATCTGGGCCTGTGTCGTGGGCCATCCAGACAGTCAACAGAAATCTCTTGCATGAGGGTCTTTTTCCAGGGGAGAAGTGGGATGGCTTTTATAGGCCCTCAAGAGAGCCACCTGGGGCAGGGGTGGGGGGATGGGGGCAGGGTAGGCTGGGTCTGGGTGGAGTATGGGTGGCCCTTAAGCAATTTCAGGGATGTGTGTGCAAGCCCCGTGCCAAGAAGAGACCACAGGAAGAGATGACAAGAGTCTTGGGGCCCAGCGAGTGGGGCTTTGAGTCCTGGGTGGAAGGTGAGTGTCCGTGGGACAGACACCCTCCCCGGTCTTCTCAGATCGCAGCCTGGCTTGAGCACAGGGCAGACAGCAGGGAACCTGCTCCGTGGGTAGAGAAACTTGGTGTCCAGCGGGAAGCACAGCCGCTGGGGTAGAGGACATTACAAGAGGGCTGGAGAGAGAGAGGAGGACCATGCAGATGGGGGCTAACACCCCAATTTGCCAGTTCACCTGAGAGAGGGAAGCCAGGTGAGCTCATTCTCCAGGCCTGCTGGGCCCAAGCTGGGTGGCGAAGCCCACACACCCCCAGGCTGTCTGAAGAGGGCTGTGTTTCAACTCGCCAAAAGGCTCTGCTAATGGGGGAAGGTCAGGGGAGACATTCTGATGCATGAACTTGGAGTCAGAAAGCCAGAGTCTGAAACTTGGGCTTCACTCAGGAACTCTGCAAAACTGGCGAGTCTGGTCTTCCCCGTGGTCAAGGGGGAAGGAGTGTCTTCTGAGGCAGGATGACTGAGAGACGAGATCATTGTTGTCTACTTGAGGGACAGTTGCTGGGACTACACCTCTCAGAAGGCTGTCCCTGGTATGTCCCTTGGAGGCCCCGGGGCCGTGTCCGTGGTGTGGGAGGGGTGAATGTGGTAGGAGGCCTGTCCCACCCCCTCTGCTCACTGCCCTGTCCTCAGGGGATCAGGTCCTGCAGATCAGCTGCTTTCCTGTCCTGCTTTGCCTCCTCCTCCCCTTAACAGGGGCCCCAAGCCAGAGGCCAGGCCAGGCACTATGATAAAAACCTGGGGGGAGAGGGAGGAGAGGGTGAGGACAGCCTGCCCACCCACCCCCAGTCTGGCCTACGCTTGCCAGGGCCTGCCTGAGTCTCCTTCTTAAGGGCCTTGGGCTCAGGACCTTGGAGCCCAGCTCCGTGCCCTTGTGCGGCGGGCCTGGGTAAGGTCTCCTCGCCTGCAAATGGTGCGCGGCAGGGGAGGTCTGGCCAAAACAGCTGCAGGAGGGCCCTTCTGCTAGAGTCCCTGGGGTGACCCCCTTTCTTCTCCCTTCTCGTGCCCTGTTCCAGGTCACACACTCAGCACTTGGGAAGGGCCTGAGAAAGCCGCAGACGTGCTGCATGCTGCGTCCGTTGTTCACATGGGGCCATGAGGCTTGGTACCCCAGCCCGTGAGTCAGCAGAGGCTATGACCAGAGCGCCATCTCTTGGCACCCAGCCCTGGTGCTTTCCAGCTCCTGGTGCTCTCCCCAACCCCCTGGCCCTTAGCCAGAGACAGAGCTTCCTTCCCTACCCGACTCAGGGCCCCAGGCCAGCCAGACCAGTCCAGACAGGCTCTGCAGGAATCTGCTCTGGTCATAAGGTGCCTTCTATGGGGCTGCCTCGGGGCTGCACCCAGGGCCCCGAGGTCCTGGGGACATCGCTGTCTGTTTATTTTCTGCCTGGCTTCCGCACACATTGTGGTTTCCACTTGGAAGTTCTGCAGTGGGAACTGTGGGGCCTGCTCTGGGGGCTGAGCTGCATCTGTGGGAAAGTCTAGTTCTGCTGACAGCTCACAGCGGCCGCCAAGACCCTGGTCCCTGAATTCCCACGCCGTGGGCGGTGGGCTCAGCTCCTCCAGCCTCTGTCTCTACCTGAGCCAGTTTAGAGAGAGTAGATGGCCGGCTCCTCCAGCATGGGAACTGGAGGGATCTTCTCCTACTTCACAGATGGGGAAATCAAGGGCAGAGAGGGGCAGGAACTGGTCCCACCCCCCACCCCCCCCACCCCCATTCCACAGCAGGGCAGGGACTGAAATGACAGCTTGGTTCCCAGCGCAGGGAGCTGTCCATGGGCCTTGAGGTCCCCTCATCCCTTTGGGCTTCGCTGGGGAGGGGTGGAGAGCTAGGGACGCCCGAAGCCCTGAGTTTCCCATGACTTGCTCTGGAAGGGGCCTGGCCGTCCTTCCCCACTGTGCCCTGGCCTGTGGCCCAGGCTCTGGGCAGAAGGGGGTTGGGAGGGAGCTGCCCCCTGCTCTTGTTCTCCCTTGGGTCCCCTCGGTGGCCTGGCTGCTGTGGAGCCCAGCTGGTTGCTGAGAACCCGACCCACTGCTGAGAGGGCTACACATTCCTCCGCAGCAGGCAGGCTCCAGTGGGCTTGCGTCTGGGAACCAGCCCTTGGATTTGAATTTCAGCTCCTCTCTCCCGTGCCTCCCGGCGCAGCAACTCTAAGCAGGCCATCCCAGCTCCCCGTGCCTTAGTTTCCTTGTCTGTAAAACAGACTTGGGACCATCCTTACCTTCCAGAGCATCATGGGAGCAGCATGTGTGAGCTGCGAAGTGCTCAGAGCGGGCGTGGGAGCTGAGAGGCCAAGGGCCAATGAGAGAGCCCAGCTGGGAAGAGGCTGAGATCTGGCCTTGACAGGCCTGCTTCGGCCCCAGGGCATGCACTGACCGTGCTAAGCCTTCCCTGGAGAATTCTCCCCCTCTCTAGGGAGTGTTGAGGTGCTGTGCTGGGGGGGCTGGGGCATGCTGGGGGGTGGCTCCAAACCGCAGGGTGGCATCTCGACGGCCTGGCTGGCCTGGCTCTCTGGGAAGGGAGCTGATCATTGAGCCATCTCTCAGGGATGATGTTTATTAATCTGTAGGACAAAGGAAGCAGCACTGTCCCGCTAAGGAGACTGTGAGAAGGAGAGGAGTTGAAGGTGAAGTCCTGTCTCTTCCCAGCCTCTCAGCTCTGGGGATTTTTTTTTTTTTTTTTTTTGGCTGTGACAAGGAAGAGGAAACCAACACAGCACCAGGGAGGCGAAGGTCTCCAATGGTCCTGTCCTTGGCTGGGCTTTGCTCTTTGTCTGGGCCAGGGGCCTCTTTAATCCATTTAACACCTCTGGTGTTGGTTTTTCTAAATACTTGTCCTCAGTTCGGGCCCCCAGGGCCTCCTTGACAACTGAGAAACTCCCAGGTCCCAGTCCCAGGAACCCCTGGGCTTGCACTTCTGGCGCCGGCTGGGCTGATCCCCAGGAGGGGACAGGCTTCAAGGTCAGGCTGACACCGGCTGACCTTGAAAGCTTCCTGGGCCTCCCCCGACAGGCCTCTGTTCTCCCGGCGCAGTGCGCTCCACCCCATTAAAAAGCTGTTAAAAGCGCCGTCTGGTTCACTGCCTCCACGGCTCTGCGCGGATGGCCACTGGGGCAGTCTCCGCTCAGGGACGGGCCTCCGCGAGGGTCCGCCCGGGGGACCCAGGCCCTCGGGGCTGCCCGGCCACTCCCCCAACTCCTCCCACTCCCACACCAGCCCCCCACTCTCCCTCTAGGGAGAGCGGCGAGAGGAAAACAGTCACGGTGCTGTGCGGGGGGTGAAGGGCGCCCCCTGGAGGCACGCTGTGGTTGGGGTTGAGTCTGGCGCCGGCCGTGATCTAAATGCTTGGGGTAAGTGACCTCATTTCACCTTCACAGCAACCCTGTGAAGGAGGGCTGTTATTAACCCAGGGGGCAGTTGGAAAATTGAGGCCCAGAGAGGTCAGGTAACTGACCTACGGCCACCCAGCTGGTAAGTGGCAGGGCTAGGGTGCGAACCCAGAGATTCCGGCTCCAGGAGCCCGTGCAGCGTCCACTGCTGGCGGAGCCGCTCCCTGGGCGGGAAGGAGGCTTTCTCTGACCTCCTCACAGCAATGCTGAGAGAAAAGTCCCATCGCACTCAAATTACAAATAAAAGAACGGGGGTGGGGGTGCTCAGGGACGTCAAGACACTTCCCCAGGGTCACACAGCGAGTGAGCAACGCTGCAGACACTTGAGCCCAGAACTCACTAGCTTCAGCCTCCCGCGCCGGGCTTTGTGCTCTGCTCGCCGTGCCTCACCGGAACGGCAGGGAGCAGGCCCTTCTAGGCTGTGGCTTGCCTCACAGTGATGGACACAGAAAGCTGCTTCTGTCCTCGGAGTACCAGGGTAGCCTGAGCTGGGCCTCGGAACTGTGGGGCTTTGACCTTGAGTTGCCTTGTGGCCACAAATAAGGCCTTCCCCTCCCTGGGCCCACGTTCCCTCAGGCCAGTTGTCTGGGAGCTGGTGGGTCAGATGATCAGAGGTAGTGGTGAGGGGATGGCCTGGAAAGTGGGCCTGGTGCTGCAGCTGGGCTTCAGGCCCTTTATTAAATCTCAAACAAACCTAACTACAGGTTTCCATAGTGAGTCTCAAAGGGCTTCCAGAACCTTCTTCATCCTGCCTGTGGTTTTGCGTGCTCTTGTAGATCCTGGCCACTTCAAAGCCCTCAGAGACTTGCAGCCAGTCTTGCCTGGGCTGGGAAGGCTCCACAGGATGCCCTGACTTTCCTCTGTCACCCCAAACTGCACTGGCTTCCATGGGGACACAGCCCAAGCAGAACAGGGGAAAGGGGCAGCAAGGCAAGGGTTTCCCCAGGGAATATGAGAGGTCATGTCTCACAGCTGATTTTGCTAGATGTCCCCACTCCCATTCTGACCCCAACTGGCTCTCACCTGTGGCTGTGATGACCCTACAACTTCGTCATTTGTGGGTTCTTCATATTAACCCATATTCAGCCTTCCCATGACGAATTTAATGCCCAGTCCACATGATGAGTTCTTCTCTCTCCATCACCTTTCCCACATCCTCACCTTCCACTCTTCCTATGTTTGCCCTGCTCTGCAGCCTCCCTGCTGTACTTAAGCACACCAGGTCCACTGTGACCTCAGGGCATTTGCACTGGCAATACTTCCATACTGTGCTCCTTCCCCAGAGTCCACAGAGGGTTGGCTGACTTCTTCAGCTCCTTGGAGTCTCTGCTCTTGGTTTCTACTTTCTCACCACGGCCTGCTCTGACCACTTACCTTCAGACTGCCTCTTCCCAGCCCTCCCCATCCTCCTGACCCTGCTCTGTCCCACTCCACAGATTTATTACCTCTGGAACTTTGTCACTGACTTTTTAATGTTGTTTTCTCTTTCTCCTCCATTAGAGTATGAGCACTAGGGTTACCTGGGTGGCTCAGTGGGTTGGGCCTTTGCCTTCGGCTCAGGTCATGATCTCGGGGTCCTGGGTTCGAGCCCCGCACCGGGTTCCCAGCTCGGCAGGGATCCAGCTTCCTGCTATCTCTCTGCCTACTTGTGATCTCTCTCTGTGTCAAATAAATAAATAAAATCTTTAAAAAAAAATAAAAGAATATGAGTGCTCAGAGAACAGGGAGTTTTGTTTTGTTCAACATCAAACTACCCCCCCACCTCCGCTAGCACTTAGATCAGTGCCTAGAAACAGTATGGGTACTGAACAAATATCTGTGGATTAAATGAATGGACGAATGAATGGATTGAGTACATCTCAAAGAAGAGCAAAGGTAACATTTATTTGTTTAGGGCCTAGGAGTGGAGCCTTGGAAGACATAGGTCGGAGCCTCACCTCTGCTCTATTTTCACTGTGTGACCTTGAACAGGTCACTGCCCTTGGGAGCCTCAGCTCACTAACCTCATGCCCACCCTGAGCCTCCATGGGATGGCAGCTCCCAGAGAGATGGCCTGCAGGAAAGAATCACTGTTGGCGTGCGGCTCCTCACACCCCGGCTTGGTGACCTTGGCACTTGACAGAGTCACCCAACCTCTCTGAGGCTCACTCTCTCCAGCTCTGAAATGGAGGACAAGGCAGATGAAGCCCTAGGAGCAGGAGGCACAGTGCCTAGGACTTGGTAAGCTCTCTGCAAAGGTTTACTCGATTAAGGGGTGGCCAGGTCAAGGGTAAGGAATGGCCCTCACCACTTAGCTTCAGACCAGCAGACGACGTCAGCCCTCGCTAATGAAGGAGGGAGGGGGTCACCAGAAGCGGAGCTGGCAGGGACTGTGGAGGTTGGTGGAGTAGTTGCTGAGCCCAGAGAGGGGCGGGAGCTGGTTCAAGGTGAGCCTACTCAGAGTTGGCCTTTCCCTGAGCACCTGCTGTGGATCTGGCTAGTGCTGGCAGGTGTTGCCTCATGGGTCCCTGGGTGTCCCTGGGGGAACCCCGACAGGCAGACCTCACAGTCCTGTGTGAAGCACATCCAAGAGTCTGAATATAGGAGATTTCAGGTGTGCCTGGCCCCTCTTCCCACATCTTCTCCCCATCAGGTGAGGGCACGCATGTGGGCGGGGAGGCAGACCGGGGTTGGAGAACTAACCTCCTCGCGATGACAGTGTTGGGGTCTGGAAGCCCTCTGATGAAAGCTATGGACCTTCTCCTCAAAGAGAAGCACACGTCCACATGCAGAGGCTGAAATGCTGTCGCCAAGGGCTCTGGAAATGAGTCAGTTGTCATCCGGTGGTCCTGCCCTTGGGGCCACGGCTGCCTTCTTCTCCGTTACTTGATTCCACGTGTCCATACTCCCCAGCTGCCATAGCCGGTTTCTAGTGCCAGCAGCCGGTGTCAGGCTAGGAGCCTTGCAGCCATGATCTTGTCAGTAGCGGGGCGCTGGGCAGTGGTCTACACACCCTGACACTTACGATCGGGTTAGAGGTGGGGGTGTCAGTGACAGATGGAGAGAGCCGTCCCCAGCACCCACCCCCTCTCAGGGCCTTTCTGGGACTCAGGCACACGGGCCACTGAGGAAGACCCGGGTCGGTGTGGTGGGGAGTGAAGACACACGGGGCGGGGGGGAGGTGGAAAGATAGGGAACAAACTGAGGGCTGCTGGAGGGGAGGGGGTGAGGAGTGGGGTAACTGGGTGATGGGCGTTAAGGAGGGCACGTCATGTAACGAGCACTGGGTATTATAGAACACCGGTGAATCACTGACCTCTACCTCTGAAATTAATAGTACCCTCTATGTTAATTACTTGAATTTAAATAAAATATTTTTTTTAATCTTTAGGAAAAAAAAAAAAAACAAAGACTCTGCAGCTTAAAGGAGTGTTCTCTAGCTCTGGTTCTTGCAACGGCCTTGAAAGGAAGGCAGTGAAAGGATAACTCACCCATTTCACAGAGGAAGAAACTGAGACTCAGAGCAGCCACAGAGCACGCGGATCAAGGAAGTGAGAGAGAGGATTTGAGTCTGCTGATTTGTCTCCGGAGTCCACATCGTGTTCCAATGGACGGAACATCTTCAATTTTAACTCAGCGTTGAGCTGCTACCGTCTACAGAATCTTGTCAGACAACCAGGAGGACACAGATCCATGGGGAATAGTGAACCACTGGAAGTCTCCAGAGCAGTAATGATAACCATAATAGCAAAGAAATAATAATAGCTAACATTTTGGGGTCACTTACTGGGAGATAGCATTAGGCTAAACAGTTGTGAATTATCGCATTAACCTCTCAAATACTTTGGGGTGTAAGTAGCAATATACCCATTATATACATTTATTTACATTTTGTTAAAGATTTTTACATTTATTTTTAGAGAGAGAGAGAGAGTAGTGCTCAAGAGGGTGAGGGGCAGAGGGAGAGGGAATCTCAGGCAGACTCCCTGCTGAGCGAGGAGCCCAATGACACCGGGATTGACCTCATGACCCTGAGATCACGATATCACCCGAAATCAAGAATCAGACACTTAACCAACTGAGCCACCCAGGCACCCCTACAACCATTATTTTTGTTTGTTTTAGTATCCATAAGTGTATGCCCATTTTTGAGAATAGAGGCTCTGCAAAGTTAAGTGGTTTGCCCCGAACAAAGGTGATATGTTGCTGAACCCCACCCCCCGACTTCCCCACCAGGGCATTGTCTGGGCCTGTGTCAAGCTGGGCTGGTGTCCCCTAGACCTGGCTCAAGTTGGGGTGAGTAGACAGGCTGTGGGTAGGCATCACTCTAGACAGTTCTAGCAGAATTGTACTCCCTGGGTCCTCTCGGGGCCTCAGTTCCCTCAGTTTTGGATCCTCTGACCTCTAATGTCCTTGAGTCTGTGATCTGAGCCGGATGCTTGAGGCTGCGTGAAAGGTTGTGGTCTCTGCGGGAGCAAGGAGCGACTTGACAGAGAGGTGAGGACTGCTGAGGGCGAGGGGGATGGCAGAAGCAAGAACAAATGAAAATACCCAGGCAGGAGCACAGCCTTCCAAAGGTGAGTCCCTATGCTGGGGAGAGCCTTGGGGACAAGGACCAGCATTCCACCCAGACCCACCCTCAATAAATCCCAGGCGGCAGCAGCCAGCTCCCTACAAAGGCCAGGATAATATAAAATCAATCAAGACAGCAAAGAAAGCAATGATAGGAGAAGAGGGACCAGTGTTCAGCCATATCACCCCTCTACCTGGGCCTCAGTTTCCCCTTTGTGAACAGAGGGAATTTATTTGGGGGATTTTCATCCCAGGCTGGCCCTGGAGCAGAAGAGGTGAGGGTGGTCCCGCCCTTCCCCTCCCTGTTAGTGATTGATGTCCGCTTGTCCCTCCCCTCGTCCCCCCTCTCCCCCAACCCGATTTCACAGCCCCCAGCATGCTGTGCAGTTATTAGTTCGGGTTCATTTAGAATCGGCTTAGCAACCCCACACCCCTGGAACCTGGAAGCTTAAAGCACAAGATGTCTGGCAAATGGAAATTCAATTGCTTTAATATAGAGACTATTTTGCTGCAGTCGAACTTGAGCCTCTTATTAAGAATCTGATGGAATTTCTAAACAGGGAGAGAGGCCCCAAGGAGGGGGCATCGCCCATCACACACCAACATTGCTCTTGACATATTTATGGCTCCAATAAAATCTCCCATCTGGTATATTTTAAAATAAAATTGAAAATTTATCACTTTCCCCGAGTCGGTCTGTCGTTCTCCCCAGGAGGAGATAGCCAGCCCGAGATTACAGGAGGCAGTGGCAGCGGGCGGCAGGCAGGCAGAGAGGTTAGGCCGGTCTCTGATTTAAATTTCAATACCTTCCCCATTACAGCTGTCTGGGCTGGGAAAATTACTGGGGGGAAGCAGGCTGTGTGCTGCTTCTTCTCCTGACCTGGGCCGCAGGCTTGGTTTGTTCTTTCCCCTAATTTGCAAGATCTGGAGGAGCCATGACATGACAGACAGGGGAGAAAGCCCAGTCCGGTCCGCTGGGATGACAGAGCTCTGGGCTCTAGAATCAGCATCATCCATACACCCCCAGGCCCCGGGGGAGCCTAGTGCACATCTTACTGGACTACGGGATGGTTCGAGACGGCCCCTCTATTGATTAGTGTTCAGAGGTCAAGATCAGGGCTTAGACTTGGGTGGGAGTGAAGGCTCAGTCTATAACCAGCATTAAGGTTCAGTCCAAGATCAGGACTTAAAGTAACGCTAGGATCAGGTCTCAGTCTATAAGCAAGCTCAGGGCTGAGACTCAGGCTGGTGTCAAGGTTCCGTCCGTGAACAACGACCAGGCTAAGCCTGCATCATCGGAGCGTCCGTTTCTTCTTCTGTGAAACAGGGAGGGAAGTCTTGCCCTGCCTGCCTCGCAAGGCTACTTGGAGGAACAAATGAAAACAAGAGTGTCTTTCACTTCTAAAGCATTTCGTAGTTTTTAACACACCTGCCTAGTATCTCCTTTGGTCCACATGAGAACCTTTATTTTAAAAGATAAGAATATAGGCTGAGAGGGATAAAGAAACTTATTCAAGGTCCCACAGCCAGTAAACATAGACAGGAAGTGGGGGCTGGGCACAACTCTTCCTGACTCCGAACAGTCCCTAGAACACAGTCACACGAAGAAGCAGTGACTGAGACCACACTTGTCAACCCATGACTCATTTCCCTCTCTCTATGGTAACAGAACACATATTCTGTTCTGGGGGCAATGTGTCCCCCCAAAAGACCGCTAGTCTCAAAAGTCCCAGCTTCCCTTGTAGCCAGGAGTGACAATGAGATCGGAATTGTTGTGTGGAAGCCCTGGGAAAGTTCTGTCAGAGGGAGACAGGGAGCATGCATGTGTCCCTCACCTTGTTTCCTGCCTGGAATGCAGACACAGTGGCGTTCAGCAGCCATCTTGGGCCATGAGGTGATGCTGCAGAGAGCAGTGCTGAGGATGAAGTCAGAAGAGAGAAGGAGCCTGGGATGCTGAGGACATGCTGGAGCCATCACACCAACCCTGAGCCACCGACCTCCAGATATGGAAGAGTATTAGACGCAACTAATGCATTTAGGTCGTTAGGGTTGGGTCTCTGTTACCAGCAGACAAATGTATTCCTAATTGATTCAAAGCTATTACCCAGAAAAAGAATACCATCAAATAAGCTTGAGAAACACCTGGTTAAACAGAGTCTTTCTTGCAGGATTTCCCAGAACCTTCAAAAGCTGACCAGTTTTAGGAACCGTCAAGCCAGGGATGTTATAGGCTACAGTTCCCAAGCTGGCTTGTCATGGAACCCTTTTGTAGTGGCACACTGTGGGGGGTGTGTGTGTGTGGTACGTGCACGTGATGAGGGTGTGTGAAGGCATGTGTGTCAGGGGGTGTGTTCATGAGGGGTGTGTAAGAATGTGAGGTGTATGTAAATGTGTGACGAGCATGTGTGTGGTGTGTGCACGTGAAGGTGTGTGTGTATATGAATGTGTGTGAAGGTATGTATGTGTGTGTGAGTGTGTGTGAGGTGTGTCTATGGGGTGTGTGTATGTGAGGGTGTGGATGCATGAGAGTGTGTGTGAGAGGTGCGTGGGAAGGGCGAGAGTGTGTATGTGTGTGGTGTGTGGCATGTGTGAGAAAGAAAGACTGAGTCTGGGAGCTGGCAGACCATTCCCGACGTCCATAGGGCTAGAGAGTGCTTTGCTCAAATGCTCTCATTATTAAAACAGATGAAGAGGGTGCCTGGGTGGCTCAATTGGTTAAGCGACTGCCTTTGGCTCGGGTCGTGATTCCGGGGTCCTGGGATCAAGTCCCGCATTGGGCTCCCTGATCAGCGGGGAGCCTTTTTCTCCCTCTCCTCCCTGCTCCTGCCCTCTGTCACTATCCCTGTCTCATTCTCTCCAATAAATAAATAAAACCTTAAAAAAATAAAATAAAACAAACGACAACACCAGGCCCCTCTTCTGAGACTTTCTTCTGCTTCAATTAGCATTCTGATTTCAGCTCCTTGGAGCCCTCATGTGGGGCTAAGCAGACAGGGCTAATTTGGGGACAAACCTGGAAGTGTTCTCTAGGGCAAGAGGATCTCCTTGTGGTAGCTGAAGCCCTGTTGGACAGGGGCTTGCCGCCCAGGTGCGAGGGCCACTACAGGAAGAAGAGGACTCTGGGCCCCCTTCACATCCTGAGTAGGACACTGGCAGCCTGTCCCTCTTGCCACCCCAAGGCTAACAGGGACACTGTGGCATGGAGTGTGGCCACAGACAGAGTGACCGGCAGGCTGGGATCTGGAGCCAGCTGTCCTGGTTCTTGGTCCAGGGCTCTGCTCACAGTCCCTGCCCTCTCAACCTACCCACAGCCCTTCCGTTTTCTGGAAGGTTCTGGCTGAGTCAGGTCATTATCTGTTGTAGTGGCTACCTCTCACTCCTCTGTGGGGTCCCATAGCAGGCTGCAAGATCTCGACGCACCCCCTCCATGCCATTTTAAGAGACTCAGAACAAACGGCCATAGCCGAGGCACCTGCTGCCTGGCTTGGCAAGGACTGCGTTCTGTGCTGGGAAATTGTTTGCTGCCCTGTGAAGGGGAGAAGTCTCCCACTACTGCTGAAAGACGGACCCTCCGTGGGGAACGCAGTCGTAGCTGAGACAGTTCGTCATCAGCCTGTGCCAAGGAGAGAGAGGCAGGAGTCCCCACGTGGCAACCAGGTTGGGGGGGTCCATGTAGCATCCCAGAACTGAGGATGGGGGCCTCGAGGCTGAATTCAATCCATTCCACCCCCCCTCAGTCTCTCTATCCGTGCAGTGTGAAGATGGATCAGGCCTCTGAGAACTGTCTAGGGCCAGAATTCTAAAGTTCTGCTCTGTAAGGAAATTGTAGGGACTTGCAGGCAGGACAGGAGGACGGCTAAAGCTCTCTCTTGCCTGGGAGCTCCAGGGAGCAGGAGCCATGCTGGCTTCAGCCCCAGAGCCGGACTGTGGCACAGCTGGGGAGGCACAACCCTTCCCCGCCCAAGGGGGAGGCACAGCCCTGTTCTGGAGGGAGGGCGGGGAGATGGGCACAGGGTGGAGAAGAAACAGAAGCCTGAGGCTCTGTCTGCAGAAATCCCAATAATATCAAAACTTTCACAAGACCCTCATAAACCAAGAAATGCATCTTGGACCCAGGAGGTGAAGGATCATTTAAATAGCAAATTCCCCTCATGCCTGTAAGGGCTTGTTTATAGAATCTGGAGCTGAGCGTGCAGGTGGTCGCACACAGAAAACTGGAAGCTTTTCTTTTTCAACTCCCTGAAGATTCATCTGCAATGCAGATGAATCATCTTAGAAATAAGAATGAAAACAGGGTTTGATGTTCACAAAGGCCAATTCAGAGGCACACTTCCTCCCCAGCCAAGGGCACCAGCATCTGTGTGTGAGATAACTGTCCCCAGCTGGGTGGGAACCTGCCCAGCTCCTGCCAAGGTCAGGTGGGTCTGCACGCACACCTGCACGTGAACTCACTGTGCGCACGCGCGCGCACACACACACACACACACACACATTCACCTTCTCAGATCCGCAGCAGAGACATTTGGGTTTGGTCTTTATGTAAGGCTTACTCTGTGCCCAAATCTGGATCCAGAAATTTCATTTACTCTGAACGGTTATTGGGTGTACACAAAGACCAGGAGCCGGGAATACTATGACAAATTAGATGGAGCCACTCAAGGAACTCACAGGCCAGATGGAGAGATAGAGAACAGAATACTATGAGAACACAACAGCTGGGCATCTAGCACAGGCTGGGGAAGTCAGGAGGGCTTCCTGGAAGAGATAGCATCTTGGAGCTCTACTATCTAGTATGGTAGCCACTAGCCATATGGGGCTATTTATATTTAATTAATTTAAAGTAAGTAGAATTTTAAAATGCTTCCTCAGTAGCCCTGGCCACATTTCACGTGGCTACCATATTGGAGAGTGCCGAGATAGGACATTTCCATCAACACAGAAAGTTCTATGGGACAGCACTCTGAGGGTGAACAGACACTCCGCAGGTGATGGAGGTGGAGAGGTGCTCCAGTTCCAGGGAGCAGCTTGTACACAGGCCTGGAAGTAAGGCACAGCGTGTCCAGGAGCCCCTAGCACAGGTGTGAGGAGGAAGGAACAAGGAAGCCAAAGCTGGAGAGGAGGGAAGAACTCAAGCGGGAGCTAATGATGACACGTGTTGGCAGGGAGCTAGGGTTTTGTCCTGAATGTTTGGGAAGCCTTGGAAGGGTTTTTCGCAGGGAGGCTCTCCTGGTTGGAAGAGCTTGCCTGGGGACTGGACTGGGTGGGGGGAAAGCCTGGAGGCCAGGAACCCATGAGAAGTTGCCAGCATTGGGGTGAGAGCCGAAGTGAGGAAGAGGGGCTGACCAGGGAGCCCGGCTGAGTGGATTGGAATTGAATTGGGAAAGCCTTCTGGGCTTGAGTGACCAGTACGCTGGGGCTGCCCTTTCTGGAACAAAGAGAGAACCTGGGGGAGGAGCTCAATTGGGACTGTGCTGCGTGTCAGGGAGGGGAAAGCCCCTGCACCTGGCAGGTAGGTGAGGGCACCCGGTCCTTTTGGGAAAGGCAGAGTTGCAAATACGGATGGGGTGGTCGCCAGCGAAGCAAGGAACAAGACCTGCAAGGATTCTCCCAGGAGAGTCCTCAGTAAAACAATATTGGAGCCCTGTGAAACTGGCTTGAGTTTTCATGTCCAAGGAAGAGAGGGAGCCAGAGTGGCAGGGAAGAGCAAGGGAGACCAGATGTCCCTTTGGAGGCACCCGTGTAGCTGTGGTTCTGTCTCTTAGGGTGTGGGAGTTACAGCTCTCCATCTAGGCAGGGCTCCTAGAGAGGACAGTATCTGGGCACCAAGGAGATAGAGCTTTAAGAGGAAGGGAAGTCATGGCAGCAATGATGAAGAGGCCACCGGACAGCTTGTAGTTTCCAAAGATGGTCCCATGATCTCCCCCACCCGCCGGGCACTTCTCCAGTGGGACCTTGCCACCTGCTCCTGGAGTCCTGGCTCTGGGTCCTTCCTCTTACACAGAGCAGGCTCATGACAGCTCTGCCCTGGAGAGTACAGCAGAATTGACACTCTGGGGCTTTTGAAGTTATGTCATAAAATTGCAACACAGCTTCCCCTGTGTCTGCTGGGACACTCATTCTTGAAGCCACTGAGGAAGAAGTCCTATGAGGATCGAGGACCCCGGGGTATGAAGCCCCGGCCTTGTAAAAGGTCTCTGTGTAGGTGTTCCTGTCAATGGCCGCACCTAGCCCCATCATTAGGCATGTGAGCAGAAGAGCCCCCAATGATTCCAGACCCCAAATGTCAGCTCACCTCCAGGCATTGAGGCCCCAAACATCACAGAGCAGATACAAGCTGTCCCTTCTGCTCCCTGCACAAAAATGCCTGACCGATGGAATCCATGAGCCCAATGAAATGGTCAATGTTTAATGCCACTACATTTTGGGGTGGTTTGCGATGCAGTAATAGCAGTATCCAGAAGAGGCAGGAAGCAAGCAGGGCACGCTATGGGCATGTGGCAGGGACAGGGAGGTGACTGGACTGGACATGGAATGGGGCCCCAAGTGCCCCAGGGAGGGGTGAGCTTTACCCTGCATGCAGGTCAGGCAAAGGAGGTTGGGGGTGCTGAGCAGGGGCTCATGCTATGAAAGTGGGGAAGGCGGGTGTTTGGGGCAGAGCTGTGAATGTCAGAGAGGATTCTGGTATGGGAGGTTTCCTCGAGGGTGACATCAGGGAGCTTCTGGTGGGAGCAGCCCCAAGAGGTCCAGAGTTTGGGGGTCTTACAGATGTATGTTAATTCCCAGTGCTTTCACTAACCAGCTCTCCCTGAGCCTCCATTTGTTGGTCTGGAAAATGGGAGGACAGATTCCTCCCTGGCAGGTAGTAAATCTAGGATTAAAAAAGGCGACTGCCCTTTTATCACTTTTTTCCCTCTTTTATTTCTTATGTTTTTTTAAAAAAATATTTTTTTAAGATTTTGATTCACCCAGTGTGGGACTCAAACTCGCAACCCTGAGGTCAAGAGCCGCATGCTCCACTGACTGAGCCAGCCAGGTGCCCCTACTTCTTTTTTTTTTTTTTTTAATTTTATTTATTTATTTGAGAGAGAGACAGAGTGAGAGAGCATGAGAGGGGAGGCCAGAGGGAGAAGCAGACTCCCCATGGAGCTGGGAGCCTGATGTGGGAATCATTCCCAGGACTCCAGGATCATGACCTGAGCTGAAGGCAGTCGCCCAACCAACTGAGCCACCCAGGCGCCCCACGCCCCTATTTCTTATCATGTTAACAAAGGAGCTCCCAAGCCCGTAGCCCTAACTGCTGACAAACACATTCGAGGGCGGGGTTATTTGCCTTATTTTAAGACAAAGAGAAGGAAGCCCAGAGGAGTAGGGAGTGTCCCAAGCCTCACAGGTCTGGAACCTTCTGCGTGTACTTTTTCTGCAAGGGTGCGTTGCTGGCTTCCTAGAGGCAGGGAGAAGGAGAGGGCAGGCTGGTGCCCCGCATGCCCCAGGGGGTCTGGGCAAGGCTGCCAGCACCGGATTAGGCATTCCTCCCCAGCCCTGCTCCAGCACCAGCCTCAACAATGCCTTGAACTCTGGAGTCCCAGACAAATTGTAGCCCAGAGAGCGAGAGCGACTGTGGGGAGCTTACCAATGTGCCAGGCTCAGCCCTCCCTACCCCTGCTCCCACTCCGCAGGCCTGCCTTCAGGCTTCAGGTCAGAGGAGCCACTGAGGAACTCCCACCAGGGCCTCCTGAGGTCCTTGCTGCCTGGGCAACCCCTACCCCAAGGCCTCAGAGCCCTGCGTGCGCCACCCGGACCCCAGCTCCCCTCTTCCTGCCGCCCTCCTCAGCATCTGGTTCCTTCTCAGAAGGCAGTGTTGTTGCCCCTAGCAACGGAGCTCCCGGACACATCCTGGTCCTCCTCCCAGCCCCCTTTTCCTCTTCCTCCTTCTGCTTCCTCATTCCTATCCTTCCTCCCTCCCTACCCCCTTCCCTCAGCTGTGGAGACACTATCAAGGGCTGGAGGACTCCCTCCAAACCCTGTGCCCCGGTGACCCAGCCAAGCCCCCTGGCTTTTCTGGGTTCCTCACCTGCTGGTGAAGGCAGTCAGTACTCTGTGCCTGCCTGAGGGACTGCGCCTTGCAGGCTCCAGGACCCCAAGGATGTCTCGGGAAGCCTCTCAGGGCACCCCAGGCACAGAGAAGAGTATAGACTCGGGAGCCTAGGGAACCTCTCCACATCAGAGCTATTGGACGTGGTGAGCTTCCCA
This sequence comes from Martes martes, assembly GCF_963455335.1. Classification (NCBI taxonomy): domain Eukaryota; kingdom Metazoa; phylum Chordata; class Mammalia; order Carnivora; family Mustelidae; genus Martes; species Martes martes. Next base: position 29,633,396 of record NC_137894.1, read on the forward strand.
GAACCGGAGGCACACAAGGAGAGGCCTTTCCAGGGCCAGTGGCGCTGATGCTGCTATCGTCCAGGGCTGACTCTGGCAAGCTTAGAAGGAAGGCAGCTTAGAAGGAAGGCAGGGAGGGTGCAGCCCCTATCTCCTCCCGCTGTCCTTTTCATCCCCACTTCCTGCTCCCCAATCCTTGAGCACCGCCCCAACAACCCCCCCTGCCCTCCCAGAGGCTCCACCTTTCTCAGCTGGGCCCTAGAGAGGGAGGACTAAGGAGGGGTTCTCAGGTCTATCATTCACCCACAGGGCGATCCCAGTGCTCAACACAGTCATTTCAGAGGGACACAAACAGGCCCAGCAGGCGAGCAGGCCGCAGCCCTCCCACCTGCCTCCCAGACTCCAGAACCAGGTCCCTGCACGGCCTCCAGGCTCTCGCCTGGTGGCCTGTGTAACCTAGGGTCCAGCCATACCAGACCCACCGGCCTATTCCTCCTCGCCTCTCCCTGCCCGGAATGCTCTTCTCTGCCTTTTCACTAGAATTCGGCTCAGAGGTCACCTCCTACAGTAAGACTTCCCTGACTGCCAGGCTGCTTAGGTGCCTCTGCTGGGTTCCCCAGCCCCCCTGCTGAGAGCTCCTCACTGTACCGAGCGGTCGCCGTCTGTATACACGTCTTTCTCCTGAGTGCACCATGAGATCTTCAAGGGCAGGGATTCTGGGCTGCAAGTTTGTTCACAAATGCTGAGTGAGATAATCAATATAGCCACACCCGCCTGTCTCTGAGCCTCAGTTTCCCCCATCTGTAACGTGAGGGCAAAGGGCCAGTGGTCTTTGAGGACTCTTTTGGCTGGTGAGTGTGACTAAGTCTGGGCTATTAGAAGGAGACCAAGTGTATAGTCTGGATCATCTTTGTCCCCCTTGCCCCCTTCCCACGGCCCCTCTGAATTTCAGGACTGAGCCTTAGGGAAAGGGTGTGAGGGCCAAGCACTCATTTGTGGCCCTGGGTAGGTCCTGACGCTCTCTGAGGCCTCAGTTCCTCATCTGCTCAATGGGGAGAATAATCACTGGGATGTCTCTTCAGGGTGCTGGGAGCCTTGGAGACGTTGGCCAGACAAGAGTGTTCCATCAGGAACAGCCAGAACCCAGGCTGCCAAGGGAACCAGCTGTTCTCAGCCGAGGCCCCATCTGGACAGCCCAACCCTGGGGCTCGGGGTCCCCAGGGCTCTGCTGCCCTCCAGTGGCCAGAGGCCCCCTGGGCACTTAGAACCTGTGAGCTTCTAGTTCATTCGATGTGCAGCCTCCTGGTCTTAGAGCAGACAGACACTGAGGCCCAGAAACTGGGAGGGATTTGTTGGGGGTTATGCAATAAGCTGGGGGCAGCGCCTGGACCGGAACCTGGGCCTCCTGGCCCCCAGCACTTCCAAGCCCGGGGTGCGGCTACTCCTCTGGAACCTGCCAGATGGGCCCTGCCACTCTTAGCATTGGCCTGGCCGCCCCTCTGAGAAGTGTTCCTCATGCCTGTCAGGGGTCATCCTGACTTAGGGGCCAGTAACAGGGGCTGGGAGCGTACCTTACCCCCAACCCTCCTTGATTAACCAAATACTTAAAATAATGGCCATGGTCATGATTGATGGACAGAGCATAGCTAATTACCCTGGAGATTAAAATGACTGTTTCTGTTTAAAAAGGCTGCAAATGAGTTAATTATTTCCTTTGCTCACCTCTCTAACCTCGTTACACTTCTAAATGAATAGCGATATTGATCTTGGAACTGATTTTGGTGTTACACCGCCCGAGCGGGTTTAATTAGGGTTTGAAAACGCTGCAGTGCCTCCTCCTTCTGACCGAGGAAATTAGCCTTGGGTTTTACTTACATTTCACAGCCGTGTCCTCTGCACCGACAGAAGGGCTGGAACAGGGTGCAGCGACGCCTGACGCCCGCCACCTTAGCCCCACCCTGGCTTGCAGCCGCCCGCCTCCCCAGAGCAGCTGCTGACCCTCGCCTCTAACCTCTCCAAGGATGCGGCAAGAAGGTTGTCGGGGGCAGCCGGTGTAGCCTCCTCTGTCACAGCAGGAGCCATGACCAGGAAGGTCCCAGCATCACTTGGTGAGGCGTGGAATGGTCTGGGATCAGAAACGGTCACAGATTCCCAGCGCTAAACCTTGATGGCTCCCTGGATGAAGAAATAGTTCTTCTCCAGGACCCTAAGGAGCGCCCCCCCCACCACTTTCAGCTCCCTCCTGCCCCTCCTCTCCTTGGGACCATGGGAGAAAATGCTGCCAACTCCAGTGAAGGTGGGGAACAAGCAGGGGAGCAGGGACAAGGGACAAAGATCCCCACTCTGGATCTGTCACTGACATATGGATGACCTTGAGCTGACCAGCCTCTCTTGGGGCCTAGGCCTCTCTCCTCTAGACTTGACAATCTGTTTTATGTCAGTCCCGCCTGCTTCCCCCAAGGTGAGTCTTCAAGGGCAAGTGGATGTGAGCCAGGGACACAGAGGTAGAGTGGGGAGAGCGGGGAGGCCAGATGTGGTTCTTGGATCCGGGACGGAGGATGGGTCTGCTCTCTCTTCCTCAGAATGAAACCTTCCCTTGACCTTGGCTCCCTTTTGCCTGTCCCTGGTCCTTCTTCTGGAAACAGTTGTCTGTGCTCACTGCTCTATTCCCTCACTTTTGACCCACTTCTCTGTCCTCTGTATTGATATCTCCCCAGTGAAATTATTCCCACTGAGCCATCAGCAACCTCTGAATCACCAAATCCAGGGAGTACTGCTGGGACCTGCCTCGAGGCCTCCTCTTCCCGTGGCCCCCATGATCCAGTAGCTCCGGGTTTTCCTCTTCGCCCTCCTTCGCAGGCAGCAGGCATTTTCCCTCCCATCCTGGAAGCATCTCCTCTCTCTCCCCTTCCTTCTCACTTTGCATCTCCGGGGGAGCCCACCTCTCTCATATGGTTGAAGCTCACAGATCCCAAGTCACCATTTTGGGTCAGTCGTAAGTCCCGAGCTCCACGGAGAAGCAGCCAGGGCCGGGACATAGTCCTGTCTGCACTTTAGAAAGCCTACCCTCATGATAGTTTGGAGAACGGTGGGAGAGGGCACAGGTGGGCACAGGAGAACCCATGCAGTGGCTGTTTGAAGTCTGAGCAAGACAATATCCAGGACCATGGTGGAGGAGATTGCATGGAGGGCTTGGTCCCCAGGACAGGGAGGTCTGAGGATTGACTTCTTTTGAGGACTTTTTGAGGATTGCCCATTCAAGTCGGGCACAGGGCACCATTGGATGATAGCGGTTGTATCGGGGAGAAGCAGCCTTGCAGGGACTGTGCATTTTTTAGCATTGAGTTTGAGGTGTTTTCAGGGATGTTCAGAAGAAAGAGAGCCCTCAAGGAAGGTAGGTGACTCATTGGATTCCTGCACGCAGTCTGTGGTCCTGCTACTCAGGGCACAGGTTATCAGTGGGGCAAGGAGCTTGGCAGAGACGGCCCACAGCACAGGGCACTGCGACAGGCGGGATCCCAAGGAGGATGCGGGAGAAAGACAGACTCTGCCTTCCACCGCTGGAGGCATTAGAGCCCAGCATTCATACCAGATCTGCCCAGTGAAATCGGAGAGCCAGGCCCTGCCTCCTCAAAGAAGGAAAGGAATGCAGGGATTAAGGATTAGACTCCTGACTGAACCTGTCCACAGCGATGGACTGAGTCCTCAACCGGACACAGACTGAGCTCTACTCTGCTCACACACCAAGCCCTGACCCTGGTCACACACTGAACCCTGACTCTGGACACTCTGGACACAGACAAAACCTTGACTCTGCTCACACACTGAACCTTGACCCTGTACATAACTGACCCTCATCACACATTGAGCCCCGACCCTGGCCAGTCTGGGGGAACACATTTTGTTTGGCTTCTTTTTGTTTCCTTTCCCTTGCTCTCCCCTGGGGTGGGGGTGAAGGTGAGGGAGCTCAGTAGCACCAAGGGGGGCAGCCTATAGCAAAGACTGTGAGATAAGCCCATCCAGTGTCCAGGCCCAAGGAATAGCAGCCTTGGGGGGATTCATGGCTTATGTGTAGTGGCCTCTGAATGGAGCTGTGATGCCATTCCCTGCCTCACTGTGTCCTGTGACCCACTCAGCTCAACTTGGTCCACTGGCCATAGATGGCACATTGTGTGGCTGGTGAGTCCGGTGTGATGTTGAAGAGTTTCGAACTCTGGAACCGGACTGTGTGGAGTTCAAATCCCAGGGCTACCCATTCCCACGTGTGGGCATGGACAAGTTACTTCACCTCTCTGTGCCTCAGTCTCCTCGTCTGTAAAATGGAGTCATAGGAGGGGATCCTGGATGGCTCAGTCAGTCAAGCGTCTGCCTTTGGCTCAGGTCATGATCCCAGGGTCCTGGGTCCTGATCAAACCCCGTGTCAGGCTCCCTGCTTATTGGGGTGTCTGCCACTTCCTCTCCCTCTGCCCCTCCCAAACACTGGTGCATGTGTGCTCTCTCTCTCTCTCTCTCTCAAATAAATAAATAAAATCCTTTTTAAAAATGGAGTGATAGGAACATTTGCCCCAGAGGTTATTCTAAGGATTAACATAAGCTAACTCCTATGAAGTGCTTGGTGCCCAGTACATGGCATGTTCTGTATTTCAGTTGGGTGTTGCTATCCTTTTGCCCATTGGTGCACATTTGGCTGACACTGTGAGGGCATGACCCTCCATGGAGGCTTGTATTCAGACCCTAATGGACCAATGACAATTGGTGCCTACTCTGTGCTGGGCACTGGTAATACAAGGGAAAAAAAGCCCTCAGAGGGCTCACTGTCTGTGGAGAGACCATCCTAACATGAGGTGTATGGGCTACGTAAGGGGGAAAGTGGTCCGGATGAAACCACTGGGGGGTTGGGGAATATTTGTAACAAATGACATTTGTTGAGTACCTACTGTTTACCAGGACCTGCTCTAGGAGCTTTATACACATTATGTCTCTTTATTCTCACAAGAGAATGATTTGTAACAAGATAACCACCACCATCTTATAGGTAACTCTCAGGCTCAGGAAGGGGGAGATCAGAGAAGCTTGAGCCTTTTCTGTGAGAGGGAGGGATGTGAGTGGAGGTGTGACTGAGCCCCAGGGGCCCCAGGGACCAAGGGTACTGCCTGGTGGAGGGGTCTGAGAGGCACAGGTGTGGGCAAGGGCCTTGAAGGTCAGGCTGAGGAGCCCCACTCAGTGATCCTTCTACATTTGAACAAAGCAGGGCTCTGGTAAGAGAAAGTAGGACCACCCCTTGTCCCTAGGCCCACCTGGGACCACCAGGACTGACTGTGAGGGTGCCATACCACCCAGAGTGCTCTGTGGAGGGTGTGGGCCTGAGAATGCTAGTGTGCCAGGGCTGGCTGAGGGATCCTATCCCAGAAACCCAGGCAGGACAGGGCTCATACCAGAGGCCACTGCCAGCTGGGAGGGGGCAGCCCCAGCTGTCATTCCCCCATGGACAGCTTCCTAGGTAGGGAGACCTCCAGGCTGGGTTGTGGGTGGGCCTGGAGGCCTAGAAGGGCAGCACTCTGTGGAGCTGAGGGTCACCCTCTCAGCTCTCTAAGGCCTGCATTGTGGCCCAAGGACCCTGACAACACGCACCTTGAGCCTGGAGACAGGAGACTAGAGGCTACCAGGCAGGTGTAGGGGGTGTAGGGTCCCTGAGCCTCCCCCATACTTACTGCCCCAGGCTCACCTCCCCAGCACAATTAGCTACTCTTGTCTCTAATTGATTTCTCTGATACTCACAGGACAAGTAGAATTTAAATTGCCTTTTACAAAGGTCACAAAAACATGATCAAAGAGGAATCTATTAGAGGGGCTGGGGTAGCTCTTCCTTCTCAGTCTCCTGGAGCCGTGGGGGTGGGGGGCCAGGCCCTGTGGAGTCATCACCAACTGTGGAAGGCCCTACTGTCACCCCAAAGTATTTCCCAAGACTTTCCCCACCAAGGGTAGTCAAAGCTTCCCTGCCTCATTTCTGCTCCCTCCCTCAGCCCTATCTCCCGTGATGACCTTTCCTTAGCCTGAACCCCAGCATGTCACATGGCACAAGCTGTGTTTCTGATGGCCCTGTGTTTCTGTGTCCCTAACTGGCTGTGTGAAAGGCAGTCTCCTCACTCTTATGAGTCTCAGCGACCTCATCCACGGAATGGGGCCAATACATTTTGCTTCCTAAAGGTAGGGGGGCTCCACATTGAAGAGCATCTGGCACCCTTCCAGTAGGGGAAACTTCGCTTCTCTGGACCCCTGTATTTGTCTGCCTCGGCCAGGGGGCGTCTCTGGGTGCTCATGCTTCCAAGCCTCCAGGCCCAACTGTGGACCACACATAGTATGCCTCTGTTGATGTCCGGGGATGAGGTGGCCTGTCCCTCTGGGGCGGGGGGGCGTCCAGGACACTCTGTCCGCCCCTTCCTCTGGGTCCTGCAGCAACCTGCTCGGGATATGGGTCCACTGCCAGGTGGAGAACTTGGCTCAAGGAGAGCCCCTGAGCTTATTCACAGAGGGCTTCCCCTCTGGGGGTGCCAATGGCAGGCCTGAGTAACAGGTGCGATCTCGGCTTACAAAGGTGCCAGGCCTGAGGACGACTGGTCAGAGCCTCAGACTCTCCATCCTTGCAACAGGGACCAGGCTGGAAGGTCCCCGAAGGGCCCGCTGACTCGGGTTTGTGGTCTTGGATCAACACGTGATTGCTGGGGTGGGGGCTCAGGCCTGGAGGTAGTTGGACAGGGTGGCCTTGACAGCGTCAAGGGGCCTCTCTGAGGCCAGCCCGCTCATCCAGGCCAGTGTGGGTTGGCCCAGTTACCGGGATGTGGGTGGAAGGTGGACAAAAGAGGCCAGGAAGGGCTTGGCTTCCTGGAGGTCTCCAGGCCCTGACCCCATGCAGGGATGCTAGTGGCAGTGCCCCCTTGCCAGCAGCTCCCCTTGCCCTGCTGGCTTGTGGCTGAGAGGCAGCCCACCCGGCAGCTCTGTGAGGCTTCAGAAAGGAAGTGAGTTTCACTGAGCACCTATGATGAGTGTATGTGGGACGCTGTCACCCTGTCTCCCTGTCACCCTGTGACGGTGTCACCCTGTCACCCTCACAGAATCCTCCCAGCGGGTCACCATTTCTGCAAATGAAAAGAAGCTCAGAGAGGTTGAGCACCCTGTCCAAAGTCACAAAGTGAGGCAGTGACAGAGCTGAGAGTTAGCCTCAGGCTTTGCTGGTTCTAAAATAGAAGCCTAGTCTGGATAGGGGCTATAAGGGATTGCCTGAACCGAGGACTCAAAGCCCGCCTGAGGGTCATGGCAAGATGTCCTGTGGCTCTGCCCAAGGGGGCCGGCAGGGAGTGCAGTGAAATCTGGGAATGAGTCTGTGTGGCCTTTGGTGGAGAAGGGCAAGGTAGCAGGATTCGTGCTCTCTCTCTGGGGGCCCCCAGGGTCAGGAGACATCATCGTTCATTTAGAAGCAGGCGTAGAGCCACAGGGCACGGAGATAACCCAGGTAATCCAGCCTGATTACCAGACCCGGCAGAAGTTCATTTTGATGCCCAAGGAGGTCACTCCGGGGCCCAGGCCTGTGGCCCAGTCAATGAACCGCCTGCCCCCTGACCTGGTGTGAGCCGGGCCGCCCGCCTCGGAGGAAGTCCGCACTAAGCTGGAGAGGCAGGAGGGCAGGTGACGGACGGGTCCACTCGGGACCCTCAGCAGATGAGGGAACCCTCTGCAGTCATCTGCCCCGGCCTGTCTCCGAGACCCTGTCTTGTCCCGGCAGCAGAGGGGACATGTGTAAGCAGAGTGCAGGGCTTGGGGTGGGGGTGGGAGGCGCACAGGGAAAGGATGCAGGGTCTGCTCTGGCCTACAGCGCCCCGCTGGCAGGCAGAGGGCCCTCTGTTCGGACCCTGGATCTGCCCAGCGCTGGGAGGGGCTGGGCTTTGGGCCAGGGCCTGAAGCCTGAGAAGGTCTCTCTGGGGCCATAAATCCCACAGGCCCAGGCGAGCAGGCCCACAAAGGGGTTGTGACAGGAGCGGTTAAATTAAGTGGCCGTCGCAGAGCCAGGCAGGGCTGGTTTCCTGGAGGATGATTTACGGCCCCCCTGCTCCATTTACTGCCCAGTTGGCCTGGGCCCTCCCGGTACCTGCCTGCCCGAGGGAGGCCCATTCATGGAGCCCAGGAGCTCCTGCCACAGAACGGGGCCAGCCGGCACTGCCAGGCCTGGGCCTCCAGGGACAGGGGGCTACTCGGGACCCCAAGGCCCAGGGAGGCAGGAGGTCATGTGAGGCCTGGGCCAGCCTCTGACTTCCAGAAAACATACCGACACTCCTTCCCTCAGCATTCTGCTTAGTCCTGCTGTTTCAGAGGCCCTGCCAGCCCAGACCCCGGGCCCTCACTCTGCCCTCACTACCTCCCTTATTCCCGGTCTCCTGCCAGGCTGCCGCCCACTGACTGGGCCTTTCTCCTTTCCGGGGGCCTAGTCAGTGGTGACAGAGTGGGAAGCAGGGCACTGGGCCTGGTGGGCCTCGTCTTACATCCATGTGCCTGTGTGTGTGTGTATGTGTGTGTGTATGTGTGCGCACATGCTGGGTAGCAACACTGGGTGCCAACATTCCAGGTCATTTTGGGGTGAGACACTGTGCTTGGAGAACATCCTCTGCAGAATCTTCTGACCCGGACTTCATCAGACGGTTGCCTGACACCAGCAGAACATCAACGATGGGAATGAAGAAGCAATACACAAGACAAAAAACGTGCGGAAGCTGGGGTCCTCCGAGGTATCCTCTGGCCAAACCGTTCCTCAGAATGGCCTGGCCTTGGACCCCCCAGGCCCATAAGAGATCTCTGCCAATGAGATCTTGGCCCCCGACCCTCGGTTCTCAGCAGGTCTGTGGCCAAGCCAGGGAGAGGACCCAGCCCCTTCCCCGGTGCTCGTTCCTGGGACCCTCCTAAGTCACATTAGCTCACGGGAAAAGTGAGCTGTGAGTGGCCTGTGACCAATCCTCAAATTACAAAGTCATACCCAGCTGAAAGATGTTCTTGAATTGAAGCATGTGGTGGCTCTGGGGCCTACCACCGCCCTCGGATGAACGGTCTGTGTGGGGCTCTCCCGCACGGCAGCCTCTGGGCGACAGACGGGTGCCTGGGCCACAGGGAGCAGACTGACCCTGGGCCACACCCTGCTCTCCTGTCTTGGCTCTCGTTGGCCTTGAAGGGCACAGTCTGTCATGTGGATTCTCTCCTAGAGGGGGGTCTCAGCCCAGCTTCTGGTCCCTGCAGGCTCAAGCGCCAGTCAGCTTTCCCAAGCCCCCTCCTGCTCCTTTGCTCTAGCATCTCAGGGACTGCTGATGTCACCCGTACCTTGCACTGTCCCGCCTCCTGGCCTCTCTCCGCTGTTACCTCCTCCTGGAGGAACTGCCCCTCCTTCACCACCTTTCCTGTTGCTCTCCTTCCACCAACACCCAGATCAGATGTGACTGTTCCTCCCTGGAGGTGGTCATGGGCCTTGTGCTCCTAGATTTGGGCTTCTGAACTTGCCTTCCGTTGAAATAAGTTTGGGGGCACCTAGGTGGCTTGTCGATTTAGTGTCCACCTTTGGCTCAGGTCATGATCCCGGGTTCCTGGGATCAAGTCCCGCATTGGGCTCTTGCTCAGTGAGGAGCCTGCTTCCCTCTCTGCCTGCCCCTTCCCCTGCTTGTGCTCTCTCTCTCCCTCTGATAAATAAAATCTGAAGGAAGGAAAGAAAGATAGTTGTTCTGCGATGAGCATGGACAAAAAGCCCGTCTACCCTGCGGGACCCTCTGTGCCTCCCCAGTAAATGAGGAGAGCTATCCTGCGGGTCTCCAGACCCCTGCCCTCCCCTGCCCCTGTCCTCTGCAGGCCTATCCACAAGGAGACAGCATGGGCAGAGGGGCAGCTCAGAGCAGAGCCAGGCCTGGTGGGGGAGGACTGACTTTGCCGGGGAGGGGCTGCTGAGTCGGGAGCAGTGGGTGAGCAGACTGAGGAGGGCCTCTCTGCTTCAGGGCAGGGGAATAGGGGAGGGGTGGTAGGGAAAGGCCAGGAGGTGCAAGTCCTTGAGCCTGCGCCTGGGGGAGCGTGGGGCGCTCTGTGTGTGGTGTCCCTGTGTGCACGTGCGCGTGGGCATCGTGTATCATGCTGCTGAGAGCTGTGTGGCAGCAAGCACGGGCACGCGTGTGTGCTCATGTGTATTTGTGTGCATCTGTGTGAGCATGGATGTGTGTCTGTGTCTGTGTACGCAGCATGTTTGTGTGTCTAGTGAGTATGCAGGGATGGTGTGTGTCTATGTGCAAGAAGCGTGTGAGACTTGCATGCATATTGTGCAAGGTGTGTGTGAGATGCTTGTCCTTGTGCCTGGGAGCACTGAGCTTCCCTGTCCAGCACCACTGGCCCTAGAACTGCTCCCTGGGGGGCTCCTGGGGCCCCCAGCTGCCTGGACACGTGTGGACACAGACCACTCACTGCCCCCTCCCCACCCTGAGACCTCATAAGGCTTTCTCACCTCTTACTTGTATCCCAACCCCATGGGGAACAAGAGAGCAAACAGGGCCTTGCAGTGCGGGCTCCTCTCTGTGAGGTAAAGTAGGGGGGGACCTGGGCCCTGACTTTGGAGGTCTCCCTGTCCTGGGAGTGGGAGGCCAGTTGATACTACACACACACACACACACACACACACACACACCTATACGCAGACACACATGTACATGCATGTGCACCACTGAGGGAGGGGATGGGGAAATGGGCCTGGTCGCGGTCTTGGGCGAGGGCACATTCAGCCCATGGGGAGTGAGCGAGCAAGGTGGGGACCCTGCATCCAGAAGGAGGGGCTGATCCTGGGGCTGAGGCTGAGGAGGGAACAGAGCTGGGAGATGAGATGGTAGGGCTCAGAGGAGAAAACCGGATGAGCAGTGTGTGAAGGCAGATGCTGGAAGGGGCTAGCGGCCCTGGGGTGGCAGCAACCAGAGGCTGAGCTGCACATCAAAGCCCACAGTGTGTCCTGAGGAGTGGCTCTCTCCCTCCCTCGGAGAGACAGATGTCCCTTTGATGGTGAGAAGAAAGATGTTACACGTGGAAGATGCGCAAGGGTGGGGGGGTGTGGCGCGGAGTCTCCTCCCTGTGGCCAGCCAGGGAGTGGGAGAGACCAGTCCAAAGTCACACCCTCCATTTCCAGCAGACTGTGAATCAGACCCATTGCCGGAATCTTCACCTGTGAGGGGGGCGGCAGCTGGCGTCCACTCAGGGGTCTCCCCGGATCACTTACAGGCCCCTAAAATCAGTGGGACCGCTGTCCTGCTGGCTGAATGGGGGTGGGCCAGTCCTTCTTTGGGGGCCCAGCCGTGTCCTATGGCATCTAGAGCAGAGTGGGTCCCATGGGCCCTGGCCCCACCACAACTTGCCGAGGGCACCTTGACGGGGGCCGCCACCACCTGTTTGCCAGCCAGAGGAGCAAATGTGCTATGCCCCAGACCTGCTTGGCCAGCCCCAGTGAGTCCCCTCTGTCCCTTGTCCGGGCCCTGCCTCCCCTTGGCTGACAAGGCTCCCCCCCACCCCCGCAGGCCTTCCGGACCCCCTCCGGGACGCCTTTGTAAGAATTAGCCATGGTGCGGCTTGCTCCAGACGCCTTTCTGTCACCTGTGGGAAGACTGTCTGACTAAATGTGCATGTCTGTGATGAGCTGGGGCCTTGACCACTCTCCCTGCCCCTGCTCTCAGGGGCCCAAATCCACCCTGCCTGTCCACAGGGATCACCCCAGTCCTGTGGCCTCCACAGCCCCTGGCGTGAAGCCTGCTCTTGGAGAGAGAAGCAGCAGGCCTCCAGGGCCATCCAAGAGCCAGGGGCTGAGGTGGAGGAGTGCCTCCTGCGGGGGGCCGGCCTCCTGCGCTCCACCGGCACACCCCAGAGAGGGCACACTCTAGGGGACCGAGCCCCATCTCACCAGTTTAGGAGGGGCCCTGGGGTACAGGCAGCAGCTGGCCATAGCTAAGTCCAAGGCAGGTTTCTGTTCGTGTGGGAGGAGCACCCACCTGGCTGGCTAGCTAGGTGAAGAAGAGGGCTTGTCTCGTCATTCCAGCTCCAGGGCCAGGAGGAAATGACCTAGAAAGGCCCCTGGTGTAGTTCTCCAGGCTCTGAAAGCCATGGGCCTCTACTGCCCTCTTAATCCAGCCTCTTTGGTAAAGCCTTTCTCTCTCTTTCTCTCTTTTTAAACATTTGTTTGTTTGTTTGTTTATTTGAGAGAGAACAAGAGAGATCACAGAGGGAGAGGGAGAAACAGACTCCCCGCCAAGCAGGGAGCCCGATGTGGGGCTCGATCCCAGGGCCCCGAGATCATGACCTGAGCCGAAGGCAGACACTTAATCAGCTGAGCCACCCCAGTGTCCCAAAGCCTTTTTTGTATAGAACACAAGCCCCTAGGCGGCTTGGGTGATTCAGTTGGTTAAGTGTCTGCCTTCGGCTCACGTCGTGATCTCAGGGTCCTGGGATTGAGCCCCATTTTAGGCTCCCTGCTTGGTGGGGAGTCTGCTTCTCCCTCTACCACTGCCTGCGGCTCCCCCTGCTTGTGCTCGTTCTCTCTCTTTCTTTCTGTGTGTCAAATAGATAAAACTAATTAAAAAAAAAAACACAAAAACATGAGCCCCCCAGCCATGCCCCACCTGGCCAGCCTGCGGGTGACCGCCAGTAACCCCTACTGTGTCTAGGCTGCAGCACACTCTCCAGGTGGTTTTGGAGAGTTCCTTTGAGGCCTCATCTGCAGCCAGGGTCCTCTCACATTCTCTGAGCCCAGGGTCTGCAAGGCCACCCTGCACCCTGCTGCCCCCCTTCGGCCCCACACTCCTCCCCGAGAACACAGATCCTGCATCCATGGCCTGGTCTCCTCGTGCCCCCACAGCCATCCCTGCCCCCCTTCCAGGTGTCCAGGGGTTGCTGGGCAGGTCCAAGGTCATCTATAGGCCCCTCACTCCCACTCCGTCATGCCCTGGGACTCCAGTCTTTGTGCCATCAGCCCCTCCCCCAGGTGTCCAGGGGCCCAAAGCCCCAAAGCCAAAAGCCCCCGGACACCTGGGGGAGGGGCTGATGGCACAAAGGAAGCCCCCAAACTCCTTCCTCCTTCTAGAAACAGATGCACACACCACTGCTCCACACCTGCCAACCAGACACGCCCAGCCCCTGGGGCAGAAATTCAGCAGAGTCCTCACTTTCCATCCCGGGAGTCCCGCACCACCTTGCACTCGGACCCAGGCTTCGTGAGCAGCCTGGTGCGAAAACCCAGCCAGCCCCGGTGCACTTGGGTCTGACCTCTTGGGCAGGAAAGCAAGAAATAAAATTGTGCTGGGAAGATATGGAAAAATAAATTTCCACACCCTGTGTGTGACGGTGACATCCCAACAGCGCTGAGGACGTGGACATGTAAAAGTTGCCGGCTCGTTTTCTCGCCCTCTCTTTCTAAATGATTTGACGTTTTATTCCCCCCATCAAACTCTCTATTCTCTGCTAATGGCAGAATAATAAAAAATTATCCTTCATAGTGTGTGAGTGAGAGGCCCAGACGGGAGCCCAGGAGAGGGAGGAAGGAGAGGAAGAAAAAGGTTATTATAAATGTGTCAGCCTTGTTTATGGCCCTTTATCAGCAACGGAGAGATGGGGAGGGAGAGACGCCGTCAGCGCGCGCTTTAAAGTGGCCTGCCAGCTCTGCTGGGGAGTGTAAATAATTTTTATTTTCAGCTGCATTTAGATATTTTAAAATACACACCTGCCAGCCATAGTGGGGAGCCAGCAGCGCCTGCTGGGGAGAAGCCCGGCAGGGGCAGCTTGCCTTGTGGCCCCTTTGATGGGACCGTGCTTGACAATTAGGACTTTCAAAGGCAGGCTTTGCTGATAAAGGCTTTCTTCCTGAGGAGCGAGGAAAGATAGTGAGGCCGACCTCAGTGGCTGCCAATCTCCCTGGCTGGCTGGCTGGCTGGCTGGGGCTAATCTAACCAGGCAGGATTTGGAAAGGCGGCCCAGGAGCCCAGTGTCCTTCCTGATAAGGCCAGCAAGGGTACAGAGCCCCACCCTCCTTGCACCCCTGGATACCACATCACATTCAGGGCTTGGGGCCATGTGACCCTGGGCCCTCGGGTTTCATTCATGCTGCCGTTCACTGGTCAACATTTATTGAGCACCTACAGTGTGCCAGGATCATAAGGGCCCAAAGAGAGGGCAACTTAGAGATCATCTCACCTAACAGGTCCTCTGATCCCTCCTCCTTGAGGGCCCTCTGAAAACAGTCCTTCATGACCTCCAGTGCCAGCTGGTTGTATCCAGCTTGGGCTTGAAATGGGCTGTTCCAAGGGAGTGTGGTACAGTGGTTGGCATATACACTCCACAAGGGAGCATACTGGTGAGACCTTGGACAAGTAACTCCTGAAGGTTGAACCTCCATTTCTCCCTCTGTGAAATGGGGATAATAGCGGTACTTACCTCATATGGTTGTGCAGATGAAAGTATGACGAGTATAGGACTTTTCTGTCTGTCCCACAGGGAGCACACACTAAACAATGTCTCACCCTCGGTTGTGCAGAGAACGGCATATGAAATCCCACCAGTAGCCTCTAAACGCTCAGTGTGTCCAGCTCAGAGGCCAAGATCAAGGGGATGCTGCAAGGAGCTGAGCCTTGTCTTTTGGAAGCTCGTGGACCAGGCTAGTCAGAGGGATTGTGTATGGGGCAGTCTCATCAGGACAGGCTCTGGGAGGAGGGTCCCTGAAGTAGTAGCAGGATGGTGAGGAGGTAGGGAGGAGACTAGCCTGTCTGGAAAGGAAGAGGTGGTCAAGGAGCAGATGGCCAGATGCCCACCCCAGGCAGGGTCCCAAACCCACTCAGAGAGGGGATTTGGTGCCAATATTCCAGGTATGTGGCCAGCGCATTACCTGTCCCCTGTGCCTTGGGGCTTCTAGCTCTGGCACCCACTGAATGCCACATCTGTCTGATGGATGTGGGGAACATCTTGTATGCTCCATGTTCCCCTCTAGACTCTTGGGACTAAGCAAGGCTGACACTAGCAGACACCTGTCATGGGCAGGCTTGGAGGAACCAAGAAGGCCAGAATCAAATTCCCAGGTCTGCCACTGCCGGTCACAGGAGAGCAAGTTTCTTGAGCCCAGTAAGTTCTTTCTGCTAGCTGGAAGGACAGCTGACATCAGATCAAAAGGCAACTGAGTACAGTTTGAACAGGGTGCTAAGCTGGGCAGGACTCAGGGCTTGGTACAAGCCCTGCATGGGTTCTGTGGGCTGAGAGCAAGCCATGAATCAAGGAGGAGAGGGAGAGAGAGGGAGAGAGAGGGAGAGGAGGGAGAGGGAATAGAGAGGGGCTGTGCACCTGCCTCCCATCTCTTATCTCTACATCAGTCAATCTTTCAGGCTACAAACACACTTCTGCCTGCTTTGAGCCTGGCTTTCAGGACCCACAGCCCAGAAAGGAGAGAGAAGTCTAAACAGACAAGGACAAGCCAGCATATGACGTGGAGGTCTACAGGGTCCCAAAGGTGGGGAAGGGAGGTGGGCATCAGGGGAGAAGGCACAGAGCAAGAGAGACTTGAGTGGGCTTCAGAAGTACACACAGGAGTTTTCCAAGCAGACTAGATGGGGAGATACTCCTTGGGGAGGTGCAGCATAAAAGAAGGCCTAAAAATGCATGGATCATGGTGAAAAGCCCAAGGTAATTATGTAGGACTGGATTCTTGTTCCCAACAGTCTTTTGAGGAGCTTGAGTCCTAGAGGATGTTGATCAATGTTACTTGAGATGAAAGTTCCCCTGGTCAGATACATTTGGGAAACATTGGACTAAACAATGAAGGACACAGGGTATAAGATCAATATACAAAAATCAATTGCATTTCCATATGTAACAGTGAAAAATGAAATTAAGAAAATAATTCCAGGGATGCCTGGGTGGCTCAGTCAGTTAAGCATCTACCTTCAGCTCAGGTCATGATCCCAGGGTCCTGGGATCGAGTCCCCTCATCAGGCTTCTTGCTCAGCAGGGAGCCTGCTTTTCCCTCTCCTTGTACTGTTTCCTCTGCTTGTGCTCCCTCTCTCCCTCTCTCTCTCTGACAAATACATAAATAAAATCTTTACAATAAAAAAATAAAAAAGAACACAATTCCATTTACAATATCATTAAATATTTATACACACACACACACACACACACACACACACACACATATATATTTAGGAATAATTAGCCAAGGAGGTACAAGATTCGTACACTGGAAACTAAAAAATATTTCTGAAAAAAAAATTTTTTTTTAATTTCTGAAAAAATTTAAAGAAGACTGAAATAAATGGAAAGACATCCCATGTTCATGGATTGAAAGGCTTAATATTGTTAGGTGCAATATTCCCTAAATTGATGTACAGATTCAACGCAACCCCTATCAAAGTCTCAGATGGCTTTATTGCAGAAATTAATAAGCTGATCCTCAAATTTATATGAAAACCCAAGGGGCCACTGGTGGGAATGCAAATGGGTACAGCTACTTTGAAAGACATTTTGGGCAATTTCTTACAAAACTAAACACACTCTTACCATATGATCCAGCAATCATGCTCTTTGGTATTTACCCAAAGAAGTTGAAAGCTATGTCCCTGCAAAAACTTGCACACAAGTGTTTATAGCAGCTTTTTTTTTTTTTTTTAGATTTTTATTTATTTATTTGACACAGAGAGAGAGAGAGCAACAAGCAGGGGGAGGGACAGTCAGGGGGAGAGGGAGAAGTGGGCTCCCTAGCAGTGAGTCCAATGCGGGACTCTATCTCAGGACCCTGGAATCATGACCTGAGCCAAAGGCAGACGCCTTAACCAACTGAGCCACCCAGGCGCCCCTCATGTATTTACAGCAGCTTTATTCATATTTGCCAAAAATTTGAAGCAATCAAGATGTCCTTCAGTAGGCAAATGGATAAACAAACTGGTTTGTTCAGGTAGTGCACTATTAGGGCTAAAAATAAATTAGTTACCCAGCTATGAAAAGACATGGGGGAATCTTAAATACATATTACTAAGTAAAAAAAAGTCTAAAAAGTTGTATACTGTATGATTTCAACTATATGACATTCTGGAAAAGGCAAAACCATGGAGACAGCAAAAAGATCAGATTAGTCGGTGTCAGGAATTGGGGGGAAGGAGGGATGAGTAGGGGAACACAGAGGATTTTTAGGGCAATTAAACTATTCTGTGTGATACTTTAATGATGGGTGCCTGTGATGATGCATTTGTCTAAACCCATAGAAGGTACAACACAAAGAGAGAACCCTCGTGGACACTCTGGACTCTGAGTGATGATGTGTCAATGTAGGTTCATCAATTGTAACCAAAGTATTACTCTGGTGTAAGACATTGATCATGGGGGAGGCTTTGCCTGTATGTGGGCAGGGATTATATGAGAAATCTCTGTAACTTCTGCTCAGTTTGGCTGTGAACCTAAAACTACACAACAAAAAAAAAGTCTATTTAAAAATAAGTCTATTAATAAATGCCAGGGACCCAAAATAGCCAAAGAAATCTTGAAAAAGAACAAAGTTGGCAGACTCACACTTCTCAATTTCAAAATTCACTACAAAGCTACAGAAATCAAGACAATGTGGTACTGGCATAAGGACAGACACAGAGAGATCAACGGAATAGAGATGAGAGTCCAGAAATAAACCCTCACATTTATGGCTAATTGATTTTTAGCAAGAAAACTAACACAGTTCAATGGGGGAAAGAGTAGTCTTTTCAACAAATGATGCAGGGACCACTGAATGGCCACACACAAAAAAAAAATGCAGTTGGACCCCTTCCTCACACCATACAGAAAAATTAACTCAATATGGTTTAAAGATCTTAATGTAAGGCCTGAGACTGGGAAAGACCATGGTGTTGGGGCTGGAGGCCGCAGAATTAGATTACCACCTAGTCAGGCCCTCTGAGTCTTCCACAATAATCGTTAATTTCCCCCCTGGAATTTAGAGGTCAGGAAGTATCAGTTGCAGATCCTGGGGTGAATCAGTAGAGACAGAAAGAGGCTGTAAAGGTCTTCTATTTTCTTCAATTTATCTGCTCTGAAAGTTGGTGGAGTGGTCATAGGTAAAAATTTTGGAGAACAACTTTGTAGTTAAAAACACCTTCCCCCCAGAATGTAAAAGCCTTTCCACCCCATAATGCCTCCTTCGGCATCTGCAGAAATACCAGCCCGATGGAGCAGAGAGAAGTAGGTACAAAGGTGACCATCCCAGAGCTGTTCGTGACAGCCTCTTTGTTAGATCAATTATGAGACATGTCCCAATTCCCCACACTTTCCTGTATCCCCTTTTCAGTCTCATTCTTCAGTTCCTTCCATCAAGAGGTGGAGTTGGCCTCCCCAGCCCTTGAATCTGGACCGGCTTCTGACTAGCTTTGGCCAATGGAACGTGGTGGAGGTGATCACGTGCCAGTTGCAATGTTGGCCTCAAGAGCCCTTGTATGCTCCCACTTGCTCTCTTGGACACCTGCGACCAACATAAGGACAAGCCCAGGCTAGTCTGCTGCAGGATGGGAGACCAGGTGGAAGAGAATCATCTCAGGTGAGGCCATCCTAGACCAGGCAGCCCCTAGCCGATCCTCCAGCTGACGGCAGGTGCCTGCGTGGTCCCCACCTAGGAATCGGCTTCACCTGGCCCAGATCGGGGATGCTCAGCTGACTTCCAGACTCATGAGCATAGTAAATGTTTTTTTTTAAACCACTAAGCTTTGGCGTTGTCAGAGAGTCATTACTTATAGTGCTAAAAAACCGATACAGCCCCAAACTGGAGGCAACCCAGATGTCCATCGATGCCAGGGCTGGAGGCATCAACAGTAGCACGGCTGGACAGCCAGAACACCCTGCAGCCATTAAGAAATGAGGTCAATCCATATGGCCTGACCTGGAAGATGTCCCTGATATATCGGTGAGGGAAAAAAACAAGTGACTGATCAATATAGATGCCGTGACCCCACTTCTGCTTTTTAAAAAAGTCTGTATATGAAAATAGAGGGAGTAGATACACTTAGGAAACAGCCTGCTGTGATGTATGGCAAACTCTTCGTCGGTGTGACCTGTAGAGGAGACAAGAAGGGGTTTTATGTTTTTTGCTTTCTTTCTTGCCTTTTTTAAAAATGAAGATTATTTGGAAGCAAAACGAAGTTGTTTTCAATATTGATATTTGTGGACATGGAGGCCCAGCTGTCCACATACAGATGTGGCAGCTTTTTCTCTTCCACCCTGGCCCACGTGCCCTCCTTCCTACAGCAAGACCCACATCCTTGACCCCTTGATCACTCAGGCATTCACGGCACATCCCAAACCTCTCAAGAATTTATCTTCCAATATTAGAGCAGGAAGATCTTTGGGGATCAAGTCCCACCTTCATGGTACATAAATAGGGAAACTGAGGCACAAAGGGGTCAAGGAGATGTTGGGGGACTCTTTGAGAGGCTGCAACCAAGCTGAGGCAAGACGCAGGTGTCCTGGGGAGCCAGCCACTTCAAGTAGCCCAGAGCGACCCCTGTCTCTAGCCCTGACTCTGCCAGTTTCAGTTCCAGTTCCGAGGAAGGGGGGCCGGTGGATCTGGGACAAGTTTGGTCCTTCTTAGGAGACGAAGGAGGGGCCATGAGGAGAGGTAAAGGGACAGAGCCAAAGAGGCGGAGGGATGGGAGGGTGGTGGGCATCAGTGCCAGCTTCAGCCTAGAGCCTCCGGCAGCAGCCAGATAATAAGCAAGAATAATAGAGGAAAGAGAGCGAAATGTCACACGCGCTCTGGTGCCATTAGCCACCAGAGAAGGGAAATATCACATAATTAGGCCAGGCCTTTGTTTGCCTTTGTGGAGGGGGAGTGTGAGGGGGCCTGGCTGGGGGTGGGGGTTGGGGCTGTGCCTCTGGGGGCAGGGTGAGGAGGCGATGAGACGGGATTGCAAGGCTGAGGTTCCCGGACCCTCGGCCTCCAGTCCCCAGGCCCTGGGCCTCCAGATGTGCCTGGCAGGGGGTGCGGTGGCAATGGGGGCAGTGAAAGCATGGGACTCCATCCACCTCAGGACCGAGACACAGAGCTCCGAGCCTCCTCGCTCAACTGTCTTTGCCGCTGTTTGTTTATATTTCCCTCGTTATTACCCAAGTCACAGAAACGCCCGGGTAATAGCTGTAAAATTACACACTCGCAGCTAATTCGGGGACGACTCTTGGCACAGCAGCCGCGTTTTAAGGAGAAATAAACAA
Source organism: Martes martes (assembly GCF_963455335.1). NCBI lineage: Eukaryota > Metazoa > Chordata > Mammalia > Carnivora > Mustelidae > Martes > Martes martes. The sequence continues at coordinate 29,653,643 of NC_137894.1, forward strand.
GGCCTGAAATAAAAGTCGGCAGGAATACAAATCTGCTGCAATGAGGCCGGCTCCCCCTCCTCCCACCGCCCCCCAACAAGCAGCACCAAGCGCTCTCTCTGCGCCTGCGCACAGGCACACCCAGGCTCAGGGACCCGCAGGCCAGGCTTTCCTATTCCCTGCAGGGCTACTGAGAAGGCTCTTTTTTTTTTTTTTTAAGATTTTATTTATTTATTTGACAGACAGAGATCACAAGTAGGCAGAGAGGCAGGCAGAGAGAGAGGAGGAAGCAGGCTCCCTGCCGAGCAGAGAGCCCGACCGGGGCTCCATCCCAGGACGCCGAGATCATGACCTGAGCCGAAGGCAGAGGCCTCAACCCACTGAGCCACCCAGGCGCCCCCACTGAGAAGGCTCTTAACCACCGCCCATCCACCGAGTCCCAGATCCTAGGCTGGGGGCCGGGTCCCGTGTCCTGATTCCCTTCATCTCCTGGTGCCCACCTTCCTTTCTCCCCTAGCTATGGAGGCTCTGAGCATCAGCTCACCTTTCCTCTGTTTCACTCCACACATGTTTCTTGAGCACATACTTTGTGCCACGCATTGTGCTCTAGTGGTAAAAATGCACACATCTGGGTTCTTTCTTGTTATTCGACAACTCCGTACATGAATAAATGTATACTAACAAGGGAGGATACTGCTCTAAAGGAAGAGAATGGCATGGAATGGGAGAGGACAAGGTAGGAATTGCTTCAGATGGAGGGTTCAGGAAAGACCTCTTTTAGAGGAAAGGAGAGGCTTAATTGAGTTGAGGTCTGGAAGTGAGAGTTTTCTGGGTACAGACTGGGGAGTCCAGTAGTCCAGAGGGAGGGGGGAAAGAGCATAAGCAAAGGCCCTGAGGCAGGAAGGCTGGTGTGGCACTGTGATGTGGCCAGCCTAGAGGGACCACATAAGTGCTGTAGGCTTCTTTAATGATCTGGGAAGAGTTATGAGATTCTAAGGAAAGGGGGAATGAAATGTGATTTATGGTTTTGCGACATCTCCCTACTTGGCTGAGAGAGGCTTGTGGAGGAGTGAGGAGTGCCAGCAGCCAGGGAAGGCTGTTGCAGTCGTCCTGGTGAGGGATGACAGTGGCTCAGGGAAAGGACCATGGAGATGTGGACAGGAGGGGCATGAGAGAGATCCCAAAGGCAGACAGGACTTGGGTTTTGGGGTGAGGGAGAATGGGTCAAGGGGGCTAGAGACAGGAGGTGCCTTTCCCCAAGGTGGGGAGACCAGGAAGGGCAAGTTTCAGACATGTGTCTGAGGTGGAAGGGTGTCCACTGTCCTGGTGTTGGACCACGGGCCTTCTCTGGGAGCCTCACACTGCCCGGTAGCTGGCCTGGAAGAGATGGGGGCTTCTCCTTGTCTCTGTCAGGCTGGTGGGCTAGGCTGGGGGCAGAAGTCCCCAGCCTCCCAGGACCTGCTAAGGGGAATTGCATTGGGACAACTTGCCTGGGGCTGCCGAGGGAGCTGTGCCCGTCAGCATTGCCTTGCTGGGCCTTGCAGACCCTGGACAGGGCCGGCTCCAGCCTCCTTGCCTCTTGGGAGAGCCCTGGGAGGGAGAGGCTGCGGGCTAAACGGCCTCCTCGTAACTGAGGACACCTAAATAAGGCTGTTAAAGGTCGTTTGGCTTACACACTGTAAATTGTCTTGGTTCTTCCAGGTCTGGCCCTGCCACTGACATACCCTTTGATCCCCGACACCTCCCTCTTCCCAGGACTTCCATTGGCTTATCCATAAGATCAGCTGGGGTGTGGCATGGAGGTGGACCGTGTGTCCCCTGAGGGCCTGTTCTGCGCTAATGCTCTGTTGCCTAATGGAGGCTGAGGCCAACAACTATTGGCCCCTGAAGACCAGCCCATTGGCCCAAGTGTAGTCAGGGGCAGGAAATCCAAGGAGCAATACTGTCTTGCCCTGCTTTGCATCGCTCCACCCCTGCAGGATGGAGTGCCTGGCCCCCAAACCTTGAGGGTCACTTAACAACAGTGTCTGAGCTCTGCACCTTGACAGGCGCACCGGGAGACATACCCTGTGCCGTCTGGAGCCAGGAGTGCCTGGAGATGCTTGAGCGGACGTTTGGCTCTCCCCCAGCCCCCTTTCCCCCACTGCCGCCATGGCCTCACGGAGGTCCCTGTCTATACCTTCCCATCTTCCCTCCTGTGTTTAGATACAACTAGGGAACAGCTGAAACATTTTATTTCTTATTTTGGAAAGGGAACACATTCACATCCTTCAATAATAATAATAATAATAATACGGCATGGAATAACAAAATTTCCTCATCCTTTTATTTTCATGTGTCTACAGTCAGGGTTTCATCTGTTTTCAGAAATCAACACGGATGCAAAGGGCTGACTAAGTCATCTGGGGGCTTCGGAGATGCAGCGAAGGCCGGACCCCCGTCACTGCCACCCTCAAGCCCAGGGCTGCCACCATCACCAGAGGAGAATCAATCGGACACTTTCAAATATTTATGAAACACGGATGGATTTTCTCAGGCTGGAGTTGTAGCTTTCATGGAATTTGGCTTTATTAGCCGGAAAGTCAATATTTTCCCTGGACCGCCGCCGAGAGGCCTGCGTTCCTTTCGTGCCCCCAGTCCCGCGGGCCTAGCGGCTCCTGCCGTGTCAGCTTCTTGGCTGGCGGCGGCTCTCAACTTCTCCACTGATGGGAGCTGGTGGGGAGCAACACAGAGAGGCCAGGCCTCAGGGGTCTCCCCTCTGAGCCTCAGCTCCCCAATTTGGAAAAGGGGAAGCCCAGCGGATCGTTGAGTTCCATTGCTGCTCATGTGGGGGCCTCTCCCAGTCTGGGGGTCTCCCTAAGTGCAGGCCTCAGCCTCTCTCCTCCCTGCATCCCTAGACACCGGGCAAAGTTTGAGTTTGGACACTTTCTTCCCCATAGGATGGCACAATCAAGCATCCAGTATTCTGAAAGGAGGAAATTTCCCTGCTCTCTGAGGGGCCAGGACCCGTGGGCTTTGTGCCCACATTGCCGCTCCTTCCTGCTGGGCCAGGGAGGGTGGCTGTTACAGAGCTGCTGGGCTCCCAGTCTGGTCGGGGTGAGGGATGGTCACAGAGCATGGCTGATGGGAAGTTGTGAAAGCAGAGCTGACGGTTCACAACCCTGAGGTCAGAACCAGGGGAAGCAGGAGAGCTAATGAGCTTGGCTGTGATGGGGTGGATTGGGGGGGGGGGCACACGATGCAGGGGCAGGGAGGGGGAAGAGGAAGGCAGGCACCCTCCTGGCGTGAGGGGGTTTCTGCTGGGCCTCCTTACCCCTGTCCAGCTTTTTGAAGTGTGTGTGTATATTTAATTTGATGGTCTTAGGATCTTAAAAAGATTTAAACATGTATTCAAGTAATATGAATACATGAATACATTTTCACCATGATATACAAGCATGTCACACAGGAGTCTTCCTCTCCCCACCGAGTATCCTCCACTGTTTACCAATCAGAGCAGTCTGATAGGTAGTTGCAGACTTTTCCCCACATATCATATTTATATACACAATATCTACATGTACCCTGATACGATGTTCTTTAATAACATAAATAGGATCCTACTAGATATATCTTAGGTTTTGGAATTTACTTTTTCCCCAGAAGCTTTGGGGCTTTTCCACATTATTATATGTAGACCTGCCTTTCTTCATCTAGCTGGTCCCAGGTATTTCTTAAAAGGATGGCCCTTAGTTCTTTTAACAATGTCTCTGCTGATGGGCATTCAGGCTGTTACTGGTTCTTTGCTATTATAAACGGTGATGCTGGGAATATCCCAGATGATCCTACTCTCTGGCCTAGCCCAGACGTCCCCTCAGTCTCCAGGTGTGTGGGGCCCACACAGCTGGGAGGAAGTGTCTGATACACACACACACACACACACACACACACACACACTCAGTAGGAAGGATTGAAGGCCTGGTCCCTCCTATGGGAGAAGCCAAACGCTGAACCCAGGGGTAGCTTGTCCAGCTCTATGCTGGTCTCCGCTGGGGAAGTATTTCAGTGGGGGACAAATGAAGGAAGCCCCGTCCCACCCCCTCAGACAGCCCTGGCCAGGCCTGGTGGACAAATTCCAAACCAAGCCACAGAGTTTGGACTCTGGGGCTTCAGGAGTTCAGGGAAGGAAGCAGCCCAGGGCCAGGATCCATCGAAGAATGAGAATGAATGATGGCAGACGGCTTTAGCAGCACACAGGCAAGGCAGGCTTCCTGGAGGAGTAGGGAGACCACACCGAGTGGGTCTCCTAGCATGTGCCCTGGTGTGAGACATGCCTGGTAACTCTCCCACCTCATCACTTATTGGATGCGCAACCAGGAACAGCTGGCTTTGCCTCTCTGTGCCACAGTGCCCTTGTCTGTGAAATAGGAATTATAATTGGTTTGAACCCAGAGGGCTGTCGTGATGATCCCAATTGTTTATGATGGAGCCTGGCACAAAGCAACTGCTGCACAAAGAGTCATTTTTGTGATTATTTTCATCAATGTGATTAAAGGACGGAAAGCATCTGAAAACCTGAAGGAGCAGTGTGCACTACAGGCGGCCGCGAGTGTGGGGCGAAGAGCCCTGAGGCTGCCCTGATCTCAGAGGCCCCACCTCTCCAGGAACAAGGGAGCCTGGCACAGCGTCACAGGCAGCAGGATTATCTCGAGCCTGCCCCAGCACCCCTGCCCAGGCACCGAACTTCACCAACTTTCACCCCCCAAGCTGTATGGCCACTGACCCCATCCTAAAGGTGGCATCTAGGTACAGTGAAGTTTCGGGAAGATATTTGAGGCCTGCAGCGGGGTAGGAAGTAAGTGGATGGCCACCCACTTGGACCGTGCGCAAGGTCAGCTCCTGTGGGCGGTAGCAGGTGGGTCGATCAGACCACCAATGAGCAGCTCTCAAGGGACAGAACAGGTGCCTTTCCTGGTCTGGGCCTCTATTTTCTCATCCATACAATGGGAAGGCAGTGGCAGAGGCCCAGCTGTCAGTGGCTGTCTCTGAACTAGCAGTCCAGGGCAGAAGACAGATGTGGAGGATGGAGTACTTCTGCCCTTGGGGAGACCCCTCCCGCCGAGACCCCTCCCCTTACAGGTGGCAGGAAGCTGGGATAGGACAATCCGTTTCTGTCCCTTCTTGCTGCCCCACAGGTGACAGCTCCTCCACTCTCTGAATGAGACTGAGGCTGACTGACAAGAAGGCTCCAGAGCCAAGCTGTCAGCAAGTGCCCCCTGCCACCTTTGTGTGGCTACTTTGCATAAAATTTGCATAACTCTGCATGATTTAGGAAGCAGCTCATCTAGGGCAGTCCAATTCACCATGATTTTATGAGCTTTGAGGTAGCCCTTTCTTTTCCTGCCCGCTCCCCCTCTTTCCCTTTTCCCTGAGTCTGGCCTGTCAGATCCCACTGCATCTGCTAACCTCTCCCAGGCTGGAGGCTGGGCCTCCCAGGCTTGCTGGGTCCCCAAAGGGAAAACCCTCTGAAGCTGCCGAGTGTCATTGCCTGGGAGCTTGACACAGGTCCCGGCCCAGCCCTCTAAGAGGCCTTCACAAAGGAGGTCTGGAGACTCTGAGAAACCTCTAGGTGGTTCACCAAGAACGAGTCAGGTCGAAGTGACTGAATCCTTTGTCCTGACAGAGCACTAGGGTGCAGAGTGCATTTAAGTCTCTTCAAGACTTTGCACCTGATGTTCCTAAGACCAGGATAGTGCCCCAAGGCTCAGCGGTGGGGCCAGGACTTTGACTGATCAAACAGCTGTACCCAAGGGAACTGACTCATGGCTTACTGTGGATGTCCCTATAGCTATGCCACAAGGCTCTGTCTCTACGCTTTCAACATTTTTTATTCTTGGATTAGTCAAGACTCCGTTGTACAAGTGACACTTGTACAAGTGACACTAACTCAACTCCAACTGGCTTAAGGAAAAGGAAAAAAAAAAGAGAGAGGGGAGATTTATTCGCTGGTGTAACTGAGAAATCCAGGGGTATGTGGACTTCAGGCATGGCTGGATCTAAAGGCTCAGTTGCTCTCATGAGGATGTGGTCTCTGTGCTCTGCCTCCCTTGGTGTTGGCTAAAGCTGTCATCTTTCCAGAAGCTCCCGTGTTATATCCTATCAGCTCCAAATCCACACTTGATCTTAGCCAAAAGACTGAGAAGCAATATACCAGCTCCAAGTCCAGAAGAGTCAGAGCTTCTTTCCACTAGTTCCAGTTCAAGTGTAGAACACAGTCTTATTGGGTTAGCTTGGGTTGCATACCCAAAGCAGAAGCCGTCATGGTGACCCTCCTGTGTGTGTGTGTGTGTGTGGGTGGGGTTGAGTGGTAGGTGTGTAGGTGGGTGTGGGTGTGTGGTCCTCTCATTGCCCAGACACAGGTTACATGGCCGCCTGAGGTAGGGACAAAATTAGTCCTACTATAAGGATTGAGGGTGAAAAGGCAGAGGTTCCTCTGGGGAAAATCAGAGACCCTTTCCTGAAGACAGGGAGATGGGGTGCTGAGCAGACTGACTCCGGCCAGGCGCACAGTGGTTTCTGTGAAGGAATATGTGGACACCGACCTGAAGGGCAGGGAGCTGGAGACCGGGAAAGGGGAGGTCTGGGGGCTCTGGAGGGAGAGCGCATGGTGGGTGTCTGGTGATGTGAATTTGCCTTCCTGCTAAGGCAGGACTTGGATGGGATTGGAACCTAGCCCTCCAGTCCCTGGGCACTGGGTGGGGAAGCCAGGATATCCAGGGACCTCGGAGCCTTAGCCATCCGGCCTCTGCAAAACAAAGACAATGAGATCGTAGAGCAGAAGGGACTGCCCTGACCATCTGGATAAGGAACGGGAGGCATTGTCATTTAGCTCTGATGGAGGGTAGGCAGAGAAGACCCTGGATTTCTTTCCAACAAATGCTGACCAAGCCCTGGCCCTTTAACGCTAGGGAGGCAGAGAGAAGGCAGTAATTACAGACAAGAGAAGCCTCCATTTTAACACAATCCTTTATCAATCGCAAGTGCTCCATCCCATCAGAGGCCAGAATTGCTGAGTCTGCCCTCCCGCCTCAGACTAGCTCAGCACTTTCCCTGCACACACAGGTCCTTGAGCTGCCCCGTCCAGGACGGAGGCTGGAGCTCAGATCTGGGGCTCCTAGCCCTGCATGCACCCTGCTGCCCAGGCCAGTATGGGGAGCGGGGGGCAGACCCCGCCAGCTTTGCCTGGGGTCTGCCAGAGCCCAGGCTTTTCTTCAAGTACACTCTGCCCCTGGGAAAGGGCCACACTTGCCAGCACTCGTGATGAGCCAGACACTGGGCTCAGTGCTGTTACTCATTTTTTAATTTTTTTTTTATTTTTTATTAACATATAATGTATTATTTGCCCCAGAGGTACAGGTCTGTGAATTGCCAGGTTTATACACTTCACAGCACTCACCATAGCACATACCCTCCCCAATGTCCATAACCCAACCACCTTCTCTATGCACCCCTCTCCCTGGCAACCCTCAGTTTGTTTTGTGAGATTAAGAGTCTCTTATGGTTTGTCTCCCTCCTGATCCCATCTTGTTTCATTTTTTCCTTCCCTGCTGTTAATCATTTGATCCTCAACGGCCCACGAGAAAGTTAGAATGATCACTACCCGCTTCCTCAACAAGGAGACTTGCAACCCAGAGAAGTTAAGCAACTTGCTCGGGAGCACAACCAGCAAAAAGCAGTGTGGTCTGAACCTCCAAGACCTGGGTTCTTTATATTGTACTGTGTCCCTTCTTGCTTCTGTGCCTCAGTCCCACCATCCGCACAATGGGCAGAATATAACCTGTGTGTCATGCTCCAGAGCCATAGGGAGGATCACACAAGACTGTAGAAGACAGAGCTTGAGAAAGTGTCCTATAAGCTGGAGCCCTTGTCCTCACTGCCAGGGAGGAGCAGGGGGAGGCAGGAAGCCACAGCTCCGGAAGAGCTGGATAGACAGAATGCATGGAGGAAGACAGTCAGCTGTGTCTCCCACTGCAAAGAGCAGGAGGAGTGGGGGAATGGGCTTTAGAGGTGGAGGTTGGGGCCTTAGCTGTCCAGGTCTGAGGGTAGAGGATTTGAACTAGCAGGGGAGGAGGAAGAAGGGAGGGTGGGGAACAGCTATTAGGAGAGAGCTTTCTGATGCTGTGGAAATGGGAGCATGCTTGGGTCAGAGTAGGTGCTGCCTGGAGGAGGAAGGGGCAAATGCCCCTGCTGGGGGCAGCTCTATGGCCATGAACCATTATCTCCTCACCAATACTGGTGTTGTGCCCATTTTATGGAGGAGGAAATTGAGGCTTGGAGAAACAAAGCCACTGATGGGTCTCCCAGCGTGGGGGCTGTGGGGGCTGGAGTTCACACAGGGCTGAGCTGGCCTATGCTCCCTGCTTGCCCACTCACTGTCTGTGGTTTGGGACACACAGACAAATGCCTTATTTCTGTACACTGTCACATAGTTTTCCAGGGCTCAAGCATTGAGCGCTCTGTTGGAAGGCTCAGGGTTTCCCAGGGCAGGAGGGAAGCCCTCTTGAGGTCATCCCAGCCTTACATGTGACCAGCAATCTCTCCTGCGCCCCTGCCTTCCTCCAGAGGAAGGTTCAGGAAGGTTCAGAGGAAGAGGCCCAGCATCGGGAACTTTCCAGCAGGCACTGCTCTCACCAAGATGACAAACAGCTTCTTGAGGTGGTGAGCTTCCCATTCCTCAGGCTGTGAAAGCAGAGGCTGGACACTGTCTGGTCTGGGCCCCTGCAGTACATCATGCCTCCAATGTCCCTTCCGATTCTTAGGGAAGCTTCACACCCAATGATGGAATTTCTAGAAGACCAAGTCACAGGAGTTGGGGGTGGGGGTGGGGCTCTCTCAAAGCTCTTCCGACTTCTCTACTTCTGTGTACAGCTGTCCCTGTCCCAGGTTGTCCCTGAACATAAGTTGGGCAGACTCTCATAGAAATAGCCGGCAACCCCCTGTGTGTGCCTGTGGCAGGTGTCTGGAGCAAGACGGGGGAGAGAGGCCCAGGCCTGTGTGCCCAGAGCAGTCAGCTCCTTTAAGCGGCCTCAGGCTGCCTGGGTCTCCCTGGGAAGCCACTCATCCCATCTCCTGGGGGTGGGGGCACCTTCCGGAGGATCTGCACACCCACGCAGGAGACATTTGGGGCACTTCCCGACTTCACCGACCGTTTCTGCTTCCAAGCCCTGGGCGGCTGTGAATCTCCTTCCAAGTCTCAGATCCACAGATGCCAGCTTTCGGGGCCAACTGGTGGTTACCCGGCAACGCAGCAAATATTTGGGCCAGCAGGCTGGTCTGTGCCCCTCATCCTGGGTTTAGCGAGACCCTAGAAGGCATGATACCCTGTGGGCTCGGCTTATTTTTTAAAAAATATCCGGGCACTAAGTAAAAATAGCTGCCCGGGGCAAACACCTTCTTTCTGACCCCTTCTCGGGGGCTCTCTACTTAGAGACCTGGCTGATAACTGGGGGGACTGGCAGAGATAAGAAGAGGATAGGATGAGAAACTAGCATGTAAGAGTGGAAGGAGGAAGCAGCGGCTTTGGGGTTTAAACCTGGCTCCCCAACATTTGGCAGGTGGGAAGGAGGGGACCCCCCTTCCCCTCAGATTTGCTCTGGTCCCTGGAGTTCCCCATCCCAGTCCCTGGCCTACCGCGTCCCCCCTGCTCCGCCCCAGCTAAACGGGACTTCTCCCAGCGACTCCCATACGATGCCCCCTCTGCCACCCCTCTTAGGCATCCCATCTCTTTCCTGGATCTTTGGTCCTCCTGGCTCCTCCAATTCAACGGCCACAGGGGAACCAGAGACACTGCTCCGAAGTGCTCGTTCGATTCCGCTTAGAACATCCCCGGCAAGCCCCGTCACTCTCACCCCTGTCCTGCCCACCCCTCTGCAAACTGTCTGCTCTGCCAGTTGCTATCATGGAAACCATGCTTCCTCTGGGCCTTTGTGGGGGCTGTTCCCCTGGCACCGCCCACCCACTCCTCCCCACCCTCCCGTGTCCCCTCTGGCTACCCCCAGCGCCTTCCTGAGGATGTTCTCTGATGGGTCCAGGGACTAAGGTAGAGCCACTGCTGGCCCACATGGGGCCTCTGGGCAAATTAGAAAGCAGACGTCCTTCCTCCAGGGGACACAGCTTCAGGCCAGGGTGCAGAGTCATGAGTGCTGCCTGGGCTGGACTTCAGCCCCTCCCGCCCTCCCAGACCTGGCACTGCGACCCTGAACTTGGCTTGTCTTTACTGCCTCCCCCAGGGCTGGTGCCGCCCCTTCACGGTGTGGGAACTCAGGATGTGTGTGTGTCCAGTCTTCGACCCTGAACTGGTCAGGTCTCCCACAGAGGGTTTACGTTTCCTCCTCCGTTATGGGGGCTTTCTGCTGTGTCTGCCGTAACAGGGCCCTCCCCTGGGTGGGGCTCCCCACTGCAGATCCGGCCGGGCTCGGTCTGGCACTCTGTCCCTTTGTAGAGGTTCGTTCTCATCAACTGAATTGATTTTGTTCCCGTTCTTGTTGAGATTGCACAAACAAAACCGGTGGTTGGAACTGACAGGCTGGGCGTCCAGGCTGTGCAGGGCACTGGGAATGTGAGGCGGGAGGGGCGGCTAGCACCCACGGCGGGGCGAGGCAGACCCTGGGACTGGCCACTGTGGTCCAGGGACTGGTCCAGGGCCTGCAGAGGGGCTGGGGCCTGCAGTCCGCTCCTCCTCCCCAGCCCCATCCTTTCCTGTTCCAGGCGTCCCCTGGTAGGGTTCAAGGGCTCCCAACTATCTATCCTGTCTTCGGGGAGCAGGCACCTGGCTCACCGGGGCACTGGAAGAGATGACACTCACTCCTCCAGGGAGAAGGCTAACCCTGCCGCGGCTCCTGTCACCATCAGAGAAGAAAGACCAGGTCCTCACAACGACCTGTGTGGTCTTCATGATCTGGCCCCTCCCCTCTCCGGCCTCATGTTTCCCACTCTCTCCCTCCCCCACTCACTCTGCTTCCACCTCGCTGGCCGCTGGCCTCTCCGATGTGCCTCCAGCATGTCCAACAACCAGCACCTCAAGGCCTTTGCGCTTACTCTTCCCTTGATCTCAGATTCTATTCGCCCAGACCCACGGGAATCACCGCCTCCCCCCACTTCACACCTATTCTCAAAAGCTGCCTTCTCAGCAAGGCCTTTCCTGACCCCTTGCTTAAACGGCAGCCCCTCCCGGAACTGCCAGGTTCCTGCTGATTTCCTTCCATAGCACCTATCACCATCGAAAATATAATTTATTTTACTTTCTTACTTGGTTTGGTGTTGGTCTCCCCTCTAAAATGGGAGCCCTAGGAGGTCAGGCACTTTCCATTCCCCCCACCCCACGTGCCTGGCAGAGGGTAGGCAGAATGGAGTTTCTAGAATGAACGAATGAATGAATACATGACCATAGTAATAAATAAAACAACTGCCAGGTGTGAGAGCAGCTGTGCCAGCCCTTTGCACCCCTTGTCTCCTTGAGTCCTGCCAACACCTCAGAGTGAGAAAACGTAGCCTCAAGAGCTTAAATGACTTCCCCAAGGTCACTCGGCCAGCGGGTGGCTGAGCAAGGTTGGGGGGAACCCAGGTCCCCGAATGCTCCCACAGGGTGGCCACTACCGCAGGAGGGGTGTTGACTTGGCTACTGCCACCTGCAGCCTCCCCTGGCTTTGGCCTTGACCCCATCCCCCTATACCTGCGCACAGGCAGACCCTGACATTCCGACCAGCGGCACGCCAAGGCCTTGGGCTGGGGAGCGAGGCAAGAGGGGATAAGCCAGCATCTGTCCTCTGTGCCCGTGGAGCCCTCCTCTTCGGCGCCTGCAGGTCCCTCTGGGGGCACGGGCCTCTGACGCCCTCCCATCCTCCCATGACTGGCCTACATCAGTGCTCCACTTGCGGCTTCCCAAGAACACGACTCACAAAGCGCAGCCTTTCATCTCCCTGCTGCCCGGCCTGCCCCCGCCGGTCATTTCAGCAGCCTGTGAAATATTTTCCAACTCAAGCTCTTTCTAAAGCTACTTGTCGCTCTCTCCTCGCCTATTAGCCCCCCAACCCCCATTCCCCCCCATCCTCCGCCATCGCCTCCTCCAGCGACTCCTCCCAAGGAATGTTGGATATGAAATTATTTTGCGAAATCCAATAAAAATTTTAATCAGGTCAACATCATTACAGGAAAAGGAAATGATGGATCTTCCGTGGTGCAGAACAAATGTGAAGAAAGCAAGTCCCCCCAAATCGCCTGTGCATGCAGTCGTGTGCACGCACACCCCCGCTGACGCACGGAGTACCCTGCATTTGCACAGACGTGTGCGTGCTCCTGGGCTTTGCACACGCACATCAGTGGAACCAGCTAGGCCTCCCTGGAATGCTCTAGGCCTCGGTTTTGCCATCTGTACAATGGGGAGCTCATCGCTGAACTCAAATCCCTGCCAGCTGGGAGACCCCATAGGCTGGTGCTTGCTCACAACTGTGCCCAGGGCCACACCTCATGGTGGTGGCAGCCTTGCCCCACACTGCTGGCAGAGAGCAACTCAGAGCACAGGTAACTGAGTCTAATGACGCCCCCAGCTCAGGCTCACCCCTAACATTTGCAGGATCTGGGGTGACGGTATAAAAGAAAGTCTGTATGACATACGTCTTGGTGTTTAAATTATAAATCAAGCTAGCAAACTGTTAAACATGTTCTAGGCTCCTACTTTGACAAATATACCTCATAGCAACTTGAAAGGCCATGTTCAAACATAGAATTCTGGGGAAAAGCTGGCCCCAGACTCTAGCCCTAAGCCCTGGCCAGCCCCTCCTCTCCTTTCCCTTCACCCCTGGCTGTGTCTCACCCTGAAAAGGGCCTTGCTCACCTACAGAGGGACAGACACAGACACCCTAGCCTGCAAGGCCCACACTCTGTCCCCACCCCATGCACACAGCCCCTGGGAGACCCCTCAGGCCCCAAGTGTGGGCATCAGAGGCATGGTGCCCTCTCAGAAGGGGGGGCCCAGGGAGGAGGTCCCTCACAGCAGTGTTCCAGGTACAGAGCTGGCTGTCCAGTGTGCAGGGCTCAGGGCAGGAGCCCCTTTTAACTGGGTTTAGGGTTTAGGGCCCTGACAAGGTCTATGGTGTTGGCTCAACATCTACCCTTAGGCCCCTCTTTTTCCACAGTTGGCTCCAGAGGCCCCCTCCATGGCTGGCATGCTGCCTTTAAGGGGCTCATGTCAGGGCTACCCTGGGCACAGGGGCATGGCCCGAAGTGGATGGGAGGCTTCTATGCCTCTGCCCAGCATGGTGAGCTTCCCCACTCAGGGATGTAGGGGGAAGCTGGCCTTGAGGAGACACAGGGAGAGGGACCCCCAGCCGAAGCACCCATGCTCGGGTGCGGCTGGCCCTTCTAAGATGGTCAGGGCAGATGTACCTGTGGAAGGAGCTGTCCCCGCCCTGGCGGGTGTTTTGTGGGTCCTTTAAGAGCCCTTTTCCAAGGCCACTCCAGGCTGGCAGAAACCCTCCTTGTGTATGATTCTGGAAGGCAAATGCATTAACCCACAGGTGCCCACTGCCTCCACTGGAAGGAGGAGGGCCCCAAATGTAACTAAGGGAAGACAGAGCCTCCCTCTGATTCATTTCCCCGTTCATAGTGTGGAGCAGTGACCCTGGCCACACTGGGGTTCCTGGGACAGTTGCAGGGGGCTGCATCTCTGAGGTCAATAGGGGAGGGACAGAGGAGATCCCGCCCCATTCCCCCCCTTCTCCACCCCTGCCTCTAGCACCTCTCCTCCCCTTCTGACATTTACAGGTGCCTGTCTCTCCTCTCCTTCCAGATGACACCCGCAGCTCCATCTGGGCCAGCAGGCCAGTCTTGAGGGCAGAGTCTGGGAAGCTGCCTAGCCTGACCCTGTCTGGGGCGGGCCGGGGGCGGAGGGCTGGGGCAACCATCTAGAACCCCTGCCCTACCCAAGGCGGATAGGAGTGGAGGGATGGCTGGGAAGTAAAATAGAGCCCGAAGAATTGGGGGGAGGCTCCCCCTGCAGGTACACTGCCTCTCTTCTCCCTCCTCACCTTCCTCCAGGACTCCTCCACCGCCCCCACAATGAAGAGGCCTTGACCCCAGGGTAATGTCCTCAGCTTTTCACTAGATGTTCCTTCTGTAACTGGGGCCCAAGACTACTCAGTGACCTACACAGCCCGTCTCCTTGCTCCCTGCTTTTCCTGGTCCTGTCCCTGTGCCCTCCCTGACAATCAGGGTCTGGGATGAAGAGGGGGCAGGGTTTGCTCTCTGTGGATCCCCAGGCACGTGGACAGTGTCTTGCAGGCCTCCCTGCCCTGTAGGTCCAGAGAGGCACAAGCTGTCCGCTCTGGGAGTGTCCTTAGCTGTCCCGATGGCCTTCCTAGTGGCTCTGACCACCTGAAGAATAATAAATTACTCATGCTTCCGTTTATGCACCTGGGGTTCTACCAGGGACTAGGCCCTGGGCAGTCATGAATGACCCCACAGCTCAAACAGTGGCCTTAGGATAATCAACAATGTTGCCAAAGAAGGATGGAAATCTTTATTGAGTGTCTACTATGTGATAGGCACTGAGTGGCTATTACCTCATTTCAAGTTAAAAAAAACTCTGCCCATGTTATAGATGAGCAGATTAAGGCTCAGAAGTTACATGACTTCCCCAAATGCACTGTGTGGCAGGTGCCACTGGGCTCGGTGGTCCTGACACCAGGGACTAACCTGGGGGGAAATGGAGGTGACTGGGGGTAGGGAGGTGGTTTTATGTCAAACACAGACTCATCATCCTGTCATTAAATGGTCACTCAATGGGAAAGTTAGTCTGCCTCCAGTTAGCCTCAAAAGCCCTCTGGAAACATCGAGAAAGGCTCAGTTGATTCACCTTCAGCACCTCCAACTCTTGCAAATCTCCTTCCCTTAAGCAAAAATGACCAAAATGACAGGCTTCAGACTCAAAGACTGTTGATTTCCATGATTAGTTAATGTTTTAGAATGGGGTCTCATTTTTATCACTGTCATTGTATTTGGTTTTACACATACCTTTTATTTTTGAAAAGTGAGACTAGATTTTTTCTGAAGTTATTAGTAGAAAGGTTTTCTCTTAATTTTATTATGTATGAGAGAGAGCATGAGCAGGGGGGGCAGAGAAAGAGGGAGAAAGAATGTGAAGCAGACTCCATGGCAAGCAGACTCTCATGACCCCAAGATTATGACTGAGCAGAAACCAAGAGTTAGATGCTTAACCGACTGTGCCCCCCCCAAGTGCCCCTGGGTAAATATATTTTAAAAGAAACATCTCTGGGGCTCATGTCGTGATCTCAGGGTCACGAGATGGAGCCCCATGGCGAACCCCCCTTGGAGCCGGGCATTGGGCTCTGCTGAGTGCAGAGTCTGCAATCCTCTCTTCCTCTGCCCCTGCCCCCCAGCTCTCTCTCTCTCTCTGTGACTCTTAAATGAATAAACAAACCTTTTAAAATAAATAAATAAATAAATAAATAAATAAATAAAATTTATCAAAGTAAAAAAGTAAGTTGGCTTAAAGAGTATTAGGAAAAGAATACAGATAGCATAAAGCTTCAGCAAAAGTCATGGGTTCACCCTGAAAGCCTGCGGCTTGGGAGTCTCCTAGCTGATGCAGGGAGCCTGTTTGCCGCTGTGCACTCCCTCTGCACTTCCCAGACACAGAGCAGACATGCAGGTGCCAAGGTCCTGGGTCCTGAGCCATGCTTTGCACTTCCCTGTGTCTCCAGGCCTCCGCGGGCCCCCAAATCCAGTGCCTCCCCCGACCAACCAACCTGGCTCTTTCTGCCTCTCCCCCATCCTACTCTGGAAAGGGCCCGTGGGTCAAGGCCACAGGCCAAGAGCTCGGAGAGAGGGTGCCATGCAGGGTAAGCCTGGTACAGGAAACCCACTGATTGCTCTGGTTGTCCCTTGGCAACAGGAGACGATAGTCTTTGCCACCATCTCCAAGGGAGGGTCCTAAGAGTAGGGGGAGAAGGCATTGGTGTCAGGAGGAAGCTGGGGAGGATTTCAATCATCACGACTGTCAAGACCCAGAGTCAGCCTCCTGCTCTCACCAGTCCCCTGGGAGCTGAACCCCCGTCACATTTTCTTAGCCTTCTCTTTAATCTCAACTAGCCCTTTCTCCACAAGCGGCCCCTCCATCATCCTTGAAGGCTGGCACAAACCAGAAGGGAGGGAGGAAAGGAGGGGAGTGGCCTGTGGGGACGTCCCCAGGAAAGAGCTTTGTCTGTGCTCCAGGGTGGCTATCTTGAGGTTCCATTTAAGAGGGCTGGGCCAGGACGGCCACCAGACCAACCTTGGGACTGGCTGGAGCCCTCTTGTCACCCCCCACCCCAGCATCTGTAGTCTGGGCCAGGCCGGCTGAACCTGGGGCTGGCCATTTTGAGCAGTGTCATGGTCACTGCCTCTGACCTCATTGACCGCATTGTCCCACCCATCCATTCTGCACCCAGTGCTCCCGGGCTCCCGTTCTGGCCACTCTCCCGCTCAGGCACTGGCTCCCTACGACCTACAGATTTGGGTTCAGAGTAAGCACATTGAGTACCGTATGCACTCCAAGCAAGATTCTGGGTGCTTCCATAAATATCACCCCCTTTGAAATACGCTTCCGGGATTCCAAGGCTGTTTTGGCAGCTCCACTGCCGTTTTGGCTAGAGAAGATTAGACCTCTGCCGCCTGCCCGCCCTTGCTGATCTGGCTGTTGCCCCTGGGCCCAGCCCCTAGCCTCTCTCAAGGTCAAAGTCTCAGTGCAGAGTTCAGGGTCTGGTCCTGAATCCCCTGACTGTTCCACCTGGGAGGCCCACATCCAAGAAAGACTAGGAGGACAAAGGACATGCAGCCCAGGTGCCCAAGTGTGTCCCTTTGGTGGTTCTCCAGCTGTATGAGCTCTCCCCCCACACCTTTCTCTCTGGTCAGGACCCAGTCCAGCCTGGCTCTACCCCTGACTTACTACTACATTAACCAGGGCTGTGGTGAGTGAGGACGGGCATTGCACAGAGAGGACAACTTTAAACCCCAGGATTGGCTGGCCTGGCCGTGCCCACCTTGTTCCTTTGTCTGGACTCTACACCAACCTCAGCAACCCCACCCTCTCCAAACCCTCCCCTGATGCCTCCTGGGGTCCTTGCCACCTGTTACACAGGAGCTGGGCCATCTCGGCTGGTTATTGAGGTCCCACATGGCTCTTTGAGGGCTTCTTATCCAGGTTTTGTCAGATAAGTTGGGAGGAGGGCATTCTCCCTTCACGGATGCCGTGTGTGGCCACTGGACACTTGAGACTTGCCCCGTCTGGATCGAGATGTGCCCTAAGCAGAAAATACACACCGGATTTCAGAGACTGACAGCTACAAAAGAACGTAAAAGAGCTCAATAGTTTTTAATACTGATTATATGTGGAAATGATAATATTTTAGATTCTTTTGGTTAAATATATATTTAAATTCATTACATCTGCTTCTTTTTTCTTTCAGTGCCGTTCCTTACTAGCTTGTGTGCCTTACCCTTGTGGCTCATGCTGTTTCTGCTGGTTAATGTTGATTTAAGGGCAGGGTTTCCGACGTCCCTGAGCACAGAGCTGTCCGTGCAGAAGAACTCGGAGGACTTGGAGGTGTTGACGGTGGGAGCCCTGGAGGAGTTTTAGCCTCGCACCTGAAAGCCAGTTCTGGGCTTGTGAGGAGGTACGTGAAGAGCGGTTGTGGCAGGTGTGGGGCCGACCAGGATGGGGACTGGGCTGTCTGCTGGCTCCTGGTGACGGAGGTCACAGGGTCTTAGCAGCGAGGTCCCAACGCCAGGGCCTGAGTGCTTAAAGCTCTGGAACAAGCAGCGCTGGGATTAAATCCTAGCTCCACCATCAACTAGCTGGGGACCCCGGGGGCTCTGGGCCTCAGTTTCCTCATCTTAACATGGAGTTACTCTGAATACCTCCCTCACGGGCTCTTTGGAAGAGTAAATGGGTTAATGCATGTGAAGGAGTCAGAACAGTGTATGGCACATGGTAAGTGCTCTGCACGCAGGAGCCTGTGGCGTCAGAGCCCTGGGTCACCCCAAGGGGAGAGGAGAGAGGAGGTAGGTGGGGGGGGGGGGCAGGCCAGCTTGAGAGTCATTTCCACTATGACCTCACTATCCTCAGTTTCCTCCCTGTCACACAAGGGCAACTGGACCCGGGATGGCCCCGGGGTGGTCATGGTGACCCAGGGAGCTTGCACCCTCCTCCTGATCCTCTTGCCCCTGGGAGGCCCCACCATCTCCTCCAGAAGGCCTGTGGAAGACTAGAGTCTCACTGGGGCCTGGCCAGCTGGGAAGGTGACCTTGAGGCCTGGTGGGGCGGGGCGCAGACCAGGCTGGTGAAGGGCTAATAGCTGGAGGACCCAGGAGCCTCAAATCTGCCAGCCCCTTGGAAAGCCTGGTCTTAACACCGCTGGAAATTCTTAAGCTGGGATTTCAGTTTAATTACGTATTGATTAAACGGAACAAAGGCACAGGGGCTCCAGGGAGCAGGCTCAGTGAGTGCCTGATGGAATTTCAATCCTGCTTTTTTCCTGCCTCCTACTCTCTTAGAGGCTTGGAGCCCTCCCCGCTGAGGAGGCCTGGTTCTACATGGGCTCTGCGGGCATCTCAGCCCCTGCCTTGGACAGAGGAACCTCATGTGCCCTGGGCGCAGCTCCCTGCCCCAGCTCCCAGCATTCTCATCTACCCACCATCCCCAAACCCTGGTCAGGCTCAGAGAAGTCCTGCCCAAGGTCACACCCAAGGTCAGGGGGAGATCTGGCACCTGAACTTGAGTCTCCTGACCTGGCCTCTCCCTGGGCGGGGTACTACTCTCTAGAAGGCCCTGGGTGGCATGGGGACCTGCTCTGTCTTCTCTCTCACCACAATTCTACAACGAGAAGTGCCCAAAGATGGTCCTATTCGATAAGTACCTACTCTGTGTAGATTCTGTGCTAGACCCTGGGAAGTGAGTCGGCTATGGTCTCTGTCCCTCATGGAGCCCTCAATCTGATCTGGGGGACCAGCTGTGGTTTTCCTGTGGGAACAGCATCTGGCCTTAAGTTTAGAGGACGGAGGAAGTAGCCAGGCAAAGGTGAGGAGAGAGGCGGAGAAAGGGAAAAGCATTCCAAGGAGAAGGAACAGCATGTATGAAGTCTTACAGGCAAAGGAAGGCACTTCGGTGGACCCGAGGAGGTTAGATCATAGAGTGTGAGGCCGGGTGTGGGGGGACAGGCTGGGGGCAGGCCCTGAACCCAACGCAAGAGGGCTGTGCGGGAGCAGTGGGTGTCACGACTTCCTCCCCACCGCTCCCCAGCGCAGCAGAAGAATCCACCGATCTCAGCCCTGGGCAGTGGAGTGGCCAGTCTGTATCTTTACCAGTGAATGATTGGTTCGAGGATGGGCACGTGACCCAGTTCTGGCCAATGAGAAGCGAAAGGGGGTCCATCTACTTCGAGTTCCTGTTTTGTGCATACATTTGTTTAGATTTAAGGCAGTACTAATTTGCTGTTTTGTTACTTAACAGCAAAAACCATGCTGACCTATTTCCCTGCAGACCACAGGAAGGGACTTTGGACTTCACTTGAGAGCAATGGGGGCGGGGGGGGGGGTCCACTTAAGAATCTTAACATGAAAATATTATGAATATATTGGCTTAAATGAACTATATCATTAAAATTAATTTCACCATTTCATTTCACTTTTTTAATGAAACCACTAAAAATCTTAAAGTACCCATGTGACTCCATTATCCTTCTATGGGATAGGTTGCACCAGACCCAGGACTAACAAACTAGGGCCCGTGGGCCAAATTCAGCCAGCAATCTGTTTCTGTGCCGCCTGTGAGCTAAGGATCCTTGGTGCATCCTGAAAGGGCTATAAGAAAATAAATAAAGACGAACGCGCAACAAAGGCTGTATGTGGCCCATGAACCATAAAATATTTACTTCCAGACTTTACAGAAAATGTTTACACTAGACTCTAAGAGTGACAAAGGCAGGAACCCCTCTGGGTTTTGTCCTTCACCATCCCCAGTGCCTACAGCAGGAGGAGTACTGCCTGGCACACAGTGTGTAGATGTTGAATTAATATTCAATGAATGAATGAATGAATGAATGAATGAATGAAAATTGTTCCTACCCCACCAGCTGGCCTAGCTGCCCTTTCCCCATGTGCCCCACTACATGGCTGTACCTGAGGCCCGTGGATTAGGGGTGGGTCGGGAACAATACACTCCGGGCTGTGTGTGCGGCTTCCTCCCACCCCTTCAGAGGTCAAAGTCACCTCCATTATTCCTGCTGCTCCATGATCCCTGCCTGGGGGCAAGGGAGGTGGACAGAATTCACCCACCCCTTAAGCAAGAGAAATTCAGATTCTGTAAGGGACAAATTTTTTTTTTTTTAAGATTTATTTATTTAATTGTCAGAGAGAAAGAGAGAGAGCACAAGCAAGCAGAGGCAGAGAGAGAAGCAGGCTCCCCACTGAGCAAGGAGCCTCATGCAGGACTCAATTCCAAGACCCTGGAATCATGACCCCAGCCGAAGGCAGCGGCCAACAGACCGAGCCACCCAGGCGTAAGGGACAAATCTCTTGACAGAGAGAGGGAATCAGCGTTGGCCTGGGCAGCTGGGTTTAGATTAGTTCTTCTTCAGGGTCAGTTCTCCAAGGAGTCTGTCAGTGAAAGGCAAGGTGGCCCAGAGCCACCAGGCCCAGCAGACCCAAGGCGTTACTGCCCCGAAAAGGAGGCTGCAGCCTTGGCAGGTTAGAAACTGGGGCTTGGCGGTCATGTTCTCATGCTTTAAGAGAAAAAGTATGTCTTGGTGGTTTGTTTTTGGCTCCTTTGTGCTTTGTTTCTATTTATCCTTTTAAAGATTTGTATTTATTTGAGAGAGAGAGCATGAGGAGGGGGAGGGGGAAGCAGCAGAGGGAGAGGGGGTAGGGGAAGGGGCAGAGGGAGGGGGTAGGGAAAGGGGCAGAGGGAGACGGACAAGCAGACTCCTTGCTGAGTGGGGAGCCCAACTTGGGCAGGGGCTTGATCCCGATATGGAGCTTGATCCCAGGACCCTGAGATCCTGAACTGAGCCAAAGTCAGATGCTTAACCAACTGAGCCACCCAGGCACCCCTGGGCTTTGTTTTTACATCCCTTGCCATAAAAATGCTTCTGACCATCTTTACCCATCCAGTATAGGCAGTGAGAAAGGAAAAAGGATTTTGAGGATTTGGGTGGCTTTCCTCGTCCGTACCCAACCCAGAGAGGAGGAAAGCAAGAGATTGTGGCTCTTGCTGGGGCAGCAGAGGTAGCGGTAGGATTGCCTAGGAGATGCTCAAACCACCCCTCGGAGGGGGTAGGCGTGCTCATATGGGTGGGCGGCAGCATGGTTTCATGGAAATTGCGGACTTTGAAATCAGACTTACTTCCTAATGGGGAATCACTTTCTCTTTCTGGGCCTCAGTTTCCCCCTTCTAGAATGGCTTGTGGTAAGTGCTGCTCTGATGATCAGAGCGGTGGTTGAGCACACAGAAGGCCCTCAATGAATGGCAGTTGCAATGGATTATCTTCATTTCATGGACAATTCCCCCACCAGGGGCCAGAGCGGGAGAGGTCTAGAGAGCTCCTACCCGCGTGGTGTGGCCAAGAAAGTCCCTGGCCTGGAGAGGGCCCAGTACAGCTCGTCTTAGAGCCAGAGACGATAAGAAGGTACCAGTGTGAGAACCACTCTCCGGTCTGAAAGCTCCCTCCCACCGCCTCTGTCCTGGCTCCAAGCTCCTGGAATGGGATGCCGCAGCGAGAGGCTGGCAGCGTCCGCGATTCTCTTCCCTCTCCCCTGCCCCGCCTCGTTTATTTGTTACTTGTTACATGGCTGTAATTAAGGAGGAAAAAATCTGTAAAAATTAAGTGATTTTGAAGGTGCTGAGCAGAGACTTGGGAGGGAGTGGGGAAGAGATTGGAGGGAGGCTGTGTCCTTCCTTCTTGCCAAGGGCTCTTTGGAGAAAAAGTCCTAGAGGAAGCTCCTACAACTATTCCCCCCGCCCCCTTACCTCTTCTGGAAATCCAACTGAGGCGCACAACTATGTGTGCCTGGCGCTGGGTGAGACAGACCTGGACTCTGATCTCTCAAGTAGATGTAGACAAACACCAAAACAGATGACCGCACCGCAGATGACAGAGGGAAGCTGGGGCTCTGTCCTGGATTCTGCTTTCTTCTTGACTTGCTTAGGAACAAGCCCTTCAGGGCAATTCCTCATGGGGAAAGTGGGCTTTCTTTTTTATTTGTCCAAGACATAACCTCTCTTATGGGTGGTTCCCTTAGGTGGCCCCAGAGAGAGCAACTATGTAACCCAGCCTGGGATGGGGCAGGTGGTCAGGGAAGCCTTCCTAGAGGAGGTAACACCGGGACAGGGGTTTGAAGGGTGCTCAGGAGTTTAGCAGTCTGGGGCAGCGTTGGGAAAAAGCAGAGTTAAGTTTCCAGTCAGAGGAAGTAACACGTGCAAAGCACAAATCTGTATGCAGGGGGGTGGGGATATGGGGCGGGGTGGAGGAGTAACTAGAGAGATGGAAAGAACCAGGCCAGGTGGCCTTGAATGCCAGCCTTAGGACCTTAGAAATCTTGGCCTGGGAGTGCCTTGGGGCTCAGTCATTTGAGCTTCCATCTGACTCTTGATTTCAGCTCAGGTCGTGATCTCAGGGTTGTGAGATTGAGCCTCACGTTGGGCTCTGCACTCAGCAGGGAGTCTGCTAAGACTCTGTCTCTTCCTCTGCCCACCCCCTCAAATCAATAAATACGTCTTATTTTTTTTTTTAAGACTTTATTTATTTGACAGAGACACAGCGAGAAAGGGAACACAAGCAGGGGGGAGTGGGAAGGGGAAGCAAGCTCCCCTCTGAGCAGGAAGCCCGATGTGGGGCTCAATCCCAGGACCCTGGGATCATGACCTGAGCTGAAAGCAGATGCTTAATGACTGAGCCACCCTGGTGCCCCTAAATAAATAAATCTTAAAAAAAAACTTTGCCTATAGGTGATGGAAGCTATAGTGCCAAGTGTGTATGTATGTGTGTGTGTGTGTGTATAGGTGGTGGGGGTCGGGGGACATTAATACCCCAATTTATAGGTGAGGGCCCTGAGATGTGAAGGCCTTGCCCAAGTTCCCCAGACTGTGGGCTAGGCCTAGAAGGCAGGCGCCAACCTCTGCCGGCCTCTGATAACAGTGTTAATGACTCTAATTCACTTAAGTCCATTAATGAGTCTTTATTGAGCAGAAGCAGGCGCCAGTGGTGAGTGGGTGTGAGCTGCCATGTGGGTGCTCCAGAGCCCTGCCCCCAGAGAAGATGGCCATCTGAGTCACCCTGGACAGCGACCTGGGAGGCCAAGATGTCTCCTGCTTCCTGTCACCACCCCTGGGCTGCAGTGCCCCCACATGTCCCTCGAGGCTAGTGAAGACTTTATTCAGGAAGTAGATGGCAGACAAGGAGGTGGGCCATCACTGTAGTCGCTTATAACCTGCCTCAGCCTCATCCCTCTTGGGGTCCAACTTAGGCCTTGGGGAGGTGACAGGATGTGTGGCAGGACCGGCCCTGCTGATGCAAGTGTTCCTTCCCACCAGGTGGAAGCATCTAGAAGCAGCCGTAGCAGCAACCAGAAGAAGAAGGAAGGCATCCCAGCACGCAGAAGGAGCTTCTGGCCCAGCTTCCCCCCTTCAGCTCCCAGTGTGTGTTGGTGTGGAGTAAAGTGGGCCCATCAGTGGGCTCCCTGAAGGAGACCCAGGAACACTGGCTGACAGAGAGGGTCCTGGAGCACAGGAGGACCTAGCCAGAAAGTACAGCCTCAGCTCAGCTTATAATAGGAATAAATCACACATATGCATGAAGCTTCGTGACTATGCATGTCTGGAAGAAGCCTAAATGCTCCGAGGGGCTGGCTCAGCTGAGCTTGGGACAAGGCAGGGGCCTCTGGCCCTACCCTTCCTGTGGCCCTAGGACTTTGGTTTGTGTGGTTGACAGCTGTCAAAGCAGCTGGAACTGGAGCCAGCACCCCCAGTTCCTGCCTTGGTTCCCCTCCTGTCTCCTGCTGTGAAACAGAGAAAATTACTGCCTGGCATTAGGCCTCAGCTATCCCATCTGCAAAATTGGGATAAATTTCCATTCAAATGCCTTTGGGGATTGTGCTGAAGGTCAAAGCCAGCCCTGGGAAGTTCAAGAAGCACCTTTTAGAGTCAGAGGTTGCCCATAACTCGCAGTTAAGGTCCCAAGGAAGCAAGGCTATAAAATTAACTCCTTCCACAGACTTGAAAACTGTGGCCCTGAAAGGTAGAGAAGCAAGGGTATGCTAGCGGATTCTAAGCCCTGTGGCCTGGCCCTTGCCCCGGTCAACTTCAGGACCGTGGAGGGCTGCTTCAGCCCAACCTAGGCGCCCATGCTGCTCACTGTCATCTCACCAGGGCTTTCTGAGCCATTTGTTTTTATGTCTGTATGTCGGGCAGCCTGCGAGCAGGGCTGGCTTCCGACTGTGAGTCTAAAACTGACAAGAGGCGCTGGCGGAGTGTGGAAACTGTCAGCAGAGCAGCCGCCTGTGAAATTAACATGATATCGAAAGCGTCAATGTTTATTTACTGGAAATATCTGGACAGGATGCAAAGCAGGGCTGCAGCTGCTGCCTCAGGGGTGAGGGTGAGGGTCACCCCTGCCCATCTCTCTTTGCCAGCTACCAGGCCTCGCTAGCTCTATCAGCCGACCCCCTTGTTAAGATTTCCACTCTCTTCTTGACTTGCTGAGGAACAAGCTCTCTTGGAGAAAGTATGGGTTCATTGAAGTTTATCCAAAAGTCATCTCCCTCATGTCCCAGAGTTCCAAGGACGGTGTCCAGGAGCTGGTGAACAAGGCTGGGTCCTTGTTCTCCACGGCAGCCCTCCCCCGGCCCTAGCTGATTGGACCAGGTTGAGTCACCTGACTACAACTCGGCCAATCAGAGTGTGTCTCATGGGAATTTAAAATCAGGGCACGACTATTAGGTTAGCTGCAGGGAGCTGAGATTCCAGGTTGTGTGGGCTTTTGGCAGGGGCTGCTATCTTGGCGTGGTCAAGCTCAGCTAAGTGCACGTTGGTAAGTAAAAGGAAAGCTTGCTTGTCAGAGATGAGGAGGAGAATGGAGCAAATGTGACAGAAGAGCAGAGATGAGAGAACTTCTTGGTGGTTTTCAGTTTGGCGCAGGGAAACCTGGCAGTTCATGGTTCACTGTGCTTCTTTAAATTTCTCTGTAACCTTACATTCAAAGGGCATTTTTCTGGAAAAGGAAAGAAATCCACTGAAACTGGCCCTAAAACAGAGACTGACCCTAGGACTCAGGTGACAAGAAACAGACCTCAGATAAAATGTGGGATTAGCTGGGAAAGGGTAGTCAGTGGCCCATGGTATGTGGTAGCAAAACCGCTAATTGTGCTGTGCCCATAGTTGTTGCTCAGACCTAGATCCCACTATGAGCCAGGCTCAGGGTACCACAGAGAAAAGCAGAGTCTCTGATTCTGCTTCTGCCTGGATCCTCTGCCTCTGCTTCTGCCTGGATCCTCTGTGAACTTGGCTCCCAGGTTCACCTTTCCCAGTCTGTACTCCAGAGAAACACCGATATTGGAATTCTCTGGTTCTAAGTTCAGATATCCTAGGGAAGGCTTCTGATTAGCTACACTTTGGGAAGGTGCCATTTTTCCTTGTCTACTCACACCAACAAGCAGGTGTGGATATGGATCAGCTCAGCTGGGGTTAGCTACCCTCTCCTACATGGAGCCATGGCCACAGCAGATGGTTCCATTAGAAGACAGAAGACAGTTCTTAGTCTCACCATGTGGTTGGAGCACAGGCACCTCACACAAGGCAGACAGAACAATGGATGTCCACCCTGTTCTTTGAGCATGGAGCTCTGGGGGGGTCTGGCTTGCTACTATCACTGATTTCTCTACAGAGGGGACTTGGGGTGATTTCCTCCGTGACTATATGTCAGCTGCATAGATAGTGGGTAAAGTTATCATTCAGCCCAGTGTCTCCACTTTGCTTGGTGATAAGAATCAGCAGAGCTCCTCTCCAAACGTCCAGATTCAATAGGGATGGACCAGACTGGGGAATCAGGATTCTGACCTTATCTTATCCAGGGGATGGCTTGGGAATCACTGACTTAGGCTGCAGAGGATGAACCTCTCCTCTGGCCTGAAGGGAGACCAAACTAGAGGGATGGATGACACCGTGGTGTGGACTCAGCCAGCAGGAAGTCTTGAAAGTGATGATCGGTACCCTGGCTGCGCTTTACAATCGCCTGGGGAACTCTTGAAAATTTTATTACTGCAGCATCAACCCAGGCCAATGACATCAGAATCTCTGGGAGTGGGAGTTAGGTAGCAGTATTTTTTTTAAAACTCCCCTGGTGATTCCAATGTGCAGCCAGTGTTGCGAACCACTGGTCTAGGGAAAGTCATCATTTTTCACTCCACTCACACTCCTACTTAAAGACCCCGCTCCTCCCAAATCCCGGAAGAGGTGGCCCTCCCTACCTTCTGGTCCCTCCCTCAGCTGACTGGACAAAGGGTGGACACCTGACCTCATCCTGGCCCATCATGGTTTCTCTGGGGAATTTAGAATTGAGCACAGAAGCCATGGGGAGCTGAGGCTGCCCTCCTAGAGTAGCTGTGCTCATTCAGATAGCACCTGATCATTTCTTTTTTTTCTTTTTAAGATTTTATTTATTTATTTGACAGAGAGAGAGAGAGATCACAAATAGGCAGAGAGGCAGACAGAGAGAGAGGGGGAAGCAGGCTCCCTGCTGAGCAGAGAGCCCGATGCAGGGCTCGATCCCAAGACACTGAGATCATGACCTGAGCCGAAGGCAGAGACTTAACCCACTGAGCCACCCAGGCGCCCCACCCCTGATCATTTCTGCAGAGACAGACGGGTGACCCAAGCCCCTGTGCAGCCAGAAGCTGAGCCACCAGGAGAGAGGGGAAGCTGGCTATGATGGGCTTCTCTGAGACTGTCTGCTTCCAGAAAACCCCTTGTGAAAGTACATCTTTAGGAGGGTTTATGCTTCTTGTCATCAGATCATTTTGGATACAGACAGCACTGAAATCTAAAATGTACCCCAGCCTGGAGCCCCATAGTCCTGGAGGGCCCAGCAAAGGACTGCAGCTGGCCCCTACTGGGCATAGTCCACAAGCCAGGTACTTTCTATGGGAATCGAGGCCAAGCATCCCCACAAACTGTTAGGTGGGAAAGATAATCTCCGTTTTTAGGGAGAAGTGCAGTGCTATGCTCCTGGATGCCTGGCTGATTAGTGTGGAGCACAGACATAAACCAGGGTGTGCCAGATCTCTTCCAGTGGATCTCACCGGAAGCCAATTATGCAAATCAGGGCAGAGTGGAGGTTCTGCTGCAATAGGAGAGTGGGGGGCTGCTGCTTACCCATCCCCCAGAGTGGGGACAGGGCACAAGAGGATGGGAGCTGGCCATTTGAAAAATAGCCCCACTTTGCTCAGGCCCTGAGGGAGGCTAGAGGAGAACTGGAGGCCAGGACAGCGCATGGGGTTTGCTGACACGTGGGGCACTGTGATCACTCTCGAAATCACTGCAGCAGTTACGCAGGCCACAGAATGACAAATAGAGTGATAAAAGACAATTATAATTGCTTGTCACCATGGACTCTTGATTTCTGCCCCAGTGGGACAAGTCTCCCTCTTGGACAGGGCCCCTGCCATTGGAATAGGTCTGTCTGTGTACGAGGGACAAACCCTCTGTTGCTCACCAGCTTTGAGTCTCCTGCTCCACGGCCTCATGTTCTGAATGAGGCCGGGCTCTGGAAGCTGTGTGGGGGAGGTGGCATTATTTATAATGGGAGTCCATAAGAAGAAGAATAGTAGAAGCATTTCCTGGTCAGTTGCTCCATGCCAGACAGTGTTCTAAGTGCTTTGCAGGCATGATCTAATTTAATCCTCACCAGCTCCACGGGCAGCTTGCCCAAAGTCACGCGCAGCTGGTATGTGGCAGAGCCAGGATTTAGACCCAGGTTTTCTGGCTCCAGATCCCAAGCATCCCTGTACTTGGCCCCTTTGACCAGCCTGCATCTCTTGGTATCCCCTGTGTTTCAAAAGGCTCAAGGTGTGCTCTTGCTAGTCCCAGTGATGACAAGCTCTAGCTCAGGGACTGACTTCAAATGGGGGCCAGGGACAGTGGTGGCTAGGAAAGGACTATTTGGGGCGGTGACCTCTACCATGAGCAGAAGGTTGCCAGAAGAAGTGAGTGTGTGAGAGGGTATGGTGCAGGAAGAGGTGAGTAGGGGACATCCCAAGCAGAAGGGAGAACATGTGGGGAGGTCCCAAGGGGAAAGCTTGGGTATTTGAGGAAAAGGAAGAGGGATGGTGCAAGCTCTTCAGATTCCTCTGGAGAGAGGCCGTGGGGCTGGGTCACAGAGGCCCCCGCACCCGGAACCTTCAAAGCCAGGTCCTCCCATAGTCCTCTTAGGGTGGGCCACACAAGGCATCTTCGGCCGGGATGCTCACCATCTGTGGCCCATGCAGGGTAGGGTGGGGGAGCTAACATCATTGGGATTTGCTTTGGGCATGATATCTCCAAGGTACCCCTTCCACACCTGCCCTCAGCCTAGCTCTGCAATCTAACCCCGAAAAAACCGAGGGCCTCAGGGCACTACGGTGGGGGTGTGGGGCATCCCCATGGTCACGCCCTCCCCCCCTTCGCAACCCTGAGCTGGACAGCTCCACTGGTTGCCTAGGAGACAGCACCCAGCGAGCTCTCATTGGCCAGCAGCAGCTCCAAGGGCGGAGCAAGGCTGGGGTAGCTGTCTGTGTGCGCACACGTGTGTGCATGCTCAGGCTCGAGTGTGTATCGCCAGGTGTGTGAGCCCTGAGCACAGGGCAGGGCATGGACCTCTGCGAGGGGGCGCTCGGCAGCGTGTGTGCAGTGCTTCCATGCGCTGCTCGAAGGGGGCTGCTCTGCGGGTCTGCGCTTTAGTGTGAATGTACAGGTGAGAGCGTGGTGGACCAGTGTGAGTGTGTATTATCTGTACCAATGTGTAGACGCAGGGTGTTTGCTTGCATGGGTGCGTGCACGGGTCTGTGTGGACACATAAATTGCTGTGCGGTTGTGTGGGGGAACAGGTGAGGTTGCAGAAATCCGTTTGCACCTGTGCCTGCTGCAGTAGGTGTGTGTGTGCGTATGTGTGAGCAGAGATGTGCATATTCATGTGTGCATTCTCTGCCTCTGCTTTCTCTGCTCCGCACCTCAAATCTTTCCTCCTTAGACTCTGAGATGTGTCCCTCTCATGCTCAAGCACCCACCATAGCTCCCCATGGTCGAGATGGCACTCTACAGAACGCCGGGCTCGGCTTTCGCAGCCCTGCCACACCCCCTGCACATCCGCCCTCCCTTTCACAGGAGCACTGAGAACTCAGAAGAGGGGTTCTGGGGGCGCCTGGGTGGCTCAGTGGGTTAAAGCCTCTGCCTTCGGCTCAGGTCATGATCCTAGCGTCCTGGGATCGAGCCCCGCATCGGGCTCTCTGTTCAGCGGGGAACCTGCTTCCCCTTCTCTCTCTGCCTGCCTCTCTGCCTACTTGTGACCTCTATCTGTCAAATAAATAAGTAAAAAATCTTAAAAAAAAAAAAAAAAGAAGAAGAGGGGCTCTATCCCTGTTACAGGAGAGGCTTCAAGGGCAGAGAGGAACTGACCAAAGCATTTTCCCTCATCCTAAACTGGGAAACTGGAAGTGAAGGCCTGTGGACCCTTGAAAAGCCTTTGGTCTCCCCTGTCTGTACTCTCCACATGAAAGGTGACCGTCCCTTAGCCTCCTATTGCCTGTGGGATACAGTACTCCACCGCTATGGGGTGGTTACCAGCTGTTACTTCCTTATCTACCTCCCCACGCCAGCCTCCCCCTGCCTACACCTGTGTTCGGAAAGCCACCTTTTGTGGGGACGGGCTGGAGGCCAGCTGGAGGGCCCAGTGGGGACCTGGAAAACCATCATGGGCCTCTTTAGCTCTTTGCCTCATGACAGAACATCCCTCCCGTCTATCCCACACTTCCAGCAGCCCTTTCTGCCTCTGGCCAACTACAAGGGCCCAGCAGCCTTGCAGAAGTGTCTCTTTCCCTGCCAGCTGCCCCAGAGGACAAAGGGAATAGCTGGCTTCCTGGCTCCTGGCCAGTCAGGTGCCCGCCAGTGGTCAGGCAGTCCTGTCCGGCACGCGCGGCCGCAGGGTCTTCCACCAGTCTTGCTGCCTTGGTGGTGGCCCCACCTGGACTCTCCACAGAGCAGAAGGTTTTGTCTGAGCTCATGGAGCCCATCTGGTCCAACTCCAGCTAGAGAGGGAGGGAAAGTAAGGTGGCGGGGGCAGGGGCCAAAAGGGCAGAAGATAGAGTCCCTGAGGAGGTCAACAGAAGACTCCAGAAAGGTGATCTCCAGGGTGTGCTTGCGGAGATGGGGCTGCTCAGATGGCCAGGCCTGTGGGGACTTTGTCCTGGCCCCACACTGAGAAGCACCGAAGGGAGGTTGGAGGGAATGGGTAAGACGATGGCCTGAGTGGGCCAGGGCCCAGGTGGGGGGATGGGCTGGCGGATCCCTTGGGCCTCTGTTCCAGGTGACTGCACGCTTGGTACCAAGCATGGCGAGGGCGATTTATGGGCTCAGACGCAGGGCCAGGCAGTAAATGTCGTTCTACTAGAGAGGCTATAATTCCTGCTTTGCTTCAGCAGCCGTGTGGGGGCAGGGATGTGGGATGGGGGACACCCCTGAGGTCTGGGGTGAACCCTGAAAGCAGAGGGTGTGGGGAGTTCCCCTTGGTACAACCGTCTCTCGGGCCCTTGGGAAGGGTCAGCCTCAAAGCACTCAGGGACTGGAGCAAAGTCACACAGTGACGTGTGTCACCTCACAGCACTGGGGTCTGGAGAGAGCCCCGGAGAGATAGACACCCTGTGTCAGCTCTGGGTGCTGCCATCCAGGTCTCTGGCCTTGGAGGGTCCGTAAGAGGCTCTGGGGCTGGCAGGAGACAAAGGAGATGAGGCTGTATTATGCTTACATCTCTCCTCTTTACGATGCCACATTTCTTCATAAGTTGGTCAATGCCTGTGGGAGAGCAAATCGACTTCCTTCTTCTGGGGCGGGGTGCCCCCGAGCCAGCCTCACCTTGTGTTTCCCATAAGGATGCTTTCCGGAGGCCACAGCAATTGCCTCCCTGTTGCCACACCCCTGGTTTAGTTGAGTCAGAGCTGCTGCTACAACTGACTCCTTCCTTTTGTGGCCTTGGACCTGTCTCTTCCCCTCTCTGAAACTAAGTTCCTTATCTGCAAAATGGGAGCACAATGAACATTTGTGTGTGTGTGTGTGTGTGTGCGCGCGCGCGTGAGCGTGCGCTTCCCGAGTGGCTACTGCTCAGCTGTGCAGCCTTGGGCAGTGGCTCAGCTTCTCGGAGACTCATCACCAAACCAGGGAGACAGTCATGCTACTCGAAGCATTTGGGCTGAGCTCTGCATCCTGGGAACCAGACACGGGGTCGTCCCACCCATCCTCCTCCTGCCTGGCTTTTTCTTTCCTCTCTGTCAGCTTCCTCCTCCTCTTGCTCCAGAACATCCTGCCGCCCCCTCCCCAGGATGAGCCTTCTCAGTGTGCCACAGCCCAGACCAAGAGTGAAGCGATGAGGGATAGAGCTGGAGGGGCCGTGGAGGAGCCAGGCCCTAGTCCCTGAGACCAGATGGGCTCACATCCAAGGCAGGCTTCGGCACGAGGGCTGGGGCAGGATGGAGGTGGGAGATGAGACACTAGGGCACACTTCGTCTCCACGGCTCCTAAAGGACCCACCACCCTGGACTTCCCAGACATAAGCGGTCTGCTGGTATGATGATAGGGTCTGGGCTGGGGACACAGGATGAGCCATCATAGGCTTATGGGAAGGTTGTAAATCCTGCAATCAACTCCCTCAGGCAGTCAGAGCTGGTACCCCCCTGGGAAGACTCTGAACACCCAGGGCTGTGCTGCATGGCCGTTGTTCTCAGACCCCCGCCCGGTAGTACCCAGTAGTACCCAGTGTCCCGGTAGGTGCCGGGGGCCAGATTGCAGGTCTTCAGAACAGGCTGCAGGGCCTCTGGGTCCCACAGAGAGGCTAGGTGGCCGGGGGGAGGGGGAACTGACTGGTAGAAGCCTTGATTGTGGCACCTGCCCCTGCACTCACCTGCCACCACTGACCCACCCCGGCCCACAGCAAAAGGTGGTCACGGGCAGGGATGTGGCTGTGGCCATGTCTGCCCATGAGAAGCCTAGGTCTGGGGTGGTTCCATGTGAGGGGACCAGTCCGGTGCTTCTTCTGCTGTGAAGTCCTGGAGCCCTGAGTAGGAATCCCAGCTTCATCCCCTCCCTTGTGAGGACCCTGGAGCAGTCACTTCTCCCTGAGCCTGCCTTCTCACCAGAAAGGGAGCAGATTAGAACCTCCTCATGGTGGGATTAAATGAGACAGTGTAAGTGAGGGGCGCCTGGGTGGCTCAGTCGGTTAGTGTTAGCATCCGACTTGATCTCAACTCAGTTCTTGATCTCAGGGTCGTCAGTTCAAGCCCCATGTTGGGCTCAATGCTGGGCGTGGAGACAACTTAAAAGAAGAAAAAGACAATGTAGGGGAAGCGTCTGACCTGTAAACAGTAATGATTATTACTATTGCCATATTACTCCCAGGCTGGGGGGAGCCGTCTCCTGTTCTGCTCAAAAGGACACTGGCCCAGGGGCAGCAAACTTGGTTCAAATCCTGACTCTTTCCTTACCAGCTGGAGATCCATCTGTGGGGCAGTCCTCATCACTTGCTAAATCCTTACTCCTGGGTAGACTGTAGAGGCTTGCGCACCAATGAGCGGATCCTAAGAGGACAAAAGCACTCTTCGGTCCCCATGGAGGTCCCCAGCAGGGGCTGCACTAACCCTTGCATCCTGCATGCCCATGTCCTGTGACTTTGCAGCTCTTCCCACCAAGAGCTGGCGGCTGTCCTCCCTCCCCTTGAAGCTCGGCGGGGCCTGTGAATGGCCTTGACTCCTGGCCTGGGCTTCGAGAGAACTGGCAGTCTCCATTTGGCTGCCTTGGAGTGCTAAGCCACCAGCTAGCCCACTGGAGAGACTGCACAGAAATGGAGAAGCAGGCTGGCTTCCAACCCTCTAGCCTCCCCAGCTGAGACAGACCTGGCCGGAAGCCCCCAAGGATCTTCTGGCCCCGGTCAGGTCTCCCTAATCAACACCACGCACAGCAGTGATGAGCCACCTTTACCAGGCCCTGCCCAGGTTGCACATTGGAGCAAAGAAATGGTTGTTGTTATTTTGAACCACTGAGTTTTGGGGTGGTTGTCATGTAGCAATAAATAACTGATAGGGTCCCTTAGGCCTTTCAGCATCATCTTCACCTGTACTTGGCTTAGATCAGGTTGAGTTCTTTGGCCTCAGCTAACTGGATAAGGGGGCGAGCATCTGAGTTAGGGCAATCAATCCATTGGTTGGCAGGCGGCCAATCAGACTTTTCTCCTCTGGAGATTGTGAATGAAGAGATCAGAGATCCTAGCAAGCCAGATTTCGCAGGAGACTGGAGATGAGGTTTTGGAATGGGAACTTCGGTGATTTTTAACCCTGTGTCATCAGAGGAACATAAAATTGGGGAGAGAAGCAGGAAAGGTGATACAGACCACGGAACTAGGTTCTGTGAGGTCCTCAGTAAATCACTTGATTCCAGATGGTCTGAGCTGCAGTCCTTCCTTATACCTCACGAACCCTGACTCCAGGCCCTGAAAGGCTCAAGTCTCCCAAGACTCCTAATAGCAGCCAGGGTCTATATGGCTCCTCTGACCCCTTCTCCCTGGCTCCCTGTCACCTCCATCCCCGCAAACACAGGCAGGTGGTGGCCTTGTCCTCCAGGGCCCCAGGGCATGGCTAGTCTTTCTGTCCTGGGCAAACAGCAGTGATGGCCTGGGTCTGCTCCCATCCTTCCACACAGCCCCGAGGCCTTTGGCGGCAAATCAGAGGGCATCACCAGGCTTGGCTTCTACCCCAGTCTCATTTGAAGCTCCAGCTCCCTGTTTCCCACTGTCGCCCATACAGTCCCTTTCCTTCCCCGTTCCTGAGTTCACCTGCCACTTCCCTGCCTGTCTGTAAGGATGCCATGTAACAGTGCTGGTGATCACTGCACAGCAAGCAGCTGTCACACCTGAGATAGAATTGGACCTGACCCCAAAGCCCTTGCCCATCCATCACTCTGCTGTGTGACTCGGAGTGGGTCACTTCCTCTCTCCGGGCCCCAGATTCTCACTGGTGAGGGGCACACCAGGGGTGGGGATGGGGGTGGCCGTGATCCAGGTGCTTGCTGCCGTCTGACTTTGCAACATTCCCCCTTCGATCTCACGGGGCTCTTGAGTTCACGACTATCTTCAATACATAGAGGTCCCACGCCTAGGAGGGGGCAGTTCTAAAACCCAGGCTTCCTTTGCTTTGGTCAACCCAACCTCCTGCCCTGGGGCATTCACATTCCCCCAAAAGAACTCTCTCCCCTATCTGAAAACAACCTCCTAATTTTCTTGTGTCCTTGAGGCTCCTCAGAGGTCTGTTTCCCTCAATGTAGCCGAGAAGAAATTGGCCCCTTGAACCTGTTGTTCTTACCAGAAACTTGTGAAGTCCCAGGCATCTCAGAGGGGTAAGTAACAATCCCACAGGCTGGCTCCTGAGGGAGAACAGTGCCCACCAACGTATCTAGGGCTGGAGCCATGGACAACCTGTGCACCTGTCTCTCCGGAGGTAAGCAGGCTTATCAGCTTCTTGGAGCTTCACATGATACCACTGGCCTCTTGTTATGTACAAGCCACGTCCTTGCCCAAGGACTCCCCTCCCTGCTCCTGTGCTCCCCAAAGTGGTCTCCTGCTAGGTGGGGGTTGCCAGGCCTGGCTCTGAGCAGCCCTCAGCCAGGCTTAGAAGTCTGTGGCTCTGGGAGTCTAGACCTCCCAGGCCCTGGTTCTGAAACTTTGAAGCTGTGCGGCTTTGGATAAGCTACCACCCTCTCTGGTCCTCAGTCTCTGCATCTGTACCAAAGTTGCCCTTGATAGTAACCACCACCACCACTGGCAGAGGGCTTACTGGGCGTCAGGCATCACACCAAACAGATCCACCCGTGCTCCTTCATTTAATGTCCTAACGACCAAAAGGAGTAAGATCATCTCTAAGCGATAGATAAGCAGACCGAGGCTCAGAGGGGTTAAGTAACAATCCTGAACACCTCAGTAAGTGCTAGAACAGGACCTCCAACCCAGATCTGACTGCAAAGCTCAGAGCCTATAATCATGTCTAGGCTGCTCCCCAGGGACCATCAACCTTTACCATACCAGCATCCCCGAATCCAATGGGGAGTGGCTCCTGTTTGTTCCGGGGGATAAAACCACAGTTCCGAGGGCTTGAGGCCTCCCCAGGGCCAAGGACAGCTGTGGGGTGGTTGCTGGGGGTGCAGGGGGGCAGATGATGTGGCCCAGCTGCAAAGCTGCAACAGCGGGGAAGCAGGAGCAGAGCAGGCTCTCCAGACCCCTGCAGATGAGCCGAGGGAGGGAGGGAGTGAGGGAGGGAGTGCCCCTCCGTGCCCTCCTGGGCTCGCCATACCCCCCACCAGAGGCTTGCTTCAGAAGGTGCTACCCAGTCTGTGCCTGCTCAGGTTGGGTATGTGAGCCCTGGGAGGAGTCCCAGTCGGAGACGCTACATTCTGGAAATCTCCGCTGAGGGCTGACTTCCCGAGGGCTTCCCCTCCATGTTCAGCTACGTCTGTGCCTGTCCATTCCTGCATCACTGGACCCTTCGACCTGAGGACTTCCAGGCAGCAGGCCTCACCCCGCCTCGGAGCTGAATCCAACAGGTCCCCGAGGAGAAAGAGGAACCGTGGAGGGGAGAAGCCAGGCCTGCCTGACCCCGGCGCCCTCCCTGCCCGATGGAGATGCTGGCCTTCCGAGCCAGGCCCCTCGGAGTCAGGGAGAGTTACAACGCTACCGGACTGGCCCTTGGCACCTCTGTCATCTGGGGCAGCCTTTCCCAGGGCAGAGTGTGGAATGGCTGGGTTTGGTGTGAGTGGGCAGGGCAGGTTCTGACCCTCCAGGTCAGCCCCAGTACAGGGGGCCCCATTCCCCAACCCACGACTCTCCAGAGCCTGGGCTAGGCTCAGCAGACGGTGCCGGCCTGGGCCGCTGTTCTAGGCGGAGCCTCTCTAAGTCCCTGGAGCAAGCGGCCCTTCCTGGGTCTGCCCAGGGTCTGCCCCCAACCCTGACCCCATGGAGAGTCCTTCAGGAGCCCCACCCCCACGGTGAGATAATAATGACCATAATGAGAACAGTCACCCACACATGTGCACAGCGCTTTACAGGTTACAAAGTGTTTCACATACATCATCTCATCAATTCCTCACAACAGCCCTGTGAGGTAGGCAGGGCGGGGAGTCACGTTTTCCATTTGTACAATGTGGAGACTGAGGCCCAGAGAGGGTCAGTGACCTGTCTGAAGCCACACAGTAGGTCAGCGGCAGAGCTGGGACCAGAGGTTAGGCCTCGGTCCCGCCTCCAGCCCCTGGCTCTCTCCACCGACTATGCTGTCCTCCAGGAGGACCCCAGCCCCTGTCCAGAGTCTCAGCCACACACGAGCCAGGCCCCTGACCCTTGGCAGTAGCGCTTCCTGGCATCTTGGCCAACAGCCTCCACCCCCATCAGGCAGCCCTATCTCTCCTCCACCTGCTCCCTGCAAATGGCCAGCCCAGAGCCAGCCCGCACCTGCCTCCCCTGCCCACTCCTGTCAGCTGCCCGGGCAGGTGGGGCCGGAGCCTCCTTTCCTGTTTTCCTGAGTGATCCCTCCCCATAGGGGAAGAGAAGAAAAGGAGGAAGAGGAGGAGAAAGGAGGGGGGGAGGAGGAGGAAGAGAAAAACAAGAAACTGAGTTGGAAGAGGGCCCTGGAGCAATCAGGACGTCAAAAGTTTGCATTCCGACTAGCTATAGGAAATAGTTTTTTTTTCTCTTTTTATTATTTCAAGTTTTCATAAAAATCCATAATTATTGAAACCCAAGTTACAGAGGAAGTTCGTAACTTTTTTTTTTAATTGAATTATTGACTGTGCCACGTGTCGGTCTGTCGGCTTCCGACTCCAGTCTGTCAACGTGTGCCCCTGTGCAGGTGGGGTCCCCAGGCCTGGCCTGCGGAGGTCCTGGTAGGCAGAGGGCGGGTGGTGAGGGCCGGCGGAGGGGGCGGAGGAGGGGAGCCACAGGGAACAGGGGTGTGTGTGTGTGTGTGTGTGTGTGTGTGTGTGTGTGTAGGGCCGGGGCGGGGAGGGGAGGCGGGAAGGCCCAAGGAGCGAGCACAGCAGCCAGGCCCCTTCCCCTGCCCCCCTGCCCCGGGGGTCCCTGCCCCCCGCCCCATCCTCAGATCATCTTCATGTTGAACTTGCGGGGCGCATCGGCGGAGCTGATACCCGCGTCCGACTTGCGGGGAACGTACTCGATCTCGATGTTGTGCTTCGTGTTGCCCTTGCCCCGGCTCCAGAGGAACAGCAGCACCAGGCAGAAGAGGACGACGCCCAGGAAGGAGATGAAGCCCATGGTGGTGGCGATGATGAGGGTCTTGATGTCGAAGGGGAAAGGCACGGTGGCTCGGGTGCTGTTGGCCTCTCCCTCGCCCGGCTGGTTGGAGATGAAAGCGAAGGTCTTGTTGGGCTGATGGGGCCAGTCGGGCGAGTAGCTGCGCACGTGCAGGTGGGCAGGCATGGAGTCGTTGCCCCCGGCGTTGGCTGCGATGCACAGGTACGTGCCGTTGTCCTGCACCTGGGCGTAGCGCACCTCCAGCGTGCCGTCGGGGAAGACGGTGAGCCGCCCGTTGCTCTTGGCCGAGACCAGGTGCTTGCGGGGCGAGAGCCAGAGGATGGCAGGTGGCGGGTCGCCGTCCGCCCTGCACACGAACTGCACGGTGTGGCCCTCATCCACGAACACCTGCTGGGCTTTGCGGTCCCGGATGCGGGCGCGGCGGCAGGTGAAGTAGTTGGGCAGGAGCACGTCAGGGAAGTCCTTGAACTCCTTGCCCTGGACGAACTCGGGCGTGGCACACGTGGGCTGCTGCCGGTTGAAGTTGAGCCGCCAGCGGCGCCGGAAGACCCACAGCAGCCGACAGTCACAGGCCAGCGGGTTGGAGTCCAGGATGAGCGTCTCCAAGTTGCCCACCGAGTGGAAGGCCGACTCCTCTAGCGTGGTCAGCTGGTTGCCCGAGACATTGAGCACACGCAGGTAGTTGAGGCCGCGGAAGGCATAGGGTTCCACGACGGCCAGCTGCCCGCCCACCAGCTGGAGCTCCTGCAGCCGCAGCAGCTCATGCAACATGGAGCCCTCGATAGCGCTGATGGGGTTGTAGGAGAGGTTGAGGAAGCGGAGATAGACCAGGTGGCGCACAGCCAGGTAGGGCACAGAGGTCAGGTTGCAGTGCGTGATGGACAGGGAGGTCAGGTTGAGGCCATAGAGGCAGTTGGGGGTCATGGTGTCCAGGTAGGGCCAGTGCGAGATCTCTAAGACCTTGAGCCGGTACAGCCTCTTGAAGGAGTAGTCCCGGATGGCGTTGATGCTGAGATGCCGGAGCCGGAGGACGATGAGACTGTGCAGGTGCGACAGCGCCTCTGTGGGGATGGAGGTCAGGTTACACTTCTCCAGCGTCAGCCGCTCCAGGCTGTTGAGGCCGCTGAAGGCGCGGTGCGAGATGTAGACGAGGTCGTTGTCGCCCACCTCCAGCGACTTGAGGTTGTACAGGTCCTGGAACATGTAGTCCAGCAGGATGACGATCTTGTTCTCGCTGATGTCCAGCTTGGTCAGGTTGCTGAGGCCCGTGAACACGCCCAGTGGGATGAGCTTCAGCCGGTTGCTGCGCAGCCCCAGCGTCCGAAGGCTGAAGAGGTTGTTGAAGGCGCCAGGCTCCACGGCGCTCACGATGTTCTCGTTAAGCTCCAGCTCTTCCAGGTGCGGGAAGCTGGCGAACTCGTCCTGGTTGAGCGTCTTGATGCGGTTCTTGCCCAGGTCCAGCAGGCGGGTCTCGGTGGGGATGCCCTCGGGGACCGCCACGAAGCGTTTGCGGTGGCAGAGCACCGCGCGGTCCTGTGCCGAGCACTCGCAGCGTGGTGGGCAGCCGGTGGCTGAGCCTGACAGCACCGAGCCCAGCACCAGCAGGAGGATGGGCTGCCAGCAGGCCAGGAGGGGGCTGGGCATGCTCCTCACGCCCCCCGCCAGCATCCTCTTGCTCACCTGCAGCCAGGAGCAAGCACAGGACGGAGGGCATGGTTAGAGGATGGTGTTTGGGCCAGTCCCGCGCTGGGCCCTCCTGCCCTGTTTTGGTGGGGGGGAGTCCCTGACACAGAGAGGGCGGGGGGGGGGCGCCTGGGACCCCCACGGTGAGGTCCAGATGCCTGGGCCAGAGAGCCTCCCACCACCCCATGCTGCGTCCTCCGTGTTCCTTACCCTGCCCAGAGGCCTCCCAGAGGAACTCCCCAGCATTCCTGGGATTGGGGTGGGGGTGCATGGAAGGGGCAGGGTCGTCTCAGAGGAGCCTGGTATGGGCACTCCAGGCAGTGTCCACCTCCTTTATAGTTTATGCCTCGCAGGCAGGCACCGGTACCCAGCCGCACACCCTGAGCCTCAGCTTCCCCTGGTGCTCATCAGGGATAAAGCCAGACCCGCTGAGTTGCCCTCAGGGCTCACACAGGGAATCAAAGGGGCTCAAAGGCTGAAGCCTCTGGGAACAGCCTGCGGAAGAGCATGTCTGGTCCCCAGCCTGCCAGGCTAGGGCTCCAGAAGCTGCTGGGGGCCACCCTCAGCCTGAACTTCCCCAAGCTCCGACACCTCGGACCCCTCCTTGCCGGCACTGCAGCTAAGCCCCCAGCCCAAGAGCCCTGGGATATCAGCAAACCCAGTGGCACCTGTCAGGGTTCATGAATCTGCTCCCCAGTGGGCTTTCCGCACAGAAAGTCCCAGAATGCTGGAACTCTGCCCTGATGCCTTGCTGTGGAGTCTCTCTGACTCTCCCCTTCCTCCGGGTCCGCTGTGACCCACCCAGACTCCTGAGCTCAGGGCTCAGGGCCCAGCGAACGAGTGTTCCTGGTCTTGGCCCCTGCAGTTGTTTCTTCCAGGAATGCCCATTCCCCTGCATGTTGAAACCCCATCCCCACAGCCCGATCTAATGGCCACGGCTCCAAGAAGATTTTTCTGACCCCCCCGGGGGAGGTGGGGGGAGATGAAGGACCACCAGACTGTCTCTTGGGGTGCTGATCTCGCTCCTCCTAGAGCCGGGGTTCTGGGCAGCTGCTGGTCTGAGGGGGGGGGCCGTCGGGGTCTGCTGTGTGCCGCCACGGGCCGGCAGCTGGAGGCCCCGTCCCCACTGAGGCACTGAGGATGCAAAGCTCCTTACAGCTGGGCCCTGAGAAACACGCAGGGCTTGGGCTCCCGTGACAAGGGTAATGGCATCAGGAGAGGGGCCTGGCTTGAGCACAGGCTGCAGGAGTAGGCAAGAGGTGTGCGGGAGCTAGCCCCTCCATGACTCTCTGCCAGCCACCTGG
Source organism: Martes martes (assembly GCF_963455335.1). Lineage (NCBI taxonomy): Eukaryota > Metazoa > Chordata > Mammalia > Carnivora > Mustelidae > Martes > Martes martes. The sequence goes on from NC_137894.1 coordinate 29,694,237, forward strand.
AGAGGTGACTTGTTCCCATTTATGCCCAGACTGCCGCCCCATCTCCTCCATCCCTCCTCCATTCCACTGCCTGGGAAACTGCCCCAGCAGGGCAAGTAGGGCTAGGAGGGCGAGTGTGGACTTCTCCAAACTCCCGAGGGTGGGCCAGATGGTCTTAAGGGGCCGAACCAGAGCCCGACCGACGGCTGCCCATTCACATACTCCACACACATGGTGCCTGGGGCGGGGGGTTCTGTGCAGGAAGGGGAAGCCTAGGGGGGGAGGGTTCCCACATCTCTCCCTTAGCTCTCCCAGCCCCACTTCTACACTGGTACAGAGCATCTGCTCTCAAGGTCACAGGTCTTATCACTCAGCGCCCCTTCGGGCAACAGGGGCTCAAGGAGCTTGTGGCTCCAGCCTACAGAGGGGGGTGGATGTGGGTGGGACCAGAGTTCTGCTCTGTGAGACAAGCCACACACCTTCCAGGGCTCCAGCGGTCTCTCCCAGGCCTGACAGGTGCTCCCTGGTTGGTGACAGACTAAGTGACTGATTAACCAGAGGGGGCTCTGGGTGTCACGGACACATTATGGAATCTTCGAGGTTTTGTTATCCCCAGCGGCTTTGTCCACCGCCCCCGCCTCAGCCCCTCTCATCCTCTCTCTAGACTCTGTTTCGTCCTCCCCCACCCCACCCCCACCAGGCCATTTTCCACAGTCACACACGCTCCAGTGACCCACCAGAAAAGCAAACATCCTGACAGGCGATCAATAAGTAATTGGGCCGGCAGCTGGGGCTGGCGCGGGTGTGAGGCTGGGGTGTGAGGCTGGGGACCTGGAGAGCTAAACAGGACTTGGGGCGCCCAGCTCAGAGCTGGGCTGGTGGGCAAGGTGGGGGCTGCTGGAGAGGGGGCTGAGGACCGAGAGCGGGGGTGGCCAGGGCACAGCTCACCTGGAATGTTGGGAAACCCTGCACACACACACTAGAATGAGGCTTTCAAAGCCACCACCACCTTGCCTCACCAGACCCCCATTTGCATCTCCTACCAGCCTGCCTATTACATGTACCCCCCCAGGTGTCCCTCCCTTCCTTGTCCTGGCTCTAAACTATCCTTCTGGAGACCTCTCCCAGCCTCCTGGCCCAGTGGCCTTTGTGACCTCCTTTCCCAAAGGCCACCTCCTCCAAGAAGCCATCCGTAACCTACGCAGTCAGAAATCATCTTTCTCCTGGAACATCGAAGCATCTTACACTTAGTAGTAGAGATATTTTGCGACTCCTGTACAGCACATGCCTGTAAAAATCACTTGAGCCAACTGACAGAAAATATTAGGCCATAAGTCGATAAAAAGATAAGGCAGGCCAGTAAGGGAAGAATACCACCCAGTCCGGCGTAATGACACAAGGGGTGAGCTTCCTGGCAACCTGAATGAAGAGGGAAATATGTTCCAAAGCCTCAGCACTTGCCACTGCACCTGTGTGTTCGATGCTGGGTCAGTCATGCAGCTCCTGCCTCACAGAACAGCCCCCGGTGATGTTCTTGGACAGACAAAGCATACACAGGAGTTTTCTGCAGGGGTTGAGGGCCCTCTGAGTGAGCAGTGAGAGACCTGGGGACTTCAAATCTGTTGATGGAAAAGCTGACTGGCATGGCCTCGCCTGGCTTCCCTCCACCCCCCACCCCACCCTGACCCCCTGAAGAACAAAAGGCAACGCACCCCAGGACCAACACAGCTTCAGGAGGGCACGGCCCGCAGACTGCCTCACCCCTCACCTTTTACATGCGGCTTTCCTGAAAGGAGGGGAAACTGAGGCCTGGAGAGTTTAAGAGGCCTGCCCAAGCCAGCACAGCAGGAGCACCGCACACAGGCTGAGTCTCCCAGTCTAACCATCCCCCACCATGGGGTCCCTGTCATCTAGGGGCGGTGCCAGGGCTGTGTCTGCGGGGGACACCAGAGCTGCTGAGCGGGCAATGAGCCGCCCCTGCCTTCCCGGCACCATGAATCCTGCTGGTTATTCCTGCAACTGCAAAGGAGAAGTGTTTTATGCACTTTAATCAGCGTTTTGTTTCGAATCCCTGCCCCCTGAAGGGCTTCCCACAAGGGCAAGAGTTTAAAAATTGGACCAATAAATACAAAGGGAATAAACATCAAAGGCAGGCAGGTGGGCAGGCAGAGGGAGAGCGGTGCCCGGGGCACAGTGTTCAGACCCCATGGCAGCCTGGGTCCTCCCAGTGCCCGAGTGGCTCGGGAGGCTGTGCCACCAGACCTGCGTGCAGAGGGCCGCCTCCACCACCACCCTCTCACTCCTGTGCCAGGCCATAACTGCTTGGCTCCGTTGCTCCCCACACCAGCCACGCTGCTGTGTGACCTCAGGCAAGGCCTGCCCTCTCTGGTCTGCTTCCTCCAATGTGCAGTGAGGGGTGGATTCCAGGCTCCCCGAGAGAGAGCCCACAGCAGAAGCTGACTTCCTCCTGCTAGAAACTCAACATTCTCAAACCTGGTTAGGGGTGAAGAGGGGGGGCTCGGGCTCCAAACTGTAGCTCCACTGGGGCTGGAAGGATCTATGTGAAAGGCCTCACCACGGGGCTGTGCTCTGTGGGGCTCAGGATGAGACAGGTGGCTGATGGGGACAGAAGGGGCAGGGTATCCCCTGTGAGTGGACTTAGGGAGGGAGGCCAGGGGTCACTCCGTCTCAAAAGAGGTATTTTTTTTTAAATCATTTACAGATGAGCACCCAGGCTTCCAAAAGGGAATTCATTTGCCTTCAGCCTAGGCACAAAATTAGGGGGCAGCAGAGCTCCATTCTTCCTGGTCAGCTTGCTTGCCCCGAGAGCTGCCAGCTGTGAATGCTTGTGGACACATGGTTGGGGGGGGGGCAGCCGGGCAGTGGGTGAGGGCCCAGGGCCCAAGGCAGGCACCTGTCCTCGGATAACAGCAAGCAGGCACCCTGCCCCCGCAAACCCCACAAAAGCCTTTCCTCAACTGTGTGTGTTGAACACACTTAATTTTTCCTCCAGTGCCTGCCACCACGGTCTCTGCTAGAGTCTCACCTAGTTTGGGTGCAGCACGGAACGGAAGGGTTAGTTATTTTAGGTTTACAGTATCGATATTTCATGGTGTTCCCACTCAGCGTTCCGCAGGGAGCAGAGGGCTCCCCAACACACACAGGCGTGGGGTCCTGGGCAGGGAGGCACCTGCTGCCATGGCTGGGGGTCCAGGGCCTCTGGGGGGTAGCCCGGCTGTGGGACCTGAGCGCCTGCAGCAGGTTGTTGCCCCATGTGGAAGTGAGGTGTGCACCATCAAGCCCTGTCCTGCCGGGCTCCAGGGGGAGTGAGGGGGGATGGCTGGCTTGGGGAGGGGGTCGAGGGGGTCTGCCTGCAGCCCTATCCAGCTCTGCCCACCCCCACCCCTGAAATAAGCTGGAGAGAGGAAAGTTGACAGAAATAGAGAAGAAAAGATACACGGCGGCGGGGGTGGGGGGCAGGGGGCACACAGGAAAGAAAGGGAGGAGGAGGGAGAGGCAGAGAAAACGGAGGAGAGAGATGAGTACCCGAGGCAACAGGTGGGTAGGGGCGGCCTGGGTTGGGGGGCGGGGGGCAGAGAGGGAGTGAGCTTGGCCCGCAGACTCAACTACCCACCACAGGGCCTGTTACCACATCCTGGCCTGGTCCCATCCCACGCAGGAGGCCTGATTGCTCAGGAAGGGGAAGGTACTCCTGCAAGGTGACCAGGGAACAGGCAGAGGCCACGTGACTTGCCCTGTCCCCAAGTCCCCGCCTGCCTACCTGAGGTCCCTTCTTGGCCTTCGGTTCCAGGACATGGCCCCCCTCCCCCCCTCCCCGATCCCTTTCCTGAAATGAAGTGTGTCAGTAGCAGGGAGCAGGGTGGACGTGGGGACGGAGTGAGGTCTGCCTAGGAAGCCCTCTACGGTCACCCCAGGTCGGGGCCTTTCTCCTGCAGTGCCAGCTGGCTGCCCACCACAGGCCCAGAGACCTCCCACTCGGCTTGCAGAATCCAGCTCAAGAATCCAGCTCTGGATCTCTGAGGGCATCTGCTGTATTTGCCTTACTCCCTTGCCCCCTGTCAGGGGTTTCACAGTTTCTGGGGCTTCCCCTCTGTATCTCCCAAATTAGGAGCCCCCAGGGGAGGGCTGGGGCCGATGGAACCACACCCATCTTCAAAGGGGCAGGAGAGCCAGTCAAACCAAGGCTGGGGCAGCTCCTGAGAACAGCCCCTCCTAGGCTAGGCCTTCAGAGAGCTTCCTGGAGGAGGAGGAGGCGTCTCCTGAGCTCAGGCTCCACAGGCCAAGAAGAGAAGGGGGGGGGGGGCATTGTTGAGGGACGGAATGGTGCAAACTAAGGTGTGTGGGTGTGGGGTGGGAGCATCCAGGGACTTCTAATTGCTTCTCTCCTGCCCCAAATCCTGACCAGCTGGGGCTGCTTCTAAAGCTACTCCATTCTGGCTTTCTAGGGCTAATCCCTGCTGAGGTGTGAATGGCTGATAATGGTTGCAGGCGTGAGCTGCTAGTGGGGCAAACTCAGTCCCAGGCCAGCCTAATTGGGCTGGGGTTGCCCCCTGGCACAGGGAGTGTGGGAGGGCAGAGAATCCTGAAAGGAAGGGTCCAGTGCTCCGGCTGGACTCCCGCCAGAGAAATCCAGCCTGTGTGGCCAGAGGAATCCAGCCTGTGTGGCCAGCGGGAGACAGCACAGCAGCCTCGGCGGCCTCCGTCTGTCTCCTCCCAGGCTGCTCGGCCTGCCTTGGCCTGTCCTCTCCCTTGTCCTCCTCCTTCAGCTGCCCGACCCACCCCAACGGGGACAAAAAAAAATCAACCTGGAAGAAAATTGAGGTCATGTCCTTTGTCGTGTATAATTCTTTATTTTCCTCTTGCTCTTGGTTCTGGCAGAGTTGCTGGGGCCCTCAGGGCGTGTGTGTGTGCATGTGTGTGTGTGTGTGCGCGCGTGCGCTTGTGGAGGATGGCCCGTGTGGGTGTGTGGGCCTGCTGTCCCTCCTCTTACCACTCCACTGGCCCAGTGCCTCCAGCGTGCTTGGAAACTCAAGCTTCTTTCCACAGTGCTCAGCTGGCCTCTTGGCCGCAGCCAGGTTCGAGGCTGCTGGCTGGGCCCGGTGTGACTGCCTGCCTGCTCCCTAGGGCAGCTGCCCCTGTGGGGTCCTGGGCAAGCACCCACCCCATGCCTCTGAGCGCGGGATGCCCCTACCCACCCCACAGCCCACTCCACAGGAGCACAGCTGCTCTCAGGAGCTGCCGGCCTTCCGGCCAGCCCACAGCTCCAAGCCATTTTCAGGATAAATTATGAATTTTAATTGTCAAAGCATCTTAGTGTTTAAAGGCTTCTATATATAGGCTCTGGCCTCCAGGAGTGGCCAGCTTGGTGGGGCTGGGGTAGGGCAAGGCCCAGAGGAAGCCACATCTCAGGGAGCAAAGGGCACTGGGCCCACAGGTCCCACGCCAAGGCTCCAGTCAGGGCTCACTGCACACCTGCCCTGCTGTGTGACCTTGGGTGAACCCTGGACCACTCTGGGCCCTGACAGCCCCTCCACAGGCTTGTTCTGAGGGAAGAGTCCAGCTGGGAAGCTAGGAGCTGTCCTGGGAAGGGTGGGAGGGAGCCACCCGTTCTAGGAAACTTCCTTATTGTCTGCTGAGCCCACCCGAGGAAAAAGCACCCCTCCTTGGATTGGCGCTGTCTCAGAATTGAGGAGGGCTAGGCAAGCACCCATGCGGTGACCTGAGGAGGCTCAAGGAAAACCCATGTCCCTACCCACTACCTCTCCCTTCCCATCTTTCCCCGGCTCCTAAACACCAACCCAGGCTCACAAGGGCAAGAAGAGACCGCTGAAGGTCTCTGGCTTCGTCCACCACCCAGGCCATCTTGGGAGATTCCTGGCAGATCCCCTCATCCCTTCCTGACTGCCCCAGTCCTCAGGGTTCCTCTATCTTGGGAACAGCTTAGGTAGGCCCATCTCAGGCTTTGGAGGCCTGGACACCAGCCAACCCCCACCCTGGTAGGCCACCAGCCTCGAGCCTGAAAGAAGAGGAGCTCATGGCCTCAGAGGCCCAGGGCAGGGAGCAGGCAGCGGTGAAACCAGCAGGGGCGCTGGAAGGCCCGAGACTTGATCAACAGGATGAAGACAAGAGCCTTTCATGTGCCAGGCAGGATTCTAAGCAGTTTACATACAAAACTTGATCTCTCCCACTACAGCGTGTGGAGGTAGGTTGTGTCATTATTCCCATTTTGCAGATAGAAAATAGAGAAGCACAAAACGAAAAAGGTTCTGTAAGTTGCTCAATCAAGGTCACAAAGAGGTTCTGTAACTTGCTCAAGGTCACACGGTGAGTAGGCCATGAACTCAAACACGAGCTTCTTTCCTCTTCACAACAATCTTATTAGGTTGGTACTATGATCCCCGTTTTACAGATGAAAAAACTGAGGCACAGAGAGGTAGGGCAGCCTGCCATGAATCACACAGTGATGGACGGCAGAGCTGGGACGGGGCCTGAGGTGGCTGAACCTGAGGCAGGCTGACCGCTCCTGCAGACTATGCTGCCTTTCTCTGATTCAGTTTCAAGGGCCTGCTGAGCTGTAGGACTGTGTGGGCCTGTGGCTTCCTGTCTCAAGGCTCAAAACTCCTCAGCAAAGGGGAGGACAGTGCCCTCTAGGGGCTGGGGGCAGAGAGTTCAAAGAGAAGGAAGGAAAGAGATATTTGGATAGAACACACAGTGCTTTGCAGTATGACCCCAGCACCCCTCACCATGTACCCACTTCGTGTATGAGGACACTGAGGTTCAAGACACTAGTTTACCTCCCCACAGTCCCCGAGATCGTCTGACTCCAGAGGCCCGGTAACCCTAGAGACACCCCCCCACACACAGGTGAGGGAAGTGAGGCCTGAGAGCATCAGGGACTTGTCCTAGGTCCAAAGGCATCTCAGGGCTAGGGCCTCAGAAGAACCCAGCCTCCAGCCCCTTCTCTCCCCAGCGTAGCGCCAGGACACCGCGGTGGGGGTAGATCAGGGTCAAGAGAAGCTTTGGTTACTAATGCCTCAAAAAGGTGAAAAGATTGAAAAACAACCCCCAGTACATCCCAAACCAAGGTCCAGTGAGTTTTTTAGAGCATGGGCAAGCTATAAATAAAAATGCCCTTCTACCACCACTGACTATTCAAAGTGCTCTCTGCTCCAGTGAATCTTGGCCAACCCCTCACCAAAACCCATTTTTCCAACCTGTACCCCAAGATCAAATCAAGAGGCAGTGAGCCCCTCTGCTCAGACGGGGCTGGGGAGTGCTCTGCTCTGCTCAGGAACTGAAGACCCCTTCACCCGGCTGCATGCTCATGAGAAGCCCAGGCTTGGGCGTAGGCAAACCTCTAAGAGGTGTCCCAAGGCACAGAGGGCAAAGAGCTTGGTGCAGGCCAAGAGGGTGGCGTCAAAATGCACGGGAGGCCCAATTCAGCTCAGTGTGAGGACTCAAATGGGAGACCAGACAGCCCAGGATGGAAGACCTGGCTTCATAGCAGTGGCTAAGTAGCGTGCCCCAAGACAAAAGCAACCCGGGACACCAACGGGAAAGCCCTCTGCTCCCACACGCACCTCAGCAGCCCCTCTCAGCTCTGAGATACCCCCATCTCACACCCACGTAAAGGGACTTGAGATGGCCACCCCCCTCCCCGCCAAGCTCCATCTACAGCCCTCCTGGGGCTGGGCCAGGCAGAGGAAGCCTGCAGGCCGGGGGTGGGGGTGGGGGGGGAGCCCTCCCAGAGCCACAGGGAGGTTCTCTGTAGAGCGAAGCAGAGGACGCGGCAGAGAGAGATTAATTCCCTGAAAGGGGGAAAAAATAGAAAAACACACACACACACCACACACCCTAATAACATGTAATAAGAGGTTGGAGGCAAGGAACAATGCCCTGGTAATGTCACCCTGGCGGCAATCAATTTGGGTGTCACATGAAATAGGCATAATTATTCCGCCAGCCCTGTTGCTCGTCTCTAACCAGCTCCAGGGGCCCAGGTCCGGGAGGGGAAAGCGGCCCCAGAATCAATCCTTGGGGCACCAGGCTGGCGGAGGGAGCGGCTCTAAATCACCTTGCCAGCACTGAGCTTCTCGGCCTCTGTGGGGACACAGGGGGCTTGAGGCCCACCCAGGAGCCACCTTGCTCAGCCATCCCCCTCACTCTCTCGGTGGGCAAGAGCAATCAGGGAGGACTCTCCAAGGAGATGGGAATGAAGGAAGAACAAAGATACCTTTTTTCATCCAGATTTGGTTTCCAGCTCACCAAACTCTTATGAAGTACTCCCCAGTGCCTAACCCCAGGCCAGACCCCAGGGTGTGGAAAAGGGTTTTCAGGGGGCACAATCTCTCTCCCTCTGCCAAGCCAGGACCACCCCTGCCCATCCTTGGGGTGAACACAGAACCCCTAAAGTCCTGTGCAGGACTTAAGCTCTCTTTGCTCCTCCTTCATCCCCCCCTTCCCTGGGGAGTCCTTCTGAGTGCCCTTACACAGCAGCCCCACTAACTGGGGAACTCTGAGGGACAAAGGGGACACTCGCTCCCTCAGCACCTGTTACACATTGGCTGCAGGCCATCTCAGCCCCCATTCCTACATCAGAAACCCTGAATTCTGGAAATGCACAGTAAGACCATAACATAACACCGTTTTACTCTCAACCAATTGGTAAAAACCAAGATGGCTGACCACACCAAGCGCTGGCGAGGGTGGGGAGCACCAGGGACACTTTTCTCCAGCTGCAGAGCATAAGTGGTCCAACTAATCTGGAAGACACTTCGCCACATTTTCGAGGACAGCTGAATATGCCCACGCCCTACGACCCGGCAATTCCGCTCCCAGCCGTGTGTCCCGGAGACACTCTGTGTGCTGCCTCAGGAGACTGGACAAGGCGGCTCCCGGCCAAAAGGGGAAGGACCCGCAGAGAATGATGAATCCATGGTGGTACGCTCAAATGACAGAACATTACGCACCAGTGCAAATGAATGAACTACATCTACCATTATTTGCAACGATATAGACGAAGCTTAGGAATATGAAGTTAAAGGGGGGAAAAGCAAATTCCAGACGGCTGCATCCGGTTTCAGGCTCTTTTTACAAAGTTCGAAAGTAACCCAAACTGAACAATTTCCATATACTAAAATACATGGCTTTAAAAAGGCAAGGGAATGCTAACTAGGTAGTTAGGAGAGTGGCTGCCACAGAGAAAGAGACCAAGGAATCAACTGAGGAAGCCCATGGAAGAGGGACACCGTTGTTAGAGCCCCAGTGTTCCGCTTAGGAAGTAGCGTTGTTGTATTTGTAACACTTTTATTATCCCTAATGCTAAATACATTAATCAGTTACCAGGTCGTGCCCAGATGAGTGAGCCCTGAGCCCCAGGGGTCAGGCAGAAGGCATTCTAGATCAAGCTTATTAGCTGGGGACTTGGGGCAAGTCATTCCACCTCTCTGGCTCTCTCCCTTTTCTCAGCTATAACATCAAATCTCTGTACCAGCTACAGGGAAAAGACTGAGAACACATCACCGATATAAATTATGAATAGCTAGCATTTCTTGAGAGCTTACTGTGTACTAAGCACTGTTCTAAATGCTTTGCATATATTAGCATACTTAATCCTCCTGCTGGCCCTAGAGGTAAATACCCTTGCTAGCCTTACTTTATGGATAAGAAGACTGAGGCCTGGCGAGATTAAGAAATTCAGCAGAGGTGGAGCTGAGGTCTGAACCCAGGCGTCTAGCTCCAGGGTCCACGCTCAACAAGTTCACTATAAAGTGACATCAAAGGAACCAAGTACACATGAGGAGGAGACTGTCGTCAGCACAGCTCTCCTGGATCCACAGCACCCAAGGGCATACATTCATTCATTCATTCATTCAATGCATAAACAAAGGTCAGTATCAAAAATGCCTCAGATGCATTTGGAAATGAACTTGTCTTACCACACTCTTTCTACAAAGAACCCTCCCAATTCTGGATTCCCCGGTTTTCTATGTGTCTGCAAAGTCTGCTACTACCTCAGGACCTACTCGTCTCTCTCTTTCTGAAGGACCTCTGGCGACCTCAACCTCCCCCAAATAAGTCCCATCCTTCTCTGAGTTCGGGTGGGTTACTAAGTGTACTGCCTGGGCGCCCCGACATCATCTAGCTCTGTCTATCCATACAGGTGGAGGACTTCGTGTCCCTTCCAAGCAATCCTTGCCACCAGCCAATAGCTGCTCCCTGGTACCACCCAGTGTCTTCCCTATCCCGAGGGTCAAGCAGGGGAGCTCAGTGGGTGGATATATGACTGCCCAGGGTTGAACGTTCAAGGCAATCCATGGGAGCCCCAAGAGGGCCTAGTCCACGGCAAAACAGACAGGAGACCCTGCATCTGGAAGGCTCCATCTGTCCTCCGAGTGCCACACGGAGGAGAGCAGGACCAAGAGACCCTGGCTAGCAGGCTAAGGCTCTGACTTTGAAATCACCATTGTCTGCTGCCTCCCCTCCCTGGCCTTTCACGAGCCCCACAGGACCAGCTGACACAGTGCCTCATTCCTCCATGGGACCCTGTTTAAATCACTAGGGTGCCTCCCTTCTCCAAAGGAAGGCACTCTCGGCCCCCATTGTGATCCTCCAGCCGTTTGCTCCAATAGGCACCAGGAGACAGGACCAGATGAGCCACCCCTGCTACCTGTCTGGCTTTATGCTGAACAAAGACCCACACACACCAGAGGATTTGGGGTCTTTTTCGTTTGTTTTTTTTGGTTGTGTGTGTGTGTGTCTGAAATTCTGAGTTTTAGAGAACACTAACTAGTAAAGGGCAATGTGGATGCTCAGAGGCAGGGGAGGGAGCACTGACCACTAGAATCAAAGAGGACTACCGCAAGGGGCAGAGTAGTCTCTCTGCTTCCCTCCAGGCACACAGGGCCCTCTGCCCACAAGCCAAGATTCTTGGGTTTTGAACACACACCTATCCCCCAAAATCTGGCCCCTTGGAATGAGGACCTTCTCTAACTCCAGGCCCTGGGGGGCACTGCAGCCTTGACCAAGCCCTATCCAAGGCCCATCTCACAATTAAATTGGCAGGGGGACGGGACAGAGGCAGCAAGCACCGTCACAGGGGGCCTGCCCTCCCCTTTGCTAAGCCCCCCTCCCATAGGGGCATCCGGGTGCTGCCAGGAGTCCCTACCTGGGTTCCAGGGAGTTCTTGGCCTCACCCCTCTGCCACGTTATCCTCTCCCTCCTGCCTCAGGCCGTGGGGAGAAAGCAGGCAAGCTGTCCCAGCAGACCAGGTCCCACACAAGGACAAAGGGTCTAGGAACTGGTGACCCTCTCTTCCCTCACCCACGCTCCTTGCTGGATGTGGGGAAGCCCCAGGCAGCAAAGCGGCAAAGCCTGGGGACCCCATAGACATGGGAGGCACCAGTGTAAGAGCTGTTGGCAGGGCTGAGCCCTGAGCCAGGCTGGACATAGCACCCTCAGGCTGCCCAAGCCAAGCAGAAGAGGACTGAAGGTGGGCTGGGCTGGCCAGGAAGGGGCTCATCCAGAGGGTACTGACCCCCATCTCAGGGCCTTCCTGCACTCCCAGGGCACCTCCCACATGCCCTTTCTCCCCCACCCTGAGACCAGGACCTCTGAGAACAAAGGGGATGCCTCCAGCATAACCAGGGCTGCATGGGGCTGGGCTGGGACCCAGGGTAGGAACAGGGAGGGGATAGCCCACCGGGCCTGGCCCTACCCCTCCCCAAAGTGGAAGCCACCTGGAGGGACACGTCTGGGGGGGGGGTGCTCAGCCACCTCGCAGAGGGTGGGGAGGGAGAACAGGACGCTCCCTCCTCACCTCCCTTTTCTCAGCTGGTTCCCACCTCCCACCGGCTGCCTAAGAATGAAAAGTGGGGCAGGAGGAGGTGAGAAACCCAAGCTGAAGACAGACAAAGGGAGGCCCCTAAAAGGTTCCTGAGTCCTCCACAACCCCAACTCCCTCCTCTGCACTCTCCCCACCCCCATTTCCCTTTTCCTCCCTCTTGCTGGGCCAGAGCAGGAAAGGGGCTGCTCCCTGTTAGGGAGGGAGCTGCTGCCCAGGCTGGAGGCTGTGGAGAAAACTGGTCCCAAACCGGCATCCACCAGCTAGCTGGTGCCTGCTGCTGACCAGGGCTGCCTGGGGGGATCTGGGATCTGTGGAGAGGTGCAGCCACCCTCTGAGCAAGAGGTTTACCCTCCAGGATGAATTTGAATAGTGCTCAGAACAGGAGGGGGCACGGGGAGGGGGGGCAAGCAAGACTGGGACCCTAGCAGGTGCTCCTCCACAGCTACCCGTCCCAGCCAGCCAACCTGGAATTTGGTGGGGTGGGAGGAACCGGAAAGAAAGAATCTTCATTTCTGAGGCTTGAGGAGGGTCAGATCTGCGCCCCCAGAGGGAAATCTGGGTGGCGCCGGGGTGCCCCGCAGCCCCAGGAGGGCGCAGCCGGGCCAACGGCGGCCCTCACGGGAGCTCGCCGTGGGGTTGCCCGCTCGGGGCTGGGCCTCGGCCGCCGGGCTCACCTGCATCTCGGGCGCACCGTCCGTCCGCTCGGCTCGGTCACCAATCGCATGTCTCCCCCGCCGGGCTTCAGCCCCTGCCCAGCCCCCTCCTCCGTCTCCTCCTCCCCGTCCGACACCTCCGCCCGGCAGTCCGCGCGCCCTCGCGGGGCTGTCTGTCCGTCTGTCTGCCCCACGCGGGTGGGAGCCGAGCCGAGGCCGGGGCCGGGGCAAGGGCGCGGGAGTGGGAAGGCGGGAGGCCGCGGCCCCGGCGGGCGGAGGGGCGGGCGCGCTCAGGGCGCGCGACGCGGGCTCGGCGAGCCTGGTTCTGCGCCCCGGGCCGCCCTGGAGCCGCCGCCGCCGCCGCCGCCTCTGCCGCTGGGGCCGGGGTCGAGGCCGGGCGCGCTCCGCAGCGGGGCCGGGGCCAGGGCTGAGGCCGGCAGGCAGCGGCCCCGCATGCTGCTCGGAGCCCCGCGGCGGGAGAGGGGCCGGAGCGGCGCGGGTGGGGACTCCGCGCGCTCCCGGGGCTGGGGCCGGGACCCGCCGCCGCCGCTGCCGCCTGAGCTGTCGCCGGTCGCCCGCTCCGGCTCCCGCACCGGCTCCCGCCCGGGCTCCGCGCTCTGCCGCGGCGCGGGGAGGGAGCGCGAGGAGCGAGGAGTGAGCCGGGGAGGGAGGAGGGACCGAGGGAGGGAGGGAGGGAGCGAGGAGCGGCGGGTGCCGGGCGGGGGAGGAGAAGGCGCGGCCGCAAAACCAAGGAGGGGGGAGGTGAGGCGGGGGGCTCGCTTTCTTCCAGCGGAGGGGGCGGAGAGCGAAGAGCTCCCCAACCACTGCCCTGCACCGATGGGGCAGTGAAACCGGCAGTGGGGGACGCAGGCGAGGGGCGCGCCAGGCTCGTGCCGGAGCCGGCGCCCGGGAGCGCCAGCCCCGCACCGGCCGCGCCCCTCCGAGTCCCGGGCTCCGGGCGAATCCCGGGCCAGCCCGACCCAGGGGAGTCCGGGCGACGGTCTTCCCTGAGTGGGCACGCACCCTCTTGTGTGGCCACATGCGTGTGCACATGAATGTGTTCACACGTGTTAACAGGGTCACTGCACACTGCCGTGTGGACGGACACACGCACGTGAACGGGCAAGGCTCCCCACCCAGCCAGGGTTGTTTGGAGGACGGCGTGGGAAGGGTAAGGCCCGGAGCCTCTGTCCTGCCCCTCTTCTCCAAATGTACGCAAACCTCCGTAGGGCCCACGCCCTGGCGGCCTTGGGGCCAGGCAGGTAGAGAGGGAAGCTGGGCGGGGGGGGGGCGGTTGTCGAGAGGAAGCCCCGCCAGCTCCGCGGCTTTACCCCAAGCGGGGTCTTGCCCCGCCCTTTGCAGCCCGGGTCCCCGCCCAACCCGGCTTCCCGTCCAGCAGAGGGCAGCAGGCCGCTACGGCCGGCTCTGGCCGCGGGCACGGCACCCACGCACCAGCAGAGGGCAGTGCAGAGCCTCAGTCTGGGCATGGCTGTCCCTCACTTCGATCCCAGGGATCCAGAGGATCCTGGGCTAGAGCCACGCACTTAGATGGGCCTAGAGAAAGCGATCTCTCTGATCCTCCTTAATCAGCCGATGCAGTGGATCCACTGGCCGGGGTGTCTTAGGGTGCAGAGTGGACTGTCGCCCTTACCATCTCATCTCCTTCTACGTCCCTTCATCTCCTGAAAGCCAGATGCCCTTTAACACTAAGTTAGTATGATTAGAACAAGCATCGGTGCTGACACCACCTGGCACGTCCAACCCTTCCCCACTACTGAGAGCGCATCCCATTAGCACATTAGCCCCCTGCCACCGGGAGCCCACAGGCGTAGGGGTTCTGGCAGGCAGAGAAGGAAGCTGAGGCTGGGGAAGAGGAGACTGGCCCAAGGCCCCTCGGTCTCGGAGACAAACCCCGGGATCCTGCTCCCACCCCTGACCCCCCCACTGCCCAACAGAGCCTGCCTGACATTCATTGCTGATACCTGCCTGGCATGGTGGGGCCACCCGTCCCCCAGACCCCCAACACCATCTCCCATCTCCACTGTTCAGTCTCACACACACAGCCCAAAGAGTTGCACAGACCCTCTGCTCCGGCGGAACAGATTCTGGGTACTTCTCTGTCTCGCTGCCACACCACTGGTCTGGACAGTCCTGCCTGAAAAACCGTCCCCTGTGTCCATGCTTATCCTAGGCCTAGCTGGAGCCCCTCCCAGCAGGTGCGGATGCTGTTGCTGTGCACTCTACCTTCATCCTCCAACAAACCTCTGAGGAGGCGCTGTTGTTCTCCCGTGACGGAGAGAAGGAACCCGAGGCTCAGAGAGATTACACGGCTTGCCCGCGGTCACACAGCACCTAAAGCCTGGAATGGGAATTTGAATCGGCTTCCAGGGCTGAGTAAACCAGTAGGGGGCAGGCTTGGCAGAGGGACTTACAGGTGGGCGGGGAAGAGGGGAGGCGGCACAGGTGTCCTCGTCCCTTTCAAGAGCCCAGCGCAGGCGGTTCCCTGGTCCCTCAACTCTCTGCTGCCTGGACCCCCTTCCCAGACTCCCCAGCTCCCCCACCCCGGCTGCTGGTGAGTTACCCGTGAGCTCCCGCCCTCCCGCGCCGCCTCCTCCCACCAGCCCGACAGGAATAGACGCTCTCCAGCTCCTGCGTAAAGGCTCCGCCAGGCGCCCGGCGGGCGCGCAGACCCGCTGGGGGGCGGGGGCGGGGGCGGGGGCGGGGGCTATTCCTGGTGCGGCGACTGACGCAGGCACCGCGCGGCCACGGCATCTCCGCCCCCGACTCACCTGCTCTCAGCCTCAGTGATCTCGAAGGAGAAATGGGGGAGAGCCCACTGCCAAACCCCAGATGCTGGCTAAGGAAGTCGCGCTGGGGGCTGGGGCCTTCTGGGGCCCACAATTACCTCTCGGCGCCTTGAGGCAGCAGGGATGACCAAAGAGCCCTGTCTGGGAGGAACTGCCCCGCAGCCTTATTTCTCCATTATACAGTATCCAGGTTCCTCCTTGCCTGTCTCTCCAGAAGAAATGACTCCCTTATCCTACTTCACCAATGGAAACAATGGGGTTGGGGAGGAGTTGGGGGAAGAACTTGGAGAAAAGGCCTTTTTGAGGGTCCAGCCTGGACCTGGTGAGAGTGTTGGCCGTGTTACTCCAAGACCCCATAAAAGGGTGAGGAGGCCTGTCACTGCGTCCTCCCGCAGTCAGAGCATGAGCTATGAAACCGGCATCTCTCAGCTCAGATGGGCTCATGGTGGGGTGAGCCCCAGCGGAGCCCTCTCAGGGATCCCAGAGCCATGGAGAATGTGAAACCTTGGAGGGGCCTGGCCCAAGGCTTAAATGACACAACCAGGGGATTGTACGCTTGAGCTACAGCTGAAGAATGTTCACCCACACTTTCAAGCCTCAGTCCTTGCTGGTCCACCTGCCTGGTGTGCCCTCTTTCCACGGGTGCTTCAAGAGCAAACTAAGGCCATTCTCTTCTATTCCTGTCTCCCCTCCCCATACTAAAACGGCCTTAGAAGCAAGGCCCCAGTCTCCTCTCTCTCTGTCCTCAGACTAGGAGCTCCCAAGAGCAGGCCTCAACCCACCTGTCTCACTGGAGGGCACATAACAGATCCTGGCTTCAGACGGAAAACTTAGCAAGTCCCAATAAAGCAGGAGCTGATGGCCCGAAGCAGCAGCCAGCCTGCAGTGGCCTGAGTGAGAACAGCAAAGCAGGGAGGCTAGCGCTCTCCTACAGCACAGATGAAAAACTGAGGCTCTGGGGAGAGCTGGTATCTTGCCCAAGTTCACTGTGTAAGAGGCAGAGCTGGACTTTGAAGTTTGGGTGCGTCTGATGTCCCAGCCCAAGCCCTACACTCCCCCCAGCTCTGGGCAGCTGAGGGTGCAGGAAGAGGGGCCAGGCCCCCCGAGGCCCAGGAAGGAATGGGTGGCACACGCAGGCCTACCCATGTTCCTGCTCTGTGCCCGCGTCCAGCCCGGCAGCCCGCAGGGTTTTACGATGATGATTATTTCTGAAGCCACTTGAAATTAATGACAGCTCTAAAATGGCTGGGACATTGGAGTCATGGCTGAGACCTCTAATTAGCAAGAAAAACGGAGACCAGGGGCTGGGGAGGTGGGGGGGGGGTGGCTGGGCAGGCCACATGGGGCATGGAGCAGGGGTGGGGAGCAGGTTGGAGCCAGGATCCAGCAGGAGGTCCCTGTGGAGCTAGTGGACCCCATGTTCCAACTGATACTGCAAATTTGATTCTGATTGCTCTGAATAACTTGCTGTGTGACCTTGAGGGGCCGCCGCCCCTCCCTGGGGAAATTGCCCCAGCCAGGCAATAAGGGCTTGGTTGGGATGGGGAGTGCGCCCCCACCTAGATAGCCAAGAGGGGGCTCCTTCAAGGCTTCTGAGTTCCTAGGAGGCTGAAGCCTGGGAGCTGGGGGCATTGCAGCCTCCAGGAGCTGCAGAAGCCCCGTACTCACCTCTGGCTCCGGCAGCCCCTCTATGCTGGGGCTGCTGAGGCTGCGGGTATAATGAAGTCAGAAAGACTCAGGCTGGAGTGAAGTGGATCAGTACGTGGCAGAAAATCCATAGGTCAGGGCCCTGCACTGGTGCAGCTGTGGAGGGCGGTGGGAGATGGGGAGCTTCTGAAGGGGCTGGCAGAGAAGTCCCTTTAGGAGGTGGGTCTGGAGCTGTGGGCAGGGTTAGGACCTTCTTGCCCCCTCGGAAGCCCCTCCCTGAGCCAGAAGGGACTCGGGGATGCCAGGGTCCCAGTAAGGCTTGTTAAAGAGGGTTGGGCCCAGGAACCTGTAAGGGAAAAGACACTCATTCACGTGCACCCCGGCTCCTGGCCTCCACGTCCTGCATGGGGCAGTCGGCCCAGGGAAGGACACCGGGGCTCAGCTCAAAGGAACCCTGCACATAGCACATGTGGAGATATGCTGATCAACATGGAGGGACACCACTGTGGCCAAAGCTGAGGCCAAGACTCCAAGGGCAGAGGCGCAGAAAGCCACCCCCACTTCCTTGGGGTGTCCTCTTACCTGGTGACCCCCCAGCTCAGGCATGTCTTTTCACTGACAGCTTTCCCAGACTCTCGATCCATTTTCTCCCACCGTTCCCCTCTTCCCTTTCAATTCAGGGCTCTGTGTGGCCCCCTCTTTCCAGAAGCCTACTCTGAGCACCTCAGTCTCCTACTCTGTATCCTTGGTTACCTCCCTGGGCCTCAGTGTCCTCCTTTGGAAGATGGAATATAAGTAGAACCTGTTTCATGGGGGATGATGTGAGGATCTCATGACTTTAAAAAAAAAAAAATATATATATATATATATATATATATATATATATATATATCTCCAATACTTGATGCTGAGCCTGGCACACAATAGGTGCTTGATAAATGCAGGCACACAGTAGGTGCTTGATAAATGGTTATTGTACTGTTATGGTTGTTCTCTGTTCCCTGCCCACCCCCCCCAACCAGCCCTTCCTCTGTAAAGACAGGGGTTGACTCTAAGGTTCCTTTCAGCGTTCCCAAGAGGAGAAGCCTCGACTAAGTTCTTCGAGAATCAGGAACACCCTGAAGGCAGGGATTGATCTTGTGTCTCCTCTGGTTTCTGCAGAGCCCAGAGCCCTGATTCCAGAGCGGCAGATGTGTGCAAATTAAACTCAACTGAAATCCACTAATCAGGAAGGACCAGTAGGTTTCCCCCGGAGGAGGGGGGCCTAGGGCATGGGGACAGGGACACTCAAGTCCTCAATTCTCACTTCTCCTTATCTTGGGGCCTTGGTCACCCACGCCTCCACTGGAAATGTTCCAGCATCCGTGACATTCCCTTAACTAGCAGCAATGTAGGCAGCAGCCTCCACTACTTGGAATCACACTGAGAACTGGGGGGAACCACAAGGCTCCTGGAGGACCCAGGGCAGGA
Organism: Martes martes; assembly: GCF_963455335.1. NCBI lineage: Eukaryota > Metazoa > Chordata > Mammalia > Carnivora > Mustelidae > Martes > Martes martes. Next base: position 29,712,659 of record NC_137894.1, read on the forward strand.
GCCCTTACTCAGCCCGGCCACATAGCCCTGCTGGTTTGGGTGCCTGGTTCCTGCATCCATAAGAGATGAGAGGCAGGGAATCTGTCTGGGGCCTGTAAAGGGGCTCTTCAGCCCTGCCCACCCCAAAGTCGCTCCTGATGTTCCTGACCTTGCAGTTAAGACCTAAGAAGTGTGCACTCCACTAAAAACGACCCCCCAAAACCACAAAAACACCCAAATGATTGAACTGAGAGCAAAAACAAAGAAACAAATATAAAAGGCAGTTTGTAAAAAGGGACCACTCCCTGGCTCTTTGGGAATCTGGGCTCCAGGCTTGGCAGAGCAGCTTCTCCTGAGAGCCTGGGCTCGGCTGTCCCCACGGATCATGTCAGGGGGCACTTGAGCTAATGTGTGCAAACAGGCAGCACTATTAGCAAATCCATTCATTAAGCGCTTGTCTTGAGTTCCGTTGTGCAGCAGTCTTGTTTATTAACTTAAGTCGGAACCTGTTATTAAGTCAAAGGCAGCGGGTGGCGGCTCAGAAGGTGTCTAGCCTTATTGCTGAGCGGTCCTGAGTTCCAGTTCTGGCTCTATCTCTAAGTGCTGTGTGACCCTGAGAAAGTCTCTGAGCCTCAGCTGCCCTGGGATAGGCAGCTCCCGAAGACGACTCCCAGTGGGTCCCTACTTTCTGGCATCTCCCCCACTGCATGCAATCCCCTCCTCTTGAGCATGGCCAGACTAATGGAATCACTTCTAACAGAGAGAATCCAATAGGCTATCAGAGACGAGCTTTCATCTTGGGGACTCTCTCTCTATCACTTGCTTGTTCACTATGACACATAGCAGATGCAGTATTATTATTAGCTGCCCTCTTGAGAAGCCCGCATGGAAGGGAACTGAGGTCTAACCAGCACCCCGTGAGGCCCTGACACCTGCCAATACCGACAGGAGCAAACATGGACCCAGACCCTTCCCAATCCAAGCCTTGAGATGCCCGAGGCTCTGGCTAACACCCGACGGTAGCCTCGTGAGAGACCTGGAGCCAGACGCCTCCCACTAAGCCTCACTTACAGAACCTGTAAGATAACACAAATTTGTCTTTTCAAGCCACTAAGTTTCAGGGTGATTTGTTATGCAGCCATAGATAACTAACTCATACATACTCCATCTGCAAGATGGGCAAAAAACGTCTTTCTCCCAGCGTGGCTGAGATAACGCAGGCCAGGTGCCTGCTGCTGGTCAGGGTGAGAAACGGCATAGCAACTTGGCAGGAAAACGTTTGTTCTAGTGAGGAACCGGAGACACCCTGCATGCCCATCACTAGAACGGTGTATAAACACAGAGCGCATGATCACACAGCCCTGAAGAGGGACACACTGGAGCTCCATGCATCAGCTGGGCGATCCCACAAACACAAGGATGAGGGAGAAAAAAGAACAAAAGCTACATATAAGATGGTACCACCAATATAAGTCTAAAAGCAAGCCCCAAACCTTATAAATTGTGCACGGATACCTACATATACAGGCAAAGTCTAAAAACATGCTTAAGAATGACCAGTACCGATTCCAGGGGAGTGCTCCCGCTGGACAGAGTGAAAGGGGAAGAGTTCGAGGCAGGCCTACCCTGAACCCCACGCTCTGAGGGACTCACTGTGAGTAGGCTCTGCGGTCCTAAGCAACACATTTTGTCCTCTCAACAATCCCACGGGTCTATTCTATTATCCTCTCTTCTTACAGAGGAGGACTTTGAGGCACAGCGTTTCCAGGGAGAACTTCCTGGACCTTCAAGTCCAGTGGCAGGCCAAGGCTAGGTTCCTCACTCTGCCACGCCCTCGGGGGAGGCCACAATACCTCCCCGACCTCAGTCTATTCTTTGGTAACACAGGAGGGACTGGTCCTCTTCCCCCTTCCTAGGTGTGGATTGAGATGCTGGGAGTCTTAATTCATCCTTCTGGAATATTTGTAGGGCTCCCATGAGCCAACCTGAAGCCACACAAGGAGGTGTGGACAAGAGAAGGTGTGACTAGGATTCAATTCAACACAATTCAGTTCAATTCATTGACTCATTTCCCAGACAGACGATGGTTGAGGTTAAGGAGTATTGTTTGAGCACCTATGACACATTTGGCCTTGCATTCGGTGCTTTTATAAACCATGTCACATAAGCCTCAACCCCACCCAGCAAAGTAGGGACAGTTGTCATCTCCATGCGCCCCCTTCCACGATCAATATGGTCAATGAAGAAATGACCAGCAGCCTCCCCAGGTCACACAACAGAGCTAAGATTATCATAACTGGCTCTCCCTCCATTCTGACCTGCCCTCTTGTCTGGTGCTAGGGGCACAGACGGAGGGTCCAGGCTTTGCTGTCCTTTGGGGATTCCAACCCAGCCAAGAAGAATTTGGAGGACTTTTGGGGAGAAGGAGGTGTGTGGTGGGAGCAACCAAGACGGGTTTCCTGGAGGGGAAGGGGCAGGTGTTTCAGTGGGCTCACTGGTGGCGAGGGAGGTGGGGTGATCCATCCATCCACTCACTCACTCCTTCATTCACTCATTCCCACCCATTCACTACCCATTCACTCCTTCACTCAACAAATATTCGATACAGCTTCCTCTGGGCCCCAAAGAGCCCACAGTCTAGTGTGCAAGACTTCAAACGGACTGTGATGCACAGAGACGAGGAGAGTGTGGGAAGACTCACACGCACAGGAGTCAGGATGGATCTCTGGGAGGTGGAACTCCAGAGGCTAAGTAGGAGTCAACCAATGGAGCGTGGGGGATGCTGTCCGAGCAGAGAGAACAGCAGGTGCAGAGGCCTGACCCCAGGATGGTGGGGACGGACAGCTGGACCCCTGCACCGGCTCAGCCCTGTAGGGCAGGCCGGGCCCTGCTCCAGAGGGACTAAGAGCAGGGGAGTTTGAACCATCACGGTGCATGTAATTATGTGCAAAAATGAAGGCTAGCTCCTTAATAATTGATGGTGGGAGAGAGTAAACATCGGCAGAGGCACCCGGCTGCATCGCCCTGTCCCGTCTGGCTGGGACCCAGGGCGGCCGCCTGGCCACTAATATGCCCATAAATTATTGAAGTTATAAAAAAGGAAGCAGGTGTCATGTCGCACCCATAAACAGCTTGTTAGCTAAGACTAACAAAGGGGCGGCTGGCCGCCAGGCAGGGGCTCCCCAGCACCCCTCCTGCTTGCAGAGGGAGATGGATGAGGGTAGGGTGGAGAGGGCCTGAAAGGCTGGCTGGCCCCTCGCTCCCCACCCACTCCCCCCTCCAGACCCCCCTGGGGAGTCAGGCGGTACTGAGGAGGTCCACAGATGGAAAGAGCCAGAACCGGATCCGCGAGCTCTCCCTCACTGTGGTGTGCATGCAGACGCCAGATAAACCCACATGGAGGGCGTTATGGGAGCCTGAAGAGCTCTGGGACATGCCCGGCCTGATGTGCTGAGGCCAGTGCTGTGGAGAACTGGGGGCTGGACCCAGAGACACATGGTGCACATCCCAGGGAAGTCACTTGCTGCTTGTGACCTTGAGCAAGTCACCTACCCTCTCTGAGCCGCTCTCCATTCACGCCACCTGGGGATAGTCGTGCCTACCTGGGAGATTAGGAGGGTCCCGGGAGAGTTTGTGGTGTGATATTCCTGGTGCATAGGGCACTCCTGAATCCCCCCAATCTCACAGGAGCTCCTAATTAGATCAGGCTTAATGAGGCTTCCTTCTGTTGGGCTCTCTTTCCGCTCCATTAAGGCTGGCGTCCAGGACGTTAGTAGAAAGGGGAGAAAGCTGAGGAGGGGGAAGGTGTCCAGCTGCCAGGGCTTGGTCCACCCCAGGCTCCACCAAACACAGGGTGTCCCCAGCCGCCAGGGAGCAGAGGAGGAAGACAGAGGTAGGGCTGCCAACAAAGAGAGGCCTCACCGGGCATGGGGAGGGAAAGACAGGGTGGAGGGAAACACTGGCATTTGGGGTCCTTGGTGATGAAGAGCTTGGTACCCCCACTGTCTCTCAGGCTGAGGATCTTCGGTCTCTGGGATACTTCCTTCAGGGACATGGAACCCGGCTGCCCGACTTGGGCACTTGGGCACCCCTGGTGTGCTCAGCTCTGCCGAAGGCCACACAGGGGAAAGGGGAGGCAGTCCAGGCCTCGGAAGGCACCCCTTTCCCTAAACAGGCAGCCAGCTCACCCACAACCTGCTGGAGGCTACACAGGGAGCAGGGCTGGGCACGTCACCCAGGTTTGGGTGGCCAGCAGTCTCCTCTCTCCAGTCCTGAAATAGCCCCCACCAATACCTGAGTTCTGGAAGTGGTTTCCTTCTCCCAGAGGAAAGACGGGAATCCTGGAAGTTCTTAAGCACTGCGCTTTGGGCTGGGCCTCTTCTCTGGGGGTCCTCTCTGCACCCCTTATCTTCTCTTAGGCAGCCTCAGTCTGTCCCACGGCAGCCTGTTCTGCACATGGATGGAGAGGCCACACAGGTCACTGCTGGAGCCGGGAGCCTCAGCCTCCTGCCTCTCCCCACAGGAGCTGGACTCCATCCCAGGAGGAGGCGGGGAGATTCTCACGCTCCATGCTCCGTGTCATGTTGTGACAACTGGGACAAGCGCTCTGACAGCCACCTTGGTGTGGCATTCCCAGGAGCTCTCTTCCTGCCCAGGAGTTCCCAGTCCTTGGCACCTGCCTGCCCATCACCTGCCCAGCGGTGTAGGGGGCAGCTGGGGCAGGTGCCTGTGGTGGCAGGCAGATGGCCCGGGCAGTGAGGGATGGAGGCGTCTCAGAGGGCTGTTCTTGGGACTGGGTGCTCACTCGGAGCCCTAAGGATACCTCCCTCCTCCGAGAGGGGACACCACTTGCCCAGGATTACATAGGTCATATGTAGGGCAGCTGGAACATGTCTGTCATGTTTCCATCCATGCTTCCAAGACTACAGCAAACTGAATGGCTGCAGGGTACGGGGTGGAGGGAGTGTGCGGAAGGTGCAGAGACAAAACTACTGGCTGCTACAAAGACCCGAGCAGGAGACCGGGTTTTGGGGATGGACTGGTCAGGTCAGGCCATGGCCCCTCATGGCCCCCCAAATTCAGCACCAGCCCCTCTCTGATCCCTTGAGGCTCTATCCCTTCCTGTCTCTGTCTCTCCCTCCATCTCTTAGACTTACTTCCCTTCACTCAGAGGGTCAGGGAGATAAGGCAAGCTAGACCCCTGGACTGGGTAACAAATGGCCCTGACCAGGCCCTCTGGATGGTGCTGGAAGATGAGAAGGAATGGGGAGCAGGAAGGCTGCCTGCCCTGGATCCGGTGGGAGAACAGGGCTTTCTGGGGGTTCAGGGAAGAACCATAAATCTGGGGGTAGGACAACCTCAAAGGCAGGAAGGGCCCTCTGTCCCCCCTTAATTGGGTCACATCTTAGTAAGGGCTGCCAGAGCTCTCAGCAGTGGTCAGGTTACATGGAGGGGTGAGAGGCTCATGGAGGCGTGTGGAAGAGGGGTACGCAAAGAGGAAAGCCCAGGAGCCTCAGGTCCCTGGGGCTTCTTTGGGGCCTCCTCTGGCTGTGTGGCCTGCATTGTCTTTCCTGCTATTCTTGGACATGCCACCCTGCCAGTCACAGCACAAGGGGCAGGGAGGGCAAGTCCTGAATGTGGCTCCCCCAAGCTCCACGGTCTAAGCTTTGTACCCTGTGAGGAGTCACAGCGCTGGCCCTGAGGCAGCAGGCCAAGGGAAAATCTCAGGTAGAGACTTAGGGGACAGGGGAGTCCTTCCTGAGAGCTTGGTGCCACCCCCAGGCAAGACACCAGGGTCTTGGCTCTCCCACTTCATCTCCCTCTAGTATGGGGCTGGGTGGGGGGGATATCTGCAAACAGGGAAATGAGTGAGTGTGATAGGTGGGAGAATCTTCTGGAATATGGAGTCCTCTGGTTAGGGCCCTTGGGTAAGCCCCTTCACCTGCTCCAAAGGGTGGTGAGGATTACTGAGCTAATCCTTTCAGAGCCCTGGGAATTGGGCCCTGCATACACTTAGCCCTCTAGAGGACAAGCCGTTGCGATCACGAGTTTAGTAGGTACAGCGGTTGTCTGCTTTTGTGTGTGTGTCCAATTTTTGTGGTTGTTGTCGAAATAGCACTGTGTTGTGCTAGACATCTGTGCTGTGTGCCTCGTGGTTAAACATGACGTGTTGGGGTTCGGTGGCCTGAGTGGGACTCTTCCGTATCTCCCTCTCTTCTCCAAGGCCCATCAGGACAGGCGGAAGACCCAAGGCCTCATTCAGGGCTTCCCAGCTGCACTGGGGCAGCAATTGGGGTCCGTATATGGGCAGTACCCTCCCTCTCTATCCCTTTTCTGCCCATGCTGTCCTAGAAGCCCAGGAGGCCAGGTTGGTGGGGGGGGGTACCCTAGTTCCTGGGGCCCCCGGAGCAGGCCTGAGTATCTATCTGCTCCTTCAGGGCCCACCTGTTTGGGGCATTTCTGTTTCCTAGGAAATGAGGTTGACATGAGTAGAAGTGTGAATGACAGCAGGAAGGCAAGAGAGAAGCTGGCCCATGCACCCTGAGAGGCCAGGAAATGGGCTCCGGAGCAGGGCTGAGCCAAGAGCAGGCTGAGCCCTGGACAGCTTCTCACTGGCCATTCTTGTGGCCGGTGGACACAGTAGTGGCTCCCTCAGTCCCTCCAGCAACACATACAGAAGGAGCTGCTCTGCCCATCTCACAGATGACAAAACGGAGGCTTGGAAAGGTGAGGTGACTCACCCTACTGAAGCCAGAACCAGCAGCCAGGTCTGACCTTGGTGACAGTTCTAGAGGTTCAGGGTCAGATGTACCATGGGGTGAGTGATGGGAGGCTAGGGCTGGCAGCCCGAGGTGGAGAGATATGGAAGGCAGACAATGGGAGAGCCCCACACTCTCAAACTGCAACACAGACATTCAGGCAGTGTGTTCACACCACCTGCTGGGGCGCGAAAACCAGCCATAAACACCTGCAGTGTCGTGGTGGCTCATCAGTGGGGACAGAAGCCGGGTGTGCCCTCAGGAAATTTCCCCGTGACTCAGACTCGTTGACCTCCCTGCACATACCCAGACACTCCTCCCCACCGCACACACCCCTGGAACTCACTTGTCTGGGAGCCACAAAGACAGTGGAGTGGAGAAAACCACCCACCCACTCCCCAAATCAGGGGGCTGAGGGGTCTGGAAGGAAGGAGCCTGGCCAGCCAGCTTGTAGAGACTTCCCATATCACAGACCAGGAAGCTGGGGCCAGAGAGTGTCCCCGGGGCATACAATGGGGTGGGCAGGTTGGGGTGGAATGGAGGGCTGGCTCCTTCTCACCACCTCATTTTTTGTCATCAGCCCATCTCTCTTCACCCATGAACTCGGCAGGAATATCTTCACATTCAGTGAACGTGCTGGAGGTTGGGGGAAGGGAGGCATGCTCCTGCACCTAGCCCGGCTAAAGAGAAATGCCCATAATGTCTGAAGTGTGGGAAGCACCGTGAGCAAATCCAGGCCCACCGTGCTGGCGTTCCCCTCCCCAGGCAGTCTGGCCCCCCACGCTCCCCGGGCTGCCGCCTCGGTGAGCCCACAGCTGCACGCCGGCCCTCACTTTGTGCCCTCGCGTGTCTTACTGGTCCCACGGGAAAGCTGGTTCCGGACCTACTTTAGAAAGGCTGGTGGCCCTTCCTTCAGCCGAAGATTAGCCCTGGGAACTGAAGAATAAAGCGAAGCCGAGTGAAACGCCTTGCTGACATTTCTCCCCTTGCCGTGGATACTACCAGCCTTACTCAGGTGCGGAAGAAGAGAGAGCCCCAGAAAGGAAGATTCCAAAAAACCCCCACTGATACCTCTACAGCCTAGGGGAGCCAGTGAAGGAGTGAGAGCATGAGCAGGCCTCCGTTTCCCCATCTGTAAAGTGGGACAGCACCACCCAGCCGGCCAGCTTCAAGCAAGCGCAACAACATGAGAGGGTGGTAAAGGGTCTTTGGCAAGAGGCTGCTGGGGGTGTGACAGGGTGGACCCCCAGCTGCAGAGGGGCAGACACACCTATGGCCCCCACAGTCAGTAAAGGCACTGACTGCTCCTGCACGGCTCTAGCTGCTTGTCAGGAAGTGTCTGCGGCCCTAAAGGGGCTCCACCCAAACACCCAGCCCCCACCCCAGCCCGCCCTACACCAGCTTGCAGGAGGACCCCGGTGTGAAACAGAGGGGCCACCCACCCTGGGCACACATGCTGCCACACTCTGGTTCTGTCCCCAGTGCCCTGCTGTCATGGCAACCAAGAGAGCAGAATCGGGGGTGTGGACGGGGAAGGAGGAGAGGGGTGAGAGAAATGGGCTGTGGCTCACGATTCCTCAACAGGGCTAAGCTTTCCTTCCCTCCTCTTTGAGCCCCCAGATCTGTGTGCGGGTGGGGCAGGGCAGGAACCACCCGCAGGAGAGCCAGTCCAGAGGCCAGCCAGCCCTCTCTCCCGGGAGCAGATGTGACAGAACAGAAACCTGCGTTCGGGCAGGATTCAAGGGCCTGTCCCTGGCCTGGACGTCTCTCCGTGCTGAGCCTGCCACGATTGCTCTCCCATCTCCTTCCACCAGCCTGAAGGTCCCGCAGGAAAGATTTCCTCCCCTGGGCCTCTGAGACAGCCCTGTCCCCAGAAGCCCCCCAAGACGGATAGGGACTTTGACAGCCTTAAGTGCCTGGCCTGGGATTAGCTGACGGGCCACGGAGGGTGTGTTCCTCTAAACCTGGCCCCGAAGGGAGCCACAGACCCTGGGGAAAAATAAAAATGCCTGACACTTCCTAAGCATTACTCAGGGCCCTCCCATACTCTAGACATGAACTGGTTCCATACTCCCAATAGCAAAACGAAGAAAGCGCTGTTAGCGTTCCACTTTCCAGGTGAGAGAACAGAGGCCCAGAGAGGCCCAGAGACTCACCCAAGGTCACAGAGAAGTCAGTGGCAAAACTGGGACTGGCCCTCTGGGTACATTCTAGCTGAAGAGTGTGGAGGTGCAGGGAGGGCGCCCGGCTGGTTGGGTGTAGGGTAAGGGACTTAGGACTTGTGTAGTCTAACTGCCTATTTTATAGATGTTGGTTCTGAAGCCAGGGGACACTTTCCCTGGTGGCCTCCCTAGTGGGAGTCTAGGGACAGGCGAATGGCCCGCTGAGAAACCAAGGCCCCCAAAAGCTCTCAGACCAGGCACTGCAATGGTCCCCAGGCTGTCTTGCCCCTGGCAGAAGGCACTAGAAAGCCAGAGCTGAAAGGGATCTGGTCCATTCGCCAGAGCACAGGCCAGTGAAGAGGCAGGCCCAGCTTACAAGAGGGTCTGAACAAGGTGGGCATCAGAGCAGGGAGGGAGGAGAGATGAACCCTGGGGGGGGGGTGGAATCCCAGGGGTCTCCCTAGAGCAGGCAGTCTTATAGGACTGGTAAAGTCCTGACACGCAGAGAGGGGAACAGAATTTCTAGGAGAAAGGAACAGAAGGTACAAAGTGCAGAGGCTGGACAGAGCGGGGTCTGTACGAGGCCCACAAAGAGGCCACAGTTGTCCAACATGGGGTCAGTGTCAGTATATGGCAGAGGCCGAGTGGGAGCCTGGAAATTCCTCTCCAAGGCCTCCCTCCCAGCACTGAGGCTAGCGTTTAACCCACAGCTGAGATGCCTTCTATGAGGCCCAGGGGCCTGAGGTTGGGCCAGAAAGACTCACAAGTGCACCCAATGTTAACTCTCACAGATGGCTTCTTTAGTCAGCCCTGCCTTTGAACCCGGGTTTGGGTGTGCAGCTCAGAGCAGGTGCTCGGTCAAGGGCAGGCGTGCTAAATGTTGCAAGCCCAGCACGGGGCTGGTAAAACCTGGAGGTCCTCTGTGCCACCACACCCCATGTCTGTCTTTTCCCCGTCTGCTTTGCCCTTCCCTCCCTGTGCCCCGCCCTTCTTTCCTTGTGTTTTCCTATCATTGTTCCTTGGTTTTATTTTCAGCCTTCAGCACTTTTCCTGAAAGGGAACAGCTGGGCTGCTGGAGTCACACAGGAAATATTTTTTTGACTACTTTGCAGATTCCCCTTCTTTATGAAAACTGACACCACCATTGCTAACTGATGGACAGACAGGGAGCAATTTATTTCCTTGCTTCCTTCTTCCCTCCCTCTCTGTCCTTGGATATCTAGGAAACACAGGGCCAATGGACAGCAGATGGGGGAGGGGATGGGAAGCTGGGAGGACTTTGGTATCCGGTGGCAGCTGGGGCTCCCAGTAGCACCATTAACCCCACTTTACAAGTGACGAGACTGAGCCCCGAGATCACCCAGACACGATAATAACTGCAATATTAACGCTAGCCATAAAGCTAGCACATAAGGACCACTTGCTCTGTGCCAGGCCCCGTGCTGGACACTTCACGTGCAATGAACCTTCTGAAGCAGACACACCACTGGCCCTGTTGTACAGAGGGGAAAACTGAGGCTCACAGAAGGGCAGTCACTAGCGCCAGGCCACACACTTGGGCCAGGAGAGCCGGAATGCCAGCCATGCAACCACGGACGTGGCCATTCTGCCAGACGCACCCCTCCCCCCAACTCTAGCTGGCTGGAAAGTGGGAGAACCAAGACTTGAACCCGCGTTTATCGCTATTCTCATTCTAAGGCTGGGTTCTACGTCCATGTTGATCGCTATTGCAGAGAGAACATTAAATGGCAATTGTAATCACAGGATGACCTGGCCTGATCCTGACCCTGACCTTGATTTCTGAGGCCAAGGGGTACAGAGCTCCTGGCCCCTGGGGCTTTGCTGTCAAGTGACAATCACAGGGAGGCCAATTTGATGTGTCTCTGGCGCGTAAGCATGGGCACAGCATGTGCACGGATGTGACAGAAGACCTGAGGCTCTCGGCGACTGCCACGGAGGACAGAAGTGAGGGGGAAGAGGAGGAAGTGAGATTTCAGGATAATCTTAAAAGTGAAAAAAAATTATTACGTGTCAAAAGGAGTCGGGAGGCTTAAATGGCTCCCAGGTGGGACACAGAATAAAACAGGCTTCGCTGTTATTTTCCGATGGTCTCCATGCAGGGAAACCGGTGAGGGTCGCCATAGCAACCCTGGGCATCCGGCAGGGGGTGGCCAGCCCCGCAGCTCTGTCTGGGTGGAGCTGGGCCAGCCAGCACCTCGGGCCCCACAGGGTCTTGTCCTGGGCCACCAGCTCCTCCTGCCCTAGAAGTCACCACGATGGGGAGAGGACAGGCTGGAGTTGCCTGGCAGTGAGGCAGGCCAGGTGGGGGGCCTGGCAACTGCCTCTGAACACGGAGACGTCTCAGGGCGGGGATGGGGTGAGGGGAAGGGCTGGGGGGTTGTCAGAAGTAGTAAGTGAGTCCTGCAGGGTGGGCACAGAGAACAGAGGCCAAGCGTGGTCACACGGACAGCCGGGTGAGGATGGTGAGGGGGTGGGCACGTGGGGGGAAGGTCCCAGAGCTGGTGTGGACCAGGCACCGTGCAGAAGCCGGAGGCTCCCACGCTGCCCCAAGTCTGTGTTAACGGAGGGCAAGCAGATATTTTAGAGGCTGAGTCTAGAGTGAATTTGGCCTCACTGGGAGGCTTCAGAGGCAGGGGAGAGTCAGGAGAGGAACGTGGAAAACGAAAACACCAACTGGGGAAAAGCAGCCACGGCCGACTCATGCATCTGGGTCCACACATGGAGGCCACTTTTGATGGAAAACTGAACAGGGCAGGGGAGGAAGAGAGAGTCCTCCACTTGTGGAAGGAGAACGAGGAGCTCATCCCCTCTTTTACTGTGTAACCTTAGTACCTGACACTCGAGACCCGCTTTCTGAATAAAAGAATGGACGGCAGAAGACTGAATGAATACTGTTTAGAAAGCTACGCGGAAGCTCTAAGGAGATACCTTCTCTCTGATCATTTGCAGGCTGGTATTCAAGGATCGGAACCGCTAAAGAAACCAAACCCACCAGACAGTCTGCCTGGCTCGGTTGGTAGAGCGTGAGACTCTTGATCTTGGGGTTGTGGGTTCAAATCCCCACATTGGGTATACAGATTACTAAAAAAACAAACAAATAAATAAATAAACTTAAAAAAGAAAAGAAACCAAACTGAGCTAAAAATGCAAATGAGGAAGCGGCTAGACCTAGAAGCCAGAGTAATCTTCACAAGGTGGGGCGGGAGGGTGGGGGGGGAGGGCGGGGGCTGCCAAGGCATGCCCAGAGCTTCCCACAACCACTATCTGGAAAATGAAATGTGCTAACAGTTCCTTCTTAAGGCCAAATGCTAAAAGCCCAAATTTGTATCAAGTAGTGACTGATAATAGTCAATTTCTACTAAGAAAGTACCACATCATACCTACGTGTTTAGAGCTCTCTCAGTCGTGCTCTGACTTAATAAGCAATGATTCGGGAGCCCGCGCTAGCCTCCCGCTTGAAGCCACACTTGATCTCAACAGCTGCAGAGGCAGAACAAGCGCGGACAAACTTGAGGGCCCCCGCTGGAGGAGCAAGGGCAGCACAAGGGTCTACAGACTGGGGGGCAGGGTCATGGCCGACTCCTTGCCCCGGCCAACTGCCACACTCCCACTTCCTGGGGAAAGACGCCCTATGGAATGTGGGGGCGTGGGGTCCCTGAGTCTCAGAGAGCCTGGGCTGATGGCTGAGCAACAGTGGCCTTGGGAAACGCCTCAAACTTGAGAAGTCAAGGAAAGCCACAGAGTGGGAAACCGAGCATCGCTTCCCATTCAGGCCAGAACACTGCCTCATCTATTTGCCAAGGAGACGTCCCCCTGATGAAGGCCATGGGACTCCGGAAAAGCAGGTACAGATACACCGTGGAGTCAGACGAGGTGAGCCGATGTCATAGACCCACCGGCTTTGGTCAAATCTTGCCTTCTCTGTGAATCAGTGAATCAGTGGGACGGAGCAGCCCTCCCAGGGCCATTGTGAGGATCCAATAAGACGACAGCTAGCAAAGTGTTTCATTAGTGGTAAAGGGCCAAAAAGAGTTACTACTGTTCTTCTTGCTGTTATTGATTCACCAGGGAGAGAGGTCCCTTCCCATAGGCCCCAGGGGCAGGGGCGTTCAGAAGGCTCTCTGGACTTTCCCGCAACATCCTTCCTCTGCACGATGAAATCCTGGCTGACAGCTCGTCTGTCCTTCTGAACAATCCCAACTGCTCTTGCCTGCGGCTGCTGCTGGACAAAGAGTGTATCTGTGTGCGGGGTGCGCACGCATGCATGCGCACGCGTGTGTATGTGTGTTCCCACTAGAACATGGAAATCACATTTCCCCATGTCAGTATATCCTCCAGGTCACGTCTGTCACTCATACTATTCCAGACACACCCCGCCTCCAAGCCATTGTTCCTGCTGTTCTCCACCTGCAACCTGCTGCCCATCCTGGCCCAGCTATGTGGTTCAGGGTCCAGCTCCAATTCCTCCTTCACCAGGGAGTCCTCCTGGATTTCTCCAGCTCAGTGGTGGTCAATGGTGGGACCAAAGGTGAGAAGGTGGGAAAGTGGGCTCAACCTATAGCCTCTCTGGTCTGTGCCGTGGCTGGTGACCAGTGAACCTCCTTGAAGGGAGTGTGCCTCACCACACCACCTGGTCTTCGCCAACTACTGCAGGGCAGGGCGGGGTCTCACAGGCCTGCTGAGTGCAGAACGAGGGATAGTAGATGGATAAAGCCCTTTCCCTCACACTCGCCACCTCACTTTGGGAAGGGGGAATGCTGGCTGGTAAAGAAGGTATCAGAACCCTTCTGTTAGGGTTGGAGATGGGGACTCAGGCCAGTCTCTTAGTGGGGGGAGACTGACAGCCAATAGGGGAAGGGACCTGCCCAAGGATGCGCAGCCTTATGTGGCTGTGGACTCAAGTGACCCAAGTCCTAAATCACTGTCCCCGCCTGCTGTCCCTTACCCTCTCCACCTCCCCAGGCCTCGTTTACTCGTCTTTGGTTCGCGCATCTTGGACTCTAGGGCTGACCTGCAGTTTCCAGCCAGGAAGGATGGCATCTTCCAGAGGGATGAGGGAAGGTGCTGAGTGAGAGGCGGGGTCCCAGCCTGATGGGCCACCCGGACCACCCGGGGCCCTCTTGGTGTAGAACAGAACATTTGTTGAACAGAATTGAATTTACTGTTCGATTGCAGGAGATGTAATTTGATCTGGGTCTTATGAAGCCCTTAATAAAGTCAAGGTATTACTGGTATCTGCTGCTTTTTTTCATTTGTTAAAAGCAGCGCTGGGAGACGGGGGGCGGGGGAGCTCAGCTGGGGGGTGAGGGAGTCTGTCTGCCCATCCTGGCTCTGTGGCCACCATGCCGTGTACCCCTGGGAAAGACACCACCCCTCTCCTTCCCAGAAGCAAAGGTCTTCAACTGCAAGGTAGGGACGGACCATCCATCAACTCTAAGGACCCATTCAGGGAGACAGCCAGGAAAGAAATAGCCAAGGTCTAGCTCACCTAGGACCTGGGAGAGAAGAGGAAGAGAGCTGAACATTTTTTTGGTGCCTTCTGTGGCCCAGGGTCTTCCCCTCAGCACACTGTATGCTCATGGCATCCCTGAGGGGCAGAGGCCTATGGTCATCAGGAAAGAAGATTTGCTAAGATCCCAGTTTTCTTCCTTTCAGGCAGGTGGTAAGGAACTGCGCTTCCCCATCCCCTTGGAGGTTGGGCACGGCCACGTGACTCACTTTGGCCAATGATCTGTTGGTGAAATTGACTCGTGCCACTTAAAAGAGGGAACATGAAGAGCCAGCGTAGCCCTGGCCAGGCTTCTTCTTGCTGCCCTCACATATGGGAGGTACAGGTTGAGAGGTGACAGCTCCTTCAGCCTGGGGTCTGGAGTGACAATGAAGAATAAACCAACCCTCCCCCCGTGGCCATCAGGGCAAAAAGGGCACGGAAATTTTCAAGGTTATTATTACAGCAAAACCCACTTAGTCTGACTGATACGATGCCACACCATTCCCTGTTTTCCTCATGAGGAAGTGGGGCTCAGAGGGCTTCAGTTAACCTGCTGGGGAGCCAGAGTGGATTAGTAGCCAGTTCAGAATCAGTCTCGAGATGCCTGATGCCAAGACTGTGCTCTTCCTAAGCTGGGGTCTGGGGGCTGCCCCGGGCTGGCTAGGTATGGCCAGAGGCCAGCCAGTGGGGATGGGGGTCGGTCTGCTGGTTAGCAGCCAATCCTCCTCATGGTCCTGTCTTAGCTGAGGGCAGTGTCCCTGCAACCCCACACAGCAGCCCATCGGGGAGGCCAGACCGGAGCCTTGGTCTGGGGGGACTGGAACAAAGGGGCCTACAACGGTCATGGATAAGGTTCTCATCCAGGCGCTGTTGCCCTAGCTGGGTGAGCTGGGGAAGTTAATCTCCTTCTCTGAGCTTCAATCTTCTCAGGTGTCAGGTGGGAATAATACTACCCCCTCCCCCGCCAGTTATCAGAAGAATGACACCAGATGTAAAGACCTGGGCACCCAGCGGGGCTTGATGCTTGGGCTCCATTATTGCTGTGTGTTGGGGAGGGGTGCCCAGCGCTGAGGTGGCCCCACTCTCCCCACCAACCTGCACCGCCCCCAAGAGGAATAAAGCCAGACTTCCCTCCAATTTTCTCTAGACACCAAGAAAGCTTGGCCCTCATCTCCTGGAGTCCTTCTCAGCCCCTGGTAGAGGGAAGGACAGCAATCTACACGCCCATTTATAGTCGGGAAAGGGCAATCTGGAAAGCAGGGGCTTGGCCAGTATCACGCATCAGGGCGTTCTGGTGAAGCCGCTGTCGCCCTCAGTAGCCTTGTTTTCCAAAGATCTGGAGGGGATTTCCCAAGAAGGCAGGCTGGCTCCCCCAGACATGACCAACCAGGCTTCCAGGAAAAGGAGGCGGGGGAGAGCTGGAGTTCGCCGGACAGGGTGGTCCTGCTTTAGAGCTGCCCACATGGCCCGGGCCTGCCTGGAGCCTGGTTCCACCGTTAGAACCCCTAGCCCCCATTATCACCCACTCTCCTTCGCTGCCAGGACAGCTCCTCTCTACACTGTTGTCTCCCTAGAACATGGCCATGTGGGGTCCCACTGGCACACCTGCACTCAGGGTGGGTGCCCCTCCACGGTGGGGAGCACTGCAGAAAACCTGCAGCTAGGGGTTATCACCCCATTTTACAGAATAAGGAAATGGAGGCTGGAGGAGGCTCATTTGCCAGAGATGCCACAGGTATGAAGAGACGGGGCCAGATTCACACCCAGATCTGTCTGCCCCCAGAGCCTGTATTCTTAGCACATCCACCCCGCCCCCATCCCTTACCAGATGGATGGCTGGAAACAGCCCTCTCTTTTCAGCTCCCTGCATCCCCCAAACCTCAGCCCTGCACGATTCCCTGTTCTCCAGGCAGCCTTCCACGTGGGAATCCCACTGCCGAACTAATAAAGCCCGAGGAGTGTGTGATGCACTTGGGTTAGAACGTCTGCCTACTGCTGACCTCCCCTGCCCCAGTGTTGCTACCTTCAGAGTGGGCACTCAGGGGACGGAGATGAGGACGGGAACCCGGAAAGAGGCCAGTGAGTTGGCTTGAAATCTCAGGCAGGGTGCAGGCTTATGTGCTGAAGGGAAAAAGTCTACCAAAGGCCTGGGCAAGAGGTCAGAGGGGACACCAAGCCCCACTTTGGCCCTGGGCTCAGCTCTGTGGAACACAGGCCCCCCACCCCGATCAAGCCCCAAGAGCTCCAGAGAGCCCCCGTCGCTCCCTCTGCCTCCCTCTCTCTCTCTCCCTCTTGTCTTTTCCACCCCCTTCCTCTGCCCTTTTTCCCTTCCTAAAAAACACAGAGAAATGGGATTCAGAAACCTACACCGCCTGCGAAGTATGGTTCAGCTTCCCCAAAAGAGGAAATGCCAGCGTGCGGGTTCTCATGGCAACCCCAGCTCCTCCCCCTGCACCCACCCCATGCCCATATGGTGAGCTTCAAATGGCACTGACTCAGCTGGGCCCTGGGGTCCAGGGCTGGGCCATGAAGGGGTGATGCTGGTTTATTTGGCTGCTGGCTGCCCTGGCCAGAGGCGCACCCATCTCCTGCGGGGACCCTTGCGGTGGAGGGCGGGGGGGAGGGGATGTCCAGCCGGCCCAGGCCCTCCCCGAGGAGAGGAGAAGTGAGGACAATATTTAAGAGCTGCCTGAACCCTAACTGGGGGTTGGGGGCTTTCTGTGGTCAACAGTGATCTGGCACAGCCTCTGATGGGAGGAAGGGGAACAGGGGCCACAGGACAGGCCTACGCCTCCTGTCCCCTCTGCTTTTGCTCCCTGATACGCGCCATGGACTTTGGGAGTTCCGTGTTAGGTGCAGAGGGCCTCAGGGTGCAGGACGGAGCTGGGCAGCTCTCTGTGTCCCTGGCAGTGGCGTACCAGCTACCTGTCCCATATCACCACAAACCATAGCCCAGGGGCCCAGCAACCCGGTTTTCTGAGCTGTGGAGTGAGGAAGGGAGGCTGGGGCCCTTGCCACACCGGAGCCACCCCAGAGCACCACCCCTTCATACTCCTGCCCGTTCCCAAGGCCCAGGGCACCACCTACCAGTCCGCCATGGGCACTCCTGCTTTTCCAGGCCACTTGGCATGTCCGTGACTAATGAAATGGAAGCCAGTGCCAGGCAGGCTTGGGGACAGCAGGGCTGGCGGCTGAGAAGCAAATCTTCTAGGACCTGGCACCCATCCTGCTTCCTTTTCCAGGGCCCCGCAGGACAGACAAGCACAGCAGGGCAGTGGAGGGACAGCTAGGTCCCCAGTGCTACTACCTGGCTCTTCCTCCCTCCATCCTGTGCCCCCGGAGCAGCTGCCCCAGACCTCAGCCAACCCTAGGTCACCTTCAGAGCACCACCCTGGGTGGGCTGGGTGGGGAGGGGATTAGGTAGTGAGGAGCCCAAGCCCCAAACCTGAGAGGAGTGAAGGTTGGGACATAGAGTCTGACATCATGAATGTGGTTCTCTCTGCCACCTTGAGGCCATTATCCCTGGGTGCTCTGAACCCCAAACTTCCCTGCCTTCATTATCTTCCTGTCTTCAGTATCTTCCCCATTTCTAATCCCTCTCCCCAGGCATGTCTATGAGTGTCAGAGTCATGGAACCCCAAAGGGGATGGGCCTGACCCACATACAGGTGGGGGGAGGTCAGCAAGGGTCAGGAACCACACAGCAAGTTTGCGGTCAAGCTTAGGCCCCAAGACAGGTCCCCTGCTTCCCTGCCTGGCGTCCTCTTGGAGTCTCAAGCTGCTTCTCCAATTGTCTCTTCCCCCCAGCTGACAGGAAGGATGGATGGACGGGTAGACGGATGGATAAATGGATGGATGTGGGTGGGGGGAGCAGGGATTCAGGAACAGATGGGCTTTGAGGCTCCACCGCGGGGGCCTTGGGGGAGGGGGAGGAGGCCCGGAGAAACTGGAGCTGTTACAAAGTTGCGAGTTAAAACATTCTCACACTCCCGCCTCCTTTACTGTTCTGATGCACCAAGACGTGACAAAAATGTGTCAGATTTTTTAAAAACCACACACATACACAAATGCCAGTCCCTGTCTCTGCCGCCCGCCCAAGCTTAGGCCATCTGTTTCCCGGGGGTGGGAGGGGAGTGGGGCTTGGCAGTCAGTGCCATCACTCTGGATACCCCCAACCCTGGGTCTGGACCAAGAGCCTGGCCCAGAAATGGCCCTCGGGTGGTGGTGGGACATCTAGGAAGGTGAGGGCTGCGACGACCGCTCTCTCCCAGCCCCACTGCCCCACCTTGCCGCTTGGCCACTGCCAGCTCGGTCAACCCAGTGGCCCAGCGCATCTCAGCCCCTCACTGAGCTGGGCTCTGCCCCTTTTTCTCCTCCCCGCTGCACGTGGGGGCCTTGGGCCTGGAGCCCTCCCTGAGACACCCAGAGCCCACCCTCCTGCCACAGAAAGGAAACTCAGGCCAGACGGAAAAGAGACTTGTTTGGGTCCAAGTCCACGCCCTTCACTCATTCATTCCACAGACCCACTGAGCACGCCCTGACACCAGCACTCTTCTGGGCACGGGGGAGCAGACATGGGGTTCCTGCTCTGCTCTCTGGCAGCTCAAGGCCAGTAACAGGGACAACTGATCAATGAGGAAAAGCACCCGAACTCTTCTGCTGCTCTTCCAGCGGAAGAGCGGTGAGGAAAAGAAAACAGGCAGGCTCGGCAGAAGGGCCTAGGGGAATATTAGGGTGACCAGTCACTCTGATGTGTCTGGGACTGTCCTGGGTTCAGCATTAGAAGTTTTCTGGGAAAGCCCTAGTTCTGGCCAAACCAGGATGTCAGCTGGTGGCTACTTTAAGTGGGGCACACCTGAGCTGAGCCCCAAGATGGGGGACTCGACTCGAGGGTCTGGGACCCTGAGTGGGGGGGTGGGCTCTGGGGGGAGTCGGAGACAGATCACACAGGGCCTGCCAGGCTCTGGAAGGAAGCGGGGGTTTCTCTGATCACAGAGTCAAACTTCATTGCGGTCAGAGAGCCATCGCAGGTACAGAACTAGAAAGAAACTCACTAAGGCTGGAGGCCTGGGGCAAGGACACCGGCCTGGGTGCCTGAAGCTGGTAGAGACTAGATATTGCCATGTCTCTGAAGCTTCCTGAGGGAGTGGGGACTTCAGGCCAAGGGCATCAGGGAGCCACTGAAGGGTATAAGCAGGGGCTTAATATGGTCAAGCAAGAATTCCAAGTCAGAAACTCTAAGGCCCCAGGCTGGTCATGGCTCCATGAAAGGCTCCTTCTTGCCACCCCCAGAACACCATCCACCACTGTCCTCACCCCCAAATGTGAAAGACTCATCATCCTTCCAGGGCCAGCCCAAATGTCCCTTCCTCTGCAAGTCTTCCTTGACTTGCTGAGAGGCAAGCATAACCATGTCTTACTCTGGACCCCTCCATGCTGAGGACCCCAGGGATGGGTTTTATGGGAACCCTCATGACAGTGGCCACACTGCCAGCTCCCACACTTTGTCACACTGGATCCTCAAAGCTATCTGACCTCGATCCACATCCTGGGTGTGGACACAGAGGCTCAGAGAAGGGAAGTGGTTTGCTTGAGACCACACAACATTTGGTGGTTGCGGTCAGTTCAGAACCATGGTACTTCTGAGCTCGGAGTCCCTGGGGCTCTGCCCTCAGGAGCGTGGGGTGGCAAGAAGCAGGGAATGGCCCGCTACCTTCCCATGGAGGGATGGATGGCTTGTCACTGTCAACGCAGGCTGTGTGGGATGGGCTGTGGGGTGTGGCAGCCCTATGGGGAAAGCAGGCCATGCTGGGAGATTTGCAGTGGAAGTCTCCCAGATCAATTACTGAATTTCCAGGCAGCCTGACCTTGAATGCTGGCAGGCAGGAGAGGCTGAGGGGCCTGGTGGGCGGCCAATCTAGGAGCAGCTGCTCAGCCTCCCCCAACAGGGGGTACCCAGAGAATCCAGGAGACAGCGTGGTGGAGATGCAAAGGGACTGGGCCTGAAATGCCACCAGTACCTCACATTCGTTTGCTTGAAGTGGTGAGCGTCCCTGTTAGGGTGCAATAAGCCTTCCTCAGCCCTCACTGCAGAAGGAATTCATTAGGCCAGCCTTCTGGGTAGGAAGATTCAAGCACAGTTATTTCTCTTGGAGCCTCAGTCTCCCAACCTGCAAAATGGGGATCTTTGTCCCAGCTCCACTAACATTGCAGGGTTTCTTTGAGGCTTGCGTTAAATCACACTTCAAGACGGGCTTTAGGGCATGTCCAGCCTGGAGCAGAGTCAACGGTGCGGTCAGAAGGCCAGGTGGCTCTGTAGCCGCGGGAGACTCGGAGGGGTTCAGAGACCACAGAACACACTGACTTTGACTCCTCAGGGCATGTGTGTGATGACCCTTAGCACCAAGGGACTTTCTAAATGGTGCTCAGAGATCGGGGCCAGTGGGGGCGGCCAGGCTGCCTAGCCTGGGATGCCACCTCCCAGGCATCACATGGGAGAACTGTGAGCCCCAGGGAGAAGCAGAGCCTCCCCTGCCCTCCCAAGGTGACCTCAAGCAAACGCCTGACATGGTTTGCTGTGCAAACAATTGGACTCTTCTACAGTAAGTGGGAGCTAGGATGGAGGAGTGGAGGGCTGAGAGGCTGCCTTCTGCTTCCTCATTCTCCTCCTGCCCCTCAGCACCCTTTCCTTATCCTCGTACCAATTAGAAATTCATCTGGGTTAGTGGATTGATTAGATGATTTAATACATGTACAGTGTTAACAATAGCACCCGACACAGTAAAAACTGAGTGTTGGAGGTTTATTACTGTTATTTTCAGTACTATTGCTATAATGCTCTTCTGTTCAAATGCAAATACCACAGGTAGGATAAATTGCTATCAGTCACTCCCACCTTAGTATGAATTAGTTAAAAAGCTACTTTGCTTCTCTGCTCAACCTGATCTAAGGTCAGCTTCTCTCCGGATGAGGGCAAATTTGGAGCTTGTTGTGTGTGTGTTGCAGGGGGCAGATGAGAGGGTGGATCATAATAAGAAAGTTCTGGGCCACTCAGCAACAGATCTCAGGGTGAACCTTAGGTCTTTCTAGCCTGGGTGGATAAGGTGGAGAGAGAGTGGAGAAAAGTCTTCAAGGGCTTCAGAGTCTGCCTCTTGTTCTCAACGAAACCAAGTGTCTAGTTTGGGAGCAGGGAAATCTGCTCCTTTTGGATTTCCAAAAGGAGGCAGGAACGTGACACCTTGGAGCAGGAATGTGACACCTTGGAGCACAGACCCCTCCCCAAGACAGGCAGGAGGGAGGAATAAAGGGTCTGAGCCATACCTGAGCCTGGATGCCTGCTCTCCACGGTGCTGGGCACCGCGGGGAGAGACTGGGGAGAGAGGAACGGCTTGGGGAGTGATGATGGGCAAACAGAGTGGGAAATGAAGCCCTTTAGATGGCAAATGTGTTTAGCAGAAATGAGATGGGCAGAGGCAGTGATGAGGCTGGCAACGCTAGGCGAAGGTGAGCTGAGTCTCCAGTAGGCCTCTGTGGGAAGGCTGCCAGGGGTCACTCTCGTCCCCCACCCTCAGGAGCTGGCCAGGCTGCAGGGCCCAGGGCCCAAAATCCCAGACTCACCCAGAAACAAGAAGACACAGAGGAGAGGTTGGTGCTGGCTTTGGATTGACAAGATCAACAAGAGTGGTGGGGTCAAGTTGAAGCACGAGGGACTGTGGTCATACTTACAAAAGAAATTCTTGGCGAGTACAGGGAATGAACTGGGAAGTCTGGAGTCCTAAAGACAAGTGGCTGTCCCTCCCAGAAGAGTCAGTCCCAGCTCTGCCTTCAGGCCGGGAGCAAAGCCTTGCTGAGAGTGTCCGGTTGTGGGAGAATTCGTCACCAGGAGCAGGTCTGTGTCCCTCTTGTGAGGGCACTGTCCTTCCCTATCCAAATGCCCTGGGAAGGCCTCCCTTTGGGCCTCTGCATGCGTATCTGTGAAATGGGGATAAAAGCACCTACCTTACCAGGCCATATGAGACTTCAAATGGGATCAAGGGCCAGTCGCTGTCCATCCTCAGCTAGGCCGCCATTGCCAAGGGCAGGGCTGAAAGAAGCCCTCGTCTGGCCAACGGCTTGGACAACATTTGCTGGGTGAGCAGCCAGTCACAGGCCTCACACCACCCGCGACCTTTCATCCAATTTTCCTGACTTCCCCACCCGCTGCTCCTTTCCCCTTCTGCCCTTCCTGGAGGGGCTGAGCAAGCTGGGGCAGGGTGGCCAGCCCCCTACATTCACTGGGCCTCAGTTTCCCTGCCTGCACAACAGCTATGCTGAACCAGAGAACCTTACAGACCCTCCAAGGGCCAGTGCCGGGGAGAGATTATCTCAGATTCTGCCAAACCTTCACAGGCCATCCCTGCCCAGGACACTGCCCACACCACACCCTGCCCAGCTCTTTTTCCGACCTTCTTTCCAGTTCCCGACCCTGTTGATCGGGGAGGATGCATGCATGTGTGTGTCTGTGCCTCTGGCCCTCGGAGTCCTGGGGGCTCCACGGATGCCCTGAGTCAGTCCGGCTAGTAGAGGGATGACATGCGGGCAGGACAAGCCCAGGGCCTGAGTGCAGGGGTGCAGCCTGGCCTGGCTGGAATGGTGGGGACTGAGGGAGGATGCGCCTGGGTATGGCCAGAAGGAAAGAGCGATGGGGCTGGCTGGGGCCCTTGGGGACAAGGGAACAGGGAACTCCTTTCCAAAGGTTCTCAAGGAGGGGCAGACTGTCCAGGAGACTTGCTAATGCCACAGGGAAGCCAGTCTGACAGGGGAGACCCAGGCC
Organism: Martes martes; assembly: GCF_963455335.1. Classification (NCBI taxonomy): domain Eukaryota; kingdom Metazoa; phylum Chordata; class Mammalia; order Carnivora; family Mustelidae; genus Martes; species Martes martes. The sequence goes on from NC_137894.1 coordinate 29,735,881, forward strand.
TGCTCTGGGGCCCCATCTGAGGATGCATGACCCTGCCCTCACCTCTACCTCTCAAACTCTAACGTTCTCCACCTGTCTTCAAGGCCTTCCCAGGCCCTCCTCATCTCCTCACTGCCAGGCCTCCGGCACAGGGAGCCTCTCCCCTCTCCAGCATTGCCCTGAGGGCCCCGGCCTGGAGTTGTCACTCCACAGTGACTGGTGAGCCACCCTCTCCGTGGCCTAAACAGCAATCCTCGAGCCCCTTCTAGAGCCGGCTGACCTCGCATCCCACACTCTGAAAGTTTTCAAGTCTGTGAGGTGATTCCTGAGCTATCCAGTGTGCATGTCCTCGCCTGTCACATGCATGTATGTACACAGCGCAAGTGGGCATCAACACACATGCAAGTTACTCGGATATTTCAACAGCCACCCTCCCCCCCACCAAGGGGCACACATGTCCTGTGCTCGAAAATAAAATGGGCGTCCCAGTGGGTCCTGGCCCGGAGGTTCTGGGACAGGCCGGAGCCCTGCAGGTGGGCAGGGACAGGCCTCTGGAGGAAACTGGGAGGCCTGGGGTCATCTCCCTCCAGCTGACAGCCCTTTGGAAGACCTGTCTTACCTCCATCAGCATCAAGTGGGGGCTAAGACTGCCCCCATGGTATCAGGAAGTCCTTCCTCCTACCTAGCTGAAATTAAATCAGTTCTCTAGCCCTTGAGGTGACTGAGAGAGCGGTTGGCACCGAGGACCCCTCAGTCCTGCTGTGGAAGGACACAGAAGTCTGCCAGGTTACCTGAGAACTTTGTGCCAGGGGCAGTAAGAAGGAAGTAGCTTTGGTGTCTCCCAGGGGTGGGGGTGGAGGCTGCCAGTGTCCCCGGGCAACTGAAAGCATGGCAATTCCCCATGTCTGTTTTCCCCAGAGAAACAGGAAACCCCACCACCTGCCTCCACCACCCGGCCCAGCGGATGTCTCTCTGCAGTCACTGGGTGTGCTGGGGCCCCTGCTATGGACTTCGGGCCTGTCTCCAGCACCCACTTAGCCCCTCAGGACTTTAGCTAAGTCCCCACTCCAAGCTCCATCCTGAAAGGGCAATGGTATCTTGAGCTGTTTCTCTGCCCCCTTCTCCCAGAAAACCCCTCCCTGAGGCAACCTCCCCGGACCCTGGCCCTCACCACAGTGCTTGGAATCCTGCCATTAGGGATTCCTCCTCTGGTTCAGGCATTCTGTGCATGGGGTTCCTATTTCCTGGGCCCCAAACCTCAGGGGCCGAAGCCGGAGCGTCCAGTAGGGATGAGAAAGTCTCTATCACCCTCAGCATGGCTATCAGCAGAGCATGGCAGAAACGACCTGAGAGTCCCGGCCAAGGGAGACACCGAGGCCACAGGGTGAGGTCACCTGGACGGGGAGGCCCAGGGAGGGCCCAGGAGGGGCAAGCCTGGGGTCCCTCTGTGGGGCCTTTCGGGCAGGCGAGGGCAGGGCTGAGGCAGGCCTTGGCCATCGGACCATAGCCCGGGTCCTCGACACTGAGCATTTGCTGGGGAAGGTGGGGAGATGCCGTGGAGCCTTCTCTAGGAGACTGACCCAGATTTCTCTCCCTCTCTCAGCCACACAGGAACACCGAGCGTGTGTGTGCGTGCGTGTATGCATGTGTGTGTGTATTCTCAGCCCTGGCAGGCGGAAGGGTGGGAAGGGAGGAGGCTTGCTGAAAGCTCTGGGAAATGAGAGAGAAATCCTCCCCAAATCCCTTGCTGCTGTCGCTAATAGCTGAAATACGCTCTTGACAACAAGGTAAGAGGCCCTGAGTCCTCGGGTCTGCCCTTGCGGCCCGGAGCCGAAGCCCCAGCTGAGCCACAACCCTACCCTCTGACTCTCCTGACCTCTCTTTTCTGGGCACCTTGGTGCTGCTCTGGGAGGCGCTGAGCTCCCCATCATGGGGACTAGGTAAGGCGGGGATGGGGAGCCTCCCTGTCAGGATCCCACGGCAGGCACTTAGAGGTGGGTGGGGAACATGAAAAAGGGATGGACAGCCCTCTCAGCCTGAGCTGTCCCCATGATGCCCACCTCCCCCCAACAGTGTCTGTGCCCAGGAGGCCACACCTGAACACTCAGCGCCGGGCCTTGGGAGTGACAGGCTGCGCAGAGCCGGGCCCAGGCATGCCAGCAGTGGGTTCATGAGCTCTCCAGCTCCAGTGGGAAGAAAACGGTGTGACCTGTGGGGCGCTGGCTGTGTCCAGGGGCTCTCACATCCTCGTACAGAGGTGGCTTTGTACTCCCAAGAACACTCTCTTCATTCATGTGGACATCCAGCCATATACATAGATAACAGGAGCACACCCATGACACGCACACAGAGGCCTGGGTGTACAGATAGCAGCAAGCCTGCACATGCATGAACGTGAGCTGCACACCCAGGTGGACAGGTGTGTGTCCATGCTTGTACACATGTGAACCTGGGCCAGGCCGTGCCTGGTTCCCTCATGGGCTGCTCTGGGCCCCAGGAGACAGGTGAGAGAAATTCTCCCTCAAGCCTGGCCACCAGGTGCTCAAGACAAATCTGGGAAAACCTTCTGGCAGTAAGTCTCCAGAGGGAAGCCTTGTCCTCTGCCAGCCTTCTGGGGCTCCTTGTCTGACCTCTGCCCTTCCGGAGCCCTGTACCACCTCCTGTCCAGCCAGGTATACTCTCCACCCCACCTGGTGGCACCCTGACTCTGCCCTGGACCCCGAGAGCGAAGGGTCTCGTCCTCTCCAAGGACCCCAATATTCCTCTGAAGGGCGGGAAGTACCCTACCTCAGCCACTACTTGTGTGTGAGTGAGCTGGGGTGGGGCCCCACCACCATAGGGACCTCAGTGTCCCTCCTCCACTGAGGACCCCATTGGAGGGGCTGCATGGAGGGCTGGGAGCGCTGGCTGCAGGGAGGTGCGGCTCAGAGGAACACAGCTCTGGTCTGGGAGTGTCTGGTTCCTGAGCCCAAGGCAGCCTGACAGTATGTGCAGTCAGGGGGCCCTTGGTCCTCACATGGCTTCCCCCAGGCTGGCTCAGACACCATGCTAGGGAACAGCACCCCCAGCCCCACGGACACTGGCCTAACACACACCACCCCACACTGGGCAGGAAAGGAGACATACTGAACTTCCTGGCAATGTGCCCTGGGCCTGTGACCATTTGTAGATGCCCTGGCCTTTAGGGAAATGTCCTCACAGGCCCCAAGCACCTGCAGGGGTAGGGGTATACCGATCCTTCCAATGGCTCCCACGACCAGCCCCACCCCTCCTCAAGCAGGCCCACCCACCTGCGTGTTTTATAATCGATCTTGCCTCGTTCCGAGCACGACCTGCTCACTCAGACTCAGAGCTTTGTATAGGCTGTTCCCTTTGGCTGGAGTGCCCTTCCCTCTTCCTTAGCTTGAAAGTACCACCTTCTCCTGGCTGCCTTCCTCCCGCGTCCTGCCCATACCCCACCATCAGAGTCTGCTCTGGTACTGCCTCCCCTGGGCAAGTTTTAGCCTGGTCAGGTCAGGTTCAGCTTTTGTCCCCCACAGGCCGTGTGCACCCAGGGTGGGGCTGGGAGCTCATCTTCTCAGCATGCTGAAGACCCTCCATAGGGCCTGCGGTCCGAGTACATAGTGCTAGGCAAGTGTTTGTCCAACAAAAGAACTGGCCTCCTTGCCAAGTCCCAGAATGAGCTGAGACACAGCTTCGAAAATCTCTTTGGGGGGGGGGGTACGTAACCCAGCAGGTAGGGCTGCCTCTGTCAGCATCAGGGAGCCTTGTAATCAGATACTGGGGCCTCATGTGGAAAAGGCCATGGGCGGGGCATACAGTGCAGGAGACCAGAGACCCCGGTCTGCAGAGAGCACACAGGGCTCCCTGGGCAACGGGTGCCCTCCAGAGAACCATGGGAGAGGAACCATCTGTGAATGCAGCGCTCAGAGGACTGTGCTGTTGACGCCATGACCCTCACTTGCCAATTATGCTGCCTGCTGTGGGCCCCGCACTGGGCGTGGCAGGGGGACCAAGGAAGACACGACCGTTGCCTGTCCTGGGGAGCCTAGGAAGGAGAGAGGCAGGGGAGGAAATGACTTGATGGACTACAGCTGGAGGCAGAGAGGGGGACAGCTCAGCAGGAGCTTGAGTGTGCTCAATTTCCTTGTACCTCAGTTTTCCTCATCTGAAAATGGGGATGATAAATGTATTTATCCTATAGGGTTGTTTTGAAGATCCGATTCTCGTAAGATGCTTTTAACAGAACCCACCACAGGATAAATAGTACAGAAGCAAGAGCGGCCCCTAGAGCTAGTTTTACCATTAGTGCCAAGCAGCCCTACACTAGGCACGCATCAAACAGGCAGGCTGGTTATCTAGGCGCTGGGGAGATATCAAGGCAGAGTAATGTCTCCCTGGATGACGGTTGGCTTGGCTTCATCTGCTCAAGGAACCGAAGGATCTAGAGAGATATAGGTGGAGGGACACTGGGGGAGAAGTTCCTGGAGTGGAGGGAAGAGGGGAGCCTGAGGTGGTTGACAAGGAGACTCCCAGGGGTCTGGGAGGGCTCATCCTAGCCCTCCTGTTTGAAACAGCGCACAGCCGTGTGCAGTGACCTGCAGGAAGGGGCTGTGCTTCCCTTGCCATGGAGGCTAGCACCTTTGGGAGTGGCAGGGCTGGGGGGGATTCTCCCAGCTGGCACAGGGCAGAGGGCTGAGGAGATGCTCTCCTGCCTCTAGCTCCCTGGGAAGGCTTCCGCAGAACCTTCCCGGGCTGTCTTGCGCGGACACCTATGGACTTTCCCCGGGAGTGCAGAGGCCACTCTTCAATGGAAGCCAGCCTAGCAGAACAGTGAGGGGTGAGGGGCCATGGAATGGAGAAGCCAGCCTGGGAAGTTAGCTCCCGGGGGATGGGATGAGGGCAGCTCTAGAGGGCTGTGATCAAGGACAGCAAGTCCCTGGGGGAGAAGGGGAGAGCTGCTGACCTTCTACTCAGCCCTCCGCCTCTCCTCCTCCCTACCTAAGGCCAGTCCCCCATCAGCCTTGTCAGTGTGACATTAACAGGCTGACATGAATAAGCCGGAGCTTCTCCACTTGTCTGCCAGATCGGGCCTCAGCCGTGGAGGAATTGCTAATTACAGTCACAGTAAAGAAATATCAATGATGGACATCAATATTATTGCCTCCTGCGGCCCTGCCTGTTCTATAGACTAGAGATGGCAAGAGCCCTGGGGCCATCTCTCCATGTGGAGAAGGAAGCACGGGCCAGCAGGATTCATTCATGAAATTAGAGCCTGTTTCCTCTGGGCAAGCTCCCCTCCAACCGGGCCTCGAGTCCCTGGGCAGGGAGGAGGAGCTAGTGCTCTTGCTCAAAGCCCTGGTTCACTGAGTGACTTCAGGTGTGTCTCTTTGCCTCTGCAGACCTCAGTTTCCTCATCAGCCAAATGAGTATGATAATTCTAGTCCTGCTTATCTTGTGCAACGTGGAGGAGAGAATGAACTTGCAAAAGCAAGATTTAGTAGGGTGACGCTCAGACCTTCTGTGCAAATACAAGATTTTATGGGCTGGATAAAACCAGTGGGGTAGCTAAAGGGCTGGGGTGGGCGGACACTGACAAAGGGACAGACATGTCCCAGCTCAGTGAACTCTCAGAAGCAAACGTCCTTCCCACCCTCCCAGCCCCACATCAAGCACTCAAAACTCGGTGGAAACCAAACACGCTGAAGTCAGAAGACAGGCAAAGCCTGACTCACACACACAGCAGGCCGGCTGCCATCTGGTATCCCCGAGCCCCTGAGCCGGTGAGGGCTTCAAGGCTGTCAAAACTCTGTGTGCCATGCCAGGCACAGGCAGAACTCACACACTGGGGCAGCCATCCCCCTGAAAGGATGTCACACGTACCCTCCAGCCCTGAGAATCAGAGATCAGGGCAGAGTGGAGAAGCATCTTCAGAGGCAACCCAGAGAGCTGGCAAGCTGCACCGTCCATGCCAGAGTGTGTCCACACACAGACACAGGCACACCCAGAACACACACTTGTGGCCAAGTTCATAAACCAGCGTGCACGGGCTAGAAAACAGGAAGCACGCATGCACACGCAGGCAGCATCTTAGGCCCAAAGCCCAGGTCCTTCCTAGTCCATGGAAACCTCTCCCCACTGAGAAAGAAATAAAAAGCCCCAGGTGGCCCTCCAGACACGTGTGGCCCCTCAAGCTGTGGCCAAGCCAAGCTACAGCGATTAGGTGGCTGGGGAGTGAAGCTCAGCACGGCCTGAATATTTCACGGGAGATTTTGCTTCACAGAAAATCCCTTCTTCGGCTCCGTGCATGTCAGGGTGTAATTACCCATTAGGTAGCAGAGCAGAAGCCTGGGAGGGTGGGCACACAGCTCTGGGTCCAGGCCTCTCGCTCTGTCTCTACCGTGGGCCTCGTCTAGCCTGGCAGGGCCCATCCCACCTCTCCCCTACCCCCGAGGGAGGGACAAGCAGATGCCATTTGGGGACACAGGTGTCCTGGCCTATGGTCACCTCTGCCTGAGGTCATCAGGCTCTGGCCCCAGCTAAGGAAGTAACAAAGTTCTCCATCCTTCTGCCCACCCTGCTTAGGCTCTCACTGTGGGGGCCGCTGGCTTCTCACTCCCTCATCTTCCCCTTCCCTCAAGCTCCTTAGAGTTCCCTGAGCAAATGGCAGAGAAGACCAAGAGAGAAGATGGAGAGAAGGGAGAAAGGGCATGTCGGCTGGGCCCTGGGGCCCCCCTTGCCTCCCAGTGCTTGCCCACCAGGGTGGGGAAAGGGGGAAGGGTCTCACACCTTCCTGCTTTTGTCTCCCTCCAGGAGGACTCTCCCTCACTCTTTTTGCCCTAGAAAATGTCCACTGGGCCTCAGTAAGCTCAAGTGGTATCTCCTCCAGGAAGTCCTCCAGGACCCCTCTCTGGGTCAGGAGGCTTCTCTGTCTCCTACAGCCCCCCACATTTCCCTCCACCACTGTTCTGTAATCAAAGGCTGAAAACTTAGACACCTACAGGGGCCGGAGAGGAGATGACGGAGAGTGAAGGGAACCGTGATGCCATCAGAAGGGGTGGGACCTGAGCATGGAGAGCACCTGTCCGGACTGAGGCAGAGATGCCGAGTCAGCCCAGGGCCCAGGGATCCCGGCCCCAGGAGAGATGCGAAAGGACAGAAAGCACATTCCCACAAGGACAGATACACATGTGCTTTTAGTGGCATCTCTCATAATTGCCAAAAAAGAGGAAATAATCCAAATGCCCGTGAATGAATGCTTAAACAAGATATGGTATCTCCTTAATATAGGGCCATAAAAAGGAATACTGTTACATGTTACGATGTGGATGAACTTTGAAAACAGTATCTTAAGGGAAAGCTGTCAGACCCAACAGGGGACCTGGTATGTGATTCCATCCATATGAAGTGTTCAGACTAGGTGAGTCCCAAGAAAGGAAGGAAGGTAGATCAGTGTTTGCCAGGGCCTGGGGCATGGGGGGGTGGGGAGTAACCACTAATGGGTACAGGGTTCCCTTGTAGGGTGATGAGCAAGGCTCTGAAATTAGAACAATCAATGTTGTACCCTCTTGTGAATATACTAAAAAAAGACTGAATGGTACACTTTAAAATGGTGAGCGTTATGGGATGTGAATTATATCTCCATTGTAAAAAACCAAATTGTTTGAAATGGAACAAAAAACACGTGCCAGCCACATCCTTGGTTGGGGCCTCCAATTTTTGTTCTCCAGTTCACACATCAGGGTCTCCCACAAGAATGGAGAGTTGGTCCTCCCCAAGGCCAGCACCCAAGAGCTGGTTCTTGAGCCAAAACCGTGACCGAAGAAGCACATGAACACAGGCCGCGTTCTGTGCTTTCCAAAGCCTGCCTCTGGGGGCTCTGGCCCAGAGTCCCAGCCATGTCTCAGGTAAAGCCACTGGGATCCAGCTTCAGGCTCGCCTGTCCTGAGGTCAAACCGCCAGCTGGAGACAGAACCAGGCAGAGAAGCCAGGCCTCCTGACAGGGAGGAGGCATGACCCAGGGCAGGCGCCCCTGTGGCTGCTTCCTGCCTCAAGGGCCCCCGGTTTCCCTGGGCCTCAGAACGGCCTGCTCCATCTGGCCTCAGTCTTCTTTGGAGCCCCAAAGGTAGTTCAGCCACCGCAGGGAGGCCCCTCCCCTCACTCCCTCATCAGCACACCCAGCCAGCCTGCAACTCTTCCCATAATCCTAGGCGTAGCCAGCACCATGGCTTGGACACCGAGTTTCCTTTGAGCTGGAAGGGTGTCTGGGAGTCTCAGGGTCTGGGTACAAGACCAGGGGAGGCAGGCAGGGGAGAGCAGCGGAGGGAAAAGACAGGGAGCAAGAGAGGAGATGAGGGAGAAGCTGGTCTCAACTCCAGGATCCCAGGAAGGCTGTCAGAGTCCAGAGAGTGACGAATGGTTGGGTGGCCGGTCACCTTTAGGCTCATGATATCCCCCAAAGACACAGATCAGTCCCCCTTGTGCAGAGTGAAGTAAAGGGGGAAGGAAGCCCTTCTGGGAGAGAAAGGCTAGCTTTAGACACGCAGTGACATCTTTCTTTATCCCCCGCCCTCCTGCACCAATGGGCTGGGAGGCTGCCAGGTACTTACCTGGGGCCTCACACTGAGTCCTGACCCTGCTCTCACATTGAGCCCTAATCCCAGTCACACACTGAGCCCTGACCCTGTTCACGCACTGAACACTAATCCTGGTCACACACTGAGCCCTGACCCTGGTCACACACTGAGTCCTGAGCCTGGTCACAGACTGAGCCCCGACCTAGCCCTGACCCTGGTCACTCATTGAGTGCTGACCCTGCTCTCACACTGAGCCCTAATCCCAGTCACAAACTGAATCCTGACCCTGGTCATACACTGAAACTGACCCTGCTCACACCTAGCCCTGACCCTGGCAGGGTAGACTGGCCGTCAAAGACTAGAAGAGGTTCCAGACACCTCAGCCTCTCTCCTATGACTGCTCCTCAGCACTAGGTGACAGATTCGGTCTATGGGTGTCAGAGACAATTCCCAGCTCCAGGTGATTGCTGCCAACAGTTGCCCAACATAGTTAATGGGTGGCTGATTTCCTGACCTTCTCAAGGCCAAGCTTGAGAATGTGACCAGCCTCTTCTGCTTCCAGGACAGAGCAAGTGTCTAATAGATGTCACCTCCACTACGAGCCCCAGCCCCAGGCTTCCTAGAGTAGCTGCCATCCCGCCGCTCCCCCCCCCCCACCACCTGGATCCAGCTCCACCTCCCTCTCTTTCCCAAGGGCCCAGAAGAAAGCAGTGAATTTCTGGGTCCCTGCCTCTTCCTCTATCACCCCTCCCCGTTCCTGGCCTTTCCCAGCCCAGATACACATCACACCAGCCCCCATTCGGTGTCCTCAGCTGGCTGTTGGCTAATCCCTGCAGAGGTGTTAACTGATAATTAAGATGTTAGCTGTAAACTTAACGTGTGATTCCCTGCCAGGAGTATTCTGGTTTTAACAGGTTCCTCTTCAAAATGGGAAAACCTTCAAGACCCAGCCAAATGGCAGACGGGGAAGCAGAGTGGGGTGGGGGGATGTATTTTGTGCCTGGAGCCCTTCCAGCCTTCCTGGAAACCGCTTCCTTTTGCCTCTCCCTTCACCTGGGTGGACAGAACATGAGAACTGCCTCCCGGTCTCAGCTCTACCTCCTAAGAGTTGGTGCCACTAGACACCAATTCATCACAGATGAATTCTCACAGAGCCTCAGTTTCCTCATCTGCAAATGGGTATACTGAATACCACCCCTGCAGAACTATGAGGGCATACAGGAGGCCCTCCATACTTGAGAGCTCCCATCCTCCCTAACTTCCCTTTGCCTCTTCTCTCGCTGAAGGCAACTGTGTCAACTCCCACTCCTGCCCCCACATCCTCCACCCCCCCATCAGTGACCAAGCCTCCATTCTCTTGACTTCCCAAATTTCTTTCCAGGCACAGATCAGTGGGACCAAATGATGGCCATGGAGCTACAGAGCAGAGAGGAAAACTTACTCGGTGAGTTATCAAAGCAACAGGCTGACACTTGGGAAAAAAAATACTTGGATCCCTACCTCAAACCACACACACAAAAACATTCCAAATGAACTACAGATTTACATATTTTTAAATCTCAAAAACAATTAGGAAACAATGTAAGACAACATTTTCGATTCTTTGCAGTTGGGGAAGACCAGAAATTGTAAAGGTCAAGAGTGCCTGACCTGACCATGGGATAGTTTTCAACATGTAAGGGGTTAAGAAAAGCTCTGTAAACTTAAGTGACAAAACTCCCCACAAAACTGTGAAAAAATATTTGCAACATATGACAGATAAAGGGTTAAATCCCTTAACCTCTTATAAATCAATTTGTTCCTGCAAGTCAATAAGATGCATTTCACACATCCGCTCCCTCCCCATCACTGAAACCAAGGTCATCTGTGATCTCCCGCAGCTAATGCATGATCAATGTTCCTTCTGAATCTTACTTGACCTCATGCTTGAAGCATGTCTTGCCCTTGGCTTCCAGGACCTCATACCTCACTGATTGCCCTTTCTTATTCACCCTTTTTGGTTCCTCCCCCAACTTCTAACTGAAGGAGGCCCTCTGGCCAGCCAAGTCTTTGGTGCTTCTCTTTTCTAGGTATATCCACTCCCTTGATGCTCTCAACTGATCTCAAGGCTTGAAATACTACCTTTATGCTGATAATCCCAGATTTGTGTCTCCAGCCGCACTCCCCCCCAGACTCCAAGCCTCACACATCCAACTGTCAACTCCACCCTTCTGGAACGTCTGCGGGCATGACGCATTTTGCATGGCCCCAGCAGGGGCCTGCTCACCGGTGTGCCCGAGTGTGGTTTCATGCTCTTGGTTGAATGCCCTACTATCATCACTTCACAACTCTTAATACTTTTTTTAAACAGAGGGCTACCCATTTTCATTTTGCTCCAAGCCCCACACACTATGCAGCTAGTCCTGTCCACAGATGAGCTCCTCTCCTACCCTATACCAAACTCACTCCTCTTATTGTCTGTCCATCTCCATTGATGGCAGCCCCACCCCTCCAGCTACTTGGGCCCAAACCACTGGAGTCACTGTTATGGACTGAATGTTTGTGCCCCTCAAAATTCATCAGCTGAAGCCCTAATCCCTGATGTGGTCCTGGAAGGTGGGGCCTTTGGGAGGTAATTAGGATGAGATGAGGTTGTGAGGGTGGGGCCTCTTGATGAGATCAGTGTCCTTAGAAGAAGAGGAAGTGACACCAGGGCTCTCTGTGGGGGGAATAAGTTAGAGGGGTGGGGGTGGGGAGCACCCGGTGAGATGGTGGCTGTCTGCAAGCCAAGCAGAGGGGTCCTCACCGAGAACTGACTCTGCCAACACCTTGATCTTGGACTTCCTGGTCTGCAGAAGTGTGAGGAATACATGTGTGTTGTTTAAGCCACCCAAGCCTGTGGTGTTTGCTTATGGCAGCCCGAGATGACTAAGGCAGTTGTCCTTGGCTCACTGTCTGTCTCTCACACACACTCCACCTCATCCAATCTGTCAGCAAATCCCATTGGCTCTACCACTAGCACGCACCCAGAACCCATCCACTTCTCCCTACCCCCATCAAGCCCCCCTCCCACTCCAAGTCCCCACCATATCTCTTCCCTAGATCATCATAACACCCTATTGACTGATCTCGATGCTTCCCTGGCCCCTTCACGGCAGCCAGGGGGATCTGGGTAAAACGAAATTCAGATCCCATCATATCACTATTCAGAAACTTCCATGGCTCCCAGCTTCATCCTGAGTAAAAGCCAAGGGTGGTCCATTTGGCCCTGAGTGTTCTGCTCCCGATCCCTCTCCGGCCACACCTCCGCTCTCTCTCGCTCCCCATATCCCAGCCATTCTGGCCTTCTAAGTGAGCCCCGATCAGACCCAGCCTGCCTGGTGCTCAAGGCTCCCATCCACGTGCCTCACTCTCTTGCTTCCTGCCGGTGCTGCCAGGGCCCCATCTCCCAGGGAAGCCTTCCTGACTAGCAGACTCAGCAGCCCAACCTTGCCCATCCCCTGCCCTGCTTTATTTTTCCCTCCCTCACACTTAACACTCAACACGCACACTAGATTTCACTCATTTATCCGTTTCTCTTGGCTGTCTCTCCTCCACTAGCGCCTGAGTTCCAGGGAGCAGGTCTCTGTTGTCAGTGTTGTTCTCTGTTAGGCCTGTAACCAAAACAGTGCCCCACCCGCAGGTGCTCAGTAAATGCGTGCGGATCGAATGGACAGAAGAATAGAAAACCCAGCTGAGGACAGGCCATCAACCGGCAATTCGCAGACGAAGGAATGAAAACGGCCCCAAACCGACAGAGATATGCTCCACCTCATTCGTAATCAAAGAAATGCCAAAGAAAAGCCATTGTATCTAACAGATAAGTAGAGACTTAAGTGACTGCTAATGCCCACAGCTGGCAAAGATGAGGGGATGAGGCCTCTTTCGTGTGGGAAGTCGGCACAACCTTCTGGAGGTTGACCTGGCCAACCAGATCACACCTGGAAAGGTGTGTGCCCTCTGGCCCCGTTGGTCCACTTCCAGAAACACTCCTGGAGGACCCGTAACACAAGGGCACACGGAGGTACCAACGCGGAGGCCCCCTGAGGGAGACTGGTACACAGCCACACACTCACAACAATCTGAAAGGCCACTGACAGGACCGAGACATACTTCAAAGATCACCCAAACAATGGGCATAAAGGGATAGGGAAGAACTCTGGCATGATCTATACAGTATGTCGTCAGGTGAAAACTCACGACACACCAGTGTCACTAGGATGAGCCCATGTTTTTGCTTTTAAACTACATTTCTGGGTGCCTGGGTGGCTCATCGGGTTAAGCCATTGCCTTCAGCTCAGGTCGTGATCTCAGGGTCCTGGGATCAAGTCCCGCATCAGGCTCTCTGCTCGGCAGGGAGCCTGCTTCCCTCTCTCTCTCTCTGCCTGCCTCTCTGCCTACTTGTGATCTCTCTCTCTCTGTCAAATAAATAAATAAAATCTTTAAACTATGTTTCTAAGTACACAGAAAAAAGAGTCTGGAGGGACACATATTGAACTAGTTAGCAGTGTTTAGTCCTGGGGAGGAAGAGATGGTGGGAAAGGCTCACAGTTCAAAGCTCTAAATGCTTTGGGGTTGTTGGATAGGTAGGTAGAGACACACAGAGAACATTACCTTACTGGTCTGAAAAATGACTCCACTCGCCATGGGAAAACATCCCATGTCCCCAGCGTTGCAAGATGCAGAAAGAGGACATTCCAAGCCCTCCACTGTCTGGCCCAGTCTTATCCCTGTTGCCCCCACCTCCACCACACACCCCAAGCACTCTGGCTTCCAAGCTCGTGAAACAATTTTCTATTCTCAGTTCTTTTCACAGCTCCAGGCCTGTCTCACAGTTCTGTTCACAGGCACAGAAGCCTGGACGGCCCCACCCCATGACCTCCTCAGCTGGGACTCTGCTATCAGAGAGCCACAAGGGGGGGACAGCAAGGACCCTGAGACCACTCTCAATGGCTTTCGGGGGAACCTCCAGGTCTCCTGATTGTGACCTGAGCAGGCTCCCCCCCACACCCGGCTCCAGGACATCTGTCATAGGCACTGGAGGCAGCTGAGCTAAAGGAGCCAAAGTGGGCCCAGCAGGGAGGACTCGCCAGAAGAAGAGGGGGACTAAGGGCTTCAGACAACTAGCATTGTCAGATTTAGCAAAAATTGTACAGCCAATGCACTACTGGGGATATACTTATGCTAAAATATGATTTGTTTTCTGTCTGAAGCTGTAATTTAACTGGACATTCTCTATATTTTTCTGGCAAGCCTAGCCCACAACCCATCCCACCTTTGGGGCTGAAAGCCTCCAGCTGGGGTGCCCAGGGGCAGCAGAGAAATGCCAAGTGGACTGAAAATGAGCTGGGCTGCTCCTGGGGCCTGGGGGAGCACCTTGGGCCCCCCCCCCCGGGAGTCCTGCCAGGAGCTGGGGCCTTCTGGGGGAAGAGTTGTCACTCAGGGAAGCACAAACACAAGGCTGGTACAGCAGCTCTGGCAGAGAGAAGCCAGAGTGACAGCACAGGGACCCCCACAGACGCAGAAGCTACCAGAGCTGAGGTATTTAGCAAGTGTGCGCAGGGAAAGGATGCTGAACAGACCACAGCTAGCAAGGGTGTCAGAGAACAATTGGGCTTGCAGAATTATATGTCCTAGGGCCTCTCGGTGCCCCCCAGCTCCCCCAGGAGGCACTACTGTGGCCAGAGCCTTCGAACCCCACATGCATCCCATACCATCGCCCCTACTGGGGGCTCACTCACCAAGGCCCAGCCTGCTTCCCACTCCCAGAGCCCTCCCATCCAACAAAGAGGCACGAGACAGTGGGAGCCCCCTTGCTCTCCCCCTACCTGGGTCAGACGGCGCCGGGAGGCAAACAGATCAGTCTCTGGGGCCCGGGGAGCAGCAGCCTCTCAGTTGCAGTCCCAGCATGCACTGCAGTGGAGAGCAGGAAGGTTAGTGCCGCTAAGAGGGGCTTCGGCTGCTGAACCAGGATGGCCGGCGTCTGCCTTCCCACTGCCCACAACACCCCCCTCCGCAAGCTCCCAGAAGGACCCCCCACCATCCATGCTGGTCCCCTGGCCCAGCCTGCGCATCTCTGGCTGGCTGATCCCTCCTCCCTGGAGGAGGGCTCCCTGACCCTCTCTTTGATTTCAGGGTGCCCCTCCATCACACCATCCTCGGTCCTCCTCCAATACGTGGACACAGCTGCTGTTTCCTGTCCTCCCCTCCTCCGCCTGGGCCGCCTGACCCACATGAGTTTCCATCACCCTCTATATATGCCCCCCAGTGGCGCCCCACCCCGGCCTCCTCCCTCCCTAGCGCCAGCCACACCACCACCCTGCTGCTCCCTCTGTCCAGGGGGGCCCCCCACCTCCTCCTGATCCTCACAGGCCTGGCTCCTTCTCCTGATCCAGGTTCAGCTCAAGGCACCTCCTCAGAAAAGCCCTCCCTGACCTCCATGTGCATGTCACACGACCCTGATTGACTGATCTGTCATTCGGGTTTTCCTGTCTCAGCAATCTCACGGAGAGCTTTTTTCCCAGGCAGGTTAATTGAGCTATAATTTACCTAGAGTAAAATTTACTCTTTCTAGTGCACAGTTCTGAGTTTTGACAGCTGCACACACAGCAGCCGTGTAACCACTACCACAATCAAGACAGAGAACAATTCTCTCACAAATCTCCATGTGTCCCTTTGCTGCCAGCTCCCAGCCAACCCCGGCCCCTAACAACCACTGATCTCTTTTCCATCTCTGTAGTTTTGCCTTTTCCAGAATGTCAGACAAACAGAATCATCTCCATGTAGCCTTTTGAGTCTGGCTTTATTCACATAGCATATAATGCATTTGCGATTTACCTTCGTTGTTTCTTTGTTATTCCCAGTTTCATTCTTTTTTTATTGCTGAGCAGTATTCAATTGTTCATCCATTTACTAGCTGAAGGACATCTGGGTTCCTTCCAGCTTGTGGTGACTATGAATAAAGCCGCTATCAATATTCACGTACAGGTTTTTACGTGAACATAGGTTGTTACTTCTCTTGGGTAAATACCTAGCAGTAGGATTGCTGGGTTATATGGTAAACATATTTTTAACTGTATAAGAAACTGCCAAACTGTTTTTTTGTTTGTTTTTTGTTGGTTTGTTTGTCTTTTGCCAAACCGTTTTCTAAAGTGGCTATACCATTTTACATTCCCTACAGCAACCCACTAGAGTTGTAGTTTGCTCTGTATCCTCACCTGGACTTGGCATTGCGCATTTTGTTGACGTCAGTGTAATAGACACGCAGTGGTGGCTCCCTGGTTTTAATTTTTCATGTACCTGATTTATTGTTTTCCTACCATCTCTATTTGAAATTATCATCTTAATTCAATTATTTATCTATTTTCCATTTCCCCTATCATATGTGAGCACAAGGACCTTGATGTCTACTCGCCCAGCACTTAGCATAGTATATG
The DNA here is from genome assembly GCF_963455335.1 of Martes martes. Lineage (NCBI taxonomy): Eukaryota > Metazoa > Chordata > Mammalia > Carnivora > Mustelidae > Martes > Martes martes. Next base: position 29,751,890 of record NC_137894.1, read on the forward strand.
GTGCTGGAGGAGGATGATGATGGTGATGATAGGGATAATCGTGATGATAATGGTGATGGTGGTGATGATGGTGATGGTGGTGGTGATGATGGTGATGGTGATGATGGTGGTGGTGATGATAGGGATGATGGTGATGGTGGTAATAGTAATGGTGGTGATGATAATGATGGTGATGGTGGCGGTGGCGGCTGCAGTGCTGAGGGTTAACATTTACAGAGCACTTATCATGTGCCCAGCACTGTTCTGAGTACTTCACAGTACTCAGAGAGTACCGAGAGATAGATACTCTCAATATCTCCATTTTAAGAAGAGAAAACTGAGGCAGAGGGAAGTACTTAGCCCAAGGTCACATTGCTGATGAGGGGCCAAGCCAAGTTTCAATCCCAGGTGTTCTGGAATCAGACCCCACAGTTGTAATCAGAACACTCCATGGCCCACAGCGGCCACATTTGCTGAAGGCATGAAAGCCTGGAAGAAAGGCAGTATCTTCCCACTCCCTCTCATGGAAAGGGTATGCTCTTGGGCTTGGGCTCATAGCCAATGTGCCATAGACTGAGTGTGGGTGTTCCCTCCACCCCCAAATTCATATGTTGAAACCGAAGCCCAATGTAATGGTATTTGGAGGTGAGGCTTTGGAGGAGTGGATTAGGTCATGAAGGTCTCATGAATCTCAGGAATGGGATTAGCACCCTTACAAAAGAGACCCCGGAGAGATTCTCTGGTCCCCTGTGCCATATGAGGACACATGGAAAGATGGCTGTCTGTGAACCAGGAAGTGAGCCCTCACTAGACATCAACTCTGCTAGCACCTTGATCTCAGGCTTCCCAGCCTCCAGAACTGTGAGAAATGAACTTCTGTTGTTTATAAGCCACCCTAGACTGTGGTGTTTGGTTCGAGCAGCCCAAATGGACTAAGACACAGCAGCTTCTGGGTGTCTCCTCTTGGATTTTCTCCCTCCAAAACTGAACTCACACTCACTCTCATTCCTGCTTCTCCTCTTGAGAAATTCATTTGATGGGATGGTGTTGGTATCAAAAGCAGTCAACAGGGTAAGGAGGGAGGAAAGGCTGAGTCAAACCTAGAGCCGGGTGGGTGGAGGCCTTGGACCTGGGCCTGCCAAGGGGCTTGTTCACCCATAGGGACTCTTCCTCAAAGCTTTTCCCATCAGGCCCTCCTAGACACTCTGGGCTTCCCCCACCTCAGCCACCTCAGGTGGAAAGGATGAACAGCAAGTTATGGCCTTGGCTCTTCTGAAACCCTGGCTCTGAGAGTGGTCCCACCACACCCCTCGTAAGAGGAGTTTACTGGTCGCTGAACGTCTGGGTGCATTTCCTATGTGCCCTCCTCATCCCAGCACCATGTCCCCTTTCCTCAGCCTCCTTACAGTTAACAGAGGCTACATGAGAAGTTCTGGCCAATGGGTTGTAAACAGAAGTGATATGTGCCATTCCTGGGCCAAAGGCATTTAAGAACACAGTGCGACTCTACCATTTCTTCCTCTTTGCCACGGTGACTGAAAGAGACCACATGTTCCAGATGCAGCAGCTGCGAGATGGTGGAGCTTCTGTCAGTCTGGGTCCCTGCACTACTGTATAGACCAGAGTCTACCACCCTCCCTGTTTCCCACACTGGACATGTAATGGGAGGTCAGACTGTAAAGAAAGGAAGGAAGGATACGGGAACCTCTGTTGTGCTAAATCACCGAGAGTTCCCAGAGAACCTGTTAGTGCAGCACAACCCTGCCAACCCTACTGCATCCCCCCTGGCCACCCGGGGCTCGTGACCTTGACATATTTGGTTTGAGAACATGTTTGGATGACATTCTGATTTGAGAGAACCAAGCTCCATTTGCGAGCCCCAAAATAACTAGGATTTCAGTGGGGGACAGAAGTATGTCAATCCCCAATTTCAAGTGTTCCCTAGCCACAGGGAAAAGGGGGAAATTTCAGGCCCTGTAGCTAGGGAACACTTGAAATTGTCCAGCAGGACAATTCCCACCTGGAGAAGGGAGGTGTGAGCAGAGGCAAGTGGTAGAATCTCCACGAGAATTGGGACCTTGGCCTATGTTTAAGGGCTTGAAATTGACGTTAGGGGTTGCTTGAGTAGCTCAGTTGTTAAGCATCTGCCTTCGGCTCAGGTCATGATCCCAGGGTCCTGGGATTGAGCCCTGCATCGGCCTCCCTGCTTGGCAGGAAGCCTGCTTCTCCCTCTCCCACTCCCCCTGCTTGTGTTCCCTCTCTGTGTCTCTCCCTGTCAAATAAATAAATAAAATCTTTTTAAAAAGAAAAAAGAAATTGACTTTAGAACAAAGGCTGGGGCATCCTCAGAGCTTTACCCCTGGCTCAGGTCTGGGATCAGCTTTAGAAAGGCCCTGGGGCCCCCTACTTGTCTGTCCTGGATTGCCAAGAGGACCTTGGAGCCACAAACAAGAGCAAGCTGCAAGCTGAATTATGCATTTATATTTTGAACTTATTGGCACTTCACTTTGGCAATTATCACCTTAAATGTTGTGCACTCCTGCGGGACAACACAGGGAACAGGGAGAAAAGGCAGCCCCTCAAGATAACAGCGGGCTCTGGCAGGCAACCCAAGGGGACAGCCCCTGATGTCCATAAATGCCCCCTGTGATGTCTCATTTTAGAAAGTAAGATTTGTCTGTAGAGGATTATACTGCCTCCTGTACACCCCCTCCTCAGAAAAAAAAAAAAATGGGTACCATATAGCTTCCTTGCCACTGTTAGAAAGACTTCCCCTTGGGGTGCCTGGGTGACTCAGTGGGTTAAAGCCTCTGCCTTCGGCTCAGGTCATGATACCAGGGTCCTGGGATCGAGGCCCGCATCGGGCTCTCTGCTTGGCGGGGAGCCTGCTTCCTCCTCTATCTCTCTCTGCCTGCCTCTCTGGCTACCTGTGATCTCTGTCTGTCAAATAAATAAATAAAATCTTAAAAAAAAAAGAAAGAAAGAAAGAAAGACTTCCCCTGTAAGGGCAAACTTGAAAAGTTTCTTATGTATGAGTGTTGATGCTGGTGTCAGTATGTGCATCCAAAGGCTGGTCTGGCTTTGAACTTGGGCCAAGTTAGCTGGAAATCAGAGTGTGGCATTGCACCCTGCAGAGGTCCTGGGGTGTACTGCAGGAGGGGGCTTGGGTTGAAGGTTGGGGGAGATGTTGAAGAAACCCCAGGGACAAAGCCAGGCTTGGCGGAACCTGAGGACAGGCCCGGTGGAACCCTGGGGACCCGGGGACCAGGCTTCCCAAAAGTAGTCATAAAGAATCCTCTCTCGAAGGTTTTGGGGTGGGGGTCTCTGTGTCATCTGGCGTAACTGTCCCCTGGGAAGCACTGAAGCAAGTCCTGCCATTATTGGGTTCAAGATAAACAGGTGTTCCTGACAACCATGCAACTGAAAACAAAATCCTACAAGCAACAGGCAGTGACTGTTCCATATTCACCTGGGAGTTTATTCTGATGGTGAGAAATCTATAACGGTAAGTTTGGTCAGTTTGGCAAGCAATTTTTAACTGGGTGCAGACCTGAAGTTTTAGCTCAGTCTGAACCCCGTGCACAGACCCTCACAGCCAGGGATTTGCTTGGATAGGCTCATGGGAAGAAACTGTGCCCAGAATCTGCTGTGCTTTCTGCTTTTGTTTCCTATGGGCAAGTTTCCTGGCCAATGATGCTGAGAATGACTCATCCCACGGTCAGGGATCCGGTGATGGCTATGGCTAGAGGGGAGAGCTGGCTGGGCTGAGGTCAGCTCAGAACCAACCCCCACCCCCCCGTCAAAAATACACCTGAGCATCTCCATTCGGGGAGGAAGGAGTTTTAGATCGGGCTGTTATGGTCTGGTTCTCGGAGACCGGATAATGTTGGGATGAATGCATGGGCTTGCAGAAAATGCCTGACTAGAACTGCTTGGGGGAGGACTCCCTGAGTGCAACATTGAATTGTTCTCCCCTGAATGGTTTTTGCTGACTGATTGGTCTTTAATTCACTGTCTATCGAGGGCTTGGGGGCTGAAAACGGAGGACAGAGGTTCAAAGGCAAGTGCTGGAAGAAGTTCCTCAGAGAACTGAGGAAGAGCTGGCACAGGAGTGAGGTGACAGGTGGGAGGAAGTTGCAGGGGAAGGAGGAGGGAAAGAGAGGCACACAGACACAGGTGAAGGTAAACGCCTGCCATCACCGTCATCAGGCTCATCCCAGAGAGCATCCGAGGATACCCTCATGGGCTAAGCACTTCCTATGCGCTAACACATTTAATCTCCACCAAAACCCTGTGAGGTGGGTACTGTGATGGTCCACATTTTCAGAATGGGGAAACTGAGGCACAGAGCGGTGTAAGTAATGGGGCTGTATGTGCAACCCAGGCAGTCTGGTTCCCGCACTTGTCCTAAGAGTCCCTGATGAAACTGGGCTGGTCAGATGAGAAGCGAATGAAAGGCTTCTCAACGCTGTTCGTGGGAATTCTGTCTGGGTGGGTCAGATCTGAGGTGTCAGGTGGCGGGGGCGGGGGGGAACCTTTCTGTCACTTACTGCTGTGCCACATTGAGCAAGTTACTTAACCTCTTTGAGTCAGTTCCTTGCCCGTAAGACATGCTTCATACGGTAGTCAAGAGTACAGAGTGCGCATGCGCGGTCTGCGTCTGTACTGTATGTGCGGAGAACGGATACTCCACACCCCCTCCCGCTCCGCGCAGCCGCAGTACAGATGGCCCGCCTCCAGAACTTGAAGCACGTACGTGTGTGCACACATGTATTAATCTGTGCTGTGCCCCTGCATGCATTTCCTCCCCAATCCTGTCCCCAGCTCAGGGCGGTGGTGGCACCAGCCACACAGGCCCCAGCCTCACACCCAGGCATCACTCTGAAGCCCTTTCTCTCTCTCTCATCCTCACATCTTCTCACCATGAGCAGCCAATCCTTGAATATTTCCCAAACTCACCTTCTCCCTAATATTCCCCTACCCCTCCCACCTCCTGCCCGGTGCAAAGGTCTCAGCTGCTTCCTTCCCTGGCTTGCTGTCCCCCTCCACCCACCCTCTGCACAGTGGCAATCAGAGCGACCTTTCCCAGTCCCCAATCTGACCTCCGCTTAAAACCGTTCCAGGAAGCCTGGCCAAGCAGGATGTGAAACTCAGAAGCTCTGAGGAGAAGTCTGACAGATTTGACTAAATAAAGATCTAAAGCTTCTATACGGCCAAAGAGACCATAAACCAAGTTAAAAAGACAAACAGCAGACTAGGGAAAATATTTCCGACACACAAAACAGACAAAAAGTTTGAAAATTCCTAATATACTAAAAGCTCCTTTATATCAATAAGAAAAAGAAAAAATAAGAAAGAAAAATGGGCAAAGGATATGAACAGTCAATTCACAGAGGAGGAAATACAAATGGTCCCCGACCGCATGAGAAGGTGCTCAGCCTCGCTGTGGAGAAGGCGAGTGTTGAAACCACAGCAAGACGCTTTCCTGGATGAGTACGAATTAAAAAGCTTGATAATGTTCAGCGTGGAGGACGGTGTGAGGAAATGGCCAGCTGCAGCTACCAAGGGTAGGAGCATAAACTGGCCAAACCTTCTGGAAGAGCACTGTGGCAGTTTCTATCCAAATGTAATAAATGTACCCTTCAGCTGGGCAATTCCACATCTGGAAATCTATCCTACACAAATGTTTACCCATGTCAGCAAGATATATATACAAGGATGGTCACTGAAGCATCATTTGCAAGAGGGAAAGATTGAAGATGATCTACGTATTCCATCCACCCAGGACTAGTTACATAAATTACACTCCAGCCAAACAAGGGAGTATTAGGCAACCATCAAAAGGGACACCATCAATCTGTGTCCTGTGACACTGACAGGTGCCCACAGCACACCGGAAAGTGAAAAAGGGAAGTTGTAGAGTAATGTGCATAAGATGATTCTACTTCTTTTTTTCACAAAGTAATATACAGGGCACCTGGTTGGCTCAGTCGGGGGAGCGTGTGACCCTTGATCTTGGGGTTGTGAGTTCGAGTCCCATGTTGGGTATAGAGATTACTTAAAGATAAAATCTGAAAAAAAAATTAACAGACAACAAATATATTTGCAAAGCACAGAAAAAAGTTCTGGAAGGAGGCACACCAGACCAACAACAGTGAGATCTTAGAAGAACAAGATTTAAGGGCAAAGAGGGAACTTCCATACTTAAAAGGACACATGTCTACTATTTCAATGTTTTTGCATGAGCAAATAATAAAAAAGAAAAAATACCCCATTCCATGCTCCCTCACAGGCTGTAGGGCAAAGTTCTCAGTGTTGCACCCAAGGTCAGTCAGGACATGGTCCTTTTGTGTCTGCAGCCTGGGATCTCCCCTTGACCTGTTCTTAAGTCTAGACAGAGCCAGATCCCTTGCATGTCCCCCAGACAGCCTCTGGGTCTTTGTCTGTATGGTTCCCTCTTCTTGGCATGTCCTCCCCGGCCTCTGGGCCTCATCTTTCAAGTTGCTGCTCATGTGTCACCACCTTCTGGAAACTCTCCCTCAACACTCTGCCTTCATGCCTCCTCGCATGGCCATAGTGATGACCAATGGTCGGGAAGCCACACGGTGTATCTGTGTCTTTACTGTGTGCTTTCCCCTGTGTTGACTGCTCAGATCCTCAGAGCAACCCCAGGTAGGTTTGTCATCACCTCACTGAACAGATGAGGAAACTGAGGCATGAAGCAATTCCAGTCATCAGTAGAGCCAGTGAGTAGAGCTGGGGAGAGGGACATGAAGAGTGTCTCCACGAGCATGGGATGTGTCTTGTTCTTGCCCACCACAGCCTAGGCCCAGGGAAGTCTGCTGGGGCCACCGGCCAGCCCCCCATCCTCCCCAGCCAGGGCTCCAGGAAGCATCTGGCCAGCCATGGGGCTGGTTTCCTCAGGGCCCGGGAGCAGAACCATGTGGGACTAGCAGGCCCAGGACAGCTGAGGAAAGGGTAGAGTTTGTAGAGGTGCAGCCGCTTGTAAGGCAAGTCCCCCACTACCTCCTGTGCACCTACTCTGTGCCAGGCCCTGGGGGTATCTGGCCTGGGAAGCGGGCCACACAGTTGCCTTCCACACAGTTGCCAAGTCAGACACAGGAAAGCCAGGAGCCTTGGGGGGAGGATGCAGGAGAGAGCTGCAGGGTGGTGTAGGGGAGGGTGGTGGGTGACTTCTGATGGCAGTGACAGCAGACAGGGTGTCTCCATGAAGGAAGTGGCATTTGGGCCCAGCCTGGAAAGAGGAAGGGGTTTGGGCAGATGGAGTTGGGGAGAGGAGCTCCAGGGGGCTGGAACAGCTTGAACAAGGGCCTGGGGGTGGGAAAGCGTGGGGAGGGCTGGGGAAGAGTCACTGGTTCTGGCTGGAGGACACAGGGAGGAGGGAGGAGGGATGTGGCAGTGGATGGGGAGGGAGGCCTGGTGGGAGGAGGGAAGGCTTGGAGAGAAAGAGGGAAAGAGGGGAGCTGCCCAGAGGCAAGGAGGGGGTAATCTGGAAGAGTGGCTTGGCCTAGGTTTTGAGCTTGTCGGGCTAGCAGTGAGTCGGCCTAGTTCCTGACCTTGCTTGGTTCCCTCCCCAGTAAAGTACTCCCGGATTCAGGGAGACCGTGGTTTAGGGAGGGGGAGCTCGGGGCCTGAGGACAGAGGGCTGACTCCCTGGGGCTGTCTCCTGTGTAGTGTGAACTTGGGTGTGTACACCGTCACCAAGAGTTTCCAAGTGCCATCCTGTGTTTACACTGGAGATGATGTGATTTCAGACCCTCTAACCTTGAAGACAGATGAGAGGAAGAGCCCCACAATCTTGGCAGGTCCCTGCCTCAAGTTCCCCCTGTAAGTGGTGGGCCATGGGCTGGGTAGTTTCTCTAGGCCTGGTTTCCCAGAAAGGAGAGAAGAAGGGAGGTGGGGAAGAGGAGGAGTCTGGAGGAATCTCGTGGAATCAGGAGAAGGGAGGAGCAGGGGTGAAGGAAGCAGGAGAGCCTCCTTCCTGGGGCTCGTCCCCTAACCAGCTGGGGCCCTTGGCCTCCCTGACTCCTCACGCCCCAGCAGCCGGTGTGACCAGCCCCTCTAGGGCAAGTTCATTCCCAGGCAGGTGCACAGGAACAGTGGTGTGCGGGCCTGGAGGCCCGCAGGCTCTGGGAGCTCGCCCTACCAATCGAGTGCGGGCTGATCAACTTTCATTCCGTCTCTGCACACCTGTTTCCTCTTGGATGAAATGGATAAAAATACTGTCCCTATAAGGTAGCATTATCAGTGTCCCCCAGCCTTCTGGGCCTCCCCCACCTCAGCTCGGATTGCGCAGTGCCTGTTTGCTCGTCACCTCCCCCACCAGCCTTGTGGGCAGGGACCACATCTGACTCATCTTGGCCATTCCAGAGACTAGGGTGGGGCCTGGCGCAGGAATCCTGCCCACAGGCAGGAGAGCTGGCAGCGAGGACTGGCGAGCTGGCAGCGAGGATGGACAAACAGGGCCTTTCACCCTTCCCACCCCAGCACCGGGTGAGTTACTCTGTTCACATACCGACGACAAAGCTGGGCTGTGTGGGACTGGGATCAGGGCTCCATCTAGGACTGGGATCAAGGTCCAGTCTGTCCAGGATCAAGGCTCAGTGTGGGGAAGTTTTCTCTGCCTCCCCACCATGAAGGGCACAGGATTCTCCCCAGCTTTACCCACTGCTTGAAAACCACAGGTTCTGCCCTTCGGGTGCGGGGCCCTGTCTTCCGGGTCCTCATTATGCCCACCCCCTACCCTGGCACAGCCCGTCCTACACTCCACCCCACACAGCTATGCTGGGATTCCCATATTCCCTTTACCCTAGCCCCCAACTGACCCCAGCAGAAGTGGCCCAAGGCAAGAAGTACTTCCTTGCCTTCCTAACTGGCCTTCAGAAACACAGCAAGGATGGGCATCCTTCTGGCATAGATGCATTCCCAGATCAAGGAGAAGCGGTTTTCGGGTTATCTCAGATTTCTCAATTATCCACCCCACGGCTCCACTCCATTAGCCCAGAGAGAGCCAACAGAGGTAAACCAAGGTCTGGCTAAACATGCAGGGAAAGGTGTCCACTGGACCATGCAATGAGATGTGATACCCAAAATGCCCCCACCACTCCCAGTGCCTGAAATCCCTCCTTCACGCTCCTTGCTTTAAGCCACTTTTGCCAAACGCCCTCTGAAACCTCCGTTCTGGGTCAGTGTTCAGCTCTGAGTGCGGGGACTGTTGGATCACTCAGTCCTGGGTGACTCAGGCCCAGCCCAGGCCGGGCACCCGCAGAATTCAGAAGTGGGAGCAGAAGCAGGGGCCACCCTGGGTGGGCAGCAGAGCTGGGCTTACTTCCAAGAACGGGGGCTGCACCCACCCCCTGCAGCCAAGCCCCCCACCATCTCTGTCTGCTGCTCCCAAGCAGAGGGTCAAGTTGGTTTGCTGGCAAGACACATGGTTCTCATTTTAATTAATTAAAGAAAAATCTAATCACTGCATTAAACTTCTCATTACTCCACTTGAATACCCGTTAAGTAAATTTAATTACCAGAGGATTGGGTTTCCCAGCCTCTTTCATTAGCTTCTGATAAGATGAAAAGGGGAGACGGAGAGGGGAGGGAAACAGAACAATGTCCCTCCCGACCCACGGAGGGCAGGGTGGCACTGTACCAGGTCTGCCGTGGTCAAGCTTGGGTGTCTCCCCAGGAAGAGGCTCAGCCTGGGACCTGGAGGAGTCCCTCCCACCCAGCTGCCCTTAGGAAGGGGAAAGCCTAGCACTCAGCTGAAGGCTTCTACCAAGGCCACTCTTGGCTGTTTATAATTTATACCCCACCACCTTCTAAAAGAATTAGAGGCTGCTGAGAACAGCACAAGCCGAAAAATAAGAAAAGAAGTCAGAAGAAGGAAAAAATGAAAGAGAAGAAGCCAGAGGGAAGGCTCCTGAACAACTCTATGCCAGAACCCTGAACATTTAGGAGACATGGGCCGCAAACCAGCCGTGAGCTTCCTAGCAGCCAGAGTAAAGAGAGCAACACACTTTGGCACGGCTGCTGGAACCCACAGGGTACTCATGAAGAAGGAAGTGTACACTGGCCCTTGGCCTTTCTGTCTGGAGAAAGGGTGGAGCTGGAGGAAGGACTAAAAGAGAGAAACATGGGCTGGAGCAGTGAGTAGAGGCTTCCCAGAGAGGGCGGGACCTACACAGGCCCTAAAGAGAGGATGGGGTAGAGGGCAAGAAAGGGCACAGCAGGTGGGGAACCACGTGGCTGAGGTTGAAAGGAAAAACAAAGAACAATTAGAGGAGAAGACACAAGGGGCAGAGGGAGGACAGGGAGGCCTGGGGTGGAAAAGGCTTCTCGAAAGGAGGGGATGAAGGTCCACCCCATCACCAGACCCCAAGCCGGGCAGCCCAGCGCCCCAGGGTGGAAGGGACTGGTCCTGTTGGTTGGGGCAGAAGGAGCCAATTCAGAGAAGGCAGCTGGCCAGGGGCCTCCAGGACGGGCCAGGTTGGGGACTTGGGTCCTACCTTCCTGTACGAGATGGTGCCTGCCCAGAGGCCCCCCACGGCCGCTGGGAGTGTGGGCTGCTTCAGCTCACGGCACCCCCATCTCCAGAGCACTGCACTCTGCCAACAAGGAGCCACTACAGGCATGGCCCACAGTCAGTGACTGAGTGGTGCAGAGGTTCCAAAGCCTGGCCACCTCATCTGGGTGGCAATCCTACAGTGTCAACTCTACCCCAGGGCCCCCCGGACCAACCCAAGGCTAGACTTTCCCTGAGACCATGACCTCATTCATTCCTGGGCTCTCATTCCTGCTCCAATTTCTTCTCTTCCTCCCTTCTCCCAAGAGCCCCCCTCAATAAGTCTCATGTTTACAAATCCTTGTCAGACTTTGCTTCTAGGGATCTTGACTGACAACACTCACTCTCCCCGTCCTTCCCCGTTTAAAGAAAACAGGATGTTCCAAATTCCCCAGGAGGGAAATGGAAAGGGAAGAGACCAAGGGTTTACAGAGTACCTGCTGGATGCCTGTGCTTCCCACACCTCACTTCAAGTAACTCTCATGGTACCCCTGTCAGGGTTCATCATCAGATAAGGAAACTGAGGCTCAGAGAGGCATAGGAATTTGCCCAAGGACACACAGCACATCTGGGATACAAGCTGTCCAAGCTGCACAGACTCCACCGATCATTTGTCACTTGCCTCTCTCAGTGGGTGACTCCTTACGCCAGCTAGACCCCAAGCTTCCTTTGGGAAACACCCTCCCCTCATTCCTGATCACATAGTTGGGGAAAGACAGACCCTGATTCCACCACTTCACGTTTCCAGGACCTGCAGATTTAGTTAAAGTGCCAGGACTATCCAAACAAGGATCCAATAGGGCGCAAGAGATCAACCCCAGGCTTTTTATTTCTTCTATCAAGAAAGAAGAAGCTGTCTCCAACCCTGACCCCAGAATTAAACCTGGAAGCATGTTGCCCCAGAAAGTGTTGGCAGACATCTTGTGACCATGTCAGGTGAAATGTTCCTAGGAGTAGAGTCATCACCCAGCAAAAGAAGCGGAGAAACACAGACAGGAAACAGGTCCTGGTCACATTGTTCGAACCACTGAATCAAACCCTGTCTGAAACCCAACCTATCTCTAGACCCTGCAGTAACCTGAGCTCATAATTTTATTTTATTAAAACCTGTTTTGGGCTACATGCAACCAAGGGAATTCTGACAGACACAGTGTTCAGAAAGGTATCCTTCCTATTCCAGAGACCAATAAGTCTTAGCTGACTATCCCCAGAAGCCAGGGAGTGAACAGAGAGGGGATGCCACCTACCGTGACTGCTACTGTGCCCCTCTGAGTCCTAAAGCTTGCAGAGTCCCCAGGCTGGGCTGAGGAGTGGGCTTGGGAGCAGGTCCAGGGGCTGCACAGGGACAGAGCCCTGTAGACGCAGGTGGGAGGCTGTATGGCCTCACAGACTCAAGGCAGCGAGGACATGGCCATGGGATCCCTGAAAAACAGGAGAAACAAGAGTGAGCAGTAGGGTTTATAGGGGGACAGAGGGGCTCGTGGACATGGGGGTGGGGCAGAAGGCAGCTACCCTGTGGCAAAGGTGAGACCAAAACCAGCCAAGTTCTTCTTCATTTCCTCATACCTTGCCTCTTATTTCCCCTATTCACTGCACCCTGCACCCCGGCCCCGTACCTCTCCCTCCCCTGTGACACTTCCAGGCTGCAGAAAAGCAACTGTAAGAGGGATTCCCTCTAACAGGAAGGGAGACGTCGGGGGCAGGTGTGGCCAGAATCCCTGGGATGCCAGCCCAAGTGTGCCTGCTGGTGGGGAGAGGTCTTCGCCCTCGTGCTGCGGGATCACTTCTCCCGGCTCCTCTCCTAGCGGTGCCCAGAGCTGGCTTAGGGCCCGAGGCACACAGAGCAGGGCAAGATGAGGAAGGCAGCCATCTCCTCTGCTCTCTAGTCCAGACTTCTAAAAGAATCCTAGAGAGGACAATGCTTTCCCTGAGGGAACCAGTGAAGTTTCAGGCGGGGGCAGAGAGCAGCTCCAACAGCCCCCCAGCTGCCATCCCGCCTGAGGAATCAGGAGACCCCCCCCCAACACTCTGTCTTCATGCCAGCCTCCCTTGGGCACTGTCCCTGGCTGGGACCACCCCTCTCAGGGCCCACACTCTTGCCCAGCTTCTCTCAGAGGCCATGCTGGGACCTCTGGGGAGAGAAACGGGCATGGATATTTCAGACTCTAGATGCTACCAGAGGTCCTGGCCTGTGCAAAGTCACGAAGCCTTGTTAGGCCCTGGATGAGTCCTCTGAGCTAAGGGCTGCCAGCCTTCTTCTTCGTTCCGTAAGAAGGCATGATGACAGAGATCCCGAACCAGAGCACGTTAGGACTGATTGCATTTCTGGAAATGTCTCTAAACCAGCACAGTCCAAGAGCTTTCTGCAACAAAGGGTAGCTGAGCTGCCCAGTGTGACAGCCACTAGTCACGACTGGATTCTGCTGTGGACAGTGTGACTAAGAAACTGATTTCAAATTTTTATTTAATTACTTTTTATTTAGATCAAAATAGCCACAGGTGGCTAGTGGTAAGCAGAGGGGACAGTGCAGCTCTGGACCAAGCCTTGCCCAGCCCCTGGCCACAGCACACCAGGAACACTGAGGTCCACAGAGAGAACAAGGTCATACAGGCTCAAAGTCATACAGACAGAGTGTGTGAGTGAGTGACAGAGACACAAAGGCCAAAGCAGAGCCTCATTCCTCCAGGTCCTGGTGCCACAGCCCGCCCCCCGGGGGCCTCATGTCCTCCCCCAATGCTCATCCCTATCACCCTAGATGCCCTGCCTTTCCCACCACGCTCAGGAGTGGATCGCTGCCTCTCCCAGGGCGGGCTGTCGGGCCCCCTTGGAAGGGACCCACCTCTCGCAGCCCTGCCACTGGCTCATCCTTCCGTCCTCCCGACACAGCAGCCTCAATCAATGTCCCTGAAGTTGCCTGGGGAAATCATCCATCAGAGGGAAGGGCTCTGGGCACACAGGTGTTCACAGAAGGGCTATTTATAACAGGAAAGTACTGGAAACCGCCTAAACATCCCACAACAGAAATGACACATGACACCTCTGTTCGACGGAATATTACACAGCCGTTACAAGGAATAAACACGAGGACTGGTAGTGCCATGGAGCTCTAACGACACTGAGCAAGAAAGCGGAGAGGATGGGTGAGGGAGGGGGCCAGGCGGCAGCGGAGGCCCTCAGGCCGGACTTCCCCAGCGGCCTCTCCGAGTCATGACGGCAGCATCATGGGTGCCCCCTTCCTTTCTATTTATTTACATACTGAGTGCCCAGCATCTTCCACAGTGCTTTCTAGATACTGACCCATGTAATCTGCACAAGAAGTGTAAGAAGGAGCCATTATGATGCCCTGACTTTTTTTTTTTTTTTTTTTTGGACGAGGAAACCAAGGTGTGGGGAGATGAAACCAGTTATCTAAGGTCAAGGGCTCCTTGTACTCCCCACACGTTAGGCAAGTTTCCAGCATTGTCCTCACAGGAAAAGGGCAAGGAGGCAGAGAGGGAACAGTTGTTGCCTGAGGTGGGTGAAAATACAGGTGTGTGTGTGTATTTCCCCTTTTAAATTTCATAAAAATTCTTCTTGTGGCAATTGAAAGAAAAAAGTTCAAAGAATAAAAGGAATGCCTCAAAATGTCTTTAAAAAACAAGAAAACAAGCACACACACACACACACACAAGGAAAACATACCAAGGTCAAGCTCCTGATGCCTCCAAGAGACCTCCACTGTGAACATAATCCATCTCCCAGCAGCAGAGCTCACGTCTCCGGGCTTTTCTGCCCACTTCCTGTCGCCCGGGCCGCTCCCCCCTGCCTGGGCGAGAGCCTCCCCTCTGAGGTCAGCGGGGCAGCAGCACTGTGTGGAGGTGGACTTCAATAAACACCTCCCAGCCCCCTCCGCACAGCGCGGCAGGCCAGGGCTGACCTCGAGAGGCCTCTGCCTCCAGCCCCAGGCAGCCCCATTCCACAGGGGGAGCAACTGAGGCCTGAGGGGTGAAAGACATCAGTAGAGGTTACAAGGCTACCCAAAGGGATACACGTGTGTACACACACCCATGTGGGCGCGCATGCGTGCGTACACGCACGTGACCAATAGGTTCATGCACGTCCAGCTTCAGGTTCAGGCCCAGCCTTCTTGTTAAAGGAGCAGATGATTCCCAGCTCACCCACACATGCTCACACACACACACACAATTGTTACACCATTAACTGCTACTGTATCCACAATCGGATAATCTGCTCTTTCTCCTTTCCCTGTTTCTATGTTGTTTTTCATTTTTGTACCACGTATTTATTGAGCACTTGCTGTATGCTAGGTATATTCTAGGGCCGGAGGATTCAGTGGGGTACAAAACAGACAAGCCTGGTGCTCTCGTGGGGAAGGGGGGCACAGATGATAAGTGAATAAACAAGGAAGGTAATTGCAAGGAGCAACAAATACAATTAAGAAAATCAAGCCAGGTAACGTGAGAGCGAGGTCCTGGGGTGGGCCTAGGGTTTCCTCCAGCTGATGGGCCAGGGAAGGCCTCTGTACAGACGCCACACCTGAATTCATACCTACAGGATAAGGAACCAGTCTTGCCTTGGGCAGGAGGAGGAGAGCAGAGGCGGGCACCCGGGGTTTCTGAGGAGCAGCAGGCTGAGGCCTGGCAGGAGGTGGGCACAACTGTGAGAAATGAGGCCTCAGAGGGAGGGCAGGGCCTCGGGGGCCAAGGCCAAGGCCTTGGGCATCACCTCCCATGTGATGAAAAGTCACCAGGGAAGGGCTGTGAGGTCTTCTTCATTGTGAAAAGTTCCCTGGGGCTGCTGCGTGGAGGCTGGTTTAAAGGAGAGGGCACGGGAGCAAGGGGCCAGTGGGCTGACTGTCGCAGCTGCCAACACATGGCGACGCGGCCGGGGCCAGGTGAGGGAGGACAAGCTGGATTGGGGATGCGCGAGGGAGCAGGGCCAGCTCCTCCACAGTGGGCAGGGGCGCAGGATACGAGGGAGTGGAGGTAAGGAAAGGAACCAAGGATGACTCCTAGCTCCCACCACACACCCGTCCTGCTTTTACCACCACCCCCCATACAATTTACACGATTAGAAAATGACACCACGGATGAGCCAGTCCCACCCCCCACGCTGCCAGGGCTCACATGCCCCTGAGGCATCGGAAGTCCAATTCCGTCCTGAGCATGGCATGTGGGAAGGAGCAAGACTGAGTTCCGCCCTCAGGCCGAGAAGATTGCCCGAAGAGACGGGAGGGGCAGGGACAGGAGAAGGTGTGGGGCTGGCCCGGAGTCCTTGCTCCACCCCCTGCCAGCTGTGGGACCCTGGGTAAGTTCTCCCACACACCCAGGCTTGGCCCCCTCGTCTTCCCCACCACCTCCCACACGAGGCTGGGATGAAGGGTCCGTGGGATGAGACAGGTCAAGAACTGGCATTTATAAATATTAGCATCCTTCCCTTTTGTTTTAAAAGGGGGCCAAAAAAGCCAACTGAGGTTTAGACTGGTAAGCCCCCCATGCATTCTAATATAAATTCTAGAAGTGCTGCAAAGAACACAGGAAAGGCAATGGCAAGTTTGAGTTCACTTACCAAAGAACCCTGCAGGATACTCATGTCCCCTCTTGGTTGTTCAAAAGGATGACATGACAGCCAGGGGCAAGGCCCTCGTGACATCCTTACACAGGAGGTAGAAAGTTATGGGCCAGCTCACTCAGTGGTTAGCTAAATGACCATGTCCAAGGACGTGGGAGAGCAACTCACACTGGCTCCTTGCACGGGCAGGGGCTGGTCCTTGGTCATGCCAGAACACACTTTTGGCAGAGACTAGGATGGAACCTTAAAGGGAGGTCCAGCCTGAGAGGGGTCAACTAGAGAGGCAGCGTCCCCTGTTCAAAGCCTTCAATGAACCCTAGGAATGGGTCGCAGTATAAAAGACAGAGTTACCAGAACCTGGGTAAGCTCCATGAGTGACTCCAGGAATCACTACATAGAGTGGCCATGGACTCTGCTCATGGACTCTGTGTTCCTGGTGGCCAGGAGACGTACAGGCTGGGTAAGCCTGTTGCTTCAGCTTTGGAGACAATGCAGCCACTTCCAGAAAGCCATGCCCAAGCATCTATGTGTCTGTCTAGAAGGTCTTTGATAATGTGAAATCTGCCCTTGACAGGAAGAGGTGTGCCTGGGACCCATGTTCCCAGGGGAAGTCTCAAAAGGCCTGGTCAGGATGTTAGGTCCCTGACAACATACCTAGCATTTATGTGCCCAGAGAGCAGAGCTAAGCCCAGTGAAAGAAAAAGTTTCTAGGAAGACAGATTTCTGTCCATCATGAGGAGTAGTGAGCTCCCTGTCCCTGGGAGCATGCAAGCAGAAGTCTGGGAACCATGATGGGGATTTTGCACTAAATGGGGAAGTTGCTTTCAGCCATGTGTTTCTTTAATTCTATCAGCATGTGAATCAGGGCTAGATTGTGTGCATCAAAGTGGGTGTCACAAAGACTAAAGGGAAAGGAAGGTAATGACCATAATAATAATTATTAGTACTACATTATAGATCACTGCACATTCCCATATATTCTCTAACTGGATCTTCTGCCCATCGCAGGGCAGGATGATTAACCCCATTTACAGGATGAGGCAACTGAGGCCCAGATCAGGAAATGGGACCAGCGCAAGTTCCCATAGCACATCAGCCCCCAGATTCCTTCTACGGCCCAACACCTGGGGGGGGGTCTTCCCCTCCTGCACCCCCAGCGGTCATCCCACCACCCTTGCCCCAGAAGGAGCAGAAACCTCTCCACCACCCGGGGTTTCATCTAGCTGCCAAGACTCCTCCTTCCTGATGGTTAGAAGTTCTTTTTGCTCATCCCCTAGAACGTGGGAGGGAATCCCAGCCCAGAAGGCTTTTCCTCCCAGGCCACCCAGGCCCTGCTCCTCCATTCTCCCTGCCTCTTCCCCTAGCAAATCCAGCCCCAGCCCCATACCTGGGGTCCTTCCAACCAGACCCGCGTCCAGACCCCAGGCTTTGTCCAGGCAGTGAACTCGAGGAGGAGGGTCGCTCCACACTGGCCTCATTCTTCTCACACCTACGCAGGGGGCTTGTGAATAGGGGAACCAGAGCCCACCCTGCCAGGTACCCCTCCTGACCACCTTCCCTCTTCCTAGCCAAGAGGGGCCGAGAGAGAGGCAGAGAAGGTGTTTGGGCAGGGGAGGTTGGCGCGTCCAGAGGAGGGGACTCACGGGGCAGCCGCACCCGGCACCAGTCCTCACCACAGCATGCCCTGAGCCCTCAGGATCCTTTTACTTTCCAGGTAAAAGGGAATGAAAGCTCAGAGGGATTAAGGAGCCTGGCTAAATTCAAAATATTAAATGGAACAGAAGAAACAGCTTGTAAGTCCCAGAGTCAGAGTTTGAACCCAGGACCAGCTGAATCCAAACCCTGGCGCTTTCATGTGCCCCCAGCGGCCGGCAGGGAAGTCTCCCACGGCTCTGACCGGCAGCCTGGTGAGCAGAGGACAGGAGTGAGAGGGCAGGACAAAGGAAAGACACAGGGCAACCGGACAGATGAACTGACAAGTGGATCCTGCAGAGGCCAGAACGAGACAGCTCCGGAAGCCACCCTCGTGATCAATGAAAGCCACCAAGTGCCACTCTGCTGCCATCTGCCCCTCAAATCCAGCCCCTAGTGTTCCCTGGGTCCCTCCCGGACATCCAGGTCTGAGCAGCAGATGAAACCTGCTGCCTTAGGCATCTCCGATTCATGGAGGGTCCAGGGCCAGGCCCCTGGGGGCCACCCTGGAGGTGGGGTTGGGGGGAGGTGCGGGCAGAGGGAGTAGGGGAACCACTCCTAGCCCCGGGCAAGGCCATCTGCCCAGCTTCCACCAGCCCACGCCCAGCTAGAGGCCCTAGCGTCCAGACTGCCCACCGGGCACAGTGCACCCTCAGGCCCCATATGGCCGAGCCAGGTGTCCCCGCGCCCTGCCAGCGGCCCAGTGCAGTCTGCCTGTCCCCAGAGTGCGCAGGGTTTAAGCAACAGCCTCTCAACTGAATATTTAAGAAGGAAAATACCTTTTTTTTTTTTCAAGAGAGAGAAAGGGAGGGAGGAGGAAGCCCGCAAAGAAGGAGGAGGGAAAGAGGGAGGGAGAAACCTACCCCATCACTGCAGTCAAGGTCACAGGCATCGTTGTGGGGCGGGCGCGGGCTAGGAGCCTTTAATCTGAGAGTTCAGGCTGAGGAAACTAAGCGCTTGAAGCCGGAGTACATTACTGCCCTGAATGATCTGTCGGCTTCTATTAGGCTAAATATCTCTGTATAATGGGGAATTATCCTCTGAAAAGGCAAACTGCCGGCCTCTCCAGGGAGGGGGCGCGGCGGGAACCTCTCGTTGTCGTGAGGGTTCTCCCACGGGAGGGGGGAGGGAGGGAAGAACAGGACCAACTCAGAAAGCCGCCCCCCACCCACACCCCCTCCCCGGAAAGTCACAGTCAGCAGCTGTTTGGCGCTCCTGGCGGGTGCCGGCCTCCCTCCCGCTCTTCCTCAGACTCTGCCTCACTCCCTCCGCTTAGGAGCCTGAAAAGATGCCAGATCTGGGGTAGAGGACTGACAGTGCCTTGGTGACAGCAGGTGACCCAGGGGCAGTCCCTGAGCCTCTCTGAACCTGTCTCCCCATCTTTTAGATGGAGCTAATAAGAGCCACCTGAAGACTGTACCGGGGCAGGGCTTGAAACTGGCCCAGAGCCCAGCAGAGTGGGCACCCAGGACAATTTCACTCACGCTCTTCTGCCCACTGGTGAGGACCTCCCCCTCCAAGTCACCTCCTCCTCGTCCTCACTCCCCACCGGGCACCAGCACCTCCTCCAGGAGACACTCCCTCAAGAACCCTGCTCATGGGTACCTCCTCCAGCCAGAAACCCAGAAACCCACCTTCTGGGCTCCCCCCAGCGTCAAGCAGTTACATCCCTGTGGATAATCCAGCCCGAGGGATTCCCTCGGACCAGGGTAGCATGGCCTCCTTCTCGGACAGGGCACCTAGACCTCTGCCCAGATTTGGCAGGCTCGGAGACAGGGGCTGGGTCCCCTGGAAGGTGACACTCAGGGGAAGGCAGTAAGCACCAGGGCAGCAGAGCCAGCAAGCCAGAAATCCCAGGAACTGAGTCCATGAGAGCAAAGCGGTGGGGAGATTGTCTGCAGGACCGTTAGGGCCCAAGGCAGGGCTGGAGCTGGGTCAGAGCAGCACCAAGGTGGACCTCGGTGCTGGGTTCCCTGCAAAGGGCTGCGGTGCTGCCGGCTCAGGCCCGGAGGGCTCTTGGGATCAAGAGGGGCAGGGCTGACCTGGGAGGGGACAAGGGTCAAATGGCTTGCGCTAGGTGGGGAACAGGGCAGGAGGACTGTGAGCTGGGTGGTAGATGGTGCAGACCCTGGCTCCTCAGCATTCCCGTGCCACTCTCGGTCTGCTGGAAACCCTAGGACAGCGTGGGACCCCTCACTGCAGATACTGCCACTGCTGTTGTGGGGCACATGGCTAAGCCAGGAAGGCCGTTCTGAGGGCGATTCCAGAACCAGTGACTACATCCCAGTGGGACATCAGAAAGGAAAGCTGCCCTGAGGGCAGTTAGAGACAGCCGTGCGCTCCCACGTCCCACTATAGACCCAGAGGTCCAGCCCAGAGTCCCCACAGCAGGCGACAGCAACTTATTCCTTGATTCATTCATTGATTCATTCAGCAAATGCTCTCTAGCGCTTTCTGTGAACTGAAGGTACAAAAATTCCCAAGATCCTACATCAGGCAGTTCAGTCCTAATGGGACAAGTGCGTAGGGGGAGCCCACAGGGAGATAAGAGACAATGACTCAGGGACTGTGTAAGAGTGAGAGCCCAAGTTGCTGGGGAAACAGGGTAGGGGGGCCCCAATCCAGGGCTGGGGTTCCAGCCAGGCTTCCAGGGGAAAGGTCTTGGAGAAGGGCCTTGAGGGAAAAGGAACTGGGTTTGAAAGCAATGGCAAAGGTTTCTGCAGGCAGAGGGGTGGCCTGTGCCAATGCCCAGGGGCACAAATGACGGGTGCAGAGGGAGACAGCTCCTCTCCCCTGGGGAGGGCCTCGTGTGCAGAGACACGGTGTTAGCTCTTATCCCAAGAACCATGAGCAGCTTGAAGGATTTTTTTTTTAAGATTTTATTTATTTATTTGACAGACAGAGATCACAAGTAGGCAGAGAGGCAGGCAGAGAGAGATAGAGGAGGAAGCAGGCTCCCCGCCAAGCAGAGAGCCCGACGCGGGGCTCGATCCCAGGACCCTGGGATCATGACCGGAGCCGAAGGCAGAGGCTTTAACCCACTGAGCCACAGGCGCCCCAGCTTGAAGGATTTTAAGCAGGGCTTGACAGGCCCCAATCTGTGCTCCAGAAATATCACTGCACCTGCCCCTAGGTCAGGGATGGAGGACATGGGAGAAGGTAGGAAGCAATGAAAAGTTAGGACCGTAGCAATTAGCAGGGGAGAGGAGGTGGGCCTCAAGGTGGGCCTCAAGGTGGGCCAAGGGCTTGAAAGGAGGGGAGGGTGCAGGAGGAACTTGCCTAGTGAGGGCCGCAGTTCTAAGACCGCGGTAAGACAGCGGCAGTGTCCCACCGAGCCTGAGCAGTGCTCCTGTCCAAACCACACTGTCAAACGTTGCACACCTTTCTAAATCCCAGAGTTGCTTTGATCACACAACATTCAGGTGAGTCAGAGAAGCCAGGGATGAGTTACTTAGTTCACTAACTCAACAAAAATTCATGGAGCGCCTGCTAAGTTCCAGGCCTTGTTCTGACCTACTCCACAGAATGGAAACAGACCCAGGAGTGCTGCCCAGGAAGTTCCAGGGTCACACGGCATGGGTGTGCATCCATGGCTGTAGCCAGTCTCCAGTAATGAGAGCTGGGGTCATAGCCCAAGAGACGGAGGGGCTGCCCGGGGATGGCCACTGGCCTGGGGCACTCATGGCCTCCAGAACTTGGGAGCAAAACCTGAAGAGGAGCTGTGGAAAGGGAAGGCCTGACACTGGGGGCTGGCTCGGGGGCCGGGACAGGAATGAGCCTTGGTCTGCAGTGGGAGCACCCCTTCTTCCAAGATGGGGTGCGAAGCCAGAGAGAAAGTATGAAGTGAGAGGAGGCAGGTTCATGGTGGAAAGCACTGATCTCCTCTGCGGGCAGAAGGCTGGAAAGGGTAGGTGGGGCATAGAGAGCAGCAGGGCCTTTGGGCCCACCTGAGAGACAACGGGACACACAGGCCGGGCCAGAAAGAAAGAGGGGTCAGAGTGGGAGATCTGGGCCCCCTGAGGTGGGTATAGGGAGGGGAGATCAAGGAACCCAGGAGGGAGGAGCAGGCCCCACGACCACCCTAGCAGGTAGCCCGTGCAGTGGCCTCAGGCTGCCCTGTGCTCAAAGGTTACTAAGAGTCTCCCCAGAGTGCAGGCTCCCAAGGGCCCAGCCAGATGTCTGGAAAAGGCTAGAACTGCCTAACAGCCTCCAGTTCCTGCTGCCACTGAAGGGACCACCAGGGTTGGCACAGGAGCGGCTCCTGCACTCTCGGTCCCAGTGGAGTCCCCAAGGCCAGCCCGTCCATGCCAAGCACTTGCAAGCAGGCTCCCTACTTCCCTGGGCCCTATTCTCATCGGTAAGCCTGGACAGGGCCCGCCTCTCAGGTGCTCAGGCAGGGAAAGCAGCGCCCAGTGCCCAGCAGGTGCCCCGGATGACTGTCCCCTTCCCCTCCCTGCTGGCGGGACCTCTTGGAGTCCAGTCTCACAGAATCCCCAGGGCCTGGCACACACTTTTGCTCAATTAACTTTTACTGAACTACGTTTTTCTGCTAACCAGCTGGTAGTGATGAGAGACAATCAGAATCTTGCCTGCTGGGGAAGGGGCTAAGAGGAAGGCAGGACATTCACAGGAGGACACAGCAGATGCCCCAGGGAGCTGACATGCAGACGTGGCAGAGACCAACGTCGTGGGTGGCGGGGGGAAGAGGCCTGGTTCTCACCACACCTGTTAGGACTCTGCAACAACCAGGCAAGCTGGCAGGGGAGCCAGTGGGGGGTAGTGAGAGCTGGGGCTGGGGCACACCCAACTGGAGGATCCCTGGGTAGATGGGCCTTCTGGCTGCAGACCTCCTGATAGCACCCAGAGCCTTATGAGCTGCTCCTCCAACCTACCCCTTCCCCACTTTGGAATTCACCCCACTGTGTGCCCTGCCCAAGTTAGAGCACTGGAAAGAAACTGAAAAAAGTCAAAAGGAAGGAGGAGCCACTTCTGGGAGAAGGGGCAGTGCCTGGAAGACTTCACAGAGGTGGTGGCTTCTAACTGCTCTGGGCCTCATCTTGCTCTTCCGTGAAATGGGACTGCTATTCTCCTTCTCCTCCTCCTCCTCCTCCTCCTCCTCCTCCTCCTCCTCCTCCTTCTCCTCTTACTCTTCCTCTTATTACTACTACCAATAATAATAGCTAAAGTACATGGATACTAAGTCTGTGCTGGGCTCTGTGTGAGTACTTGGAGCCCAAGAGATAGAGGTAGAGATGAGGCTGAGCCCGCCCGTCTCCCAGACTCCCTTTGGATCGGCTTGTGGAGGGTCGACTGGGGTCTAGGCCTTGGGGGACAGGCAAGGTGGGTGTCGCTTGTGGCCAAGGTCTGTGATTTCCCAGTGTTGGCAGCATCACTCTGAGTGGCCCTCTTGAGCTGGGTGGAAAGGGGCTGGGGGCTGCGGGATGGATGCTTCCAGACCCGGGTCAGAGGCGGCAAGGTCAGAGGCTACACTGTGTCTGCAACAGCAGCTCAGCGTGGCCCTTGTGGGGTACAAAACACAGTGCTGAGTGTGTGCAGAGGACCTGCAGCGTCCCCCCTCCTGATTTCCCAGGACCAACCTCACCCACACGCCCGGTTCCAGAAGTTCTTGGGCTCGAAGCAGGCAGGGGTGGAGGAAGAGGAAAGAGGAGAAAAGCAGCCACGGCCATCACTGTGTGTCTATGCTGGGACTGCACACCAACCCAGGCCAGTATGATTATTCCCACTTAAAGAGGAAACAGTTTCCCAGGGGCAAGGCCCCTTGCCCAAGGTCATAGCTGGGAATGACTGAGCTGGGGCTCACACCTAAGGCTGTCTGTTCCTCACGGACCAGGAAGTGTGAAAGGCCAGAAGGGCTCATGGGGCTGAATGTAGAGGGCACACAAAGCATAATCAGCAGGGCCAGAAGGGGCTCTTAGGAGCAAACTCTTCCTGACACCCAGTGCTGCACGTTGTCCCATACATAGGGCTGGCAGGGGCCTGGGCAGTTTGAGAAGATGAGGCAGGAGAGGGTGAGAGAGGTCTCTCCTTTGGCTTCCAGCAGCCCTCTGCTGGAAACCCTCTGCCCCACTCACCCCTCCCTGAAGTCATCCCATCTTCCTGGTGAGATGGGGCACCTAGGAGGCCTTATGTGGCCAACAGGGCTTGAGGCTTGACCTTTGCATGGGCAGGGCGGGGGCGGGGGGGCAAGGGGGTGTGGTTAAAGGGTGATGAAGCTCAGCTGAGAGCTGAGAGCTGCGACAAGGCCACCTATGGGCTGAAGCTGGTGCAGGGAGAGGGTCGGGAGGCCCAAAAGAACAGAAGTCACAGTGCCTGGACCCCCGCGGGTAGAGCATCATTCCTTCGAGTCCTCAGATGTGTTCAGTTTCCATAAGGCTTCTGAGCCTAGGTGAGGCCTACCTAGGAGTCCTGGCAGTGGGAGAGAGAATGCTTAGGACAGTCCCTTCCTCTACACTGTTTCTTGGCATGAACGTCTTTCCCTCTCTGGTCCCCATGTGCCCCATCTGCAACATGAGATATCCAGGCCTAAATGCTGGCGGACACCTAAGGGAGGTGGTGAGGTCCCAAACAAGCCTCCCCGCCCAGTGCCTGTATCTACTCCAGGCTGCGAGCTCAGCATGATCCTCACTGGTCTTCCCTTACCCTCTCAACAAGGCCACCATACAAATATCAGCACTTGATTTGCCAGAAAAGCAAACTGAGGCTCCGGCATAAGAAAGAACTCTCCAAGGTGCCCAGGAAGAACTGCCGACAAGCTTTATGCACTGGGGTTTGTTCAGCACTGGACAGCTCTTGGCTGCGGACGTCCTGGCCCCAGGCCTATACACACAGCCTTAGCAATCCCTCTTCCTCCTAAACTTCACCCAGCCTTCCCCACTGCTCCGGCTATGCTCATCTCTCCTGGGCCCCTGGCACAGCTGCCATCAGTGCACACAGGACAAATGAAGCTCTTGCTCCCTTTTACTTTTTTCTGACTTAAAATCTCATTCTCTAGCAGCTTCTTGAAGGCAGGGAACTCTCTCGCCCACTCTCCACTCTATGCCCCAGTCTGGGTACATCATGGGGACTGGCTTTGGAGCAGGCAGATGCGGGTGAGAATCAGGTTGGAAAACTCTAGGCCCATCACTGTACCCCCCTGAGCTGCAGATGCCCCTGCGGGAACACAAGACGGGCCTGTCCACCTCACAGGCCTCTGGGGTTTTCATCTCACAGGGCAAGTAAGCCATACAAGGGGCTGACCCTCCCTCAATCCCCTCCCTCCTGGAACTTCACTCAAATTCTGGACCCCTTCTTTCCCCCCTGAAATTGTCCAAATGACTTACAAATGAGCAGACTCTTATCACTGATAAATGTCTGAGAAGGTTCAGGAAGCCCCAGGAAAACAGCTGGTCCAGTGCTCAGAATCCCACTATTAGAATGTGATTGCTCTGTGGGCTCACCCATGAGCTTTGAGCCTGGGAGAAAGAACATCTAGGAACACTGGCGATGAGGGATAGGCCCTGGGGTGCTTGCTGGTCCCTCTTCTCTACTAACACACCATGTGTCTTGGCACAAGTGTCTGTCCTCTCTGGCCCTCAGTTACCCCCTCTGTAGTATGAGGTATCCAGGCGGTGTCCAGGACACAGGATGGCCCTCTTCATACCATTTCCTGGAGGCAGAAGAAGAAAATGCCTGTAGGGATGAAGTCAGGGGTACTGGAAAGGACCCTCCAAACCTCTCAAATTCAGGACCGTGATTTCTAAATGCCTCCACTTGGTCTGCCCCCGCTTCCCTTCTCTTCTAACAAAGCCCAACTCCTGGGCTTTCTGGGGCCCTACCAACAGGCCCCCCCTATTCCCAGCCCCTGTGAGGACAGGACCTGCCTACATGCCTTGGACCTTGGAGGACAGTCTCCTAGGGCACCCTCGGGCCCAGCTGGCCTACCCAGGGAGCTTCAGCCTGAGGAAGGCTCAACTGACAGCCCCCAGTATACATGGAAAAGGGAGTAAGATTCCCATAGGGTGCCTGGGAAGGAGGAGCTCTGCTGAGAGCCCTTCTCTGCCCCAGGGAGGAGTTCCGAGGGAGCCTGGAAAAGGGGAAACAGAGAGATTTATCCTAGTTCTGCCACCTAACTAGCTGGCTAATCTCAGAAAGTCCCTTCACCTCTGAATTCCAGTTTCCTGATCTATAAAATGGGGAGAATAACACACACACACACACACACACACACACACACACACACACACACACACAGTGTCTGGTACACGGCAAGAACTGGAGGAGCTCCAGACATTATGACCAAATTCTTGGCCAGGGCTTTGGCTTTTTCACATCAAGGCCCAGAATAAATGACTCCAGTCTTGGGCACTTAAATAATAAGCCCCATGGCGGAAGATGAGCACTGAGAGCTCAGAGGGAGGGTGGCTGAGGAGGGCACTTGGCCTGCCCCGGTGGGACTCCACTTAGAGAACCAGACTGAGCCCTGATCCTGCTCACACACTGAGCCTCAATCCTGCTCCCATACTGCCTCCTGATCTGCTCTAGCAGGAGCCCTGACCCTGGTCACACACTGAGCCCTGACCCAATCACCAGCTACTGTGGCCAGTCCACACCAGAGGCCAATGTCACAGTCGGCCCTTCTCAGGAGGGCTGCTGCTCTCCCATCTTCTCATAGAGAACCTGCTGAGTTAATCTTTCATTATATGAACTGGCTCATGCCTATGTGTGCCCCCCAATCCCTTGTCCCTCCCCAGAACTTCCCCATGCCACTGGCTTCTGCCTTGAAGGTGTCCCCCCACCCCCCAGTAGCTTGGCATCCATCACTGTGGCCACGATTTCTAGGCCCCCTAACCAGTTCTGTCCCCTGACCACAAATCCACAGTCCAAGCCTTTGGTTTCTCCTCTCTGACTTCAGAAGATGGGAGATCCTGGAATGCCTGAGGGAAAAAGCCTTAGGTCTCATTCATTCACTGGACTCTCCATCCAGGTGGGGACACTGAGGTCACTAGGGGTGAATGGCAGCCCCAGGACTCCCATCCTGGTCCTGTGCTTTTCCTACCATCCTTCTGACTGCCCCACCCAGACAGCAGAGGAGAGTCCCCAAGAGATGGGGGTCTGGCAAGCCCTGAGCACCCTCCCAGATCCAGGAAGGGAGTAGGAGTGACAGAGCCCCAGGGACCCACTCTGTCCTGGGCTCCCCTGCCTCAACTCAGGGCTAATTTTAGACCTCTTCTCAGGCTGAATATTGAAAGACTCTTCTAGATCCTCCCTGGCATAATGGGGCCACAGAACTCAGCTGCCCCTCCGCCCTTCCCTGGGCAGCTAAGGCCTCCTGACCAAGGGCACTACAGATGTAACATTGGGGAGTGGGTCAGAAACTGAACCCAGGTGTGACCCTGGGTGAAGACCAAGGTGGCAACACTGGGAGAGGCCCTGCTCACCCACACCTAAAATCCCACCCCTTGCAACTCATCCTTTCAGGTAAAGAGCTTCTCTTCCCAAACATAAGACTGCCCAAGGGTGGGGGTCACCTCACAAGGTGATGGCTCTGGGTTCACATCCAGCTGAACAACCCCAGCTATGTGGCCTTTCTGAACTACAGAGCCATCATCTGTATAAAGGGGGTAAGAATAGGTCAGTCTCCTGATTGCAACTGCAAAGATCCTGACATCCCTGTCATCTCCCCCACCCACTGATATCCCACAAACACCTCATCCCTCCTCTTCCCCCAAGCCCACCCTTCCTTTGCCAGCATCCCTGTCTCTGCGGATGTCTCCACCACTGGCCCAGCTGGGCACGCCAGAAACCTGGGAGCCCTTGGGACTCCTCCCCTACTCCCTCCCTCCAACCCAGCACCAGTCCTCAGTGTGTCTCTAACCCCACCTTCTCTTGGGACCTCCATCCCCAGGCAGCAACCCCCCCCACCTGCTGGATACACTCTTTGTCCTTGTGCTTCTCCACTGTCCCCCACAGGGCAACCAGGACAGTATCACTGAGCCCTGAATTAGACGAGGTCCCTTCCTGCTTAAAACCCTCCATTAACTTCCTTTTAGAACAAGAGACACCCACCCTCCTTACCATGGCCCACAGACTGTGCCTGACTCAGCCCTGCCACCCACCCTCACCCCTGACCCCTTCCGGCTCTCTTCTTCCCATTCCGTGAATTTTCTTCCAGCTCCTCAAAACACCAGGGTTCCTCCAGGCATGGAATGCTCCTCGCCCCTCCTTGTACACAGCTTCCTCATCATCATCCATCTGATTATGGGATGAGACACTGCCTCAGAGAAGCCCTCCCAGACTGTGCTGTCTCAGTGGGCCACCCCCACCTCTGCATTCTCTATCATTCCCTTGTACCACTTGTCACAATCTGCAATTACACATCTCTTTGTTTACTTGTTTATTATTTGCCCCCCCAACCCCCAAAACCCTGTGAGCTGCATGAGGGAAGGGGCCATGGCTACCTTGCTGCTGTGCCTGGAACACTGGAGGTGCTCAGGGGACAGGAATCCCCCCTGAGGTTCATCACTCAGGAGCGGACGGGAGAGTGCCCTCCCTGCTTCACCAGGCAGTCCCAGAAGCCATATCTGGAGTCCCGGAAGAGGATGTCGGCAAGCGCAGACACTTGAATAGGCATGGTTCTGGTTCCTTGGCCAGTGCCCATGGTGGTGGCTTTGCTAGGATGCCATGCAGACCCCTGCAGGAGACAGGGCAGCTGGAGACTGAGCAGAGCAGGACCTGCAGCAAATCACGGCCATGCATGTTGTGAGCGCCTGGGACCTCCTGCTCCATCCACTGGGCAGGCCCAAGGGACAGACGTCCAGGAGGAGCAGGGAAGGGGAGGAGACACCTTGGCCCTCAGATGAGCCTGTCTCAGACACAGGCAGGGCCCCTGCCCCTAGGGCTCCCTGGTCTGGTCAAGGAGACTTAACCACGAGGCCCAACCCTCCTATCACTCGGTCTCTGCACAAATCCATCCCAGGCAGTCAGCGTGGTCCCGAGTGACTCCAGGGAGAGGTGCCCACTCAAACATGACTCCTTCCAGCCCACCTATGCAGCCCCTCCAGGGTCCTGAATGGTGAACAGGAGAGGGGACATGCGCTTGGTTATGGCCATCCAGGGCTGAGGGGGGCACAAGTGGAGCCACCTAGACCAGACTGGGAGGGGGCGAAGACCCAGGGAGCATGCTTCCTAGGAAGGTGTCTGTGCTAATGAGGCTGGGGAGCGGTGCAGCGGCAGGGAAGGTCTGGGACAGGCCGGTACTACGCTCCGACTGCCCTGTCTTCCCTCCCGGAGGCCTTGTCACACACACACTCCCCCCAGCTCCTGACCACCAGGCCAGTGGTCCGGGGAAACAGGTTTCTCTCCAGAGCTGTCCTATCCAGGCACAGCGGCCCCTGTCCCAAGGGAGCCACTCTGCCAGGCTCCGCAGACATCACTGACATTTCCACATGCCGCCAGCCCCTCACCGTTGCCCACCTAACTAGTCAGTGGGGACCAGAGTAGTCCCAACAGCCTATCAGAATACTGAAAACTGAAAAGGTCAAGACAGGAAAAAAAAAAAAAAAAAGCCCCATGGAGGTTCTCTCCACCGAGGGACACCCTGAGGCCCTCGTTTCTCCCTCTACAGCTCCCCTGACACATGCTGGCAACCTCAGGGGAGGGTAAGGCTTGGGCATGGGTCCCTGCTGTACCCACAGCCCTGGCCTTGGCAGAGCTGGGAAGGGGATCAAGAAAGAGGGGAGCAATCATCCCTGTAAACACCCCCCAAAACACACACTTAACTCCCTGGGCAGGGGAGGGGGGAGGAGCACAGGGGAGGAGAACCACACCTACCCAGGGCCTCTGAGGGACACGGAGCTGTTCTTAGCCTCTCCTGGGGCAAGGGCAGCAGCATGGGTTTGCTTCCCACTCTGTGCCCAACATCAGGCATCCCCCACACATGGTCACAGCCTGTGCTCACCACAACCCTTGAAGAAGAAACAATCCCGATCACTTTGCACGTGAGGAAACAGCCTCAGAAAGGTCATGTGACCTGCCCAAGGTCACACAGCCAGGAAGAGAGGAGCTCCGCATCAGGTGAGCACGGAGACAACAGGAGTTGCAGCCAGACATAAAGGAAATCCTGCAAACAGTTCGGACACAAAAGCCTTGATTCCGGGAAGACGATCCCAGGAAGATGGGCTGGGGTCCCTTCTCAGGAGGCTGCTTGGGGGCAGGGGGGTTTTGCTGGGCAAAGGGCTGAGGGCAGGGGCTGCACCTACTGACTTCAAGGGTCTCCCCCTGCTGTGATTTTCTGTCACCACCAGGCAAGCTCTACCAGGCTCCAGGAGGGTGGGCTTGGGAAGAAACTGGACAGCTCCTGACAATACCTGGGGCGGGGGGGGGGGGGGTTCTGACCATCACAGCATGAGCAGCATGAGCACCAATCCAAGCCTAGGGCCCTCTGCAACTCTGCTCTTTCTGTGGAAGCCTTTGACTTCCTGGGGCCACCGAGAGAGAGGAAGGTACCCAGATCCCGGGAGACAAAGGGTCCGAGAGGATGAAATGGGGGAGAGGAGGAGCTCAGCCTCCTGGCTAGACTAGCCAGTCATGAACCCTGTCCCGTGGTTTTGACAGCTCCAGGCACCAGCTCGTCCAGAACCCCCATCTTGAGCAAGGTAATTACAGTTCTTCCTATGTAATGAGATGGTTTTTAAAGGCCATTCAAAAGAAATTCCCTATAATGAGGTGAAGGGGTTTACAGTGTTACACATCAAGGCAGCTGGTAATTGGTGGGACTGGGGCTCAGTCCCAGAGTGCAGCCCTGGGAGTCCCGAACCTAAAAGGTGAGAAGAATAGAAGAGACTCCCAAGCCCAGGAGGGAAGACAGTCCCTTGGCCAGATAAGTGTACACGACACCAGCAAGCCGGTGTGCCCCAAAGAGCAGACAAGGGCACAGCGGGGCTGGAACTCGGTTGGGGCATGGGAGGCTGGCAGAGTGGGGGCTGGACAGAGGGAGAGCCTTCAGGGGTGAAGTTACAGGATGGACGTCTGGGCTCAGGAGAAGGAAGATGAATGTACCCGGTTGAACTGTGTCCCCCCACCCTGCCACCACCACCACCACCACCAATTTATGTCCACCTGGAAGTCCAGACTGTGACTTTACTTGGAAACGTAATTAGTAATTACAGAGGTAACTAGTTAAGACGAGGTCACACCGGATTTGGGTGGATTCAAATCCAACAACTGGTGTCTTTACAAAAAGAGGTAAATTTGGACACAGACGCACACACAGAAGAATGTCATGTGAAGACGAAGGCAGAGATTGGCGTGATGCATCTGTGAGCCAAGGAACACCAAAGAATGCCAGCAACCATGGGAAGCTGGAAGAGGCAAGAAGGTTCCTCCTCCAGAGGCTTCAGAGGGAGCATGGCCCCGCCCACAGCTTCATCTCAGACGTTCAGCCTCCAGAACCATGAGAAGGTGTATTCCTGTCGTTCCGAGGCAGCAGGTCTGTGGTCATTTGTTCCAGCAGCCCCAGGAAGGTAACAGCATGGCCATTCTAACGAGGACAACTAGCCAGCCGTGGAAAAGGCATCCTCAAAAGGTGGAGACAGCCCCACCTCCAGAAGTGTGCCAGCAAAGCTGGGAGTGAGTCTAGTACCCCCTCCAGTACCCTGGACTGGGGGCAAGCCCGTGCTTAGTCCCCCATCTGACCTCAATGCATGAAGTCCAAGAAACTGGACAAGATGGAGCAATCATTCCCAACCCACAGATTTGGAAACTAAGGCCCAGAAGGCAGACAACCTGCACAAGGGGGCCAGTGAGCGACAACAGCAAGCCTGGGATCCTGGAATCCTGACTGCCAGTCTGGGGTTCTCTCAGGCTCCCTGTCCTGGGTCTGCCTCCTGCACCTTCCTGGTCTCTAGCCTCAACAGCAGCGGGTCCTCCATCCTGGAAAGCAGACAAAAGTCCAGTCTACCTGTCTCCAGCTGTTCCATACTGAAAGTGCTGTCAATGCTGAGAGCCTTCCAACCGCATACTTCCAAAGGACACTGCTGACGTGTGGCCTCTGATGTGTGTGCCGGGGTGCAGTCACTGGGACTGGTGCAGTCCCAGTCACCACTGGGACAGATGTTACACTGGCCGACGGACCCTAACTGAGTGCCTGCTGTGTGCAGAGCCCTGGGCACAGCGGAGGATGGGGGTGAAAACCAGGGGAAGGCAGGACCCTATATCTCCTTGGGGACTCAAAGTCCCTGCAGATAAGACCACCCAGAGAGACCCTACAGGGTGCCCTCAGACTAAGTGTTACCTCTGGTTGGGCATCCGAGGCCCTTTCCTAGACCCTCTCAGAAGGAGCCCTACCTGGAAGGGGAAGAAAGGGAGGAGAGAGCATGACCAAAAGAGATCAGTGTCTCCTCTGCCTTCTCTGGCTCCTTCCAGGCCTCTGGGCCCTGTGAGGAAAGGCCACCTGTGCCTGGCACTCCTGTCCCTCCCCACCACAGGGGCTAGCAAACTGACTGGAGGCCCCCAGCTCTGGCGCTGACTGGGCATGCGTGCAGCCAAGCTCGCCAGCCAGGGCAGCCGGCTCTAAATGCTGGTTAATCGGCACTACTCGGCAGAGGGACGCAGAGGAGCGCGCTTTGAAGTCACCTGGTGTGACTTGTCCAGTGAGAACAACGGGCCACCCAGCCGGTGCAGAGTCGTGGCTCCTTCTAATTAGGTGCGGCTTTGAACAAGGAGGCATCAGATTAATGAGGCTGACAGCGCTCGGTTTCACCGCATGGCGGGCTGCCTCTGCTCTCTCATCGCAGTTTGGTGCCAAAACCTTGTTCCCTAAATCAAAGGTTCTCCTGAAACTGCTTTCTGACGCGCCTTGGGTTTCTGCTGGGCGTCTCTGCCAGAGAGCTGAAAGCCTTCACCTCCATCCCACCCCTCCCAGCACCGGCTTCTGCTTGGCTGAAGAAGACTTCACACGGCTGTGACACCCTGCC
Organism: Martes martes; assembly: GCF_963455335.1. Lineage (NCBI taxonomy): Eukaryota > Metazoa > Chordata > Mammalia > Carnivora > Mustelidae > Martes > Martes martes. Next base: position 29,784,684 of record NC_137894.1, read on the forward strand.
AGTCCCCGGGGAGGGAGCGAGGGGCACCGCGAGAGCCCCATTTGCAGAGTTTGCTGGCTCAAGGTCACATGGCAGCTGGCCGGTCACACCCTGGGGCCCGTTCTCCCCACCCCCCCACCTACAGGTCCCCTGTGGCAGCTCTTGGCGGCTGCAGACATGCTGGGCCACGGAGGATCCACTGGCCACTTTCCCACCATTGGCATCTGTTCACAAGCCTCCAGGTCATCTGGTTCACCCGTCTTCGGAGAAGACTGAGATGTCTCAGGAGCCAGCCCGCGCAGCCTTGTCTTCCCGCCTCTTCTGCTCTAGATGGACACCTCCTCTCCAGCCCCTCTCTGGGTCTTTGCTCACACAGCTCCCCTCCCTCGTCCCTCTGGTGCCCTTCTCTCCCGCCTCCAGTTTGCTAAGCTCACATCGCCCTTCAAAACCCAGCTCCTTCACCACCAGGGTCACCAGACTTCTTTTTCCTTCTCTGAGATCCTCTGGCCCTCAAATCCATCTCCTTGAGCAACTGTCCCTTGACCTGTGTTCCATTGTTTAATGTTACCACCTTTGCTCACTATGTTGTCCTGTCTCCCCTATGAGACTGTGGCACAGAGATAGGAACGGCCTCTGTGTCATCTCTGCTCCCCACGGTAAAGACTGGCTGACAGAATCAAGATTCTATCCTCCCTTGGCTCTCTGGGAGATGCAGGGAGTGAAGACAGCGTCTTGTCCTCGGTTTCCCCATCTGTCAAATGGGAATGAGATCCTCACCCTACTTCCTCCGTGGGGCTGCTGGAGCACCCAGGATGATGCTGGACAGAGGCATGTGTTCTGGGGAAGGTGGGGCTCATGCCGTGGGTGGATGCCCCTGGGGCAGGGGGATGGGCCCTGGCAGGGAGGTTGGGGACCACTGGGGCTTGGACACATCAATTCCTCTCTCTGGCTCTCCTTTTCCTATATGTAAAAATGGTCGGCCCAGGGATTCACAAGATGGATGCATTAACTCATTCAATTCTCAGGGCCACCTCTGAAGTATGTACTATTAATAGCTCCATTTTAGAAAGGCCCAGAAAGATGTAAAAAACAGCCTCTGGGTGGAAGAAGCAGTAACAAACCCAGGCAACATGCTAGTCCAGAACTTGCCTTCTTCCCTACTCCACTGACTTTCAAGCAGGCCCTGGCCAAGCTCTGGCCATTTCTGAAATTTGTTTTACCTCTCTGGGCCTCTGTTTTTCCATCTGAGGGCTGGGTACATAGTGACACTTTGTAGATGGTTTCTGCTAGGCCAGGGCAGGCTGACATGTTCTGGCTCTTCTGAGCCCCTTCCAGACCCCAGCTCCAAATCTTCCCACCTAGAATTTTCTTTCTTGCACCTTTAATGCCTACCCCATCAAGCTATGGCTCCCTTCTCTCTTCCTTCCAACTTTCTGGCCACCTCTCCCCATCCACAGAAATGTCCTGTCTCCCTCTGCACTCTGACCAAGCCTTGTCATCCTCAAGGTGGCTTCACCACGGTAGGGATGGCCAGCGCCGGGGCTCACTGTTCCCTGACCTCTGGCCTCTAGTGACCTTGGGCCTCCTTCCCCCACAGCCTCCCTACCAGGCCACAGCCTGCCCCTCATCTCTGCTGCAGCTCTGGGTCAGGCACCAAACCCCCAAACCCCCACTGCCTTCCCTGAGCCCTCTGGCCGTACTTCCTTACTGCATTAAGACCGTCACGCCTGCCTCGTCTCATCCCTGCTCTTCTGTCCCCACTCCCTTCGCCTCACTTGGGGTCTGCAGTCCATCACTTTAATGCATCCCGCAAACCACTGTCCTGTCTCTCCCTCGGCAACCGTTTCATAAACCCCAATCTGGATGAACCCAACGGACACCCACTTCACACCTGTGGCTGGCAAATGAGCCCAGCCTGGAGGTTTCACCCTTCATGAGTGGAAACTCAGACCTCCAGCCCTGGTGCACTCACAACCCTGCTCCCTGAGAGGGTACTGTCGTCCTTTTTCCACCGGCCCCATACCTCCCACCCCCACCTGACTGGTCCCTGTCAACGGACACTTCTGTCTGCCCTCACCGAGAATGCAGACTCCCTCATGGGCCCACTGCAGATTCTAGAACCCCGCCTGCTGCTGCCCGCAGCAGAGGATCCACTCTTCCTGCCTGGGAGGGTCATGCTGCCCATCAAAGCTGAACTGCTCCACTCAGACTCTGAACCCATCGTCTGGTCCCAGGATTTTGGCTTGTCTTTGGGCACTGTCCGTCTCGCCTTCTCTCCTGGATCCATCATCCTTCCCACTGGCAAACAATGGTGTTTTGGTACCTCCCATCCTTTAAAAATCCCTGCCTTTCCTCGTGCTGAGTTTAAGGAAACTCCCATCTCAGAAGGTTCTGCACAGTGGGATTCCATTTACATAATACTCTCGAAGTAACACAGCGACAGAGATAGAGAACCAAGCAGCAGGAGCCCTGGGAGGGACGGTGGCGGGGCAGAGGGGTGTATGGCCACACAGGGACCCCCCGTGATCCGACAGTCCCGCGTCCTGAGTGTGGTGCTGCTTACACAAAGCTACGCTGCCCTGCGCACACACAGTGTGCACACCCACACACAAGGGCTTGTACAACTGGGAAATCCCAGTAAGGTCTGAGCCTCACCTGGGCGTTGAGGAGCTGGTTCCATCCTGCGCTAGAGTTGCACGAGCCTCCCCGACCCAGGGCGGTGGGCGGAGGGCGTCTGGGACACGCCTGCGCCTTCCTCAGTGGTTTCCGGGGACTCTCCTGCCACCAGCCACCTCCCTGTTTCTTCTCCTCTTCCCCAGATTTCCAAGAAGAGTTGACGAAGTCCTCTCTCCCTTCCCGCTCCTCCTACTCTCCTCGGCCCTCTGTGAAGTGGATTCCATTCACCCGTCCCAATACCCATCTCGCCCCAGCCCCCCACGGCCCCCACGTTGTCTGTTGCAGGATGGCATCTGCGTGTCCACTGTGCCCACCCTCGCTTTTGGCTTCTGAGACCCCACCACCACCCTGGCACTCCTCCATCTCCCCGAACACGCCCCGTCAGCCTCCAGCGCTGGCTCCGTCTCCCTCCTGACTCTCCAGGCCAGCGAGCCCAGGGCCCAGGCCTGTGTTACTCTCTAAGTAACACAGCTACAGAGATAGAGAACCAAGCAGCAGGAGCCCTGGGAGGGACGGTGGCGGGGCAGAGGGGTGTATGGCCACACAGGGACCCCGCGTGATGCGACAGTTCTGCGTCCTGAGTGCGGTGCTGCTTACACAAAGCTACGCTGCCCTGCACACATACAGTGTGCACACCCACACACAAGTGCTTGGCCTCTCCCTCCCCCAACCACCCCTCTTCCCGGGCACTCTGCACTGTGTCTATAAAGGCTGTTGGTAGCTGCAGACTCCCGCATCTCTGTCCCCTCCGTCCCCGGCTCAACCCTCCCCCTGAGCTTCAGGCTGATGAACCAACGGCCAATGGACCTCTCTGCTCCAGGAAGTGGTCACAGACTTCTGCCTGTCTCCCAGTCCCGAACCTCCACTGGTCCTCCCCTTACGAAAAACAGGGTGGCTCAAGCCAAGACCAGCAAGAACTCCTTGCCTCCTTCCCCACCCTCCCCCTAGCCCCAGTTCTGACTCCATCATGGGTCTAGAATCGTCTTCCGCGCTCTCTGTCACCATGGTTACCATTTTGGCCCTGGACTCCATGACTTCTACCTTACCCTGTTTCCCCTTCTGGCCCCTCCTGCAGCAGCCAGCAAGATCTTTTAAAAGCAGAAATCATATCAGTCACCCCAGCTGACGCCCTGTTTAACCCACCAGTAGTGGGTCACCGCCCCTTAGAAAACATCTCTGGTCCTCCCCACAGCCGCAGAGTCCCAGGCAAATGCATTCATTTGGGGTCCCTCCCCCTGCCACACAATCTCCTCTTCCTCATTCAGCACCCTCCCTCAGGTGCTCCCTCACCTGAGAGAGGGCTGGGCCTCATCTCACGGGTGGCCCCATCCATCCCATCACTGCATCATTAGCAATTTCGAATTCCCCGCTTACTCTTATTTTACTGATGTCCGCCTTTCCCACCAGCCTCAGGGAGCCTGCACGGTCAGCACCCAGCACACAGTAGGTGCTCAATAAAGCTTGTTGCGTAAAGGAACAAGAGCTCCCTGGTCTCCTCCCCCAGCAGCATCTCCCCCCCCCACTCCCCGCGGAGGCTGGCTCGCCTGTGCACGGGGGACGTGCACGCATCTATAAATACCCACACACTCCACTCTCCCCCAAACAGTAACTGATACCCAGATGACTCGACGACATGAGAGTTTCCCACGTCTTGCTGGGAGCTGCTTCCAGTGATAAAAGTTTGCTGTTTTATGGACCCGAGAAGACATCAGCCGTAATGTGCTAAAATTATAACCTAGCAGAGTCATTTGCTTAAATACTCTGGAAACCGAAGACTCGGGGCTGAGCGCTTTCCGGATGCCACACAAGGGCCTGGCTGTCTGGGACACAGAACTCCCGGGGCTGAGCACTGGAGCTTGGCCCAGCCTACTCTACAGGGTGGCCGTGTCACCTGTGGGATGCAGCAGGGGCCCGCATCAAGGCTGGCATGCAGCCGCGGCTCACACCTAGGAGCACCTTCCATTCCCGCCACACATCTGGGGGACACTGGGAGGAAACAGTGTGGCCTACTCAGCGTCAGCCCATCAGGCAGCATCAGGACCAGGCAGGGCATGGCTGAGGGGGTAGGAGCATCACAGGACTGTGTTTCGGCAACGAGATTTTGGCTGAACCTGTATATCATTGTCAGAAGGAGTAGAATCATATGAAAATGGCATGAACTACCCCAAAAGGTAGTAAGCTCCCATCACCAGGAGCCCAAGAGAATGGGACATTGGGGGTGGTTTTGGACTGGCTGCCCTTCTCCAGGCTTACAGGGCTAGGACTCGGGCGACAGGCAGAATACAGTTTCGGGGTCAAACAGACACATGTTCCAATCTCATCTCTGCCGCTGGCGGCTTGGGTGTCCCTGGGCAAGTCATACGTTAGTGCTCAGATACAGTGTCTTCACCTCCACAGAGAGTTAACATATACAAAATGCATACAGTAGGTGCCTACTGAACATTAATCTGTCCCCTCCCTGCTTCCCTCTAAATCAATGTAAACACCTCCATCTGGACCTTGGCACTCTCCAAACATCCTTCCTGCCCTTACCCAACGGGTGCCCAGGTCTACCCTCCTCATCATATGAGGCCTAGTGCTGGTGCCACCTCCTCCAGGAAGCCACCCCTGGCTGCTCTGATAAACACTGGCCTCCTTCTCACTTCCAGGCTGTGGTGCACACCTGGAGCTGGAGGCTAGTGGGTCTGGGCACATGTGACTGCTGCCCCTCTGGTTTCTCCTGGTCAGTAGGTTTGGGGAGGGGAGTGTGCTGTGTGGGAGTGTGGGTGTCTTACAATAATGACAACAAACACTTACATTGCACTTACTATGTACCAAGCACCTTACAGGCAACTAACTCATTTAATCTGTACAAAAAAGTAATGAGAGAGGCACTATTCTGGTTTGGTTTTTTTTAAGCTTTATTTATTTATTTCAGGCAGGGGCAGAGGGAGAGGAAGAGAGAATCTAAAGCAGACGCCACGGTGAGCACAGAGCTGGACACGGGGCTCGATCTCACAACCCTGAGATCACGACCTGAGTCAAAACCAAGAGTTGGATGCTTAACCAATTGCACCATCCAGGGGCCCCAGGGAGGTTCTCTTCTTATCTCTGTTTTACAGATGGGGAAACTGAGGCTCAGATAGGGTTAAGTGACTTATCCAAGGACACATGGCAATAAATGGCAAAGCCAGATTGGCACCCAGGCGGTGTGGTCCCAGAGTCAGTGCTCCTAATCTGGACCTGAACCCCTCAGCTTGTCAATTCAGACACGGTTTTCCACTGTGGGCCCTTTCACAAGTCCTACAGATGGTCAGGAGTCACCCTAAGGGCATGGTCCTGGTGCTTCATGATCCTGGAGGCCAAAATGCAAGAAGAGATGCTCACACACACACACAGGCTCAGGCAGGCATTAGCGGACACACGAGGATTCATGCACACAAAAGAAGCTAAGAGGCCCCTCTCCCTGTCCCACTGCCCGAGGGTCTGTCCAGTCTCCTCTCCCCAAGTCACCATGGGCAGGGGAGTAGAAGGCACATGAAGTGCTGCCCACCACTGCTGGTCTGTCCCTGTGGTCAGCTCCCTTTGCATAGGGGGTAACCTGGTGACTTGGGGGGTACTGGACATCCCCCAGATCACATAGCTGGTCTGGGCAAAACCAGGCCCACATCCAGGCCCAGGCGTGCCTGACAAATGCCTTCTCACACCATCCCCAGGACCCCCCACCCCATAATCCCCAATTCCAGTCAATTCCTCCATTCCAACTTGCTTTGAGCAGGATGGAAATAAGCAAAGAGGAAGAGAAAGATGGGAAAGAAAGACGAGGAGGAAGGAGAGCCAGGAGAAGTGACAGAGAGGGCAGCAGCTGGGGAAGTGGGGTGACGGCCCCCCTCAGTATCCCGGCTTCCCACATGCCAGCCCCCCTGTGCGGCCACCAAAGCCGCCTGGAGAGGAGTGCAGCGAGGCGGGGGTTAACTCTGCCATGGAGCAGAAAATGAGGTTCCAGTTATTAGTTGATTTATTGCTCTGTCCTCAATCTGCGCTCAGGTCCTGGAAGGAAATGTTCCACTCGAAAGCATTAAGCGTCTTCAAAGAGCAGAGGCATTAAAAATTGAAATCATAAAACAGACACGTAAATACAGTGGAGGTGAGGTGGGGGCGGCAGCCCCCTAGGCAGGCTGAGGTGGGAGTGGCAGGCCCAGGTCCCGGGCAGCCCATGGGGCCTCCGCTGACACATGAGAGTCAGCTGGGTCTTGTGAGGCCGGGGGTGTTCCCGCCCAGAAGTGGCCCCCCAGCGTCACACAGGTGCCTGAAACCCCGCCATTAGCACAACGCGCCTTAGGGCTCCCAACTGCTCTGGCTTTGCAAACCCTTCCCTCCTGATAGAGGGCCATAAGAACAGCCCCTGGGCCTGTCGGATAACGGGGGGGGGGGGGGGGGGTAGAGGGGTGGGGAAGGGAGGCCGATGGGCCAGAGAGCTTGGGGGCTTCTTCCTTAGCCATCGTGTTGGTGGCAAGAGGAAGGGGCAGCCCTGGGAGCCTGGGGTGGGGGCAGCTCCTTCGGTGCCCAGGCCCAGGTTGCTCTACGTGGGAGGGGGCCCCAGGTCCTCCTCAACCCCGCCCAGTCCCCACTGCACCCCTAGGCTTGCTTCTGCAGCATGGGGAAGGGCCCACCCCCAGCCCAGAGGGGAGGGCACCGTGTCTGCTCCAGTCCTCAGCACGTCTGGGCAACAGAGTCATAGAACACAATGGGTAGCCCACGCTGTCACCCTACACGGGCTCAGGGCCTGGTGAACCGGGAGTGGGATCCAGGGCCTCCCCCCCAGCCCCTGGAGACAGGGTGCCATCTCCCCCGATGCCAGCTCCTCGTGGGGACCGGAGCTCGTGCCTCCAACTTGTCACCACCTGCCCAGAAAGCCACTCTCTTCCAGGGCCTAGGGAAGGGCCTCACCACATCCATCAGCCGCACGGACAGACCTACGTGGGAAGACACACACGTGTGAAGACAGAGGGGTGGGGCTGTGCCCCAGGCACACACATGTACACATGCTCATGGGCATGGACGCGGGTACCCAGGCGCCCTTCATACACACGTGTGTATGTGTGAGCACAAGCCCACATGTGTTCATGGGTACGCACAGCGGCTGTCAACACTTGCATGGACGTATACATGTGTAAACGTACATGTGTGAGCACCCACACCCATGTACACAGTAAGCCTCTGGGCCCCGAGAGCAGGCCTCAAAGGTGCGAGCCAGGAGCCGGTCTACACAGTTCTCATGAGAAAGGGCCAGGGGGCCTAGGGAGTCACTAGCGGCACTTCCTCTGCAAGCAGGGACCCCTCTGCCTCAACCCCTCAGCCTTGGCCACCCTCATAACCCTCAGCGGGGAGGAGGCCTGGGTTCTGTGCCTTCCCCGACCCTGGCCCCAGGCCCTGTGACTGTAGCCCCCACCCCCCGACCCCACGTACTCTGCGGGCCACACGGGCCTCCCCAACTGCAAACACGTCTTCCTCAACCAGGCCACACAATCGAGAGGAAGCCCCGCAGCTTATTTCCTCATTTTTGGCAGCAAGAGAGGCCAGGACTGAGCTGGGGGTGGAGGAGAGAAGCTGAGACATCCCCTGCCTTCTGTGGGGCCTAAACGCCCTTCTCCATACAAGACTATCCCGCCAACCCTCATGGGCCCTGGCAGACCACAGAGTCACGGGGCGCCTCTCTGAGACCAGGGTTGAAAACTCAGACACCCCTAAGTCAGGCTGGAATATAAAAGGGGAGGGGGCGGGAAGGCGAGATCAGCGGGTCAGATGGGGGAGGCCGCTGCTCCTCTCCACCTGGTGCTGCTGGTGGGGCACAGAGTCTGGCTTCTGACTTTTCCAGAGATGCCCAAAGCCTGGTTTTCATGGCAAACCTCCCAATCTCTCCAAAATCTATGGACTGTGAATTCTACCGCACCCTAGAGCTGGAAAACACACTCTCTCACACACAGACGTGTATCCAGACACTCACACTTGCACATATCCACACCCATAGTCTCACCAATACATACACACTTAGACACATAAACACACAAATAGCTCTCATATTCTCACACACACATACACACGTAAACACACACACATAAGAACACACTCATGCACATGTACTTATACACAGCCACATACTGACACCCACACCCACACTCTCACACACACTCCCGTGTGCCCACATCTATGGGGTGGATTCTGCCTCTAGCCCCCATTCAGAACCTTGGGCCTAGCCAGAGATGATGAGTCAAAGCTAAGTGACAGGGAGACTCAGAGTCAGCAGAGGAGCCCGTCCCAGAACTCCCCGTTTCTGGCATCAAGGCCCCAGCTCTCACCCCCTGGTTCCACTTCCCTGGGAGTAGGAGACCGGTCTCACCACATCCTCCCTCCTTCCTACCTGCCTTTCCTCCCTCGGTCCCCCTTTCGCTGTACCTCCCAGCCCTACACAATAACAACCATCTCGACTTTACCAGGGACTCCCCCCTTTTTCCTCCCCAGGGGTCCTTCCTCCTCACCCCACCCCACCCCTCCCTGTCCCAATCCTCCACCCATCAGACCCAGGGTGGGGGCGACCCCCAGCTCACCCTTCAACCCTAGAACTACTTCCAGCCCGGGCACCCCCTTTACCCCACATGTAATTTTTCTTAATTGGGAGCTCGTTAATTATCCCCATGCTTTCCAAAGCAAATAAACAGCAATTAGAGAAATAAGTGGTATTTCTATTCTCCAGCAGACTCCGCAGCTCGGTGCTCCATCCCACCCTCACCCGTAACAACCTGTCCAGCCACCTGCCCTCTCTCCCGGAGTCCATCCCCACATGTGTGTGAGCGCAATGCCTGCCACCAGGCCACCCCCCGGCAGCAGGTCGCCTCTTGGAATCTGTGTGAAGAGCCATAAATTGCTGAGAAAGGACCTCCTTCCCCGTGCACAGAAGGTTAGAGTGTTTAAAGAGAGCAGTGGAACTGTTTTTATTAATCAGAACTGCTATAAAGAAAGCATTTTAATTAACATAATTATCCCGATTGAGAAAACCAGTCCTTACCCCATAGATACTTTTCAGACTAAAGATGCAAGCTGTCACAATCAGTCATAATTAAGTAAAGCAAGCCATTTTTTTTTCTCTCTCTCCCTTCCCCTCTCGGGCACCGGCTCCTCCCCGGGTTAGATCTCAGAACGGAAGCAAGGCAGATGTCAGACCCTCAACCTGCTCAGACTCTCGCCCCCCGGCTGTCTCTAGAGCTGCATTTCTGAGAGGGAGCCCCACCCAGGCCAGAGGGTCCCCCAGCACGACCCTTCCCGTGCCTGGCCTCAGCATGGCCTCCTCACCTCCTACAGAAGGAAGGGACCCCATCTCAGACCAGCACCCACCTCATCCTCCACCCCACTGCTGAGTGATCAGGGAGGCACCAGCCCTCCCTGGGGAACACCTGCACGGACCTTCCTGGGTCCGCATGCCAAGAGGAAATGAAGGGCAAGAAGAGACAGCCAGAAGGAACCCTGGATCACCGTCCTGGTCCAAGCCACCAATCCCTCCTGCCTGGATGCATACAGTCACCCCCATCCACCTCCCCAGTCCGCTCTTGACTCACCTTCAAGCCATTTCCCCACATAATATCCAGAAATCTGTCTACACCAATCTCAGTGCATCCCCATCCCCATTCCAGTCCACAGGGAGGCCTGGCCCAGCCCCCTCCAGTCACACCACCCAGAGCTTGCTCCACACCAGCCACACTGGCCTTTCCTCCTCCCCTTGAGCTTCCACCACAGGGCCTTTGTACATGCTAGTCCCTCTGCGTATTGCCTCCACCCTCCTGGCTCATCCGTTCATTCCGCAGCACCTAGCTCGGGTGTTACCTCCTCAGGGCAGCCCTCCTCAACCGCCCCCTCTTAAATTCCATGGTGGTACCACATACCCTAACTGAGGTCGTAGGTACACAGTAGCCTTGCGACCTTGCTGTTGGTTCTATCTTCAGCCTTAGCCTCCTCCACTCAACTATTAGTTCCACGAAGCAGCCAAAGATCTTACTTCTGTTTGTGTATTTGATGTTTTGATTACACTTTCTGTTTGTTCACTGCTGTATCCACAGTGCCCATCATAGAGCCTGGCTCATGGTAAGCACTTAAGAAATATTCATGGAAGGAAAGAAGAGGGAGGAAGGAGGGAGGAGGAGGGAGCCCCCACCCAGGGCATTCTCCAGGAGATGGCCCTTGCCCTGTGTCCGCTAAGGGCTGGAGGAAGTGAGGATGCCCTACCAAGCAGGAAACTGTCCACTCCCCTCATCCCATCTGGGCATCATTATACTATCCATTTTATAGACAAGGCCCCTGAGACAGGCAGGATGTACCTAAAGTTACAGGGCACCTACACGGAGTCTAGGGCTGCCCCCAGGTCCTGAGACTGTCTGATTGAGGTGGGATGAGAAGGGAGGAGAGAAATACAGGAGGATCCTTTGTGGGTACAGTGTCCCCCTAGGGCTTTGGGGGGGGGGGCGCCAAGAGCTGCTGGGGGCAGCTCTCAATATACGTGACCTTGGACCTTTTCATCCCCTGCTCTGGGCCTCAGCTTTTCCATCTGCAAAGTGGGCTGCCTGGAGCAGGTAATTTCCTCTGCCCTCCCCCCAGACCCCCCTCCATTCCACTTCTCCCTGACATCCAACACCCCCTAAGCTTCAGACCTCCCTCCTCCTCCCCCTGCAGAGCTGGAACTGCTGAGACGTGAACCCGCTCCTCAAGGCACTGCTACCCTCCCAGCCCACCCAGGGAGGTGAGGTTGGGTGCCGGCTGCTCCCCTCAGCCAGCACCTGCAGGGTGACATGTGCGTAGGTGACACCATGGACATATTTTAACCTGACATCCTGCAGTTTCCTCCCTGAAAAGGTGCTTATTTTTTAGTACATCTTAAATAGGAGCCACAAAGTGTGTTGTCAGCGCTTTTTAAATGGCTTGTTAATGTCCCCGTAAAGCTCCGTGCTGGCTGGAGGAGACAGCTCACTCCTGGCCCCTGTGCAGCCTGGACACCCTCGAAGCCTGCACTCTGAGCACAGACTCGGCCTGAGCTTCGGACTCTCTTGCCAGGAGGTCCAGGAACTAGATGTTCCCCAATAAAATATGCCCAGAGCCCCTCTGGGGTCACAAGCCTCAGCAACACTTGGAATGGCAAGGGAAAGAGACATGAGCACTGGTTTTGTAGCCAAGTGTTCTGAGTTCAAATCCCTTCTTAGCCATTTATCAGCTGTGTGACCCCAGGCCAGTGACCAAACCTCTCTGTGCCTCATCTTTCCTCATCCATAAAATAGCAATGCTGCCTACCTCAGGGCGATTCTGAAGAGTGAATCAGGTAACAAATACCAAGTACCAGGTAACATTTGATTCTTAAGGTCTGGTAATGGCATGATGGTTATGTGTTTGAAAGGATCCTTTCCGGGGCACCTGGGTGGCTCAGTGGGTTAAAGCCTCTGCCTTCGGCTCAGGTCATGATCCCAGGGTCCTGGGATCGAGCCCCGCATCGGGCTCTCTGCTCTGCAGGGAGCCTGCTTCCCTTCCTCTCTCTCTGCCTGACTCTCTGCCTGCTTGTGATCTCTGTCTGTCAAATAAATAAAATCTTTAAAAAAAAAAAAAAAAAAAGAAAGGATCCTTTCCTTTTAGAGATATACGACACTGAAACATTAATGGATAAAATTTTACGATGTCAAAATAACCCAGTGGTGGTAGAGAGTGGGTGAGCATACAGGAAACAAGTCTGGTCACGAGTTAATGCTTAGTGACAGGAACATGGGGCTCAATAGATTCCACTTTGGTAAGTGTTGACATCTTTATACTGAACCCCAACACAGACCTAGTGGTATTCATTAAACCCAGGGTGCACTCTCTCCTAGCCACAGAAGACTCTGACGGCAAGAATCAGAGACAGGCCTCCGCAAGACAAGGAAAGGCATCAATAAAGAACACTAGGGGGGTTGAGCCCTCACATACGCCCGCTGGAGGCTCCAACAGACCCCAGAAGGGGGGCCAGGCAGGTGGGAGCCTCTAATAACCTGGACACGCAGGAGCCCAGAGGAGTCAGGCAGCCTCTGTTTCAGAGCCATGGTCCCAGCTGTGTGACCCCTGGACTCATGCTTTCCCTCTCTGAGCTGCAGGTTCTTGTCAAATGGGAAGGGTAATGCCCCACCCCATTCCACCCAGCACGGCCCACAGAATGGGAGCCTGGCCCGAGGCGGAGGCTTCATTGCCTCAGAGTTGCCTCACCTTCTTCCGCCACTTTAAAGACAACCTCCGTCATCCACGACTGCTGTGGTGGGCAGGCAGACCTCCGTGCTGGGCCCAGGGCTACAGACCCATTAATACCCAGCCCTGCCCTCCGGAGGGCAGAAGTCCCAGGGAGGAGACCTACTTTAAACTCCACGGCACCCAGCAACACCACAGGAAACGGGGCTGAGAAGACTTGGGGCCTCAGGAAAAGAGGGATTCCTGGCCTGGATGAAGGGGAGGCTGGTAATAATGACAATGACCAGGCGACCACGGCAGGCCGTTGGAGTGCTTCTGCCGCCTCCCGAACCGCGACCCAGCCCTTCCCTGCCCCTCTCCTTCACCACCGCTAGCCAGGTGAGCGGCACGGCTACCCCCGCGTGGCTGGGGAAACTGAGGCTCACAGGGCCAAGGGTGGAACCGGTGAATGCAGAGCCAAGTCCTGCCCTCAGCCCCCGCCCCCACCCCCAGACCCAACAGGGCGCGAGGATGCCGGCCAGGGCCCTCTGAAGCAAGGCCCCTCTAGGCCTCTGTTCCTTCCCCTGTGAAATGGGGGCAGCAAGACCCCAGCCCTAGCCGGTGAGCACCAGAGGAAGGTGGCACGGGCAGCGGAGGAGGAAACATCCCGAAGGTTCCAAACGGAGCCGAGGCGGCTGCGAGGTAAAGTTGGGGCGCGGGGGTGTAAGGCGAGAGAACGAGACAGATCTCTCAGGCTGGGGCTCAGGCGCTGTGATATTTTCCCGGGTTGTATTTTTAGATGGACTACTTTCTCTCCCCTCCCCCTGCCTCAGTAGGAGGAAGAACACAGAAATAGCTGGGTGTGCGCGTCTGAGCAGCTATATATAGGGGCACAAACCCTGCTACCCAGGGCTTCTCCCACCCCCTGCCCCCTGGAGCCGGAGCCTGGAGGGAAGGGCGACGGCGGGAGGGGGACCATCCTCTTGCCCCACGGCCACAGGGTCCACTTGGCAGCACCGGCTTCTTCCAGGCACCCCCTCTCCCTGCACCCACCTGTATGCACACATGGATGGCCACACACACATCCCCCACAACAGCCTGCACTGACCCAAGTCCCACGGCGTGCTGGAGAGGGACCAGAGCCACCAGCAAGTCCAACCCAGACAAATTCCTACCTCTCTGAGCTCAGTTTCCACATCAGCACGATGGGGAGAAGGTCTGCACCCGCTTCACGGGCAAGTGTGAAAACTAGAGAAGATGAGGCATGTGAAGCTCCCCATTCTGTAATGAGGAAGAGATCCACAAGTTCCTGGGACAGGAGGTTCCCCAGAGTCTCCTACCGCCTCTCTTGGCCAGAGCCTTGACAGGGCCACAGCTCCAGCCTCAAGGTCAGGGGCTCGCCCATCCCCCCCCGCCCAACACCCCAACCCGGCGTGTCTCCACAAAGCCCATGCCTGGCCCACGGCAAGTGGAACCAGCTGCTTCCCAGGCGGAAGGCGGACCCTGTGGCCACCCACCTGGGGTGGCGGGGGGGTGACTGAGACTAAGGCCTGGCCTCCTGCCACCCTCCACTGGTTGTACAAGCCATGGCAGGAGCATTCGACCCCACACTTCATCCTCTCCACTCATGGCGGGGCTTCCTCCTGGGTGTCTGAAGCTGGTCTGGATGTGCCCAGTCTGGAAGCAGGTGTAAACGAGCTCTGCTGCCTTTCTACCCCAGAACCTGAGGGGGACAAAGAGCGCTGGCTAGGAAATCTCAGGGACTGGTGTCCAAGTTCCAGCTCAGCCCTGTGAGCCTCGAGCTGTGGCTGTCACCATCTACACAGAGCAGTGTTCTCGGGGGGCCTTTCGGGTGCCCAGTCCAGGACTCTGAGTGCGGCTGACTCCCCATAGAAGAAAGAACTTCCATCCATCATCTTGTTTAACTCTCAAAATTCCCCTACGAGAAGGAAACCAGGGTCATGTTACAGATGGAGAAACTGAGGCCCAGGGAGAGGAAAAGACCTGCCTGGGTTGCACAGAGAGCAAGTGGCAGAGCCTGTTAGCCCGCTGACTCCCCAGCCAGCCCCCATCAGAGGCAGGACCTGCCCCTGCCAGGCCTGGGAAAGCCAGAACATCTGGGACACTGGAGTCGAACAAGTGGCTCATAACCTTCCTGAAGAGTCCAGAGGGCTCATGAGGGAGGTGTGCAAGCCGGCTGTACACAGCTGTGTCGGTGGGGGTGCGTGGGAGCGGCCACCCCGTCCCCACTCCTGTGCCCATTCCCCGGCCATTGAGTGTCTGTGCCCAAGTGCGGAACTTCTTTTCTCTGGCTCTAGAATTCCATTTGGCTCTCTAGGTTCAAATCTCCACTTGGCCCCTGGTTTTAGCCCAGAGCTTCCATCTGCTGAGCGCCCAAGGCGAGAACTACCTCTTGCTGGCACATGTAGGCCTCTGTGCCCTCATCTAAGCCAGGAGAAGCCGAGGACGTGATGGGCCAGGGCCCTGAGGTGTCCTGCGGGTGACCTTCCTCCCACAGACAGGCGTCTGATGTTGACTCCTTGGGCCCCGGGTCCTGCCTAAGTCCTCCAGAGTGGACCGCCGCTGGATATCCACAACCGTCCCACCACAGAACTCCCGAGCCCAGGCCAAGGCCCTAGCAGCCCTGAAGATCGATGGATGGGGCCAAGGCTGGCATCTCTGGGGTGGTTCCCACCACTCCCACGGGGCTGCCAGCCCCCACCCTGGGGCAGCCAGGCTTGTCCTAATTGGCCTGGGTGCAGCAGTGCCCAAAGAAGGCAGGATAAGGAACTCGGGTCCAGGGCAACAGCCGGCCCCCAGAAGGAAAGTATGTGAGCCCTGTTCCAGTGGACTCATACACCAGCACTGCACAAAAGAAGTGAACTTGAAGTTGCTGTGACCTACGTTCAGTTTCTGGATCCCCAGTGCTAAAGAACGAAATTGGATCCTGATCTTACACCACATATTAACATTAACTCAAAATGGATTAAAGACCTAAACGTAAAGATCTGAAACTATAAAACTCCTAGAAGAAACACAGGGGGAAATCTCCATGATGTTGGATTTGGCAATGATTTCTTGGATATAACACCAAAAACACATGCAACAAAATTGAAATTAGACAAATGGAACTATATCACACTTAAACGTTTCTGCACATCAAAGTAAACCATCAACAGAGTGAAAAGACAACCTGTGGAAGGGGAGAGAATGTCTGCCAACCACCTATTGAAAAGGGGCTGATATTCAGAATATACAAAGAATTCCTACAACTCAACACCAAAAATCAAGGAATCTGATCAAAAATGGGCGAAGGCCTTGAATACATGTTTCTCTGAAGAAGACATACAAATAAGGCGGAGGGGAAGGAGGAGTGCCCTCAAACTGAACCTCTTCAGAGAGGGACCCCCAGGCCAGGGCTGTGTCTCCTCCCTCAGACCATGCCCCCTCCCTGACTAGCTGCCAGCAGAGAGCCTCTGGTTGCCCCCTCCCCCAACCCACCCAGTCAAGCCTGCTGGTGGTGGATTCTGCCCGGGGCAGACACTTGGGATAGTTCCTCTCCAGCTGTCCAGCAATGACATGAACACTCAGCCTGCCAGGAGCCCATTCATCATGGCCACACCATGTGCCCACCGGCCCAGGGCAGGGGGGCGGCACCAGTGCCTGTCTCTGAGTCTCAGTCCCCAGAGCCTGCCCAGTTCCCAGCCAGACTGCAGACCAAAGCCTCATGAGAGCTGGGGCCCAAGTGATGGCCCCACGTGGAAGAAGACTTCTTGCCTCACTCCTGTCCGCTCCTTCAGCCTCCAGGGAGAGAACTCAAGGGGCAGCTCAAGCTCCAGCTTCGAGTTCAGATGGAACGCCTCCCACTTCCTCTTCTCCCTCCCAGCCATGCATACTCAGGCAGGTCTCACCCTCTCGGAGCCCCTCCTCCTCCGTCTGTAACGTGGGGGTCCCATTATTCCCTCCCCAGTCCTCAGGAGGGGCCAAGGAGTTAGTGTGCACCAAATGCTTGGAATATGGACGCATAATAAAAGGTGGGCCCCAGACAAACCATAAAAGACTCAATCTCAAGAAACAGACTGAGGGTTGTTGGGGGGAGGGGTGACAGGAGAGGGTGGTGGGGAAATGGACATTGGGGAGGGTATGTGCTATGAGGAGTGCTGTGAAATGTGTAAACCTGGCGATTCACAGACCTGTACCCCTGGGGATAAAAATACATTATATGTTTATTAAAATAAAAAAAAAAAGGTTGGCCCCTTCCCTTTCTGTGGAATCCGGCTCTCTGGGTTCAAATCTCCACTTGGCCACTCCAGGGCTGTGTTGCTCTGGGCAAGTCACTTGGCCACTCTGTTTCAGTTTCTTCAGTAGAAATAGCCTCAGGGGTTGTGGTCAGGATTGAATAAATAAAGATCTATAAAATGCCTGGAACAGTTTCTGGCATCCGGGAGGCACTCTGGAAGCATCAGCTGGGTTTGCTGCTGGTATGTTGTTGGTGCCCTATTTCATGGGCTCTTCTGAGGTCTGGACTTGGCTGAATATATGCCCAGACTCTGCGCACTGAAGAACCCATCCGGTGCCGTTCCTAAAAGTACCATCTTTCTAACCCTCCTTCCCCTGCAAGGCTTTATGGAGCCCCCACTCCTCTGGGAATCCAGGCAGCATTGGGAGGGAGCAGGCAAGACTCCCCCCTGTCTTTGGGGTGTTGGGGGGGCACTGGGGAGGAAAGAGGAGGTTGGAACCTCCAGCGACCACCCAGACCCGTGAGTACCTGCAGAACTGGACCACAAGACAGTGTGCAGAAAAGCCCCAAGGGCTGAGCTAGGCTAAGGGCTGAGAGTCGGGGAGACCAGGCACAGGGAGCTGCAGCCCAGGCAATGGGGAGACGCTGATAGTTCTCGAGGTGAGAAGTGGAGCAGCAGAGCAGGCTTCAGGACCTGCCCTACACATGTACAGCCACAGCCGAACAGCAGACCCCCGGGGTCGGGGGAACTGAGGGGCACCAGCAGCAGGAGCTGTGGCCCAGTGCCGACCCCACATTGTCCCAGCCCTGTACCCCAGCATCACCCTTGTGCAGAGAGGGGGTCTTCCTGCCTGGAGCTGGCCCCCATGGCCGGCCAAGATTTAGAGAGGAAAGAGCACCCTTCATCTCCTGTCTCTCGAGGCCAGACAGGCCTGGGTTCAAGGCTGGCTCCTCCCAGCTGTGCGGCCCTGGGCAAGTTGTTCAACCTCGCTGAGCCCGGGCTTCCTCATGTCCACCCACAGGGCACAGTTAAGGAGGAAGTGGATAGTGAACAGCCGGCACATAGGAAGTACTCAAAAGTCCCCTCTGGGCCTCAGTTTCCACATCTGCAAAATGAATGTTAAAAGAGATGGCCTATGAGAGCCCTTTGGCACCAGATGAGATGTCTGAGTCGGGCCCAGCACTGCCCTGGAAAAGAGGGGGTGGGGCTGGGGATCCCAACAGGATCAGGCCCGAATTCAGCCTCCCTCAGCCCAGGTACCAAGTGCAAATACCACAATGGAGGGCTCCCCCCAGACCCCAACCAAGCACTCCCAGGTACTCTGTCCTCAACCTCCCCATCCCGCCCCCCAGGCGTCCATGTGAACTTCTAATCTCAGGACTCCTGTGCTGAGGAGGGGGGCTGTCGCTGCTTTGATCCAACCTGACAAGTCCCATTCCCCCAGACCCCTCCTGGAAACCCACTGCCTCTGGGGACCTATGCAGCTTAACTCCCTAGGAGGGCGGGAATCTTATAGCTAACGTTTCCCTTTTCGCTCTGACCACCAGGAAGCACAGGGTTAAATATGCAACCCAGCATCTGGCCATATGCGTCCGTGCCCTAATGTGCCCCAAGCCTTTTCTTCCTATGACATCCTATGTTCCCCGACCTGGATTATGTCTGTCTTATTAGCATCCTGTGTATGTTTGAAGGCCCTCACAAATACTTCATGGAATACGGTGGGTATAAATACGTACATGGTTAATATCTAAAATGGCCCCCTCCATACCTCCCACAGAGCTGCTCCCCTATTACTCCTCGGGTAATACGGAACTCAGTGCAGAAGGTCCGGAGTGGGGAAATGGGGCAAGAGGAGATAGAGGCAGACTCCAGCCTTGTCCCTCTTGGCTCTGGCCTCTAGTGCCACAAAGGAACTGGGAGGGCCCTTTCTCATTCTAGAATATTCCACAACCCTGCTAATAACAACACTGACAACTATGACTGGAATTTGTTGAGAGCAAATGACCTAGAAGGCATCACGGCTAATGCAGGGTGTGAACACTCCAGCTAATCTTCTAACTACCCCGGGGTAGGACAGGGGGTTCTACCATCATGCTCCCTTTTCCAGATGAGAACACTGAGGTATACAAAGCTTAAGGATCACGTTGACACAGGTCACACAGCCGGCAAGTACCGGAGCTGGGGTCCACAGGCTTTCTGAGGCCATAGCTCAGGTCCCTACCAGCGACTCATACTGCCCCAGGCCATTGAAAGGACCTGTGACTGAGGGTGGACAGGGCTCAACATGACATCCCAGCCTGAACCCAGAGTCCAGTCCCTGCTCCACACCCACCTGTCTGTGTCCTTCTATGTCTAGATTGGCCCAGGCCTCCCCCTCCCTCCAGCTTTATAAGTAGGCATCAGGCTTAGCGGATGGGACAGATACATTTACTCCACAAGTAGCAATGGGGGGATGAACAGCCAGAGGGGATCGCCAGATACTCTGGGGTAGAAGGACCAAGGGACAAAGGCCTAACTTTGATATGACAGTGGTGTGAGCCCATTCTGAGCCTCAGCTTCCACATCTGTCATATGGCCCACATCCTGGCTTCTTGGGGCATTGAGGGGCTCTCCTGAGGGACTGCCTATGAGCAAAACCAGAGCTGGGCCCCAGCAGCCCCGCCCCACCACGTGGATCAGAATCGTGCCCATGTCTGCTCACCTGCGTGACCTTGGGGGAGTCACTGTACCCCTCTGGCCTCCATTTCTTTAGCAGCAAAATGAGGAAAACAGAACAATTTTCACTTACCCGTGCCTGACATACAATGTCTTAGCTACTAATTATCTTTATTATCCCTGAGCACCCCCCTTCCGGACAGGATGACTGTTTGGGGGGCTGGACAGAATCACAGGAGGCATGTGAGGGAGAACATGCCAAGCCTAGGTACCAGGCTCCAGGGCAAAAACAGCCCTCAGGTGCCAATACTGTAGGCAGCGGCTCAGAGCCTCCCCCTGCCCTCGTTTCCCAGAAGGCTTTCTGCTGAGGGGGTGGGCGGCACATCATGGAACAGTCCCACACGTACAGACAGCCAGGACTGCGTGTGACCGCTGCCCTGGACAGCCAGAGCCCAGGAGGGCTGGGGGCAGCTACTTTGGGGTGGCCTCTAGAGGGAGACAAACTGAGCGGAGGGGCCATCCGCATGCAGGCACGGAGGAGAGGAAAGTGCGTCCTGGGAAGGATGGCTATGCCCCTGAGAGGGAGCCTGAGAGAGGCCCAGCCCGTGGCCCCCCCTCACAGCCCCACCGGGTTTGCCCACTGACCTGATGCAGCCCCAGCTCCCACTCCCCGCACCAGCTCCTCCTCACCAGAATGGCAGCGGCTTCTCAGCTGCCAAGGGCTACAGCTCTCCGTCCCCCAGAGTCCTGCAGTACCCCCCCACCGCCGCGATGCCCCACACGAGGCTCTGGGCATGCAGAGCTCGGTGCATGCTGTGGAGTAACACACGTGTGTTTTCACATTTATTGAGCACCAGCCGCGCCAGACTCCCTCTTTGGCCTTGCCCTTACCCCACACCCCGGAAGGATGCACCGTGAGGTACCCCTTGTGACAGATGAGGAAATGGAGGGGCATGGGTCACACAGACAGGGGCAAAGCCAGAACTCCAGCCCCTTATCTCCGGGAAGCCCTGCCCTGGCTCAGTGTGCCGCAGGGCCCCGCCCGATGAGGGTGGAAGGCCAGGTGGCCCCACCGGGAAGGCTCTCGGCTTCCCACCAGCTGCTGCCACTATGGCGGGCTCCGCGGGGAGGGGGAGCAGTGCCAGCCCCACCCTTTTCACCCCTCTGCTCCCTCTGAGGAGGCGGGACTGACTCAGCAGACCCACTCAGGCCCCCTGACACCGAGCTAGAAGCTAGAAGCCCTCCCAGAAATCATCCACTCAGCGAAGCCCCCTCAGAAATGGAGTCGGAGGATATGCAGAAGTTGATGGGGAGGAGAAGCTGGGCAGAGGATGACCTGTCTGTCCCCTGAGACTTTTGGGGCCTGCCCCTCATCCAACCCATTCTCTAGGCACAGGAGGCATAGCCCCCAAAAGGCTGACTCACCACAGAGCACGGCCAAGCCTCCGAGGCCAGTGGCCGGCCACGCAGAGCAACCACAGCCTCAACCTGGCCTGCCCACCCACCCCCAACAGGCAGGCCAACCTCACCTGAGGGGCCCACAGCTCTGCACCCTGCTTCCTGAGGGGCCTCCAGGGTTCCCAAGCCTTATTCCTGCTGGTGCCTGAGCCAAGCACCCCCAGAATCCCAACAGCTGCTCCCTAGGGGGCTCCCCAGCACTGGGAACCCTAATCCCATCAGAGGAGCCACCCTCCATCCTTCCTCCTGAGAGCTCATCCCCAAACCTCCTCACCCCTATCTTCACCCTGTGACTCAAAAGCCCCAGGAACGTGGTTGGAGGAGGCCAAAGGCAACTCCAGAAGATGGGAGAGGAAAGGGGCTGGCAGAGAGAGGGCCAAGGAGGGGAAGACGCTGGGCCTGGAACCGCCCCGCGCACACCCTCGGCCCCCGGCTCGTGCACCAGCCCCAGGCAGTGGCTGCTTACCTCACGGGCACACGCAGGCTGAGGGGCTCATGAGGGTGACGCCTGCAGAGAGACGGGAGGAAGGGAAGAGACAATAGTCGGATGAGGGACCTGTAGACTCCCTGCCCATAGGACCCGTCCTGCTGTCAACCTCAGCCCAGGCTCTGCCCAAAGCCCTGGAGTAGAGGGAGCCCGAGGAGACCTGCACACAGACGGAGCACCTGCCTTCACTACCCGCATGTGCCCACGGCCAGGGGGACCCCTACCCACACATGCCCACGGCTGGGGAGACTGTTCTCTGGCCCCTGAACACAGCACTGAACCTTAAATCCTCCCTCCTGGGGCCAGATACCATGGTCAGAAAGGCACCTCCGGGCCTTTGCCTTTACCTCTGACTGGGACCTTGAGCTCAGTGGTCTGACCCTTGACCCTGGGCCAGTCTCAACAGGCTCTGATTTCCCCCAACACTGCCAGCAGGTACATCGGAGTCACCTGGAACGCTTATGAAAACACGAGTGCTGGGTACTGGGCCCCCAACCCCCCAAATTTCTGCTTTAGCAGGTCCAGGCTGGGACTTGAGAATCTGCATTTCCCACACGCTCCCAGGTGATGCTGAGGCTGCCATTTGGGGAATCACACTTTGAGAACCACTGGTCTAGATGTGTTCAGACCACAAAGTACACAGCACACACCCTCAAGGAGCGTGTGGGCTAACAGAGGAGATCACACACACGGGCGCACACACTGACAAAACATGGCCTCAGCGGGAAATGTGGCTTCTACCCACTAAGGAGAACTGATAAGCAGTGAGGTACAGGTTGGTGCAATCATGGAGGACTGCTTGTAGGAGGTAAAGACCTCACTTTCCACCTTTACCTGTTGTAGTCTCATTATACAAACAATACTTGAAACTTTCTCTTGGTAAGAGCCTCAGCTACAGGCTCCTGTCGAGGAAACACTCCTGGTCGCCTCTCCAGAGGTCCCGACCATCCCTCTGGTGTGAAACCTTCACCACACACTTACCCACACAGAGAGGTACACCAGGTGGATGATACAGCAGGGAGCAGACCCTCTGTGTGGGTGTATAACTGTGTTCCTCACCTACCAGTGAATCTGGGAGACTACCTCTGTCCATACAGAAAGATAAGAAGGGTCCCTGCTTGCGTTCCCTGAGTGCCTACCAGATGCCAGATGCCACATGCAACACTTTATGTATGAATCCCCTTAATTTTCATGATGACCCCTACGGTCAGTTTAGCTGTGTAGATGAGCAGACCAGAGCACAGAATGACGGTTGGTAATGGGACCGAGAACCCTCAGCCTAACAGGGCGGCCGCTGAAAAGACAACCCAGCAGCATCCATACTCCCAACGGAGCCCAGCCCGGGCTGAGTTCCCTGCGGTGCCACACAGGGGCGGGGGAGCTCCACACGGGGGCACACCTTCACCTGTTTAAGCAGACCCCCGAGGACGGGCACTTAGGGGCTCCTGGTTTCTATTTCCAACCTTGCTAGAAAAAGACACCCCACCTCCTGGCACATGCATGCGAGTACTGCTTAAGGGCAGCTCAAAGGGTAGACAGATTTTAGATTTTGGTACTCCCCGTCAAACTGTCCTCCAAAATTGCCTAACCTGATGCCTAGCTGCCCTTTTCCCCTGGAGGAACCCTTACTTTGTTCTTACTGAGAACAGTTCACATTTACTGAGCATCTACTACGCATCAGACCGCTAATTTCCCCGTTCTGCAGGTGTAGCACTGAGCGTTTAGGCTACCTGCCCAAGGTCTCAAAGCTAGCAAGAAGCTACAGAAAAGCCTCATTATTGTGAAGGAAGGGAGGGAGGCATGGAGGGAAGGAAAGAGGGAGGGTCCTTGATCCCACATACCCTTCATTCTTCTGCTCCCTTTCTTCGCAAAACTCAAGAGCTGTCTCTAACAAGCGCCCAGGCCTCCACACCCCCCTCCCGTTTTTCCCTCACTCCCTTCTCCAGCTGGGCTTCCGTCCCAACCACTCCACAGAACTGCTCTTATCGAGCTTCCCAGAAACCTCCGTTTTGCCAGACTGGTGGTCATTCTCTGACACAGCTGCCTGCCTCCTCCTTTGGGAAACACTTTATCTCTGGGCCCCCAGGACTCGGCCTCTCCTGGTTGTCCTCCCACGCCTTCCTCCCCTCCCAACAGCTGAGACCCCAGGGCTCACCGGGACTCCCTGCTCTCTCCTGTCTACTCATCCCTTGGCTGGTCTCCGTGGGCCATATGGCTTTCCGTCCCAGCCATGCCCCCGATCTCTTCCCAGCCCCAGCTCTCTCCGAGTGCCAGCTGCCATGTCTGGAGGCCTCTGTGTCACCTCCACTTGCTCAGCCGACAGAACTGTCCAAAACAGAGTTCTTTATTCTCATCCCCCAAACGACGTCTCCCTCGGCCTCGACTGCTCCTTCTCTCTCACCTCACGCCCCAGGCCGCAGCAAACCCAGTCAGCATGGCCCCCGGGCACATCCAGCACCCGCCCGCTGCCCCTGCTCGTCTTCCCCTGTCCTCTCCAGCCCTTGCTTGGAGCACTGCTGCCCCGGCCTCCTGCCTCGATGGGCCCCCTGCTCCCACCCTGGCACCAAACTGTCCCGGCAGCCAGATAACGCTACAGACCAGATCTTGTGGCTACCTTGCCATAAGCCAGGGGTTTCCACGGCAGAGAGAACGAGATGCCCCGCAGCCTGTCCACCACTTAGAACTCGCCTTCTGCCGTGGTCCCCCGAACCTCCCACGCTGGCCAGTCTCAGGGTCTGTCCTTGCTGTTCCTTCTGTCCAGAAGACGCTTCCCCCAGACTTTCCCGTCATTCAGGTCTGAATGGGACCCCCTTCATCTTCCTCGGTCACCTTAGGGCAAATGTCCCCATGCACCCCAATCTTTCCCATTTTTCATTGTATTTATGCCCACCCAACATCATCTTGCTTCTTTATTTGCATCCTTGTCACTTTGGGGTCTCCTCACTGTAACATAAGCTCTGTAAGGCGGGGAAGGACTGCATTCTTCTCGTCTGGCTCTGTTGCCACCTCTGTACTGTGTACAGTACTTGGCACACAGTAGATGCTCAGTAAATATTTATTGAATGAGCGAATGAACAGGCAGAGCCAGTTCTATGGGCTCCGAAGCCTGTGCTCTCATTTCCCTATACAAACTGCCTCTCGTCTGAAGAAATGGGGAGGCGCTGGAGGGCAAACCCAGTGGGACTGGACGCTCCAGAGAAAGGCAGGCTGGTGGGCGCAAGGCTGAGCCAAGGCCAGCGGGCACAGGCGCTCCGTATGGGATAGCAGCGGGGCCTCAGCTCTCCCTGGGAGGCCAGGCCCAGCAGCCCATGCCCCACGGGAGCCTGGGGCACTCACACCTGCCAACCTGTCCCATTCAGGAGAGAGCCTTGGGGGCAGCTGGCAACGGAGCGTGACGGGCAGGGGGCCAGGAGGCCTGCCAGCGGCAGGCGCCGCTGCCAAGCAGCCAAGTAATCGTGTTAGCCAGCGGAAACTGGTCCAGGAAGTTTTTCCCTTCGCCTCCCGTTTTCTCTCTCTTCCCTTCCCCCCTCCCTTGAAGCTGCAAGGCTGGGAAGATTGATCTTTGCCTGAAACGGAGGAGATAACTCGATATAATGAACTCCGCCGTCCCTCTTGCTGTTTGGAGCTTTTAAAAAATTTAAAAGGACTGGGGACAAAAAAGCTCGTCCTCAGGGCTCTCCCCCCTACAAAAGCCCCTGCCCCTCTTCCAACTCTCCACCTGCCTCCTTTCCCCTTCTTTTTCCCTTGGGATGTCTTGATGGAACAAAGGTTAAAAATATCCCCTTTCTCTTGCAGGTTTTAAAAATAATTTTGTTGAGGTCAGGGCTGGATCCACCAATGGTCCTGCCTCCCGTAGTCTCCGCCCACGTGGCAGCCCCCACTCCTCAGAGCCACCAGCCAGCCTGGGGGTGACCAGTCGACTCAGTCCACCTGTTCTCAAAACATTTCCAAAGGGAGCAAGCAAGGCCGGGCCCACCCACTGAGTGCTCTGCAGACGGCTTTTGTCCCACCAAATAGCTCTTTAAAGACCCCCCCCCCCCCAATGACAAAGGGAGCACAGTGCCAGCTGGGACCCAGTCCTTGCCCCCACCTCGCTGGAGGCCTGTGCCTACCCCCCTCAGCCCCACTCTCCACCAGCCTGGCGGCCCTCTAGCCTGGAGCTTGGGGGCTCTGTGCCCCTGCAGACATTCACATATTCAGCCAACATTTATTGAGCACCTACTCTGTGCCAGGCATTGGGCCAGGAGCCAGGAACCCAGGGGACAACCAAATCCCTCTGATTCCTGCCTTTAGTGGCCTTACATAAAGCCTGGTGGGCAATCTGCGGTCACATGGGAAAGGGGGTACACCCCGGGATAAGAGCTTTAAAGGAAGGGTCCTAGGACTCTGAACACGGACAGTGGTCAGGGAGGACTTAACTGAGCAAGTATTCTTGGAGCAGAGATCTGTAGGACAAGTAGGAGATCACCAGGCTGGGGCCAAAGGGAGGGGGAGAGCTATAGACATTATAGGGAGGGTCTGCTCTCAGGAACACGGGGCCCAGTCTAGGGTCTCTCCCCTGGTGCTCTCTGGCTGCAGAGGGAGGTCAGAGCCCAGATTCCTTACCTGGCATTCAAGGCCCTTCATAGCCTGATCTCTGTCTCCAAGAACCCCTCATCCCCAGGCTCCCTCTTCAAGGTGGAGCTCAAATCTTGCCTCACGGGCCCCAGCCCAGGAGTTGTTACTCCTTCTGGGCTCCCACATTAGCACAATCACACCGGCCTGCTGCTGGATATCACAGTCCCCCCACCCCGACACACACAGGCCATGCAGAGCAATCTCCTTGCGTCCAGAGCCCCATACAGAGCCAGGAGTGTGTGCCAAGAAGTAGGAAGCAACTGGGGACACCATCAGAACTTTCAGACACAGATCAGTAAGGCATAAAGGCATCAGGGAGAACTTCTGGAAGACGCAGGTTAGGGCTCGAATAAATAAGGATTGGGGAAACAGACAGGGGAGCCCAGGGCCACAGAGACAGAGGTTCGGGTAAAGGCCTGAGGAGGTGGCCTCCAAAGATGGAGGCCTGCCTAGGCTGATCTCCAACCTGCAGCCCCTAAGAAGTCATGATGGAGAGGGGGAAACTGAGGCTCAGAGGGTGGAGCTGCCTCCACTAAGCTATGCAGCCTGGCAAGCGTGACAGGTGGGTTCTGTCTATAGGTGGTAGCAGTCTCCCTTGTCCTCATAAGCAGTTGCTGCCACCAGCACCCCCATTGCCCAGAAGAGCTCACAGACCAGAAGTCGGGCAGCTACGACCCCATGTGGCTAATGGAAGGGGGCGGGGGCCTGAAAGAGGAGCCTGAACCTGGGGTAGGGAAGCAGGAGACTCGTGAAGGCGTTCTGCAAGAAGGAGATGCTTGCGGGGCTGGCATCCCAGGGCCGCATCCTCGGCAAAGCCCCAGTAATGCCTCCTGCAGATTCACTTCCTTGCCCCTCAGGGGTTCTAGCCCAGCTGGGCTCCTGGGAACATGGCTCTACCCACCCAAGCCTGAGCCCTGAAGGCGCCAACCTCCTCTCCACCCACTACATTGTCCCAAGAAGCTGTTCTGGGAACCTCTTGGAACTTGCCCTGGCCAGTCTTGGGTTTTCTATCATCCACTTTTCAGCCCTGATGACCCAATTCCTTCCAGCCCCCTTGGGTTGAGGACACAACAGAAGGTAAGTAAGGGCTCTTGCCCAGGAAGGCCCCTGACTGAGCCTTCCCTGGGTCCTCAGCTTAAGCCCCAACAGCACGCAAGGAAGCCCCCAGAAGCAGACAACACTGGCCGGCCGCTCTCCCCCAAGTTCCACCACATCCGGTGAGAAATGGAAAGATGCAGCCTGACCTTGTAGTTCTCTAAGCGAGGGGCTTCCCACCTTGGCCTCCCTGATGGAGGCCACTGGGACTGCAGGCTCTCCGGGCACCAGGGACAGCTAGGGTCCTGCGAAGCTCAGGGTCACGGGCCCTGCCCTGCCCTGGGGGCTGAAGCCCCAGTCCCTGTGAGGATCAGGGAAGCCTCTCCCAGAACACGAGGATTCACAAGACCTCGGCTGTAGCCAGAGAGGAGGGGGTCTTCAAGGGAATCGGGGTTCAGGGGGAAGGGGAGAGAGTCTGGCAGGGAAGAGGGGAAGAGAGGGGCGTGGGCCATACCCAGGGGACAGACCCCAAATATCAGGTAGATGGAAATGCTGGGCACCACCTTCTGTGCCCGGAGAGCCACAGGCTGATCTGAACAAAGGAGTGGGACTTTCAGGCTGTTCCGTGGCCAAACAGGAGGCTGGACGGAGGGCCCTCCTCCAGCCTAGGCAAGCCAGAGAAGCTGCCATGGGCGTGCATGGAGTTGAGCGTTCTCTCCTAAGCCTCTGAGCGGGGAGAAGGCCGGGGGCAGCACCCCCACCGGCTTCCCCAGCAGGCCAGCCTGTCTCCACACCCTCTCCTACTGGGGGAGGGGGGGGCAGTTGTGGCAGACAGGGCCTTCCCAGAGCCACCCTCTAGGTAGCTGGCACACAGCTCACCTCCCCTCCCAGCCACTGTCTAAGGGGGGAAACCCAGGCTGGGTAGAAGCCACAGAGAACATGGTTCCCAGCATAACAAAGAGAAAAAGCCAAATGATCTGCCCAACCGTAACTCTGATTCAGCCCAGCAGAGTCGAGGTCACAAGGCAAGCAGGGGAACCAAACTGCAAAGGGTGACAAGCTGCTCCAAGAACAGTGGTCCCACACACGACGTCACCTTCAGCAGAGACTGGAGGAAAGGGTGCCGCCTCGCCACAGGGAGACAGGAAAAGAGAGGCAGGTGTAAGGAGCCTTAGGGGTGGAGTGTGGGCTCTCCAGAAGCTTGAAAGAGAGAGGCATGGTGGAAGAATGGAGAAAGACGCCTCCATGGTGCATTGGCAGGACACCCAGCCCACCACTGACCTCTCCGGTAGGGATCACGGGGCAGCTGGACCTCCCCAAACTCCCCAAACTCCCCGCCAGAAGGGATCTCCATAAAGGATTTGGGAAACTCCCTTCTCCCCTCTGGGCTCCTTCCCTCCTCCCCTCCATCAGTTGTGACCATCACTAACACACCTCTACCCATGGCCCCCAGGGTAGTCCTAAGGGGCCGCAGGGAGCCCTGGGGCAGGGTTGGGGGCGGGAGGACAGGAGGGTGAGGGCCCTCCCTCTCCTCTGTAAAAGAAGGAGCATGACCTGATCCCCCAAGATGGAGGTGAAGGCTGAGTGGGTACAGATTCCTGCACATGAGGTCAGAGCTCTGTGCCCTGCGTCCTGGCTAAGCGGAGCCCCAGTCTAAAGAGGGTTGGCAGGGTTGGCCCCATCGCCTCAGCAGACAGAATCTCCTCTGAGCACAGATGGGGAGTGATTTCTTTTCCTCTCTCCTCTAGGAACCTTTAGACAGTCAAATTATAGTTCGATATAAAAGCAGAAGCAAAGACATCAAGTTCAGGAGTTATTCTCATCTTAACGTCCAAGTGGGGAGGACTGGAGAATGCAAGAGAGAAGCTGAAGATGGGCGGGGTCTGGAGAGTGGGAGGAGAGGGGAACGAGAGCCTTCGGGCTCCGGGCTCCGAGAGAGAAGAGCAGCAAGGCGGGCAGCTGGTAGGTATTGCAAGGATCAAGGCTGGGGGGGTGCTGCTGGGGGCCAGGGCGGGGGCCCACCCAAACAGGCACCCACGATGGAGGTGTGAGGAGCTGGGGAAGTGAGCACTGGGAGCCGCGCAAGCAGTGGCCTGCCCTGTCTTGATTTAACCAGCCAGTCAAGTACCAAGTAATTTCTGAGCACCTACTATATGCCAGGACCTGGGGGTCCTCAGGGAATGAGACAGACAAGGTTCTACCCACAAAGGTCTTGGAAGAGAACACACTAGGGTCAGAGCCTGGGTGCAACACCTCAAGGGAAATCTCTCCCCTGGTTGGACGTTACACTCCCCAGGCAGACACCAGGAGCACCCACAGTAAAGAGAAGAGGCGTGGACTATAATGGGCTCTGGCCTAGATCCGGAACCTTCACCACAAGCTGTGTGTCCATGGGCAAGTCCCTTCTTCTGAGTCTCAGTAAGAACAGCAGCAGCTAACTTTTACTAAGCACTTACTATGTACTGGGCATTATTCTAGAACTTTAAAAATACACTCATTTCCTCAATATAACACCATGAGGTAGGTACTACCAGTATCCCCCTTTCCTTGGAGGAAAGCAAGACACAACAGAGAGGTTGTGTGCTTTGCCCAAGGTCACACAGCTAGGAAGTGGAGCAGCCAGGATCCACAGTTCAAACAGCCTGGCTCCAGAGCTTGCACCCGTCATCAGGAACACCTGATTCAGAGGCTGCAGAGGCCCTCAGCCTGGTTCCAGGCATCCCTTTGCTACCTAAAATCATTGCCCCCCCACCCTTCTGTCTTTGCCCACAGAACTCCTAGTCACTTTCTGGAGTCATTCCAAATGCTCTCTCTGCAGCGAAACAGAATGATTCCTCTCAAGATTAAGGAGGATTCAGGCTCAAAAAGATGAAGGGGCTTGGGGTGCCTGGGTGGCTCAGTGGGTTAAGCCTCTGCCTTTGGCTCAGGTCATGATCTCAGGGTCCTGGGATGGAGCCCCGCATCAGGCTCTCTGCTCAGTGGGGAGCCGGCTTCCCGCCCCCCTCTGCCTGCCTCTCTGCCCACTTGTGATCTCTGTCAAATAAATAAATAAAATCTTAAAAAAAAAAAAAAAAAGATGAGTGGCTTGTCTAAGGTCAGGTAGATGGCTGGGGACAGAAGCTGCCATATGCCACATGCCTCTCACAACGATAGCTGTGGGAGTACTGTGTGACTGACGGTCAATGTCAGGGTCACCTGATGTTTCCTGAGAAGGATGTAGAGTACCCAAGCCTGAAAGAACAGAAGATTACAAGAACTGGGGACAGGTTGGGTCAGCTGGTCAACAAGCCCTGCCCGGGTGTCCTCCGTAAGGAACAGGGATGAGCAAGGGACCTCCTCCCCTTTGGCCCATGGTCTCCCAGGCCACTTTCAACCGCATGCTGAAAGCACCTACTCTTCTCTCCACCTGTCCAGTGCCTGCCAAGCTATTTTTAAAGGTCTAGAACCAATATTGCTACCTCCTTCAAGAAGCCAGCCCTGATTGCTCCAGCAGCCCTTAGGGCACCCTGAACCTGCAGGCCAGCTAGAGGCTGGAGCAGGCTGGAGGGCAGAATTGCCTCCATGCCCCCTGGGTAAAGGGCATTCAGGTACAGGAGCTTGGTAGGGGTGAGGGGAGTCCTCTTGGAGGAAAACAAGGCACCCTGCCCCGCAGGAAGCTCAGGCAAGAGCCAGCCGTGCCCTGTGGCAGCAAAGCTAACACGATGGATAACACTGTTCAGGAAGAAATAAATCCCGAGGCTCGTGTACCAGGTGACCTGGGCGGGGGGGGGGGGGGGCGCTGGGAATCCATCTTAGAGGTGCTTAATGAGTGTGCCAGCCTCATACATCTGCCTCCCACCCCTCTCTAGCGCCTTATGCTCTGAGCCCACCTCTACCACGAGGTGCAGCCCCTTCCCCAAGCTTTCTTAGAATCAAGGATAGGGGTAAAAAAGACATCCAGACCAAAACTCCCATTACACAGATAGGAAAACTGAGGCCCAGAGAGGACAGAAACTTACCCAAGGTCACATAGGGAGCCAACTTCAAAACTTGGACTAGAACCCAGGCCTCTACCCTCAGATCATATGGTCCCTCCCTCAAGGCTGCACATTCTCCAGGGGCCTCTCCAAATCCCCTCTGCCCTCAAGCTCTGCTGAGGCCTCAACGAAGAACTCCTGTCCACTCCCATCCCCAGGCCCAGGCCGGCTCCTCCATAGCACTGATCCCAGATCCCTCAGTGCCTCTCTGTCCCTCCACTACTCCCAACAACACGACCATGTCATGCCGGGCACCCCTTGGGTAGGACTGAGTGGATGAGTCAGGGCAGGTGTGCAAGCAGGCCCTTGCGGGGGGAGGATGGTCTATGTTAAGGACCAGATAAGGCCCATCTCTGGGGACTCTTCCCTAGGACCACACCCCCGGGGTTCATCACACTCCCTATGCCCGTGTTAATTATCCTCTACCCAGTGACCACTGGGTAGTCTGCCCACTTCCTAGAAGAGCAGAGGTCAGCCTGGTCTGCCTGCCTCAAAATGCCCAATTCCCAGGCCAGGCTTCCACAGAGCCGATGAGCAAGCAACTTGGAACAAATCCCTCAATCAAATTAACGAGAGACGCTGACCTGCCTGTGAACAGAGCAGTGGGAGCCGCGGGGGAGGGGTAGAGAACAAGGCCCACACACGAAATAGGAGCCAGCGAGCCTCCCCCACCGCCCCCGCCCCCCTCCCCGCATCTCCCCACAGCTGCCACCACGCCTGAAGTGTCACCATTAAAGGGAAACATCGTTCCACTGGGGTTCACAGGCATTAAAGCCTCCTATTAAAGGGAAAACATCCCAGAGAGAAATTGTACCCTCAGCCATTGCCCATCTCCACGAGTCAGCAGAGGAAGTGCATGAGGGGAGGGGGAAACACCAAGAACCTACTGTGTGCCAAGCATTGGTGGCAACACTGAGGCTTGGGGGTCAAGCGCCTGGACATATGTCACTTGGCCTAAGAGTGGCAGAGCTAGGATTGGAGCCCAGGGGGGGACAGACCCAGAGCCAAGCTCTCTCCTTCCACACAATCCAGACAGGGGCTGCGGCTGCCTCTCTCCTGAGCCCTCCTCCTCTGCCAGGGTGAGCTCTGGACCGCCACCTTCAGCCCTGCGGGGCCTCAGGGCAGAGCTTCACTGGGCCCCCAAGTGTGCACAAACCAGACACTCTGAACTCTCCCAGTGACGTGGCATTTTTCCCATTGCCCCACCTTCTGGAAATGCCACCCTCACCCTCACCACAGGACCACCAAGGTTTATGCTGAGGAAAAGCAACTCTCTTTGGAATCGGGTGACCCAAATTCTAACCATGTCCCTTAACTTCTGTGGGCCTCGGTTTCCCCTTCTGCAAAATGGGGAGAGTAACACCCACTTTGCAAATTCAGTGCAGGGATTCCATCAGAGATCTGGAAGAAGCCCAGCACAGAACCTGGCACAAGGTCAACCCTCAGGGTAGCCCACTCTGCCTCTGGGTGCAGCCACCCATCTTGACTTCCTGCAAGAGCCCAGCCCTCCGGGTGGTCCTGGAACTCTAAGGTGGCTGCCGCAAGGGGAGGGCTCAGGCACAGTGAGCAAAACAAGGAGAACAGAGGAAGAAGCATTGGGTAAAGAAAGGCCAGGTCCCTACCCTGGCCCGCCAGGACAAGGTCTTGGCCCCCAGTCCCAGCCCAATTTTCCCTGGAGGCGCTAGAGGGAGATCCTGGATGAGCACCAGCCTGGCCCACTCCAGGGCTCCTCTGAGGATCCTGCCTTGACCTTAACCGCAGGTAGCACTGGCAGAACACAGGCACAGTGCCATCCAGGGAGCACAGCTCCACACCCCGTCTCTGGGCTGAGATCCTCCCTGAAGCTCCTCCTGGGTCCTCTCTCTCAGTCCAGAGGAGAAGACAGAGGCTCAGCAGGGCCGCCAGCCTGAGTCTCCACAGCAGAGCGAGACCTAGAGCTAAGACCTCTAACTCCTGACCTTGTTCCTCCAAAGCTATCCTTCCCCAGCCCGGTTGCACCTAGGAGTCTGGGGCCCCTCCTGAAAGACTTCCTGAGGAGTCTCTCCCCTGCTTCCACAGCCCTGCGTGGGCTTCCTCAGTGCGGCTCGTGAGGCTGCTCTGGAACTCCTGGGGTCCTGCCAGAAGCCCGCCCTCAAGCCACCTCATGCCTCTGGGCCCTCTACCCACCCCACCCCCACCCCCACCCTGCCACCCCTACCCCCACCCTGCCACCCCTACCCCAACCCCACCACCAAGGGGTCTCCTGAAAAAAAGGGGCAGGACTCCCGCCATTCATTGGCCATCAAGGGAGTCAGTTACTTTCTCTTTGCCAATGAGCTGAAAGCAGTCCGGGAATGTCAAGAGAGGTTGAAACCCAGAGGACTGGCCAGCTTGGGAGGCTGGTGGGAGTAAGGAGGTACAGGAAAAAGCACTCGGGGAGCACTGGCTATGGGGCAGCCTCGTTCTAATTTAATCCCCCCAACAGCCCTGGGGAGGGATATATTATGCCCACTTCACAGGTAAGGAAAAGTGAGCCTCTCTGAGGTTAAGGCACACAGCTGAGTTTGGATCTGACCTCAGTCTGCCTGACTCAGGCTGAGGCTCTCCCCATTGCTTCCCTTGCCCCTGCCCCCCACCCCCAAAGCCGAGGAGACACAAGCATATGAAGGAACTGTCCTGGAGACGGAGCTGGGGCCATTTCCCAGATTTCCCCTTGGAACAGCCTTGCCAAAGATCCCTTCCTCCCTGCCCTCAGGGTCAAAGGCTGGGCTGGCTGACCCCAGGGTGAGAAGCGCCTGCTGCCTTCCTGTGGGGCTGTCTCCCTCTCCCTCCCTCTCCATTCTCACTAGCAAATGAGTAAGAAGAATAGAATTACAGTTTGGCTACACAAGACACAGAATTAGCAGGATTAAATATAAATAGCTATTAAAAGTGTCTTATAATTAAATTCATTTTCCAGTTATTTGTTTTACACACACACACCCGCCTACACGTGTGCACACACGCACGCGCTCCCATCCTCAGCTCCACACAGAGTGGGAGTCAGGGCCCCAGCTGCTCTCCAGCCTCCTCCCTGCTGTCGTCTTCTTCAGAGTTCCGGTCCCAGCCCCTCCCGGGCTTCTCCTTCCCTCCTCCCGGCCCCGCTTCCGCTTCCGGTGCGGGCCCCCAGCCCCTTGTGGAAGAATGGAAACCACCGTTCCTGCTCCTCCCCAGTGCTGAGCCTACGACAGGCCAGACGCGTCACACTGTCACCTCCTTTATTCCACCCAAAGATATTTTTTCATTCAATAAATATTTGCTGAGCGCCAAGTACTTAAACATGCACAGTCAGATTTATTCCACGAACCGACACTCATTCCTTCATGAAACGACTACAAGCCAGCGCCTGGGAAGAGCTAGCCATACTTTCGCCCACCGGAGCCTCGGTCCTTGTGGAACCCTCCCCAAGGAAGCCCAGAGCCGGGGGGCAGGGCCAGGTGATGGTTAAGATACAGATGCCACCTGATTCGGAAGACGAGGAGGTCAGGAGGGACAGGGAAAGCCTGGGGGAGGGGTCTGATTCATCCCACTGTGAGCTCCCCAAGGGCCCAAAAGTGTCCCATCATCTCTGTGGGATGGAGGAGAAGCAGTGGAGACGCAGAGCAGAGACATCACCCGGGACTGTCAGCCTAAAGGGACCTGAGCCCGGCGTGAGCTCCATCTCTGCCCCCTTTTCTGCTGTGGCCTCAAGGGATCCCTTCACCTCCTTCAGCCTCACATTCCTCCTCTGTAAAATGAGGATAAACCGAACCCCATCTCCTTACAGTAAAGCAGTGATTACACGTCGAGAGATTTGAGCTGTGCCTGGCACACAGTAAGTTCAATAAGAGTTAGCGGCTTTTGTGATTACCATTATTACTACATTATTGCTTGTACTATTATCCACCTCACCTATGGAGCCAATGAACCTGGGGAGGAGAGAACTTAGAAAAGGCCTCGTAGAAATGGGAAGGATCATAAGACCATCAGAGTTGGGGGAGAGGAAGCCCTAGGAGGAGCACAGTGAAAGTCTATGATGTGGCTGGGGGGCGGGGAACACCTCCAGCTGGTCCCCAGAGAGCTTCTTGCAGAGGGGACCTGGGCCTCTCCACCCCAGCCCTCTCTTGTCTGCTCATTGGCCTGCTCTTCAGCCCCTTCCCAAAGGCCACAGGGAGATGTCGGCCCCAGAGCCTAGACTGTAAGGAAGGGGGCACTTCAAAACCTTTAGCCTTAGGACGCCTGGGTGGCTCAGTGGGTTAAAGCCTCTGCCTTTGGCTCAGGTCATGATCTCAGGGTCCTGGGATCAAGCCCCACATCGGGCTCTCTGCTTAGCAGGGAGCCTGCTTCTCACTCTTCCTCTCCCTCTGCCTGCCTCGCTGCCTACTTGTGATCTCTCTCTCTCTCTCTGTCTGTCAGATAAATAAATAAATAATCTTAAAAAAAAAAAAAAAAGCTTTAGCCTTTGAACCCAGGCGTTCAGCTGGCCTCCACTGCCTCTGGAGCTCTACAAGAGGCCTAAGAAGAAGACTTCATTCTCCTAAGGGGTCAGATGGCTGAGAGGTGGGACACAAATACAGGAGGAATAAGGTCTGACACCAAGGTAAGGGCATAACCCCAAGAGATGAACCGTAAGGCCACCAACTTGTTCTAAGTCTCTGCTGTACATTAAGCACTCCGCTCCTTTGTTCTACTCAAGCCAAAGAACCACCCTCTCAAGCAGTGGGGATTACCATGGCCCCATTCCTCAGAGGAGATAAAATGCAGAGAGGTCAAGTGGGACTTGCCCAAGGTTCCATGACCTGCAAGTGGTGGAGCTGGGGACAGAACCCAGATCTATCTGATTCAAGGCTTTTCCTTATCCCAGGCTACCCCTAAACCAGAAAGGACCTGCTGTGGGACACAGGGCCAAGGAGACAACATTCCTGGAAAGCTCTGCCTATGTGCCCTGCTTCCCCAGCTCCTCTCCTTTTTCCACTGTTGCCCTCAAGGCAGATTGTGACCCCACTGGCTCCCTGCAGAGCCCCACACTCAGCCAGCCCCAGGAACACAGCAGTAAAGACTTTTGGTCCTCAAAGTAGCCAGCTGAGCTAATTAGCAGAGACTTCATCCTTTCCTCAGTGAGGACATTATTTCATTATCCGAAGCCAAACACAGCCCCACGGTGTCCGGCAAATACATCAGGCAGCTGCAAATCGATGGGCAGCAAGAGGCCTGCTCTGGCTCGGCCTCCCCACCAGGCCTGGGGCTCTGTCCCGTCTTTCTGACAAGCGCCGGGAAAGAGAAAGAAGCCTGTGTTGGGTGGGAAAGATTACAGGCTGCAATAAGGCACAAAGGCCCCATAGACAACTCACGCCTTTTGTCACATCCAGATGAAATCGGCCATCTCCAGGTAAAGGAGGGAGGGTAGCAGAGGTGGGGGGTGGGGCACGGATACAGGTAGCAGGCCAGGCTGCAGGCCTGGAGAGCCAAGTAGAAATACCTGTCTCTGGAGCTCTTCCCATAGGCCCCACAGAAACAAGCCCATGGTTCTGTTGTGTCTGCCATGCCCAGCTCTCGCCTTTGTGGTTCTGGTTGTTGATCTGTAAGTCCTGCTGGGGAAGGAAAAGAGATCTTGCCTCCTCTATCCCTCCCCATCATGGAGCTTGGTAGAGAGACAGGCACACAGTAGGTGCTTAATAAGTGTTTGCTGACAGAGCATTAGGAAATCTTTCTGTGGAGAACACTCTGGGGAGTTCCGAGACCAGGGCTGTAGTCAGCCCTAAAGTGGGTAAGTCTTACTTAGGGGTAAGACTTTGGGTAAGTCACTGGCATTCTCTTGGGTTACTGTCTCGGGCTGTGAAAGCAGGGTTTGAGGCAAAAGGACCTCAGAAGCTCTGTTCAACAAGGAGAAGGGTTCAGAGCTCTGGCGGAGCCAGGCGCTGTTCGTGGTCCTGAACCTGGGAGCGGCCCTCTCTGGGGCTGGTGGGTGCAAAAGATGGACAAAGTCCTTGAGACTGAGGATTGGAGCCAGTGGGCGGGGGGCGGGGGGGGGGGTGCCGAGATGGAATGTACAGCCGAGAGAGACAATTTATTTGGATTGCTGGTTCTGGGCACTGCCAGGGGCTGTCACCATGGGGCCTCACGCTCATGCATGTGGCCATGGCTCAGCCTCAGCCCTAAGGAACCAACAGTCTAGCCATTGAGACACATTGATAACCAGTCTGATGGAAGAGGGGGCTGGAAGCACACACATATCAGCTGTGCACACACAAGTACCCACAGAGCAATATTTATGTCAACAGTGAGTGGTCAACCTCACAGGCATGGAGCTTTCCAATCCAGAATGTCTTCCAGGCACAGCCGCACTTGATTCCCCCCATATCCGGGGAAGAACAGGGAACCCCTTACAGCCCCATGTAAAAGAGGAGGAAAGTGAGACTTGGTTCCTGGATCCTTCTCACTTCCAGAGTGTGAGAAGCTATTGCCCAATCCCCTTCCTCCCCAAACTGTGCCAGGTGCTTGTCTTCAAGAGAGATGAGACAAAGAAGGCATGTGCTGTGGGAGAGCAGGCAA
This sequence comes from Martes martes, assembly GCF_963455335.1. Classification (NCBI taxonomy): domain Eukaryota; kingdom Metazoa; phylum Chordata; class Mammalia; order Carnivora; family Mustelidae; genus Martes; species Martes martes. The sequence goes on from NC_137894.1 coordinate 29,822,603, forward strand.
CACGCCCAGAGCTGGGAGAAGAAGTGGAAGCCAGGAGGGATTGGGGCGGGGAGGGAAGGAGGGAGGGAAAGAGGATGGGAGGAAGGGGAAGGGGTAAGGAGGGAGGAGGAAGGAGGGGAAAGAAGGATGGAGAAGGTGGGGAGGAGAGGGAAGGAGGGGAGAGGGGGAGAGAGGGAGGAGGGGAGAGGGGGAGAGAGGGAGGAGGGGAGAGGGAAAGAGGGAGGGAAAGGAGAGGGAAGAATGAGGGAGGGGGAGGGGAGAGGGAGGGAAGGGAGATGGGGGGGATGGGCCCAGATGGGGAGATGGGATGGGGAGGGGAGAGGGAGGAGGGAGGGGAGATGAGGGAGGGGAGAGGGAGGGAGGGATAGGGGGAGTTGGGAGCGGGGAGAAAGGGAGGGAGTAGGGGAGAAGAAGATATGTTCCCCTGCTACTGAGGAACAGATCTTGGCAAGGCCCTGTGCTGGCCCAGCCACCGTCCGCTCTGAATAATTTCTCCAACAGAAACTCCGTAATTATGGGTAATAACAATCACTCTGATTTGCATGTATTGAGCACCTTTCAGCCTGAGATCTCCAAGTGCTTTGCCAACATTAATTAATTCATTAGGCACACCCACCTCCCCGGGACAGGGTGACATGACACTCTGCCCAGAGCACAGCTGGCTCCAGGGTACTCAGTGGGTGGCCATCCCAGCCTGGGTGCATGCTGGGCGTCCTGGGGTGAGGAGCTCTGAGGAGAAAGAGCCGGGGAGTGTCTCCTCCGGCTCTGAAGCCCACCTCTGGCTGCCCCCTCAGCGGTCAGGGCTGCCCTCTCTGGGCCCCGAGGTGCAGCCTCCCTGTCCTGGAGGAGCTTGGGAGGAAGCCAGCCAGCCGGGGACAGGCCCGTGAGAATGCCAGGCCACAGGCCATCAGGTGCACTGAGGTGGCCTTGCCCCGGCTCTGCCCTCAGTCAGTGCAGACCTTGGGAAACTCACAAGCTTCCCAGAAAGTTTTTTCACCTGTGCCAAAAAAAAAGATAGGGGGTCCAGCCCCCAAGGTGGTTGTGAAGCTCCAGGCAGGCAGTGTAGGTGGGAAGGGTTTAGACCTGAGCAGGGCCGTGCACGGGGAGGGCGTCCCTTCCCCTCTGCTGGCCAGGCCTATGGGAAAGCGGGCCAGAAGGCCACAAACACATGCACACGCTCTCCCTTCATGGCCAGGACCTGCCACAGTCCCCTTCAGGAGCATGGAGATGTCCCTCACTCCAAAAAGCTCGCAGCCTTGCCCCTATTGTCCACCCCGGGGCCTGGGCCCACACTGGCCTCAGTGCAATGAACACGACAGGGTGGGGGGGTGCACAGCAGGCTCTAGCCCCAAAGCAAGGCACTCCCCACACTCCCAGAGTGGCCAAATCCAAGGTCATCTCCTCCCAGCCCCAACAATGCCAATGGGCACACTGAGGCACGGGGGATGGGGCAGGGTGGGGAGGAACTCAGGCTTCAAATCAAATCCTAGGCCCATCATTTATTTGTACCATCACCTTGAGTGAATCACTGCCTCTCTGAGCCTCCATTTCCTCATCTGGGAAAGGACGTAATAATACTAACCCCGGGCTAACAGCATGGACCCCACCGTGGGTGTCAACAAATAGAGTTGTTATCATTTATTACGCTGTAGTCGCACTTTCTATTTAATACCTTCCCTAAGGTCACATGGAAAAATCATTAGACCCTCGGTTTCATGTCACCAGTATTTCCTGAGGTTCTACTATGTGCCAGGCATTCTGCTGCCCAACTTGCTAACTCTTGTCTTTTGTAAGAACCCTGTCCCCGGCTGGCTGGCTTCCTCCCGAGCTCCTCCACACTCTTGCCTCCTTCCTGATGCCAAGCATTTTCTCTTACTGTTTCTTCCACCCGGGTTGCCCTCCTTCCTTCCCTCTGCAAAACCAAATCCCTTTTCAATCTGCTGAGACCTGCTCCGGGCCCATCGCCTGCGGGGGGCCTTCTCTGATTGTCCCAGTGTGGTTTACACTTAACTACTCCCAAGTTTCTCCTCCTGTCTCTTGGGTGGGACCAAGGGCTCCTCCAGAACCAAGACAGGCCCCTTCCTCATCTTGTCTCTACAACGTGGCGTGGTCCCCACATCTGCTGGGCAGGTCTCCCTATACCTATGGCCCATACAGCCTGGGGGAGTGAGGCAGGAACCCAAGCCTGGGCCAGGTTAGATGCTCAGACCCCTGCTGTCTCTCTCCTTGGCCAAGCCACCCTCCCTCATCCCTCTTCAGCCAGCATCCCTGTCTCAGGGTCACCTTCTCCTGGAGGCGTCTCTGGCTCCCAGGAATCATCTTGGTTCAATATTTGACACTACGTCTTCAAGGTGGTTTTCTTGGGCAGTCTATCTATAGGTCCTGACTCTGGTCTGACCGGACAGGAGGTCTGAGCCCCCAGAACAAAATTGGCCAGGCTGGGCTCAACAGACACTGACCATGTGTGGGAGTTGGCCCCAGGGACAAAGAATCACAGGAAAGGGGTGTCCAGTCAACCAGATAAAACTGACATAGGGGTTGGAGTATCACAAAGACGCAGGCTGAGCCCACTGGGAGCCCTTTCCATCTCTACACCTGTTTCCTCCTCGGTCAATGGGGATATTGTATAGACCGAGTCAAGGTGGTTTTTGACCTAAAAATGCCATGTAGGCGTGAGGGTCTCATGGTGTTTTCCTGCAGGGAGTCCTTAGGGAAGTCTTCTATTTTCCCCCACAACAAGGATCGTCAGTGGACCCTGAACAGCAGAGAGGTCATGTCACGCCCCCAAAGGAAAGGACAGAGGGTACAGAGCCAGGGTAAAGAGGAGCAGCAAGGGACCGGAGTTGCCCTAGAGAAGAAGGAAGAAGAGAAGAAAGGCAGCCGCAGGCCTCTCACGAGCAAGGGCCAGCTAGCATTGCCCAGAACCTGGGGCTCACCACCCCCCCAGCCTGGCACAGACGCCAGGGCACCTGTCCCCTGGTAAGGAGCCCACTTCTAGCTCGTTAGCCAAGACCTGCTCGTTAATCACCAGGGCCTGCCTCTCCCTGCCTTGGCTCTGTCAGGCCATAATAATATATGAATAACATTCATTTATTCACCAACTTCCCACTCAGGAAAAGATATATGGCATTGTAGGAATGGATTTATCCTGACACCCAGCTTTCAGCAAAGTGAGGCTAATTTAAACATTTATGTCAAAGGCTTGCCCCTCCTTTCCCCTCCCCTCCCCATTTTTTTTTTTTTTTTTTAATGGTGGGAAGGTGAAGGATGGGAAGAAAGTTGAAAATGCACAAGCCTGCATGGGGTGAGCGGCAGAGGCGACAGAGAGGAAAAGGGATCTCGGCCGGCTTTCCCTCTGGCCTCACGCCCACCATCCACCCTGGCCCGGGCTCTGAAATGGAATCAACACAAGTGGGTGCAGAAGCGACAGCGCTGAATGGGAGGGGGGATTGGGGGGGCAGTGTCCTGCTCGGCCGCTATCTGACTGTGTGCCCCTGACAAGCCCGTGCCCCCTCTCCGGCTTCCACTCCCTTGTCTGGGGAGCCGAGGGCCAGGCAAACTAGACACCGTCCAGGTCCTCTCCGGCTGCTGGAGCTGGGCTCTTCTGTCCTCTCCTGGGCATCTCCTCACCCTTGTGGTCCATCTGTGGGCTCCAGGGAGACAGAGAAGCCCGACTGGGCTCTGCCGCAGGCAGTCCTCAGCTGTGGCCAAGATAGCCAGCCTTCCAGGGAAGGAAGCTGAACGAGAAGGAGTTCAGAGCAGGCTGGGGCAGGCAGGGGAACAGCCAGACACTGCCTCCTCAAAAGCACAGCCTCTGGGGCAGGATGCCTGAGCTCACCTCCCTCCTTTCTCATCTACTCTGTGGACTTGGCTGATTGCTCACCCACTCTGGACCCGTTTCCTCATCTAAAAAGTGGTGACATGCGTGCCTACCCCACAGGGTCTTTGGGAGGATCAGATGGGGCGGGCATCCATGAAAAAGCCCCCGGCACCACGCTCAGCACAGAAAAGGAAACGCAGACGACGCCAGCATCACGGTCATTGGGACAGACGGGAGGAACAGAGGGAACTATCTGGGTGAGGTCAGTCTGACCTGAGTCTCCCAAGGGCTTATCCCTACTTTGCTCAGGCCCAGACCCGTCCAAGTGGTCCCACGGTGGGATCTGCTCCACTCAGCCCTTAGAAGCCCACCAGGCCCCTGGCGAGGCAGCAAGATTTCTCTTCGCTACAGACTGAGACCAAACCAGCCCACCTCCAGTGAGCTAGATGCAAAAGCAAGCAAAATGCTTAACAGCAGGGTAGGCGAGAAGGTATCGGGCAAGGGCTGGGGGCAGTGGGCAGCCTATGGAAATAAACCACCCCCGTGGGCACACATACATACACACACACTCGCGCACACCACCTTTCCCATGGCTTCCTCATCCTTCTGTGGCCTCTGGCCTGAGTTTACAAGCCCCTGTCTGCCCCCAGGACCGCCCCCCCGAGCCCCAGGGTGAGCTGATATGGAGGAGACGTACAGACTGGAAGGGCCCTGCTTAGGTCAGAGGCCGGAGGGCAGCAGGGAGGGAGGATTCGACCCATCAGGCCCGCTAACCCCATACTGCCAGGCCCAACTTGACGCAAGTGCGCCCAGGACCACGGACCACAGCCAAGTTATTCCCAGAGCCCCCATGTCCCCTTCTGAAGAAATGGAGCTGGGGCGCCTGGGTGGCTCCATTGGTTAGGCTCAGGTCATGATCCCGGGGTCCTGGGATGGAGCCCCTGCGTTGGCATCTGTCGGGCTCCCTGCTCAGTGGGGAGCCTGCTTCTTCCCCTCCCTCTTCCCTTCCCCCATTTGTGTGCTCACCTGCTCTCTCTCACCTGCTCATTCTCTCTCAAATAAATAAATAAGATCTAAAACAATGGAGCCAATGACACCAACTTCACAAAGTGGTGGTAAAGAGTAAGTGGGGCCTGTGGGGACGCCGCGAGCCCAGTGCCTGACGCACAGTAGAGGCTCGAGGGGCACCCCTTCCTGCGATGCCCCGCCCTTCACTCCGGAAGAACAGGGACCGCCAAAAGCAGCTCGCATCTCATGCCCCACTGGAGCAGGAGACCCCATTAGACAGTGACGGAGTGGAGCCAGCCTCTGGGGAAAAGGGGACCAGCTTATGTGCGGGCATCAGTTTCTCGGAAATCTTGCTCTAATTGAGTATCCTATTAAAACACTCTGATTGGTTACACTGTCATTTTAATAGAAGAGTTCCTCTGTTATTTATAAAAGTCATAACCGAACAAACATGCCGGACCCTCTTCCCTGGCCACGCCCTCGGGAAGCCCAGCATCTGAGCCTCACCCTATCCCCAGGACACCACAGATGGGACCCAGGAGGCGGCGACACCCCAAAAACTGACCACCAGGTCTTAGAAGCCTCCTCCTTCCCCAAGCCCGGAGGAAGCTTATTTTGCTCCTCAAAAGGGAGTTTAGCAGTGACTCACACCTGTCTCCCCGAAGCAGCTTGCTTCTGTGTTGTCACTCAAACACACATCTCAGGACTCCTTCACCCCATGGTGGGTGGAGGGCGCCCACTGGGGTTGAGGAGAGGAACACTGAACAGCCCAGGCTGGCTATGGGGAGGGCCAAGGAGATGGAGTGAGCCAGGCCACTGAGGGTGTCCCAAGCCCAGCTCCCAGCCCCCACCCAGCAACCCCAGCCTCAATGGGTCTGTCCTAAAAGCAAAGGTTGGGCCACCCACAGAGGTTATAAACTGGGCACCAGGCTCATCATTTCGCCCGCATTCTGGTTCCCCACAGTCCCCACCCGGCCTGCTTCACTCATTTCCCCTACTAGCCTGGCTTCTGGGAGCTGGAGACCCCCAGGCATCTAGTTCTGGGGTTCCAAATCTCTAAATCTATATCAAGCCCCCTGTGCTCAGCCTGGGGCTGGGAAAAATGAAGCCCAGGAGAAACAGGATGTGAATACATCTTGGGGGCGGGTGGGGGGGGGGGCGGTAACCAGACTCACAGCTGGACCCAAATTGGGAATACAACCCAAGAACATACAAACCACAGAATTTATCGTCAAAGGTTTTATTTTGTTGTTGTTAACAAGTTTCCATTTTTAATTCCTGCCAACTATTAAACCAAACATTTACTCCTAGGTATGGGGTGGGACAGTGCTCGCACCTGTCACTCAACTGTGAGGGATGAGGCCACGGCAGCCCAGCCCAGACACAGGACTGCACTCAAAGACTTTTCTAGCGGCCTTGCTGATAGTACAGGAGCTAGGATGGATGTTCTTTGGTCTCAGATTTGGGGGTGTAATAACCAGTTTAAAGGACTGAAGTTGTTGTGCAAATATATGTAATGAGCTAAAAGCTTTTTTTTCTGCTATGATTGCGCTCTTCCTGGTTCAGATACCCACACTCTAGAAATACCATTAATCTGGTCCAGGTCAGGTATGAGACACGGAAGGTAAATAACCTTCCACTGTAATTAAGTTCTAGAAAGAGAGATTCTGACAGGGGTTCTCAAAAGGAAGGGCACCAATGGCTGGGGGACCCCAGGCAGTTTCCCAGCTCAGGGCATGGAGCCAAGTTCCCCAACTAGCTGCCTGGAGCCCCTTTGCCCAAGAACTCCCCCCAGGACAGTGGTGTCAGAGAAAATGACCAGAAGAAGCTCACTGAGGCCCTGCCACATGCCTAGCCCCTACAGCTTCCATCTCCGACACATGGCCTCTTTGAGCCTCAGTTTTCCCGTCTGCAAGGTGAGCATAAACGATGGAGTAAGACCTGCCTGGGCAGCAGTGACCAGGGGGCAGGCCTCTGCTTCCATTTCCCTCATTCCTGAAGAAAAGGCCCACTGGCCTCCCTGAGACCCTGTTCTAGGCTATGCTGTGTGACCCCTCTCTGGGCCCTGACCCTCTCTGGTTTCATGCCTTCCATCTGTGAAATGGGGTTTTATACCCTCTAGAGTCTTTTGAGCCCTAGAACTTGATGATCCAGCCCTGAAGTCACCTGGACATGCTTGGCAGTGGCCACAACAGCCTGAGGCTTCCTGGAACCTAGGGGTAGTGGGTGAAAGGGAACAAGGAGAGGGCCAAGGCAGTGCTGGGTGGCCTTACGAGGTGAAGGCAGAGTGGGCTGAGAGCAGTAACATGAGGATAGGGAGTGCAGGCCAGTGTTTCAGGCCCCTTGTGATGCTGGTCACATCTAGATGGGACGTGGGGCCATGGCACATACCAAGCACATCTTACAGTCAAAGACTCAAATACAAGGGCAAGATATAGTCTCACAGCTCCAGAGGAGCAGGCCTGGGGCAAGCCTCCTCCAGGAAGCCTACCCTGACCACCTTCCTCCCCTGGTGGGGACACCCCTCCCCACAAGCCCTCCAGGTAAGTAAGATAGAGTAAGTGAGGCCACAAGAGGAACAGATATCTGCCCAAGATATGGAGCCTTCAAGCCTCCAAGCCTCCACCCAAGAGATCTGGATTGGAGGCTGAGAAAGCAAAACCAGAGCAGGAAAGCCCTTTGGGGAAGGTACACAGTAGTCAAGACATCAACCACGAGGTCTTTATCCCAGCAGGAACCCCCACCCAAACCCAGGTCTCCCATCTACCCAGTGAACACCTTTCTACTTCTAATACTCAGTCCATAGGCCCCCTCTTCCACGAAGCCCTCCCTGACCCACCACCCCAAAAGACGTACCACTTCCTCCGCCGGATTGCCCTCTGGCCAAGCAGCCCAATATACTTCTACCTCAGCCCCCGCAGTCCTCCCCACAACATCTGCTTACAGAGCTGCTTCCCCACAGGGCTGGGAGCTCCCTGAGGCATGGAATGGGTCAGACTGCTCTCTGTCACCCCAGTACCAGCTCCGAGACTGTGCCTGACACAGAGTAGGTGCTTACTAGATGTCTAAGGGAGGAACGGAGGACGAGAGGTGAGGAAGCCCAGGAGAACCGCCCAGAAAGGGGGGTGCCCATGGGCTCCCGCCGCCCCAGGCAGGCGTGCCCCGCCCCACCCCGCCCTCGCCTGGTTGGCAAAAGCTGCAGAATTAGGCACAAGTTATAATTAAGACGGGATGTTTGAAGAGAAACATAATCTCCGTTTCCGTGGGATCCGCGGGCACAACAGTAATTAACGTCTCATTAACATTCGCCTAATTAAGCAGTTTATGAAAGTGTATGGATTTGCATACCGCCACACCAAGCTCGCTCAGGCGGCAAAATTAACCCCTCAGGCCCGGGTGGGCCAGGAGCAGCGGGCTGGGTAAGGCCTGGGGAGGAGCGTGGCAGGGTGGTGACACCAGGCAGCAGAGGCCGGGTGCAGGGGAGGGCGGTGATCACACCTCCCCGGCCCCACCTCCCCAGCCCCTGCCCCCCACGCAGTGGACAGTCCACCCCTCCCCTCATGCTTCTGCCCACTCCCTGGGCCAAAGTCTGAGTTTCTCAAAAAGGCCCTTTCTGAAGGTGGCTGGTCCCACCACCCCAGGCTTTGCCTGCCCACCCTGACCGACCTCTGGAAGGAACATTCCTTCCACCTAAAAAAAACCTTTTCAGCTCCAGGTACTTCTACCTGCAGAGACTCACTCAGCCCTCCCAGCTCCCTCAGGGCCATGTTAGCACCATTCTACCCAGGAGGAGAGGCTCAGAGAGGCCCAGACCGTGCCCAAGATCACAGAGCTGGTAAATGGCAGAACCCCAGGCTCGGTGACCCCAAAGCTCCTTCTGCTTGCCCAGACGGCAAGATGCTGGAGTCACGGACACTCCACCGCAGCAGCAACGCCCACGGCCCCGGCCAAGGGGAAAGGCAGGCTGCGCCCCATCGCCGCCCCTGAACACCAATTAACCACCCTCCCCACGGGCCCCTCTTCTCCCAGCCCAGCCTCCACGGCTAGAATCAGAGTCCCCTGCTCCTGGGCCGCCACAGAGGCCTCGGTTCTCCAAGGGAGAAAAAGAAAGGGGCCTTTTAGGACGGTGTCAAGGATCAAGTAAAGCATTTCCATCTAAAGCACTTTGAAGCCTTGAGCAATGTACGCACTTGAGCTGCTCATTAATTATCTTACCCCTTGATCCCTGCTCCATGGCAGTCCCGCCCGCCGTTTGTGCACCTGGGATGCCCGTCAGCTCTCAGCCCATCCCAAGGGCAAATTAGGACAACTTTCCTCGGTGGTGACGTAGCAGTATATATCAAGAGCCCGAAAAATGCTCATTCCCAGCAAGCTATAAAAAGCATGAGCCATAAAGGTGAGAAATTTGACTTTGTTACAACTTAAATCATCGGTGGGACGAAAGACATCACAAAGGGAAAAGACAAGCCGTAGACAGACCAGAAGAACGTACCTGCAGTACACACAGCTGGCAAAAAAAATGTGTTTCCAGGCTATATAAAGAACTCGGCAAATCAATAAAAAGACAAATCACCCACTTTTTGTAAAAGGTAAAGAGCAGAAGCAGACAGTTGTTGGATGAGGGGACCCAAAGGGCCAACGAACATGACAAGACTTGCCTCTGCACAGAAGAGTTCCCGGAAATGCCAAGGAAAACTGCAAGGCACGCTCTGGACCACTAAGTTGGTGGGGCTCCAAAAGGCACGGGGCCACGTGTTTCCCGGGGCCGTGGAGCTACAGGACCTCTCGTGTGTTGCTGGGGACCGTGGAAGCAGCCACAAGCATTTGGAGAAACAATTTGGCCTATCTGGTAGAGCTGAAGATGCACACAGCCTACCACAAAGCGATTCCAGGCCAAGAGAAACTCTCCCACACAGCGCGCGAGGAGGACGGACAATGCTCACAGCAGCCTTGTTTGTAAGAGTGAAAAGGGGAGATGCTCTGCACGTTCCCCAGCAGGAGAACAGATCAACGGGGGAGGGGGGGATGTGCAGATTCCCAGCCGCAGCCTGAGCACATGCATTTACACTCACTCCTTTCCAAAACCCCATTACAACAATAAAGGATCTTTTTGTCCGTAAATCCACAAGGACAAAGAATGGGAGAGGAAACAGCAACATAATTTTGGAAGTTGGAAAGCAAATGAGTGAGTGGTAATTAATTTGGCAGAGCTGAGACAGGAGCGTCCCAAGTCTCGGTCCTATTACCTGGCAGAACCCAACAGAGGCTCAGACACTGGTGGCACCAGGCGACCCTGGACAGAGGAATGAAGGACTGGTTGGAAGGCTACGTAAGAAGCAGGTAGACACCCAAGAGGGTCCATCCTCGGCTCCGCCCAGGGAAGACTAGAGAGACCAGGCCAGGTGGAGGGAGGGGCCCCCACAGAACATGGTGGGAGCACGGCAAAGTGCAGATGCAGATTCCAGGGCTCAGCCCCAGCCTCCCCTTCCCACCCTGCTCCAAGAGGCTCAGTCGTCAGGGCTCCCCAGCCCAGGCAGGCCAGCCGCGGGGAAGCACAGCTGCTGAGACTACCCACACACAAGGGACGCCAGTCAGACTTGGTGCCCACTCCTAACTGGATCTACCAACTGAGCATTCCCAGACATCCGCCAGACCAGCTCAGAGACTTCTGACCATTTTGGCCAAGGCTGTGGGATGGGGCTGGTACAGAGCCGGTGCTCCATGAATCTCTTGCCGAGGGAATTAACTGAGGAAAGCGCTAACAGGAAAGACAGAATCCCAAACATGCCAGCCAGCAAGGGAACAGGCCATGCAGACAGAAGGAAGCCTAAAGAGATAATCGGGAGAGCTATTACTATCTTCACAGAAATCAAATATAGTATCCCTGAAGCAAGAGCGGGGTACAGCATGTTTTAAAGAGAACATTCAGCAAATAAAAAGGAATCCTTGAAATTTAGCATGTATGCACCAAACACTCTATGAGAAGCGTAGAATGGTAACAGAGAGCAGACCTCCTCGAAACAGGCACAGGAAGGCACGGAGATGCGACAAAGGAGGGGAAGGACCAGGAAGTGAGTGTTCCCTCCGGGAAGCACCACATCGGGTTAACTGGGGCTCCAAGAAAGAGAACAGAGAAAATGGAGGTCAGGAAATCATAAAAGAGTTCATCAAAAACTTGCCCAGAGCTGGAGAACGTGAATTTCCAATTCAAAAGGGCAGGCCCTCAGCAAGGCACAGCACCATGGATTATCAGCACAAGGGGACAGAGCAGGTCCTACAGGCTTCCAGAAAGACACGTGCCACCTGGTGGGCACAGAATCGATGCTCCACCAGCCAGGGAGCCCCCCAACACACACCAGCCCTGGAAGGAACAGCAAAGCAACGGCTTCAAAGGGAGGGCCCCCGTTAACGTTGTGGGGACGAGATCTCCCTCTGGAGTTCTATACCCAGCCCGACTGTCACAGAGAGGGGCGGCACCAGAGTCTTCAGACAGGCGGGTCTCCGGACACCCCTCCACGAACCTTCTCTGGAAGGTGTTGGAGGGCCTGTTCTGCCAAAGGAAAAGTGGAAACTAGGAAGGGGAAGATGTGGGATCCAGGAAGCAAGAGGTCCCAGCCCCTGAGAGCTGAGTAACGGACCCCCGAGCATGGAGGTGGGCCATCCCCTATGCCCGCGGCCCGGCCACCGTCCAAATAAACTGAATGGGAGCAGGTCCGAAGGCTCAGGGAGAGATTCTCCAAGATAAGACTGACACAGTACTTTATGTGTTTACTTACATTGAGTACTTTATATTTACCCAACTAGGGGAGAGATTGGAATTGAATTAGTGATAAGCATAAAAAAGAGAAATTAAGCCCCCTTCCCCACCCCAAGAAAAAAACTATTATTAATGCCAGGGAACAGAGCCAATCAAGAAAGGAAAAGTCATCAGAGTATTCTACATGGCTCAGCTGGAGAGCTCAGCCAACCAAACATATGGGGTGGTGGGGGGTGGTGAGAGGTGGTCAACAGAGCTAAATCCTCAGCTTCCACGGTAAAAGTCACTCAGCAATGTCTGAAACTAGAAAACCAAGGAACAGCCATATAAGCCAATTGTTTAGAATGAGGGACGTCAACACAGAGTCTGCTCCAGAGGAGTGGCAGATGGCCCACGGAAGGGCAGAGGACTATCAGCTTTGTCACATGGCAAAGCAACTGGCCTCAGTGGGGCCACACTGGGGCCCAAACACCCCCCTTCTCTGACCCCCCGCCGTGCCCTCCCCTGTGTCCATTGCCCAGAGCACCCCCGCCCCTGGACCAGCATCCCACACTCCTGCTCAGCCCCTGCCCCCACCTGCGCTGGGTTTCAACACCTGGGCCCCATCCCCTCCTCAAAGGGTCAGACAGGGAGGCCTTCCTCTTCCTCCTCCTCTGCTCTCTGGCTGGGGGTCTGCATCCTGAGCATGGGGGTCTGCCCAAGCCAGCAGCCTACTAAGTTTTTCTATCTGTCATTTAACAAATAGTTCCTGAGCACCTCCTCTGTCCCAGGCTCTGGGGACAGGGCTGGGAACAAGGCAGCTGAGTATGAAGAAAAGAAAGCAATAAGCATAAACTGAAGGAAGAACCATATGGGAAGAGAACCAGGTCTGCAGAAGGAGAACTCGATTTCTTCAGAAACAATGACCCTGAGGGGCTGGCTGGGACAGTGACAGGGACATGACATCTGGGCTTGCAGAAGGGAAGAAGGGAATAGGTGGTAGGAAGGAGGGACCAGAGATTCTGCAGTCCAGCCCCAGCTCTGTTTTGCCTCCCCGCTTTTGCTCCCCACGCATCACCCTGGCCAAGCCAGAGCCAGGCTTGTCAGAGGACAGCAGGAGAGAGAAATCATGGCCCAAGCTTTCAGCGGAAATTGATGCCCACCTCGCCAGGGTGATCTACACCCTCAATTCATTCCCCACTCAGGTCAGATGAGGCACGGCTGCCATGAGGGGAGCACGGGCAGCAAGGTGTGGGCACAGGTTCCCTAAGTCAGGGAGTCCTCTCTGCCTGCACAGCTGTTTACCACATGTGTCTTCCTGTCCTGTCCTTTCTCCTAAGCTTGGCTTTCACTCAGGCCTCCCCTGCTCAAGATCTTTCCATGGGTCCCGCAGCTCTCGGGAACAGTTTATGGGTCCTGCCATGTAGTCGTGGCCAGGCCTATGGCCACAGAGCTGAATCAGGGACTAATCCTGACTGGAACAGAGGAGGCCATCCGAGGCAGGGCAGAGCCCAGAGAGGGAAACCTCTAACAGCTGCCACAAAGTCAGCAAAAGCCTCCAGAGGGATCACATTGAAGCCAGCCTGGGGACGAATGGAAATCTGCTAAGAGATCACACAGAGGAAGGAAACCCCACCAGGCCTTTGCTCTTGCTGGACCACCTGCCTAAAGGGTCCTCCCTTCTCCAGCCTGGTTAACCTACTCCAAGTCCCCCGAGGTCACTGTTTCAACCAGCCTTCTATGCCCTCTCGCAGTGCCCCCCATGACTTGGGCCCTTTTCTTTCCTCCCCCAGCACATAGTGAGTACTCTGGGAGATCTGTTGGCCAACAGAGTGGCCAGGATCAGCAAGGGGGCAGGAAGGTACGTTTTTCCTCCCACCTGGCCATACCCCGATATTGGGCTGAGCAATGTCAAAACCAACTAGGGACAAGGACGGAGGCAGGGGGATTGCTGTGGTGACAGGTAAGGGAAGAGCACCAGCTCCTCAGCACCCCAGCTGGTGGACAGCACCCATCCTGACAGTGTTGGACAACGGTCATCCACTCACTGGCCTTGTGCCCCACCCCCGCCCCACACCAGGATCAGAGACAGTACAAGGAAGAGGAGCCAGGGAGAACCACCAGGGAGAGCCACCATCACCCAGGACCTGCTACAGGCCTCACAGCACCCCATGTAAGACCTGCCTCTCCTTACATGCTCCCTCTGTGCTAGATGCGCAACACACATGCACTTAATTCTGAGACCCTGATTTCCAGGTAGAGACACTGATGCCTAGAGAAGTTTAGGGAATTACCCACAGTCCGTGTGGGAAGAGATGGGGCTGGGATCTGGGCTCCAATATGCCAGCCTGGAGAGCTTGGTTCTCAGGGGCTGCCTGAGATGCGGGTCCTCAGGACTGGGGTGGGGGGGGGGGACATATGACTTGGCACCTGAGTCCTAGGAAGCAGAGACAACCCCTGGTGCTCTCAGCTGCAGTGGAGGACCCCATGGCCCCCAGGCTTAGCCCCAGAGAGGCAGGCCCCGAAACCAATGCCTTCCTCCCAGAGAGAGAACCTATTGAGTGCTGGGTGAATCTTCATGACCGCCCAGAGGACTGGATCATTGCTGCACTTACAGATGGGGAGACTGAGGCTCTGGGAGGCTAAGGGACTCAGTCGGGTAATCCACTAGGAAAGAGATTCAGACCCATGCCTGACTCCACACTATCAGGAGCCCTTTCCCAGGAATATCTTATCCTCCTCCACTTGGCTGGCCCTGGAATAGGACTGGCCAGGTCAGGGCTTAGCCACTCAAGGCCAAGGACCTAGGAGGCTGGCACTCCCGGCCTGACCCAGAGGGAGCATCTAGACACCACCACCTTCTATCCCTGACCAGACCAGTCAGACAGATGGGCCCCAAAGGAGTGGACTGGCTACCAGCCTCAGGCCCCTGAAGCGAGGATGGCAACCCTCCCCTGCCCTCAAGTCACCCAGAAAGCCACCCCCACCCCATCCCACCCCCAACATATCACCTCTGCTTCACCCACAGGTACCTGGGTGAGTGAGACAGGGTCAGACAGAGGAAGAGGACACACAGAGGTGGGCTGACAGAATCACAACCCTGAGAGGAGGAGCAAGTCCCCTTCTAGAGTTGGGGTTGAGCTGGGGGCTCAGAGGGTCCCTTCCCAATTCCTTGATGTTTGACCCTGGACCTCCAAAGGTCTGTGATGCTAAAATCTCACGCTTCTGGAAATTTTATATCAGCTACCAAAATCACACAACCTCCTACTTATGCCATCCATCACCCAAACAGGAAGTGGGGTTTTCACCCACTTTTCTCCTAGGGAACAGAGATTTGCCCAAGCCCCAGTGATGACAGGCCAGCCAGGGTCTCACTCTGGTGCCCTAACTAGGGCTGCTGTGCACTGAGTCCACAGCCCGCATGTCCTCGTGCTTCAGAGTGTCCCAAGAATCTGTCCACAACAGATTCCTCTGACCCAGAAAACCCAGGGTATGAGAGCCATTACTTTGAAGTCGGGATTCTCCACAGAGAGTCTCCCAGGGTAGGAAAAAAGCCCCCATCCTCGCCCTGCCTTCCAAGACCCTCCTTAATCTCCACAGACAAAGGCTCCCAGTTGCTCACTGAGACCCCCGAGAAGCAAGGGAGGCTTGACCTCTGGGCCCAGAAAGCTGGGCCAAGAGCCCTGGGGCCCAAGAGGTCCCGGAGACTGGACTGAGCCCAGAAACTACTGCCAGCCCATGGTCTGCTTGTCAACAGGGTGTGACTGGGCCCATTCCACTGATGCAGTAACTCAGGAAGGAAGATTCCAGGCTTCACTCCACATCCTGGGTACAAGGCACCTGTTCCCATCTCAGCTCTGACCCTGAGACATGTGGGGGACTGGGCAAGCCACCTGCCTCTTTGACCTTGAGTTTCTCTCTGTTCAGGCCATCCTCCATGTGGAGAGAGAAACACTGGGGCCTTCCTCGGGATTGGTGTGACCACAGATGCTTTGGGGCCAGGGCTGGCCTGGATCCACAAAACCACCGGCCTTCCCTAACTTATGCTCTGTCCCCAGCCCTGGGAGTGATGTGGCTGGACTCCCACATCCCTTGGATCAGGCAGGAAGACACAGGAGTAAGAGGACAGAGATTGGTGTCAGCCCAGACTCAAATGTCACACACCAACCCCTAAAATTCTGAAGGGGTGGGGGACAAGTCTTTGAACTTCCCTTGACCTAGGTCTCCTCCTCCATAAATGGAGGCCATAAGAGCTCCCCTAAAAGGAGGGGACGTGTGAGCAGGCAAAACATGAGGCCCAGCAGGGGGGCCTCTGCCCAGGCCTCTCTATCCAGTCAGCCTGCCCCCACAACCCCCACCCCGGGTCCTCCCACCCCGACACCTCAGCTTCTACTTTTGATGCCCCAAATCCACAGACGTGGGGTGGGGAGGAGTGGGGTGGTGTACTATGTAGTTTAAAGTAAAGTGGAATTTGCCTCTCATTAAAATGAAGTTTGTCACCTCTATCATAAATTGTCCTTCTCAGCTACAGAAAAAAGGTCCATTAACACTTTTTTTCCTGCTCCAAATGAGGCAAGAGTGGGTAGGTTTGAAAATCCCCATGGGCAGTAAAAAAGCCAGAAAAGCCCTCTCCCCCCACCACCTCCAGCTGCCCCCCCAGAAGCCAAAAAATCATTGTAATTATCTGTCTGGGAACGGGCTTGGGGAGAGTGCCTTAGCATGGTTCGTTAAGGCGCTAATTAGCAGGAACCGGCTTGGCTACGGGAGTTGGGGGACCCCGGGAGCGGGCTTCGGTCTCTCCCTCCCCTCCTACCATCCCCCAGCCTTCTGCAACCCAGCCTCAACCTGGTTCTCGGGCATCTGTTCCCAGGACCCAGGTCCCCACGGTGGCCCTCTCCCTTGAGGCCTCTGTCTCCACCTCTGAGCTATGGAGGCCAGCCTGCGTGATGCCTAGGCCCCATGGAGCCGTGGAGACGCTATTCCTGGGAGGCTCTGTCATAGACAGAACAGAGCACAGACAAAGCAGGCTGGGGGGAGCAAGGGTCTGCCTAGAACTCCAAGTACATTCAATTCTGATATTGTAACAGTGATGACCAACATTTAATATGTGCCTACTATGTGCAGGGCTTGATTCAATGGACTCATTCTGTCTTGGCACCAGAGCCCCTCGAGGCCATCCCTCCCAAGATTCTTTTTTTTTTTTTATTAAAGATATTATTTATTGATTTGACAGACAAAGAGCACAAGTAGGCAGAGAGAGAGGAGGAAGCAGGCTCCCTGCTGAACGGAGAGCCCGATGCGGGGCCTGATCCCAGGACCCTGGGATCATGACCCGAGCCGAAGGCAGAGGCTTAACCCACTGAGCCACCCAGGCGCCCCCTCCCAAGATTCTTAACAGATGAGGAGGCTAGTCTCAGCCAAGTTCGTGGTAGCTAAGGGGTGACATCTGCACAAAGGCAGCCAGACTGAGACCCACTCCCACCCACCCACCCTGGAAGCCAAGGCACCCCAGACCCTGACTCCAGCCCCATGAAGGAAGGAACAATGATTCCCCGGCTCTCAGCACCTTCCAACACAAGGGGCCCTAGGAGACAGGAACAATCATTACACAGTGATACATGGGAACAAAGGCACTCGCTAGGAGTCACACAGCCCAAGAGAATGAGGAGTTTAAGAATAGGGTTCTTGAGGGGCGCCTGGGTGGCTCAGTGGGTTAAGGCCTCTGCCCTGGGATCAAGCCCTGTGTCGGGCTCTCTGCTCGGTGGGGAGCCCGCTTCCTTTCCCCTCTCTGTGCCTGCCTCTGCCTACTTGTGATCTCTGTCTGTCAAATCAACGAACAAAATCTTTAAAAAAAAAAAAAAGAAAAGAAAAGAATAGGGTTCTTGAGGCAAGTCATGATCTTAAGGTCCTGGGATCGAGCCCCGCATCGGGCTCTCTGCTTGGCGGGGCGCCTGCTTCCCCCTCTCTCTCTGCCTGCCTCTCTGCCTACTTGTGATCTGTCTGTCAAATAAATAAATAAAATCTTAAAAAAAAAAAAAAATAGGGCTCTTGACCCCACTTCATAGCCCTGGAAACTTGGGGCCAACCAGCCCCTCTCCCGAGGCCCTGCCCAGAGCAGAGCTCCTCAGTGTCCTCACCCTAAGGACCCCCCCAAGGAGCAGCTACTCTCCCTGTGCCCAGAAGCCCACCCCCCCAGCCCCCACCTCTACCCGACTCTGGTTTCCTCAGGGGCCAAGCCCCACCCACCCTTCCTTAAATCTTGAGACCAGCGCTCAGGCTCCCTCCAGCCCCCAGTAAGCAACATCCTCCTGAATCCCACAGCTCCAAAGGGGTCTCCAAGTCATGAGTTCTGGTCGGGCCCCCAAAGCCTCCCGAGCTCTGAGCACCAGAGCAGCAGATACACGACCCCACATGGGGAGCTCGCTCCAGCCTGCTGTCCTCCTCAGCGGCTCCCAAGGCAGGAGGCTCCCGCTCTGATCCCTGCCCAGCCAGAGGGCCCTCTCTGGGGAGAACAGGCACGGGGAGCTAGAGGCCATGGCGGGACCGTTGGGGGTGGTGAGTGTGTGCAGGGAGGGTGCCTTGATTTCCCAGAAATTTCTCTCAGCTCCTCAGGTGAGCAGGAGAGTGTGGGCTCTCACTCCCATGGAACACAGAGCTGGAAGTGGCTGCCCTCGCCACGCCTGACAGGTGGTCTCCCCTGCCCGATGCCCACTCAGTCCCCAGACAAGCGCTCCAGCCCCCTGCCTGCCTCGCTCAGGGCCACTGCCCCTCCAACACCCTGCAGGGTTTCGCTTTTGAGTTTTTTATTTTAATTAGTGGAGAGGAGTGAGTAGAGGGATGGGTGAAAGAGGTGAAGGGAATTAAGAGTACGTTTACCATGATGAGCACTGAGTAACGAACAGAAGCGTGGAATGGCTGTGTTGCACAGCTGACACTAATATAACACAGTAGGTTAAGCATCTGCCAGGTTAGAGATCACTCACACGTGCTGGGATGCCAGAGGTCACGAGGCACCAGCCCCCAGCACTCCGTGCACACACACAACACTCACAACACTCACAGACCCATTCCCGGTGCCTGCCCCCCAAGCAGAGCCTGAGTGCCCACCACATGCACGGCCCATCGGCCCCCCCAGCTCAGGCCAGTCGTGTCAGTAATGAGAGCAGCAGGCCAGTAGGTCATGGAGCCCATGGCTCTTCAGTGGCTGCAGATGAAAAGAAGCCTGCTGACCCCAGGCTGAGCCCCGATCTTGCTCACGGAGCTCATCGATCCACACTCCTGGAGTTGTGGCCTCACCCTTCCCCCGACTCCAACTGTCTATGCAGCCAAGTGGCCAAGAGGGTCTGGAGTCAGGGTCCAGTGTCAGGCCCTAAGGTTCCCCCTCAGCAGCTCCCAGGCCAGAGCCCCGGCACTCCTGGTTCCTGCCCCAGAGAGGCCGAGGGCTTCAGCTGAAGTCACACAGCACATCGGGGCTGTGCTGGCACTGGAACACAGGTCATGAGCCACCTGTCCATCTGTAACTCTAACTGGAATCCCCCTCCCTGGACCTGGGGCTCAGGTGCGATGCAGATCATGAGTGGAGCAGAGCCATGGGCCCAATGCTCAGGTTATGGGCCTGCTTATTTCCGAGAACTCAGGATGGCAGGGCCTCGGGCCATGAAGGACAGGCCCAAACCTGCCCCTCTCTCCATTTCTCCATTTTCTCCCCAGGAATTTCCTCCCCAGTCTCCTTGGCCATGCCCATCAAGTTCCTGCTTGCATAATTCTGATAACAGCAAGCTCACCACCACTCAAAGCAGCCTGTCCATCTGTAACTCTAATAGGAATCCCCCTCCCTGGACTGAGCTCTGCTCTGGGGCAGCTGGTCCCCACTGCAGGCCAGGCTTTCGGGGGCAGACTTCTGGCCCCTCAGAGATTTCTGGACAAGTGCTGCCCCGAGCCTGTCATTTCCAGCTCGCAGATTCCAGTCCTCCCGGCCTTCCACCTCCCGGTGTGTGTGCACCAAGTGTCCCTAGAGGGCTCCAGGCTGGACCACCGACTGGCTGGGTAGCTGAAGGCTAGCTCCTCCTATTCTCTGAAATGAGACAACTTGGGTAAAGCCCTCACCCCCAGAGGCTCTGGCCGTGTGGTCCCATCACACTCAGCCAGGGACAGAGTGGCCCATTCCAAGTATGTCTGAGTCGTCCTAACCATCAACTCCTTCACACCGGCTTCGCTGCTCCTTGTGATAGAGCCTCCCCCACCTGGATCAAGGCTCTCCAGCACTCTCACTGATGTATGTGCCTCTCTAGGCCTAGAACAACATTTTGCAGGTGGGTCCCACGTGCCCATCACTAGAGTTAGGGAAGGCCTGTAACTTCATATGTCTCCCTGACAGCTTGGCTTCTCTCTGAGGTTGGCCTCGGGCCAGAGGCTAGCGGCTGGAGGATCTCCTCCAGACCCTGGCCAGCAGCAGGCTCCCCACTGCCCCCCCAGATACCCGGTTCCAAGCCCCGATCCTTCCCTCGGCATCCCCACCATGCCTTCATTGTATCTGGCTGTCCCCGAGCCCCAGGCCTGGTGAGTTACAGCCCATCCATCCCTCCCAATGTCCCCGCCACTGCCACCATGGGCCCATATTACAGCGTGCACATCTGTCAGCCTGTGGCCGCCAACCACCGCCACCGTTTCCAGGGAGACAGACTCCGTTTATGACATTATCAGAAAGTCCGGCCCCTCCCTCCCCCTCCCAACCCCTCCCACCGCCTCCCTTTATGAGGACAGAGATTTGGGCTGTAAATATCACCACATGTCTTCCCTGCAGACTCCAATGGGGCCTGAATGGATGCCGCTGCTGAGGCCTCGGAACCCCACACAGGGAGCCACAGCTAGCTAATGGACGTGTGAAGGCTTCTCTGGCTGCCCCGGCCACGTCCCACCACACCCAGGGCCACCAGAGAGTCCCCAGCCCCTGTTCACCCATGCACCACGCCCTTGCTGCCCCACAAGCCCTAAGACAGAATCTGCTCCCAGTAGAGGTGGCCTGGGGGATGGGCACTTGCCCTGGGCTTTGATGGGAAAGAGGAAAGGGAGCTGACCCCAGCTGAGCCCCCAGCTTGGGGGCCCCAACATTACAGGCCCTTTCCATATCAGCCACCAAGCCCTCTCCCAACAGCCCTGCAGGCAGCTAGCATGAGGAAGAAAAAAACAGAGACTCTAAGGTCACATAGCTGGTCGGTCTCTGGGGGAGCAGGGATTCGAACCCCAAACCACGGACTGTCAAGCTCTTCCCCACAGTCCTGGCTTCCCCAGGCCTGAGGGTTAAAAACCGGACATGTTCCAAGTGTTTTCACATGTTTCTACACACTAATGTAAGCCTCAGGGTGGCCCCCGGGGCCAGCACCACTAATTCACCCAATTTACAGACAGGACACTGAGGCCCAGGCAAGGCCATGGGACCAGCTTTCGGGTGGTGGAGCCAGGATTCAAAGCCAGGCAGGCTGGCCTCAGAGCCCAGCTCATGAGGGCTCTGCTTGGAGCAGCCTTCTAGCCTGACCAGGGGAGGCCTGCCCACCACCCCCGGGGGGCTTGGCCCCTTCCTCAGAGCCCACCCTGCAGAGACATTCCCCCACTGAGATAACATTAGAGGCCAGAAGCCCCAGCCCGGCCATACTGCAGGCGTTCCCTGACGCCTTCCCACCCCCTCACACTCCCCCAGGATTTGGTCAGATCCAAGGGCAGGACAGGCAGGCCATCAGCAGAGACAATCTGATTCCCAGCATCGCTGTCCTCACGGTGGTTTAATGCACTTGTGTGGGCCCTCTGACCCCCACAGCCCGTAGGCGGGCACACACCCCTCTCTCCCCAGGGCCAGGACACGGTGGGGGATGGAGGGGACCCCACTTGTGCACTCCCCAGGCCAGTGATCCCCACACCATCTCCCTAGGGCTGCTGTAACAATCACCACAGGCCAGTGACTTACAACACAGGGACTTAGCCTCCCACAGTTCTGGAGCCCGAAACCCTGATTTCCAGGGACCCAAACCACGGTGTAGGCAGGGCTGGCTCCCTCTGGAGGCGTTCGAGGAGAATCCGAGCCCTGCTTCTTCCAGGATCCGGTCGGTGACTGTCAGGACTCCTTGGCCTGTGGCCACATCACGCCATTCTCTGCCTCGGTGGTCACTCGGCCTTCTCGTCTCTGTAGTCAAGCTCCTTCTGCCTCCCCTTCTAAGGACGCGAGGGGCAGCAGACCACAACCCCCCCCCCCGGAGAATCTGCCCATCCCAAGATCCTGAACGTCAGCACCGTCGGCAGAGACTTTTGCCATACAAGGTAACTTGCACAGGTTTGGGGGATTAAGACACAGACGTGTCCGGGAGGCATCCTTTAGCCCACCATAGTCACCAACCAGCTACTGGACACCCACCCCGGACCACTCAGAGGGACCTCGCCCTGCCATGATCACAGCTGAGTGCCTCGTTTTATCCCAAGCCTGATCCTGCTGGCTTCTTCTTTCAGGTAACGGAATCCCCAACTACCCAGCCCCAAAACCGTGGGGCCAGCACTTAGCTCCCCTCTTTCTCTCACCCCCACCGCTGACCCACGACCAGCAAGTCTTGTTGGGTTTACCTTCAAAATCTATCCAGAATCTGAGCACTTCTCGCCACCCCCATGGCAAGCACCGTGGTGCAAGCCCCCAGCCCTCCCTCCCGATTCCTGCCGCAGCCTCCTCCTTGGGTACCGGCCTCCCACGATGTTCGAAACACCACAGCCAGAGGGACCCTGAGACCCAAGTCACAAACCCCACATTGACCGCGGTGTCACTCAGAGCTAACATAAAAGTCCTTACAAAGGTTCTGCAAGTTCTGCTCCTGGCCGCTTTCCAGTATCGGTTTCCACCCTCTCTCCCCTTCCCCTTCTCCTGCCACTAGAGCCTCCTCCCTGCTCTGCACACAGGCCAGGCTGGCTCCCACCTGGGAATACTTGTTCCCTCGGCCTTCAACACTCTCCCCATGTAGCCACAGGTTTCCTTTACTTCCTCCAGGTCTTTACCTAAAAGTCGCCTCTCAGTAGGGCACCCCTCCCCTTCACATCTCCTCTCCCCTCTTCGCTGACGTTCTTCTACTTGACATTATCACCAACACAATACATGCCTTGCTTACCCATCTTGTTGAATGTTAGCTCCATGATGACAAGCCTCCCAGGTCCAGTCTCCCACGACTAGTAGGTTCTCAATAAATAATCCTCCATTCACTCCACAGATAAGGATGGGACCAAGACACTGAGGAGGTACTGGGACCCCACGGTGAACGAGACACAGCCCCTGACAAGGCCCATCCGGGGTATTAAGCACAGCGGCAGGGAAACCCAGAGTGTCATGGGGGTTCAGAGTAAGGAGGGACCAACTCAGCCCAGGGGATTGGGGAAGGCTGTGCGTGGGAGGGCTCTGCAGGATAAGTAGGAGTTTACTGACTGGATGAGGAGAGAGTTTATACCTGGCAGAGGAACAGCAGGTACAGAAACAGGGAACGAAATAATAAGACCAGAATAATAAGGGGCAGGAGTTGGAAATTCCCTCAAACTGTGGCCCCAGCCAGGGAGGCTTGAGCTCGCCGTGTCATCATGGAGCCCCTGGTATGCCCAGGACTATACTCCAAGGGAGGAGACCGTGGGAGAAATCAAAGCCAACGATTTGCAACAAATGCCAGAGCGTGCCGCTTCACTGTAGCCAAGGGACAGGAGAGCGGGGATGGCCCCCTGTGGACCAAATTGCGTCCCCCAAAATTTCTATGCTGAATCGCTAACCCCTCACTAAGACTAAAATTATTTGGAGTAAGGAAATAATCAAAGTTAGATAAGGTCATATGAGTCAAGTCCTACTGTGACAGGATTAGCATCCTGTGAACACTAGACAGCAGAAAATCTCTTCATCCCTGTCTTTCTCTGTCATGTGAGCACATAAGAAAGCAGCCATCTGCAAGCCCGAAAGGGGGCTCCCCAGAATCTAACAGTGCTGGCGCCCTCATCTCAGACCTCCAGCCTCCAGAGCTGCGAGAAAATTACCATCTGTTGTTTAAGCTACCCGGTCTATAGTACCTTGTTAGAGCAGCCAAGCAGGCTAAGGCAGTGGTGAAGTCAAGGGGAACTTCCTGGAGGAGACATGATTTGGGGTTGTCCTACAGCTCAGAGACAGGCCAGATTCTGGCCAGCTGGAACTGTGGCCACACAGCGGACCCCAGCCAAGGCTTATCCTTCACTAGACCTGAAAAGCCTCAGCAGTTTCTTTGGAATTTAATTCCTCTGCTGAGGAGTACAGGGACAGGTATGGGACTGAAGGAACTTCGCATCTTCCAACAGCCAGACTCTCAGAGATGGGGGTAGGAGTCTGGGCTTCTGTGGCTCCTGAGCCCAGGATCCCAGGTTCCCTTTCTGCCCCCATGAAAGATAACCCAGTCTGGCCCAATCCAGCCACGAGTTGGCCTGCTAGGGCTTCCCCCTCCCCAAGTTCTCACCCCTAAGGGGGCTGCCTGCAAATGGAGACCTGGGCTGGGCTTTGAATGACAGAAATGATTAGGATATACAGAGAGAGAGCAGGTCTATAAATAAATATACATTTTTATAAGACACGTTTAATTAAAGTGGATTAAAATTAATTTGCTTTAAGAAAATGAGAAGTGTCCTGGAGGATTTCAGAAGCAGGGCAGGAGTCCCTGAATCTAAAGGCTCCGTAGAAGGGCCTGGGAAGAGGGTGAGGGGGGCATCCCACTCCCCGGAACGTGGGCGGCATCCTCAGAAGGAGGTGGGTCACATTTACATGGCACTCGACACCACAGGTGGATTCACTGGGGATGGCAGGTGTGTTTGGACCCACTTTCCCGGGGGGAATCTAAAGCCCAGAAAGGGCAGTGTTGTGCCCCTAGTTGCACAGCACGCCCGTGGCAGGCTCGGGAGGAAGCTACCCGTCTTTCTGCCAACTCTGGGCATTTCATTCACGTTCAGCACACCCAAAGTCCCTTACCCTCTGTGCCCCTGGCCTGAGCCGCTGCCCCCCAGGTTCCTCCTGTCCGCAGGGCGGGGCCTCTTACTCAGTGGCAATCTGGCTCCACCGGAAAGGCAGAGAGAAGAGCCCGGGGGGTTGGGGACAGGAGGCAGAAAAGGAAAGGACCCGAAATCAACAAGCATTCCAGAATTTGAAGCAGTTTTTGGAGGAAAATGAGGCGCAGGTTCAGCTGTAGCAATTTGCTCCAGGGGAAAATTATGTTCCCATGCTCTATTATACAGAACAGAAGGAACATTTGGTGGGTTGAATACTTGTTAATTTATTTCTCTGTTTGTTAATGGGCCCGACACAGGCGCATGCTCGTGGGCACGCATGTGCGTGTATGCACGTGCGCGCGCACACACATACACACACATCAGGCGTCAGCAGGAGATGGCGCCAGGCTACCCGAGGTTTCCTGCCACCCTCCTACCAAGCATCACATCCAGAGGAAGGCCCTGTATGCGACTGAGGTGAGCCTCTCATTTCCTCATCGAAAAAATGGACTTGGCAAGAAGATGATGACTCGACGTGTTAGAGCAAAGCCTTTGACCTTGGAAGTAGTGTGACGGGACGTGAGAAGCCGTTTTGAGAGCAGCTACAGACAAGCAGGGGTTCCAATACTGGCGGAGAGAGTGATGCTCCGCTGGGGGGTTCCTTGGCACCTTCCACGAACCAAGTCCAGACACCGACAGTGGTCATGCTTCCCCTGGGCCCAGATCCATCTCGGAAAATGGTGCCCTCACCAAGCCTGTCACTCCAGCCAAACGGGCAGCCCACCCCAGGGCCAACTCCATGTCTCCCCCTCCCATCCATCTCTCACCGTCCACCACCCCCCACCCCCGGCCATGACCCCAATGCTCTCCTCCAGACTGGCCTTGGCCTCCCCACTGGGCTCCCTGCTTTCCCTGCCACTGACTCTAATCCATTCTCTCCCCACGGTGGCCAGATTTGAAAAGCACAAATCAGATCCTGTCACTCTCCTGCTTAGCGAGCTCCCGAGCTCCCCACTGCACTCTGAATAAAACCTGCTCCTCCGTAGGGCCTCTGAGCCCCCCTCTCCTTTCCCACCCCCACTCTCCTTCCCCAACCCCTGCCAAGCTGTCGTCCTCCTGGTTTTTGAACACACCCAGCTCCTTCCCACCACCCGCCCTTGCCTAACGGTCCAGCCCGCCTGGAATGCCTTCTCTTCTCAGACTTGAGATCCTGGCTGCACTGATGCCTCTTCAGGGAGGCCCGCCTGGATGCCTCCTGCTCCAAAGCCACTCAGCCTACCCCAGCCACTCCCTGTCTACAGCCCTGGCTGCTCCACTCCCAATTCCATCACAGTATGATGTGACCCACATTATTTGTGGCCTGGCTCACTGTCCCTCCCTCGAGAACAGACGCCACCTGAGGGCAAAAGCGGCGTGTATACCCTTCCAGGAGCTGCTTCCCGGGACTAGAGCAACACTTGGCCTCCAGGACAGGGTTTCATGCTCATTTGGGAAGGGAGTGAGGGAGTGAATGGGTAGTCAGCTCTAGGCCAGAGTGGCTGGCGAGAAGGGGCCGGGGTGCCCTGTGCCCAGGGTCTCCGGCGCCCCTCCTCTTCAGCTGAGGAGAGGGAGGGGCTGGAGACAAGCCCTGCAGAGCAGCACCCGTGATCCAGGACCCTTCCTCCAAACATTAGGAAGCAGTTACAGGGACGGCAAGAGCAGGTGTGCGTCCTGAACCAGCCACTCTACACGACTCCCCTGTCCTCTCTCACCTGTTCCCTCTGCTGTCTAAGGGGCTAATACAGGACCCTCTACCCCAGACTGTTGCGTGGGGGAATGAGACCGAGCTCTCAGAAATGAGAGGTGAGGGTGAGGCTAAGAAGAGTCCCTCTCTCACAGAGGAGGAAGCTGGGAAAGACTGGGGAGTGGCCTGGGTGCCAGAACCCCAACACAGTCCTGCGTGACTCAGACCCCATGCTCCAGTCTCTGTGCGGGCCACACCTGGGCTGGGAGTGGGAAATGGAACCCAGGAGGCCTTTCTCCACCGCCAGCACCTTCGAGGTGGTATTCAGAGCATGAGCTGGCTTAGCCTCCCTTCCCCAAGTTCAGCACAAAGTGAGGAGGCAGCAGGGAGAGACCCGGCTGAGGAGAACAGAGCAGCCCCCAGCCCTTCCCGTGCCGGAGGCAAGGGATCTGGGGAGGAAGCACTTACCCAAGCTGACAGGTAAACTGAGACCAGTCCGCGTAGAGACTCCCAGAGTGATCCGTGGTGGAGGGGCGGGCAAGCCTGAGTCCTGGGAGGTCCGGGAGGCCGGAGAGGAAGGGCAGGACCACCTAGAGGAGGAGGAGGAACTACTATCTGGCGGGTACAGCCCCTTCCCACCTGGCTAAGGGCGCAGAGCAGGGGGAGAAAGCAGGGCTCCAAAGGTCCTGGTGTAGGTGCTCTAAGGACAGATTTGGGGCCTGCTCACTTCCACTCAACTGGCTGGTGGGCGTGGAAGGTCATCACTGAAAGTCCAGAGGCCTGGAGGCAAGGCTGCCCTGGCAGAGACCCTGCTCGGGACCAGCTAATGAGTGATCGCGGCTGCCCGCGGCCAAGGTGCCTTCCGCTTACAGCCGGTGCACATTAAGAATTATTCCTCCTGCGAGCAAACAATTTGTTACAATCTCCATCTCACACTTTTCCCGGCTGGGCGCCCTCCCATACATCCTGGATTAATCCCGGAAGTCACTCCATTCATTTAGGACACGCCTGAGTGTGCCTCCTCTTTTATTAGGGAAATTTTTCATTGTTTTGAAGCCCTCATAGGTTTTAATTTGGGGCTGAGATTTTAAAGCCTCCCTCAGGGACAGAGACTGGAGTAGGATTGGGCTGGAAGGCTCCCTCTGTCCACAGCAGGGGCCACCGGACTCTATCAGGGAGAGGAGCACGCCCGTTTCTCTTCAGGAAGCCAGGGACGCCAGACCCCAGTGTTGTGTGACACTGGGACATGCCCACAACTCTGAGCCTCCCCAAGAGACACAAAACCAGGGTGTCCTTTTAACTGAGATCACTCAGAAAAGTCTGTCATCACCTCTAAAACCACAGTGTGGGGCCACTGAAAAGACACGAAGTCTGGAGTTCAGATTTGAAATGTGAACCGGGACGGGTGAGTCACTAGCCTCTCTGAGCCTAGTTTCCAGGGCCCTAGGCCGAGGCTAAGTGCCAGCCCCCTCTCTGGGCTGTTGTGTAAGCCCAAGTTCAGAGCAAGTCTGACTCAGCCTGGCACACAGTGGGTGCTCAGTAAGGGGGAGCCCCCCAGCTCTCCCGTCCTGCCAGAGACCCTCCCACTTCTCCAGCTCTTAGTCTCTTGACCTTGAGAAGCCAAACTGCCTGGTTGCTTCACCCTGGCTCGACACTGCCCTTGGGCTGACCCCCACCTCCAGTCAGAGCTTCCCCACAGGACCATCGGGGGCAGCTGCCACCAGCCCCCTCCCAGGCCTCGTCTCAGGCCTTCACCTCCCACCTGAGGCCCTGCGCCCAGAGAGTCCTGTCTGTGCAGGGACCCTAGGCTAAATCCCCACCCGTCCCCACAGGCTCCAGGCCAAGCTCCTTGCTGGGATCTAGGCTGCGAGTTTGCTGTCCCCCTATGTCAGGAGACAGCTGTCCCACTCCCAACTCCCCTACCCCCACCAGGGTTCCAGGACCGGGCCTCTCTGGGCTTTGACCTATACACCCACCTGTCCCCCACCCTCCCACTGCCTGCTCTTAGGAACTCACAACCTACCCTGTGTTTGGTCTTTGCTCACACTATCCCCTACCAGGTGCTCCACCTGCTTCCCAAATCCTCCCGAACGTTAAGGTCTGACCTCCTCCAGGATGCCCTCCCTGACTTCTTCAGCTCCCATCTCCCTTTCCTGAGGCTCAGAGCCTATCTCCTCAGGCACTCTAACTACACATTGCTACCTAAAAGCAGGGACAGTGTCACCTATTCACTTTGTGGCCACCAAGTCCAGGCAGAACCCTGGGTTCTCAGGGAGAATGGGCTCATTAAATGATTCAGGGGGAAGGGCACAGAGGAGTCCCACAGATGAGGTACACAAGCATGAGAAGGATATCGTTCTGTCTATTATGCAGAGGTTGAGAGAAGTGAAGCACTTGTCCAAGAGGCGGGGCTGGGATGTCCACAGATACACATTCCACATACATGGCCCCACCAGCCCTCCACTGCATACACGCCATCCTCCCCACCTCAGCTCCACTGTTCTGCTCCTGGTGCCACCCAGGAGGAAACAGAGGCCCAGAGAGGCGTGTCGTGTGCTCAAGAACACACAGGTGGTCAGTGCGCCTGAGGTATCCCCAGGGGCCCACCCTCTCCCCGGCTGCCAGGCGGCCCCCTCCCAGTCCCCAACCAGAACAGCATAGTCTCCCAATTACTGGCCCAGCCCCAGGGCTCCAGAGAGCGCCTGCATGGTCGGCTGGCCTTTCTGAGGGGCCCGGCTCTGTCTGTCTGTGTCTGTCTGTGTACACAGACAGCCTCACTGCAGCGGCTTCCAGAAAGTAGGACATTCTGCGGGAGGGGGTGGCCAGTGTGGGCTGAAAACACTCCCGCCACCCTCCACGCTGCCTGGACAGCGGAGCCATCCATGGCAGGTCTCTTCAAATGACCTTGGCAACTCCTAGGCCTAGACCCTCCGGGGCTCGGGGTAAAGGCCTGACCCGCCCACTGAAGGGAGGGCTTTGGCCAACGTATCCCCCACCTCCCCACCCCACCCAGCTCCTTTGTGCTCAGCGACCTGGAAGGCCTCAGTGGTCAGGGGAAAACAAGCCCCTTTGAGCAAGAACTCCTCTCCACGTCGAGGGGTCCCCTCACTTGACTGAGCCTCTGCTTCCCCTTCTGTGAGTAGGGTTCGGACAAGAGCTGCCTCTAATATCCGAGGCACTCGGGGAAGCCAGAGGCTGCCTATCTCTGGTGGGATCTGAGGGTGCTCCCTTCCCGGGACACCTAGCAGATACTCAGCCCCTACCAGGCCAGCTGTGGCCTCCCAGGAAGCCGGCTGGGGGTGCTGGGGTGGGGGGGCCAGGCCGCAGGGCAGGTAGACACACCCCACCACACAGCAACAAAGTCATCCCGGGACATCACCAGGAGAGCCAGGGACGGGGTAGCAGGGAACTCACTAGCCCGACCATCTGGCTGGCCCCCGGGTACTAAGTCCAGGCCGCATCCACCGTTCCAGAGGCCCACCCCGCCTCCTCCCAGCTCCATTGGGCATGAGGGTGAGAGCACAGGGTCGGTTGAGGAAGACAGAAAGGTCCTAGCGAAGGGCACTGGTGCATTCAGCTCAGCCTGGGGCCAGAGGGGCTTAAGGGCTGAGGGGGCTTGTGTGGAGACAGTTCCCCCTCTCTGACCTCCCCGCACCAACCCCACCCCACAGAGCCACTGTTCCCAAGGCTGGGACGTCTTCAGCATCCCCCCACCTTCTCACTGGCAGCTCAGGCTCCACCCGCCTCTCCAAACCCAGCTCAAGCCCTTTTCTTACTCAGAAGAGCCTCTTGATTGAAAAGGCCTCCAAGGCATCTCACAAATAAGAATCCTTTAATTGGGAAGTTGTTCACTTCTCAAAGAGGAATTTTAATTTGGCTTCCCCACCATCTTCTCTCCCCGAAACCTGGGGACTAAACACAAAGGCTAACCAAACCAAGCACCTCAGCACCCCTTCCACACCCACAGAGCACCCCAGAGGCAGAGGTAGGAGTGGCAGCGGCCACCCCACCCCACCCCCCGCACGGACCCCCAGAACCCCCCACCCATGACTGTCGAAAGGTCTCGAGCCTCCCCCTTTGGGTCCACCTGCCCCGAATCTCTCTCAGCACCCCACACTCAGAACACGGGGTGAGCAGGCTGGCAGGGCAACCCCCAGGGCCCCAACTGCTGGGTTCCCAGAGCCCAACGCTCCCTGCATAACTGCTTGTAACCCGCTCTACCACCCTCCATCACGCTGGCCTGTAGCTGGTGACTTAGAATGGTGTTTACTGAGTATTTACTATGGGCCGGACCCTGCTCTAAGCCCTATGTGCACCAGCCTACTTAATCCATGCAGGTGAGTGCTGTTATTACTCACGATTTGCCGATGAAAACACTAAGGCCCAGAAAGCTAAAGTGAACAGCCTGAACTCACCTTTAGCAGGAGGCCGAGTTTGAACGGGATCCCAGGTGGGCTGACTCCAGAGGGGCCCATAACCTTCCCCCCCCCACCCCCACCCCTGTTCACCCATGGCCTGTGAGCTCCTTGAGGGCCTGGATCGTGACCCTCTCATCTCTGTGTCCTTGGGAGAGCATAGGGCTTAGCAAAGAGCCACAGGTAATAAAACACCCACAGAGTCAACAAATGAACAAAAGCAAAGCGCCTTCCTATCGGGCGGGGGTAGGGGGACAGGCAGGCAGACTGAGCCCCCCCTCCAGAAAGCAACCGCCCCAGGTCACCCATCCAGGGGGCGCAGAGCCAAGGACGTCTTCCCAGCCTGACTCTGTGTACCTGCCTTCCACCCGGCGTGTACAGGGACTGGCTTGTTGGGGGCACACCCTGGGAACTGTGTTCCTGGGTCCCTGTTAACATCCCGAGCTGAAGCAAACCTCCTCTGAGGAGTCCTGGTCCCCGTGCTGATGTAGAAATCCCTCTCGGGGATTGCAGCAACGGCTTGGAGCCAGCTTGGAGCAACCCTGACACTCCCCTTGCTTACCTCATGGCATGAGATGTTCACCACCACCAAAGCGGCCTGGGCCACCATGGTCATTGCTGTGGAAATCCCAGGCCACCTGCGCGCTGTTATGAGTTGAATTGTGCACCCCTCCCCCCGCCCCTGCCGCCAATGGACATATTGAACTTCTAAACCTCAGGGCCTCAGAGCGTGAGCTTATCGGGAAACTGGGTTACTGCAGGTGTAATTAATTAATTAGGGTGGGCTCATAGTCGAGGGGGGCACTTAATCTCATATGGCTTTATGCCCTTAAAAGAATGGGAGATTTGGACAAGACATAGAAGGAAGATGATATGGCCAGACACGGGAAAGACAGCCATCTACAACCCACAGATGGGTCCTTACCGCCCAGTCCCATTGACACCATGCCTCCTGACTTCCAGCCTCCAGAGCTAGGAGACAGCACATTTCTGCGTAACCCCCCAAAGTGTGGTGCTTTGTACACCAGACCCAGCAACTGCGACAGCCACACACCCGGATTTTCATGCTGACTCAGGCCTGCAGCAGCCACGTGGCTCTGGACTTCCCTAAACCCTGGCTTGTTCCCATCATCCCCAGCACAGTGCTGGGCTCCCAGCAGGGCCCCCATGAGCCTGCGAGAATGGACGGGATCCCAGCATCCACCCTCCATTCAGCTGCAATAAGGAGGAGATGAGGAATGGGCTGTGCTCTTGAAACACCCTGGTGCTGACTAGGTCAGCAGAGATGCCCAGAGGGCCAAGCGTGTGGCTTCAACCACGGTCTGAACATAGTGGGAGCTGCTCCAGGCAGGCGGGTGTAGCTGGGGGGGAGTCCTCCCTCAGGCCACAGACATCACCCGAGTCCCCACGCTTTGCCAAGACCCCTTGCCCACCGCGAGTAGGAAAGCAGAGCTCTCGGGTGCCCAACACGGCCCCCGGCCCATTGGAGCCGAGCAAGACCCACCCGTGGAGGCTTCCGGGAGGCAGGTTCAGTTGAGTCAGCACAAGGAACAGCTGGGTCCACAGCAGCACTGCCTCCGGGGCCTGGGCTGGCCTGGAGAGAGTGAGGTCCCCATCCTGGCCAGGGTGGAAGGAGAGGTCAGAGGCCACGCTCCAGGGACCTCAGCACTCCCCCCAGCGTGAGTCTGCATTGGCCTGGCACAGCCCCAGCCAGCTGACCCTCAGGAGTGACGATGGGGCCCGTCAACCCCAGATTCCTGGGTTCCCCTGATGACTCTGGATCAGAAGGTCCTGATGGGCCCCTGACGCAGAGCCAGGCTTGGGCCCCTGGCCCAGAGCGCTCCAGGGCTTGAGCCCAATTCCATTTGGCAAGAGCTTGGATAATGGGGCAGGGGACGGGGCCAGCACTGGGGCAGGGGACTGAGGCAGGAGATGGTGAACAGGGCAAAGATAAAGACAAGGTGAGGATAATAACAGCAAATGATGGGGTAGCACCCTACAGAAAAGGTACAGCCATTCAAAGGGGCCAAAGTGTACCCACTTTGAGTCGGGAGGCGTTCTGGAAGAGGTGCGATTTGGCTGGTAGAGAGAAAAGCTTTCAGGAGAGAGGTCATGGAAGGTGAGACAGAGCCTGCTGTGGGCGGGGATGGGGAACAAGAGTCCCCTGCTGGAAAGAAGGATAGGAAAGGCCCTGAGTGCCCAGGAGGAGGAATCTGAAGCTCAACCTGAGACAGCAAGGAGCCCCTGCGGGCATGTTGTGGAGGAGCCTGGCATGAAGGCTGTAGTGACCACCAGGTGGGCGGGGGGGGGGGGGGGGGGGGGCTGGGCTGCTCCAGACTCCCCGGCTGAGGTTCCCCTTGCGGGGACAGAGTGAGAAGCTTGGCCCCAGCATCAGCACGCTGCTCCCTGCCCACAGCAGCCCTAAAGGATGTTACAAAATGGCGGTGCCAACCATGAGGCCATCGGGGAAGAGCAGCCGGGAGGGTCGCTGGCGGCATTCCCTCTAGGCTGGTCATTTCAGAGAGCTTGTCCGTCCACAAGGCTGGAGTAACAGGCACCCCCAAGGGCTGGAACCCCCCATGGGCTGAGACCTGG
This sequence comes from Martes martes, assembly GCF_963455335.1. Classification (NCBI taxonomy): domain Eukaryota; kingdom Metazoa; phylum Chordata; class Mammalia; order Carnivora; family Mustelidae; genus Martes; species Martes martes. Next base: position 29,855,914 of record NC_137894.1, read on the forward strand.
TCCAGCCCCAGAAGCTTTAAAACACCCATCCCGGTCGCCCCTGACTCCCTCCAGCAGTCGCCCAGCCCCAGCCCCAGCCCCTGCCTCAGCCACAGCCTCAGAGACCAGAGGCCTGCCCGGACCCGCCCAGCCCTGAGGCTGCCGGCTTCTCCAGGGCACCACCTCCAGGCAGGCACCTCCCAACTCTTCCTCAGCTCCGCCCCCCGCCCCGCCCCGTCAGTCAGAGGCTGCTCCACCCACCCTGCTCTCCGGCTCTGATCTCCCTCGGCCTGAAACCCATCCTCAGGCTGGCTCCACACCTCCCCGCGGAGGCCTGGCCTGCCATCTCTCTCTGGATGGAGGCTGCGGCCTCCTAACCACCAACCAGCCTCTACTCTCCCCCTCCACCCCCATAGCCTTGTCCCCATGAGCCAGTGAGCCGTAGCCCCTGAGCCACCAATCACCTCCATCCATCCTAACTCGAGGCCCTGCACAGCCCTATTTCTTGGCCCTTCTTCCCCACCGGCTGCTCCTGGCTCAAGGCCTGTCCCCTCCGCTCGGGTTTCTCCGCTGCAAGGGCACCTCGCCTGAGATGCCTTTTCCCGACCAGCCTGCAGAGAATGGCTTCCCCTGCCCGTCCGCTCCCTTTTCCCACCTGATTTTTCTCCATGGCACTTATTACTCCCTAAGCTTATACAATGAATTTACTTAATCTGGTTGGTTTTTTGTTTTTTGTTTTTTTTCTGTCTAGTCTGGAGTACTGAGCATGGGCCCGAAGCTCAGAAAAGCCTCCTGAAAGTGACACCACACACCCAGTCTCCGTCCCCGGCTCTCCACTTCTCGCCAAGGGGACGAAGGAAGGCCTCTGATTTGGGTGTCGGTAAATGCCCAAAGCCTCTGTGCATCCTTGCTGCAAGGTGGAGACCCCAGCGGGGCTCCCCAGACAGAGAGGCTTGATTTTAATGTCCCGGAGCCCACCAGTGAGCGAGAAGTCAAGGGTTACAGCCCCTGGACCCCTAAGCCTTGCCTGTCCTTCCCCCACCCTGCCATCCTGCCCCCTCCCCTCCAACCACAGGAGCACCAGTGGACTGGGCAGGGGAGTGGGTACAGGAGGCAAGGAGGCAGCAAGGCAAACCCTGGCTTCCTCCAGCCGTTCAGAGCTTTGCTGGGTCAGGTCTCAGCACCCCCCGCCCCGGCACCCCTCAGAGGCCCCCTGGGACCAGCCCTGCACCCTCCTAGGTAAGGAACCCCCCTAATGCTCCAAAGCCCCCTGCCTCTACACCTTTGCTCCGCCTGGGCCCTCCCCCTCCCCCAAACCATAGGTCTTCCCGCTCGAGCAGGTCCTATTTATAATGACACACGGTTGGAAGCCATCAAAATATGTAACAGAGAATTGTTACCCATGCTGCAGTACACACAGGCTGGAACATTATGCTGCCATTAAAAATCGCATTACAGAAGAGTATTTCATGATGGGAAAACTATCTTGGTATAGTATGAAGAACAAAAGGCAGGTTAGAACACAGTAAGTACAGTCTGATCCCAATTATGTCATGAATACACATTTGGTAAAAGACTGACAGGCAAAACACCCAAATGCTCGTGTTTTCTATAGAGAATGTGTGCTATTTTGTTTTGTTGTTGTTTTTTTTAAATAATCAGAAGCATAGAGCATTTTAAAAGAATCCGTTAGCCTTCATGGTTCAGCCCAGGCATCCATTCCTCCAAGCCCCCCCAGCCCCAGTGAGGGAGCAGCCTACGCCCCGCGTTAGTTCCCCAGTCTATCTCTGCCCGCCGAGCTTCCTGCTGCCTGGGGCTGTCCCCCTGGGCAGCGGGGAGGACACTGTGGCCCCTGACAAGGCTGGGGGCAGGGCCCAGCCTCCCTGCCTCCCTGATGCCCCTGCACACAGCCCTCCCATCACCCTTGGCAGCCTTGAAAATAACCCTGAACACATCCCCTCTCCCTGTCTCCCAGCAGCAATTACAGGTTAAACCAGAGGGGCTAATTAGCTGCTCGATCCACCCAGAACTGACTGATTAGCAGGAATATTTCGATAGAGAGAACTGGACTTCAAAGCGAGGCCTAGAGTTCGGAAGGAACTCCAGCCTTGGGCTCCCTGCCACACCCACCAGCTTCCTGGGTGGGAGGTGGGCGTTGGCTAAGCCTCGGCCACACCTTCCCGTCACCTAATCCTTTAGGAGAAGTGGTTCAAGGCCCACTGCTGAGCCTCTGGGTTCTCTCCCTCTGAAAACAGGAATAACATTCCAGTCTACCCTGCTGCCCCCAGCCGTCCCCTAGCATTCCTTCTCTTTAGTAAAATCCCTCTGCAGCCTTCTGGTGGATCCCAGAAGCCTGTCAAGAACAGCAGATTGGCCCAGATAAAGAGTAGAAGTCACTTGTCCAAGGTCATAAGCAAGCCAGGAGTCAAGTCAGGCAGCACCCCAGGTCCCTTTCCTTCCCCATCTACCATTTCTTCAGGACTCGCCTCACATGGGATGCAGTGGGAGGGCCTGTCACCTCCCACATTCTGAATATCCTGCTCCTCGTGATTCCGTCCAAGCCAGCCACTCTGCTCACACAGAGCCAAGGTCACCTGGCTGCCAGTACTTGTCACATGCACACACCTAAGCCCAAGCCTCCTCCTTCCCTGAAGGCATCTGGATCTGTGCGCTGACTCTGGCTGAGAGCTCCGGTAAACTCCACAGGCTAGGGTCTGTGCCAGTGTCTCTTGACAGTTTCTTGGGCCCTGACTGGCTCAATCCACACGTTCCCACTCCCTCCTGAAGTCACGCACACATCTGGTCAACGATGTGACTGAACCAAGGCCAGATCCCCTCAGCTCGCTATCGATGACCTCCCACACCACATGGGGACCTGTCAGCCAGCGTTTCCATGAGACCATGTCCCTCAGAACACCCCCGGCTTGGGATCTCAAGGGCCAACAGAAGGGGGCACTGCCACATCAAACTGCCTGGACTTGGCTTCACATGGGGCGGGAGAGAGGGGGGCACCCCCAGAAAGACTGCTCTTCCGTGGCTTCCCTGCAGCCTCTCCCTTGGGGACCCCACACCTTCCTCCATGGCTGCTGCCACCCCCACTCTGCCCTGCGCCCCACAGTGGCCTCTTACCTCAGGTCAGGCAGGCGTTTGGGAAATGCAAGTGGGCTGGGGTCAGCCTGGGAGTGACTCAGTCGCCCTCTTTGCCTGTAGGCAGCAGAGCCTCACGGCCTGTGGGCACAGGAGGCTGTGGGAGAAAGAGGAGATGATCTGTCAGCCAGAGCCAGGCCACAGCGAGGGCAATTCTAGGGAGTGGGGCAGGGGAGGGGGGCCCAGGCACACAAATAGGTCTGATTGCACCTGGATGGGCAATAAACACACATCTCACACACACACACACACACATACTCTCTCTCTCTCTCTTTCTCTCTCACATGCCACCAGCTGGGGCAGGGTGAGGCCCTGGGAAGAGTGGGGTTTCTGGCCCCAAGTTGGGGGTGGTGTTCTGAATATGATTCCCCACCCACTGGCTCTATGACATTGGGACAATCAGATCTCTGAGCCTCACTTCCCTTGTCTGTAAAATGAGGATACGGGTGTTCTTGCCTGGTCCACTGGGAAGATAAACAGAGAGAAGGGGTCCCCTGCCTGGCGCTCAGTGGTATCCAGCCAGCACCTGGCCCAGAAGGCAGGCCTGGCGGCTGGCCCTAGAGAAGGGTGCAGGCAGAGCCCCCCAGGGGTGTCTCTCCTGGAGACTGAGCTTCCTGGTTCCCAGGGACCCATCCACCCATCCTTTCCTTCCCCACCTCTCCTGATTTATTCCTTCACCATATAGTCTCCAAGGGCAATTTCCATGAGTAGGGGGTGGTCCTAGGAGGCTCCGTCTCCTTGGCAAGGCCCCCAGACACAGGCCTCGGGCTGGAAGTTCAAGGAGGCAGCTCTGGGGCATGCCAGCTGTGCGGGCTGGGCCAAGCTCCCTCCCAAGCCCTGGTTTCCTCCACCTCTCAGATGAAGGCCCGAGCCCCTTCCAGAGGTGCCAAGAGGTGTCCATCTGATCAGTGCTTCTCAAAGTGTGTGCAGGCCCAAGGGGAGTCTAGGTGGTATGCAGACAAATGCTTTAATTTTCACAGATATGTGTTTATTCTTCCGTGTATCAAAAATAACAATAATATTAGCAGTACACCATAGCAGTGACTTCACGGATGTATGGCTTGGGGAGCACTGAGAAACCCACCTTCAAATGTGAGTCAACACTAAGGCAAGGATTAGGAAGACATGAGTACAAGCGGCCTCCAGTGGGGGCTCAAGCCCGAGACGGTGGGAAGGAGAGGCAGTGGGAAGGAGAGGCGGAGAGCGGGCCTCTCACCTGGCCTGGTTCCCAGCTGCCCTCCCCAAGGGTCAGCAGCTCCCTGCCTTCCTGGAGGGCCAGGCTGACCCCTCATTCCCCTCTTGGTTCCCCACGTGACACCGTCCAGCACAGGCCTAGGTCCCTAGGAGGACTCACGAGGCCTTCCAGATGGGATAAATGGAAGGAAGCTTGGGTTGATGGGGTGCAAAGATGGCTGCCATCATGTGGGCAGAAGATGGCAAAGGCCTCTGGGTCCCTCCCAAGATCAATATTCTGTCAAGTCCAAGACGTGAATGGTGGAATTTCTCACCTACATAGAAGGTTAAGACGGAGGGACTCTTGGGAGGCCAGAGTCTTCTCGTTTCGTGGGCTGCCAACCTCTCAAAGAACGAGGCAGGGAAATGGGCACTGAGCAAGTTTCTGGGCCCACCGTGGCTTTCCTGACCTGACAACAGAGTTATGGGCAGGGTAGATCCCATAACACGGGACTAGCTTAGCCCCACAGTTAGCCAGCCCCAAACTCTGCCCCGGGCTGCCAGCAAGCCCCAGACCTGCCTTCCAAAGGCGGCTGTTCCTAAAGGACAAGATAGGACATAGAGGTGCCAGCCTGGGACAGATTGGTAACCAGAGCCTGGCCAGTCCCTCAGGCCTGAGTCCTCCAAGCCAGCCCTAGCCAGGCAGGGGTGCCCCCGGTGGCTGCCCAAGCTGGCTCCAGGTAGACTGGCACATGCCAGCCAGGCCCAAGCCAACCCGGGCAGCCCTGCTCCTGGCAGGCCTCCAGACCACCTGGCTGGCAGCCCCAAGCCCAGTTCCCCCTGAGCCTGGCAGGGCAAGCCATTCCCACAGTGCCACCCCAAGCCCCCAGCTGCCATGTTCCAAGATAATGAATGGGCCTCCGGCTCCCTTCTCCCCAAACCTTCCTGAAGCTCCCACTCTCCTCAGCGGCATCACAAGGAGTTGCTATGGCAATAGGACCACAGGCAGAGCATGACAATGATTTGGGGCAGGGAGACGCAGTGGGAGCCAGGAGCTCCCCTGGACCCGGGCGGGCTTGTGTGCAGAGTTCCACAAGGGACAAGAGATCCCGGCTGCCGGCCTCACAGCCAAGGAGGGGAAGGAGACCACAGAGGGGGGGGGGGGGGCTTCCCCCCTGCCCTCCCGGCTCCCTGCCCGTTCAGGGGAGACCAGGGAGCTGCAGGAACCAGAGGCCTGTGTGTTCAACAGGACTGCAACGTGCCCTGGGGACATGAGAACTCCACAGAAAGCCCCGCTCCAGGGTGCTGCCAAAGGGGGTTCAGTTCTGTGGAGTGGCGCCCAGCAGGTGCTGAGCAAATACCACGATCAAAGAGGACGGTCCTGGGGTGGGGGGGGCACAGGTGATGGGGAGAGAGACCGATTGACATAGGCCTGTGCCTGCTCTGGTCAACACAGTCTCGGGACCACAGAGCTTGAGGGACCCACGCCCACTGAGCAGATGCGCAGACTGAGGGTCAGGGTCACCCAGCCTGTCAGCTGGAAAGTCAAGCCCAGAACCCATGTCTCTTCTTCCCCAGACCTGAACCCTTTACCCAACTCCCCCAGCTTCCCATCCATGAATCCCTCCATCTATCCGTCCGTTCATTCATTCACTCATTCATTCTAGTCTTGGTAAGGGCCTATTTTGTGTTGGTGATTGGGATAAAGAGACATAAAGGACACCGCTGCTACCTGCCAGGACCTCAGAGAGGAGACAGGCCATCACGGACAGAAGGAAGGTGCTGGGACAGAAGTCTAGAGGGACGTGGGGGAGCCCAGGGAAGGTCCCCTCAGAGACTTCAGTGCCCCGCTTCCGAGCCATGCTTCAAAGAGACTCTGGGTCTCCCTGACTCGTCTCCCAGCTGCTCCCTCAGCCCAGAGCCTCCCGACGGCCCCATACAGAGATCTCCAGGGCGAGACAACACTGAGCCCACCTGGGGCCCTCAACACCCGGAGGTGTTCCCCATGAGCACCCCCAGTCCCTAGGAATAAGGACTCATGAGGATAGTGCCTTGCTACACAGAAGGAGATCCCAGAATGCCTGCCTGCCTGCCTTCCCCTCTGCCTCCCCCAGGCTCAGCAGCTTCCTACCTTGTTCCTGCCTTCCCTGGCACTTCCCTCGAGCCAGGCCTTGCACTGGGCCTGGGGCCCTGCCCTGGGCAGAGAACGAGTGAGCCCTAGCCATCAGTCACTGCCTTTGTGGAACCAAGTCCCAGTTTCTCTGTCAGCAACAGGAAAGTTCCCTCCCGTGGTGTTTGGTTTTTTGGTGGGGGAGGCTAGTACTGAAAGAGCAGGAGGGAACACCTTCTAGAGCTGTATCCTACACGGGCCACACCTCTCAGCAGCTGGTACAGACCCCCAGGACCTATTCTAGCCAAGTGGAAACCAAGATCCCAAGAGGTGAACCCAGGTCGCGCAGCGCTGAGAAGGCAAGATGGGGAATGACGAGTGAGGACAAAGAGAGGCTGGGTCGAGGACCATGAAAGTGACAAAAAGAACTATCTAAGAAGGCTTCCCAGGGGAAGAGAGACTTAGCTTGGCTCAGAGACTGCCCTAAGGCTCCCAGCAGGAAACAAGTGTCTCTGAAAAAACAAACAAACAAACAAACAAAACTGGCCTATAGCCTGCCCCAACAGCCCACAAGACTTGGGGCTAGGCTAGGGGGGCTGGGCACGTTCTCCCCCAACCCTGCCAGCCTCCCAACCCACTGAGGACTGCCACAACTGCCATCACCTATCCCTAATTACTGCTGTCCTACGGGAAACCAGCTAGGGGTAGAAAACCAGCAGAGACATAGAAAGGGCAGGGCGAGCACACGAGAGACAGAGGCCCAAAGAGATACAGAGTGACCGTGACTCCAAAGCCAGACAGACGGAGGGAAAGGCAGTGACAGAAAAGCAAGGACAGATGCGTCGTCCCTCCCTCCCCCAGAGCCAGGGCTGCAGCTGGCAGGAGAAGCCTGCAAACCAGAGCTTTGCAAAGATTTTTCAGCAATAAAATTCTTATTTGAAATGAAATCTTATGCAGTGGGGGAAGGCTTTCTATGCCAGACATTAAATCCAGAAGCCATAAAGTGAAAATTTGATAAATCCAAGTATATAAACACGTAAAACATCTGTGTGGCAAGAGACACTATAAGCAAGTTAAAAGGCAAATGAGACACTGGAAGGAAACATCACTAATATACAAAGAGCTGCTACAAATCAATAAGAAAAAAGACAAAAGAAGAGAAAATTGGCTGTGAATTAGAAATCCACAGAGGAAGAACTCAATTGGCCAATAAATGTATGAAAAGATGTTCTATCTCACTAGCAATCAGGGAAATGCAAATGAAAATGACATGATACCATTTTTCGCCCATCAGATTGGGAAAAATTAAAATGATTGATAACAACCAGTGCTGGCAAGGATGTAGGGAAATGAGCACTCATAGGCCATTGGAGGGAGGGGGAATTGGCTCAACCTTTGGAAGGGTAATTTGGCAATATCAGAAAACGCTTTAAACCCACACACCCTATAAACCAGTAATCCCACTTCTAGGAGCTTCTCCTATAGAAACCATAGCAGAGACACTCACTTATAAATATTCAAGGATGCTCACAGAGCATCGCTGCTTAGAGTAAACAAGAAATTAGAAATTACCTCGGTACTTATCAATAAAGGAATGTTCATATAAAATCCAGCACATCTCTACTCTGGCATAGTCTGCAGCCATTTGACAGAAAGAGGCATATCTATGTATAACAATATGAAAAAAACCAAGCCGTACCATGCTATTTCAGAATGAGCCTATTTTTATAAATAGCAGTTTGTTGGTATATGGCTCAAAAGGCTGGAGGACAATACCCAGATGTTACAACGAACACCTCTTAGGAGGGGACGAAGGAGCTGCCATGGGCTCTTGTCCACAAACGAACTGTTGGATTTTCTTTTGTAATCAGAAAAACAAAATCAATAAAGAGTTAATGGGTTTTTCCTTTAAGTCCTGCCTGAGCCTTCATATAAAATGCAGATCTAAGCAGCCGTGCTGTGATGGGAAGGGAAGGGGCCTACCCAGCTCCTTCCCGGCCTCCAGAGCCCCAGGCACCTTCCCAGACACCCGGGCTCTGGAACAAGTTTGAGAACCTATGCTGGAGAAGGTGCAGCCTGTATGCCTGCACCTCGAAACCAAGGCCGACAGGCCAGAAGGTTACCCAAGGTCACACAGATGATCCAGACCGTCTGGAGCTAACACCAGGGCCTCTGGCCCCTGAGCAGGGCTCTGGTTCTCCGCGGCTAGCATGGGAGGCTTCCCGAGGTGTCCAGAAAACCCTGGGATATCACATTCTTGGGAAACTCTAGGCTGCGGCTCAGGGGGAGCCCAGGGGGCAGGGGTAACCTGAAAGGGTCTTGGCATAAAACTTGAGGGGAGGGGTCTTTGAGGCTCAGCTCTGGGATCTTACAGGGTTCTCTGTATAAAGAGAGGGGATGGGTGAGCCCATGGGACCACCAAGCCACGGGGCCCGGTGTGTGCAGGTGTGCAATGCTCACAGAAGAGGTGAGACCACGAGGTCTGTGGGGAGGAACTGTGGAGGGTGTGTGTGTGCTCACGTCTGCAGTTAGAGTCAGTGGGACTGCATGCATGCGTGTGTATGCATGTGTGAGCATGCGTGCATATGTCAGCACAGGCAGCCAGCAGACCTGGGGACAGGCCAGGAGCAGGTGGCAGACAGCAGAGCCCCATCCCCAGCTGGCCCTCAGCCTCATGCCTGACCCAGTGCCTCCCAGGGCTCCCCTCCCCTCTGCAGACTGGGCCATCTGCCACCAAGAAACAGGCCTGGAAAACTCTGTGCTTGTCGCTTCCTTTGCAGGGATGCTGCCCCTCCCTGACCAGTCCCCCGTGTCCTCCAAGAGGCCTCTCCCAAAAGGCTAGGGTAGGAATACCTCTGTCCTGTCCTGACGCCCCAAGCAGTGAGTGCTGACGAACATGATTTCCAGGGCCAGGGGTGGGTCCTGCTCTCCTCTGCGCCCAGAGCCCAGCGCAGGCCTGGCACCGACAAGGCATCAAGGACTCGTGTTTGTGGAAAGAACGAGCGGGTGATCCTAACGCTCGACCCCAGCTGGGCACAGAGTGGCATCTTCAAGGGGTCAGAGCAGAAAGAGCATGGCCTGGGGACTGGTGACATTCTCCAGGTCACATGGGGAATGATGAAAGCAGGAGTTTCTAACTGGGGTCCCCAGGGAGAGGGGACTTGGGAGTCTGTGAGCCTTGAAACTGCACCAAACTAGATGGGAATTTATGCATGCTGTAGGGGGAGGGGGCGCAAACCTCCCTCAGGTAGAGGGCAGGGCTGCCTGGAGAGGAGGTGAGCTCCTCATCAGCGAGGGGTGCAGGCACAGGCTGGACCAGGCGAGGTCACAGTGTGTGAAAGGCAACCCCGAGTCTCATTCTTGGACTCTCTGGGCCTTGGCTCCTCCTGTCTTACACCACAGGGCTACCACACAGCATCTTTGTGAGTCCACTCTGAGTGTGAAAGTAAGTGCCAAGGTCATGCAGGAGTGAGGCTCCAGACTACAGAGCTGAGTGTACAGTCCTCCCACTTGGTTGTGGCCTGAGTCCCTTGTCCCTCCTTGGGTATGGGACAGACAGGCTTCCCTAACGGCCCCTTACTGCTAGCTGGGCCTGCAGAGCCCAGGTCCTTCTTGGGTGCCACCATGTCCCACAAGACAGTGAGCCCAAAGAGGGCAGAAGCAAGAGGTTTCATTACGAGTCTGGCCTGGGGCCGAAGAGCCCAGGGACCAGATAGAAACACTGAGCAGGGGTGGCAGCCAGGCCAAGGGCCCACGACCTCTCGGGAGCCCCCAAACTCACTTTGACCCCCCACGGGGCCTCTCTCAGACTGGCCTGGGGAAACGAAGGCACAGAGAGAGCCCTCTGCCCAGGTCACACAGGGAGTTGGTGGCAGATCTGGGCCAGGATACAGGGCTTTCTGCCCCTAGCTGAGCTCACTCTGGGCATAAATGCACCTTGGCCCCCTCAGGCAACTCAACTCGCCTCAGTACCCCCATAATCCTGCCAGAGAGAGGCACCAGGGCTCCAACCAACTGATTCAAACGCAGGCCTAGAGTGTGTCCCAGATCTGGCCACTCTGAGCCTCAGTTTCCTCCTCTCTAAAACAGTACAAAAGCCCGCCTCCTGCTCCTGTTGTGGGGGTCATATCAGCATGGATGTATAGTCTGCTTAGAGCGGAACAGGGCCCTTCCTAACCACCCCTATCTGGGCTTCAGTTTTCCCAGCTCTAAGCTAGAAGTTTGCCCCAAGTTATTCCCAGGTCCCCAGAGCCTCACACCTGTGTGAGCAGGGAGACCAGGGCCTGCCCTCGGGAGCTCCCTGCTGCTGGGCAGACGACAGCTCTGGCCGGCCCTCACAGGACTCCCACACCCTGCCTTTACACTGCCCATCTCTACCCCTCCTCGCTGGATCACACCCAGCCCACCCTACTCCTCAGCTGCCTGTCCCCTTCAGGTACCAGGTTTGCACCCCCATTCCAGGGGCCACACGAGGCTCAAAAATGGAAAACCCAGTGGGAGCCAGGCAGCGATCAAGGAAGGCTTTCTGGAGGAGACAGGACAAAGTGGGTTAAGTTCACAAGGGGCCCTGAATACCCAGATGAGGAATCCAGACCCCGAGGAGCCTCTGGCAGTTCCATAGGTACCTCCCCTACCTGAGCCCAGGCATTGATGCCTGACCCAGCCCAGGCCAGCCTCGGGGCTGTGTCTCCAGCACGGGTCTAAAGGGGAGAGGGAGAAAGGGGACTGGGCACAAGGCTTCCCCTGCCCCTCATCTGTAGCCATGGACTGTGACTCCATCCCAAAGAAATCAGTCATGGCCGGTGAGGCCCCGCAGCCGCTGGGGCCTCACTGCAAACAGCGCAGCTGCCGGAGAGCACCGTCTGGCCAGGGAGGGCTCCCCGACAGATTAAGAGCAATGCCGGCCCCGGACTCATTCATATTCCGGTCGGGCTGCCGGCTTCAATATGGCTGAGAGACGCGAGGGCAGAGGCGGCCCTCCGAGAATGCCCGGCGATGATTCCTCTCCGATTCCAATTTATTTTCTATCATTAATGCTTTTGAAAAGCCCCACACGCTCTGCAAACAGGGAAGGAGCACAGGGCTCAGGAGGGGAGGAGAGGAGAGGAGGGCTGGGGGCAGAGGAGAGCACCGCAGAGGGGGTGGGGGCAGCCAGCTAGGGCCCTGAGACCTGGGTTCAAATCCCCAGGCCCTCTCCACCTGCCTATACAACCCTGGGGCAAACCTGGGCGATCTCTAGCAGTGGAAAATGGCCACCTGCTCCGCCACCTCAGGGGATGGTTTCTAAGTTCACCTGAGGGGTCAGAGGTCAGCGGGCTCCGTACACCCTAAAGGGTCTTGAGGAACCCAGAGCCAGGCAAACCTGACTGACTCCGGCAACAGAGGACTATGAGCTGGACTCCTACCCTGGGGGCCCCTCACCCCAGGGCCCAGGGAAGGCCTGGGGCACCTCTTGTCACAGCACAAGCAGAGGAGAGAAGCACCAGGAATTTGGATCCTGTCTTGTTCCCGACAGCTCACCAGGACCAGCCTCGCAGTGGGCAGCCCCTCCTCCCCGACCCCGGCTGTGAAGCCAAAGGGATCTCCCCAACATGTCCCCAGTTCCAAACCCTTCCAGGGCTCCCCCTCACCCTTGGGATCATGTCCAAACTCCCCACCTCCATGGAAAGCTCTTCCAGGCAACTAGGGGCCCAGCCCAATAGCCTCCCCTCCTCCGAGGCCAGACCCCACCCTCGGCTCTGGTGCTCACCACCCCTCATCTCTGCACACGCTTTTCCTGTCTGGAATTCCCTGCTCCTTGGCCTCTGTTCACCTGCCACACTCCTTCCCCCTCCTCACAATGCAGCCCAGGCCCTCCACTGCCCTGCCCTGCCCTGCACTGGGATCCTAAGTAGTCAGCAGCCCCCCGCGTGAGGCCTCAGAAATGCACCAAGAGGTTTGTCTGGAGGATCCTCGCCCATCCGTGAGCTCCTGCGGCCAGTGGCTGCCTCTGACCCATCTCGGTGCACCCCCGGGGCTTGGCAGAGCGCCTGGCTCACAGTGGGGCCGCTGATCCAGTCCACTGATCTTAACTAAGCTTGTACTCTGCGTCACACTCTGTGCTGGGTGCTGGGGATGCGGCAGCAAAGACAGAGCCAGTCCTGGCCCTCGAGCTGCTTCCCCGGGGTGTGCTCCAGGATGTCTGCTGAATGAATGAAAGGACATAGGACCACCTACTGAATGGGGAAACTGAGGACCGGAAAGGAAAAAGGCCCTCTCCAGGCGTGCTTCTGCTTCCCCGCCCACATCTCTCTCTACTCCGTTTCTCTCCCAGAATCTTCTTAGCAGCCATGAGGAGGAACTCAAAACGAAAGGTTAGGAAAAAAAAAAAAAAAAGGAAGAGGAAAATGTGGTGGATTTTTCCCCCTTTCTCCATAATGTAAAGAAAATTGCTTTTGCCAACTATCGCAGCTTAAAAGCAATTAGAGTTTTTGGAGGGGACTCTGGGCACAGGCAGAAGCGACAGAGTGAGCGCCCAGCACAGAATTTTTCCAGCATTCGTTTGTATCAAGCAAAAGGGAAAAAAGGTGTTAAAAGCAGCAATTTCCGCAGCGGAGATGGTGGAGATAAAATATTTACAGCCTCCAAGGGAGGGGCTTGGGAGGGGCAAGGGACCCCCGGCTCCCCACTCTTACTCCACGCTCCGGGAGGCCGGGAAAGGGAGAGCAAAGAACGGAGACAGGCACAGATGAATCACGCCCTCGGCCTATACTGATAGGGGCTCAGAACAAGGAGGGGAGAAGCCTCCAGACGCCCTCTGCTCTCTCACCCCTTCATCCACAGCCCATGGCCACTAACCAGCCCAGCCACCAGACAGCCATCCCTCCAAGCTTCAGACCTGGCCCCGCTCAAATCCGGAGAACATCCATGGCTCCAGGCTGGCACTGGAGGCATGCACAGCCCAGGCCCCCCCTCCGCCCTCATCTCCAGATGCTGTCAGCATGGCACACTGCCCTGTTTCTGTCCCACCTCCAGGCCTTTGTCTGATCAGGAACCATAGGAATGTGCACCACTCCCCTGAAGGGGAGTTAAAGCAGGTTTAAGGATACAGACCCAGAGCCAAGGACATACAGCCCTACACCCCAGGAGGCCTCTCCTCTCCACCTTTCACCTGACCCTTGGTCCCCTCTCTCCAAATGCAGAGCAGTCACCAGAGGTCCTTCCCAAAACCTAACTGCCCTCCTCCCAGCAGCAGCACAGACCCCGGCTCATACCTTGTTTCAAATGCCAGCTCCCCCCACTCACTTGCTGTGTGATCTTTGCAAATCTCTCAGCCTCTCTGAGCCTCAGCTCTCTTATCTGCTAAACAGGAATAGTGATAGCCCATCTCTCAGGGGTTGTTCTTAGATTAAGTGAGGTAGTGTATGTAAATCCCCCAGGCCTGTGACCAGCAGTTGGTGTTCAATGAACTCAGCCTGGCCCTACTCCACACTCAGTGCTCAAACGTGCCTCCCTAGGCCTCTGGGTGGCCCACGTATATGCACACGGGCTCCCCCCCCCACCTTGCAATCACCTCATAAATGCACAGAAGGCACCCACCAGCTAGGAGCAAAGAGGGCGGGGGGCTCTGAAGGGCTCTCCATACACCCAGAAGCCCAATCCCTCCGCACAGCGCCGTGGAGCCTCTCACTCAGCTTGGCTAGGAAGGATCCCTCCCGAGAACGGCAGTAAGCCTCAACCAGAACCCCTAGCGTCTAGCAGGCCTGGTGGAAGCTCAGCCTCCCCTCCAGCCGGTGGCTGCAGCCCTCAGCCGCCCCCCAGGCCCCACTGGCCAAAGGCAAACACCAAGGCCCAGGGAACAGCAGTAAAAGGTGTAGCCAAGAGCAGAAGCCAGATCCCGAAGACAGCGTGGTCCAGCAAAGCCAGGGTGTTCTAGCCTCAAATCCCAGGCTCCTCGTTGACCAGCTGCGAGACTCTCTAAGCCTCAGTGTCTGTAAAACAGAGCCCACGATCTCCACCATGCAGGGCAGCTGTGTGCATTAATAAGGGTACTGTTCTTCTGTGCCACGCCTCAACTCCAGCAGGAACTGTCCCACCTGCCCCCTGGACTCCAGGCACTGTGCTCACCCTGTCCCTCCAGCACTGGGAGAACGGAGGAAAGGGATGGGGCAAGGGGCAACAAGGACCTGCCCTCTTTCCTCTGACCCTTCCCAGGCCCCTTTCCACGCACCAGAGGCAGGCTGACACCCATACCCTGTCCCCCCTGCCTCACTCTTGGGACAGAAGGAGCCCATTACCTGCCTCATTGTAGCAGGAGGAGTGGTGACGTCATCCGATCATACAGGCCCCATCCAGCCTCTCATGCAAGCTTGGGTTGTTTTCCTCTCCTTCCCCAACTGCCAAGAATGCACAGGCTTGATGCAGAGTTTGGTAGCACCACAGGACCACAGACCAGGGATCAGAGAGTGCTTTGATATCTCTGTCTCTTGCTCTCCCTCTGGTTAGCTCTCTCCCAGAGGCCTCTCCTGCCCTACTTCCTGTCCTCGAGAAATAAGCCTGGCACTATTCAGGGCTCTCCTCACTGCAGAGACAAAGATGGGAGAACAGCAGGCAACAAGCAGCCCTGGATGGCTGGACCTCAGGACACCCCATTAAAGCCTTCTTCCCAACTTGCACTCCCATTCTCCCCGCTGATAAGTAACGGGGAGTGCGTGACAGTGTGTGCATGTGTGTGTGCATGCACACACACACACGCAGAGGGAGGCAGGCCCTAATAGGGGAACCTGGGCCCACCCCAAGGATGATTGACAACCCTTTCCCAGCTGGGCCTGCCTTCTCCCCTTTGCACACTGGGGAGCACTAGTGTGTCTAAACCACAAGCCCAGCTGGCCCAGAAGCAGGGGTTCCTGGACTGAGAAGCCAGATACCAGACTATTGCCAAGGCTCTACAGTGCTTTTCACTGTGAGCCCTGAGACAAGGATAACCATGCCCTGTGCCCCAGTTTCCCTTCCTGAAACCCATAACAAAAATGAGATCATCTCTGGGGCTGCCTTCTAGTTCCAACTTTCCCCAATTCCATACCCAGGACCTCGGTGACCCTGGCAAAATCAAGAGATATTAAGACACTAACAGCCGAATAAGGAGTCCCAAGCACATGTGGGTGCTGGGGGCAGGATTGCCTGACCTCAAGGAGACAAGGAAGCCCAGGGAGGCCCTGAGCTGGCAGAAGACACCAGTCCTATAAGAGTCTCCCCAGGGAAGGACTGGGCTCAGACAGGAGAGCTGGAGAGAGAAGGACAGCTCCTCAGTATGGCTAGAAGCATCCAGGGTTCTCCCGCTTTCCAGCACACACACACACACCAGAAGCTCACCCCTCTGGTGCCTCACTTCCATCTGTTCTGAAGGTGCAGTCTTCAGCCCAGCCCAGATCTCAGGCTCGGCCCCAAGCCCCTGATACACAGATCCCCCCCCCCCCCAGAGAGAGTCCAGACTGGGATCCTAAACCCTCCTATCAGGCAAGCCCTCCCCCTGCCTTCCCCACTGTTCCCCCCAAGCTGGACAGTGGGGGGCAGCCCTGTTTCTTGTGCCAGCAGAAACTCCCCTCACTTGTATGGCCAGAGCTTGATACCATTCTCCTAAATTAAACAATAAACAAGACGTTGTTTTAGGTTTCCCTGACGCTGCAGTTCCTGATTAATCCCGCAGCAAACAAAAGGAAGAGAGCAGATTAACCTAAAAGACAGTCACTTCCTGTTTGCAGGCAGAACCCCCAGCCAGAGCCAGAGGAACCTCCTCCCCCAAAGATGGGGATCCTGCCGCAGCCACCTGCCCAGCTCTGGACCACCAACGCCCTCCCCCTCCCCCTGGCTACGCTGCCAGTCCCAGGCTAACACACCTGTGGCCACCTCCTAGGTCCCGCCTCTCCTCCCTTACCCCTCTTTGCTCTGCGACTTTGGACATGTCAGGCCCCCTCTCAGGGTTCAGTTCCCTCATCTGACAGCATCCTCAAGGATAAAACGAAAAGGAATATATGACCACTTGAGGTTAAACAGAAATTTTCTCATATCTTTCAGAGACCAATGCTGAAATATTTAGGGGTGAAATGGCATGATGTCTATAATTTACTTTAAAATACTCTAGGGGAATAAAGATAAGGCAAAATGTGGCAAAATGTCAACAACTGTTAAATCTAGGTGAGGCTATATAAGGTTTCCTATTCTAGTCTCTCTACCTTTCTGTATGTTTGGAAATGTTCCTAAGAAAAGTTTAAAAAAAAAAAAAAAGGCCTTGGTGACGTGAGCCAGGAGCCCCACACACAATGCCCTGTGCTCCTGGCGATCCTGAAAGGCAGCTAGGTCTCTCAAATAGGTTAAACATCCCCCCGCTGGTTCCTTTATGTGGTTTCCCTAGAAATCGCTTTTGCACAAATTCCACTGAGTCCTGACTCCACATTGAGAAGCCTTAGCACATTCAGGAGCCAGACAGAGCACTTGAGAGAGACAACTGTAGTCTTCCAAGCAGCCCGTCCCTCCCACCCACCAGCTCACTGTCCCTTCTGCTGAGCAGCCCTGGGCTGAAGACTGTGATGCTGGCTCCCATCGCCAAGGGGCCACCACCCTCTCCAAGCCTCAGAACGCCCTCACCCATTCAGCACAAAAGAGGACAAGTCAGTGACGGCCAGGTTGTCCCACTCAAAGGCACAGTGTTACCCCAGAGACTGAAATCCCCATTTAACAGATGGGAAAGCTGAGACCCAGGGCCAGTTGAGACTGGAGGCAGAACATAGAAGCTGGGGACAGAGGGAGGCGGAAGGGAGCAAAAGCTCCCTGCTCACCCGTCTCCTCTTCTCCCCAACCCTCTATCTCAGCCCTGGCAGCTCCAATCTAAGACAGTGTGGCCTACGCTTCCTTTCCTCTGACTCCTGTTTTTGGAGTTTCCCGGTCAGGAAGTCAGTGGTCATGGTCTCAGTCTCCCAGCCAGGCCCGGCTGACCCACACCAACACTGGCTAGGCCCTCTCCACCGATCGATAACGGAAGAATTATCAGTACCCCAAATAATCAGTCACTAATTGCCAATGCCATGCAACTCCCCGGAGCCAGTTATGTGTGGCCAATGACTGGGCACCCCGGCCGCAGCCTGGTAGAGCCTCCAGGAGCAAGGAAGGCCATGTCTGTGGTGAGCACCACAGCAGAAGAGCCATCTATAACTCGGGGGTTTTTCAAGTAGACATCCCAGGCCTCCCCCACATCCCCAGGCTCAAGAGGCAGGAGGAAGTGGCGCTGGCCACAGGGGCCCTGGGGGCTTCCCCTCATGCCTCTGAGCCCGTCTGGCCCCAGGTGCCTGGACATGGCAGGTACCCAGGATGGAAAAACCTGGTCCCTACCACCAAGGCATCCTAGAGAGATGAACCACCATAGCTCACAGGCCACACATACACTAGGCCTTGCACACAGTAGGTGCACAGCCCTGAGGAAAAAGCAGCTACTTCTAGCTGGGGACTTGAAATACGGCACGTGGGCCAAGTATTAAACAGTGGGAGGGAACCACAAGGGCAGAGGCGGAAGGCACCAGGTGGTGGGGACAGCACGGCCAGACACCGGGGGAAGAAAAAAGCCACAACAGGTGTGAAAGGGACAGTGAGTGGCATTTGGCTGGCACCTGAGTGCCCACAGGGGACCAGACGGAGATGGCTGGAGCCGAGGCTCGGACCCCATGCAAGGCACTGAGGAGTCCAGTCGCCGGCCTGAAGGCAACAGGGAGCGCTCGAGGGCGCCGAGTGCAAGCATGACCACAGCCAGCGTGGACTTGGGAGACCGTTAAGAACTAGTGCGCGCAAGTTTGCTACTGAGTTGGGCTGCACACCCCAACAGGGCAGGGGCTGGGGTGGCTCATCTCTGTCCCCAGAGCGGCTAGCACAGCCAGGCTCAGAAGAAGCGCCCCAAAAGTGAATCGCTGAATGGTCCCAGGACCAGCAGCTGCAGGACTGGGGACTCCTGGACTCGCAGCTGTGGAGCGGCGTGTCCGTATAAAAATAGGTATTTTCAGGGGCGCCTGGGGGGGCTCAGTCTTTAAGCGTCTGCCTTCAGCTCAGGTCAAGATCCGGGGGTCCTGGGATGGAGCCCCGCATCGGGCTCCCTGCTTGGAGGGAGGCCTGCTTCTCCCTCTCCCACACCCCCTGCTTGTGTTCCCCTCTCTCACTTGTCTCTCTCTGTCAAATAAATAAAATCTTAAAAAATAAAAATAAAGATAAAAATGGGTATTTCGGGGCACCTGAGTGACTCCATCATTAAGCGTCTGCCTTCAGCTCAGGTCATGATCCCAGGATGTCTCTCTCTGTCACATAAATAAATAAAATCTTTTTTTAAAAAAAAAGAAAAGAAAAGAAAGAAAACTTTTAAAAAAATAAAAATAAAAATAGGTATTTAGAGTTGAGCCTTGAAAACAGCCTTGTGAGGCGGGCACAGAAGTAATTCTCTCCCATTTACAAAGAGGGAAGCTGAGGCTCAAAGAGGGCCCAGACGCTGACCTGGCCAAGGTCACAAAGCTGGTCATGGGCAGAGCCCAGTGCTCTCCCCGCCTTCCCCAAAAGGCAGAGCCCTGCTGGCCTGGGCTTCACCAGGAGGTGAAGGCCCCCTCCTCCCTCCTCCCAGTCCCCACCCCCACTCCCACCCGGCCAGGAGAGCAGAGGGTATACGTGCTGCCCCACTGAGGGTCACCCATACCCACCCAGCTGGGACTGACTGCTTGTCACCATGACGGCCTGTCCCTGTATCTGTAACGAAGACAGGGCTGGGTGGGGAAACTTTAGGACTCCCAAGCTTGATCTAGACAGGCCTTGTCGAAGACAGACCCACTTCTCCCCAGTCTCTACCCCCAAGGTTTGGGAAGAAAACCCATGGAGCAATTATCAGGACCAAGGGTCCACCCAGCTTGCTGTGCAACTCTGAGAATCCCTTCCCGGTTTCCTCATCTGTGAAATGGGGCAAGCTCTCTGCCTCCTTTGCAGAACTGCCATGAGGTCTAGAGGAGGGAAGGAGTAGAAAAACTTACAGAAAACTGTAAAACAGATTTTGTTCTGGAAAATAGTAATAATAAGGTTTCTACTTCAGTCTAGATATGGATACTTTGAGAGGCCTCATTTCCCTCTCCCAGCAGAGAACAAAAATGAACCAACATTCCCTGAGATTCTTGTATGCATCAGGCCAGTGCATGCTTTCCACGTGTCACTTCAAAGTACACCAATGACACCCCGACGAGGCAGGGATACCACTCTCCCGTGGTACAGATGAGGAAACTGAAGCTCAGAAAAGTGAAAGGCCTTGCCTGAGGTCACCGAGCCTGGAAGCAGCTGAGCCAGGATTCAGACCCAGATCCAGATGCCATCCACGCCCACGCCCTTTTGACCACCCCAGGCTGATTCAAGGGACCCGTTTCCACACCCCCCCAAGTCTTAGAGCTACAGAACCCCCGCCCAGGGCGAGGCTGCGTGTCACACACACATACTCCGCTGAGCCCTGAAGCCCCGACATCAGATGCCCCGTAGCACCCGCGGCCTGTGCACCGCCGGGCCATCTGAGCCGGGGGGCGGGGGGACGTGGAGAGCGGCTGGCACAGCTGGCCTGGGCCTAATTGGATCAGGCCTGGGCCTGAAGCCGCCTGTCCGGCCGCTCTGGCAGATGGGTGTTGGAAAGGGACCATCTGCCAAGACCCAAGCTTCATGTCCAAACCAACCTGGACACCAAGGCTCCATTCTGGACTCCTCCCACCCTGACCCCAATGGCTGGCAGTGCCCACGTAGATTCAGAAGGCCAGGATGGCAGCCGCTCCTTCTCCTTCAGCGGCTGGCGTCTCCCCTGACGGGGCCATATGGCCCCATATGCTCCCTGACAGCTGGACTGCAGAAGCCACTGCCTGAGGACGTCCTCTGCAGAGGCCTCGAGGCCCTGGGCACGTCACCCGCCCCTGCCCCACAGACCAAAGGCCCAGCCAGGAAAACCCCAAGCAGGAACACCCTGCCCCCAGCTTGTCCTGTGACCTCATTCAAGCCACCACCCGTCCCCGGTCCTCCAACTCTTCCTCTGTCCAAGAGAAGTGTGACCAGCACTCTACCCCTTCTCTTTGTAGCCCACTTCCACGGTCACAGACTTCCACCCAAACCCACCCCAGGTCTCTGGGGAGACAAACTTATCCGTTTTGCAGACCTAGACACAGAGGTGGGAGGGATCGAGGGAACTGCTCAAGCACACCCAGTGGGAGGGAGGGCCAGTATTTGTGCGTCTCGGACACCTGCCACCTCCCTCTGCCCAGGTGGTGGGACCCGTGATATCCCCGAGGCCCTGCCCAACTCGGGATGGATGGCCTCCTCTGCCCTACACGGCTCCTCCCCCAGGTGGAATCTCTCCACCCTCCTGGGGTGGAAAACCATCCTGTTGCCCTTACCACCAGCCTGGATTCCCTTGGCAGCCTCAGGACCTCGTCCCCACCTCCGGCTCCCCTGGCCAACCCCTCCCACAACCACCAGAGGGAGCTGTTGAAACCGCAGATCTGCTCGCCCGTCCCTCCAGAACTTCCACTCCGCAGCCCCTGAATGTGGAATCAGCCCACACTCTCAGCTGGGCACTCCAGACCCTCCTGGGTCTTGTGCCAACCTGCTCCGGGCCGGCTGTGCCCCGGCATGAGCTACTCCCTTGCAAACATGCTCCACCCATGCCTGGTGCTTCCCACCGCCATGCCTTCGCTAACACCGTGCCATCTGCCTGGAAAGCCCTCCCTTGTTCGTGCTCTCCATTCACTTACGCATTCAGCATATTCACGGGGCTTCTACCAAGTGCCGGAAACATCTGAGCAGGTCAAAACACACCAGCCTCCAGTCCACCTGAAACAACCTGCTGCCGAACCCTGTCTCACGTCCCTCTGCAGCTGCCCAGCCCACTCGGCCTCATACCCAGGGTGGATACCTGTGTCCCCTTCCAGAACCCACCCAGGGAGGGACCCAGGCTTGTCACTGGAATCCCCAGGACTCAGCCCAGGCCTCAAACCAAGAGACGACCCCAAATGTGGAGCAAGCCCCTCACTGGAGAATTCTAGGCAATGAGGAGCGAGGCCAAGCCACGGTTCTCGGGAGCAGATGTGCAAGCCCCAGAAACCCGTGGGGGAGACTCTGGTTGGCCAGAGTAGCCCCCAGGTCCCCCCAAATGAGGCCTGAGTGGTCAGGGGTAACCTTCCCCCGACTCAAATCACCCCAAGGCCCAGCCCACCCAATAACTTATCACAGAATTTGTTAGAATATGACACTTTTCTAATTTAAAACACACCCACAGCAGAGTCAGAGACTGGCTGGAGAGAGAAAGAAGAGGTCCCACTGGTCAGAGGTCTGAGGGGGAGTGGCTCTTCCTAAAGCTAGGGGCACCTGGCTGGGATTCACACCCCTGACAGCACAGACCTAGGGCCAAAGAGGTACCCTGCTCCCTCCCTCCCCATGGCTCGAGACCCCAAATGGCAGGCTCAGCCTGCTGGAGTCCTGCGGTGAGAAGGGGGCCAGAAAAAGCTGGGCAGAGATTAAAGTGGATCTGAGTGGCAGGGGTGGCACCAAGCAGGCACCAGGCCACGCTCTAGCCACCTGGGGGTCAACCAGAGCATCAGTCGACACACAGGAAAGTGGAGAGCTCAGGGAGCCACAAGGGGATGGAGAAAGGGGGAGAGAGAGAAAAGAGAAATGATGGGTAAGAAAGGCCACTGAGGGGGCACCTGGGTGGCTCAGTGGGTTAAAGCCTCTGCCTTCGGCTCAGGTCATGATCTCAGGGTCCTGGGATCGAGTCCCACATCGGGCTCTCTGCTCGGCGGGGAGCCTGCTTCCTCCTATCTCTCTGCCTGCCTCTCTGCCTACTTGTGATCTCTGTCAAATAAATAAAAAAATAAAATCTTAAAAAAAAAAAAAAGAAAGAAAGAAAGGCCACTGAGTGAGAGCAGGGCTACTGGAACATGAAGCCAGTGAAGAGGCTGAGCAGCCACCACACAACACAAGAGCATCCCAACCCCAGGAGGAGCTTTGGCCACCGCTGGGCAACAGCACTCCCTGCCCCAGAGGCCTCTAAGGACCAAAGTGGCCCTGGGGATGAGTCCAGGCTGCCATCAGGTCAACATGGGGAGGAGGGCTCACAGAAGCCTGCCAAGGGCTGAGAGCTAGTCTAGCTTCCTGTTCCTCAGGTGGGCCACCAGGGTCCATTCCCCCCAGTGCCCATTTAGATGTCTGTGAGGAAACCATCTCCCTGACGTGAGCTCTCTGGGCCAGACGGGGCTCTAGGATGCAGATCTCAGGAAAGTGGGAAGGATTCCAGTGCCCACACAAGAGGGCAACGCCAGGACCTAGCCCACAGGGCCAGGCTGAGGGTGGGGAAACCCCTTTGATCCCCAGAACAATGCAGACATCCCAGTGCCGAGGATTACAGGAAGCCCGTTTGCAAACCAGGAAGCGGAGCCCAGGTAGACTCCAGCCCCAAATCTAAGAAGCAAAACTTAATGAAGCTGGGGACAAGAGGTGGCAGCAGTCAAGCCAGGGAGAACAATGCTGAGAGTGGCTATGCCCACCTTCTTGCCCATTTGGGGAGGGTGCTGGTCACAGGCAGCAGGACAGCTGCCCCAGGAGACTCTCCAGAAGCCGGTAGCCAGAGTCCCTGCCCATCTCACCAAGACTAGGGTGAAAGTCTACCTTCCCAGTGGAAAGGGGCTGCCTGGAGCCTGGAGTTCTCCTAGTTCCATCTCTGTCTCAAAACTGCCATCTGTGAAATAGAGTGGCCTTGTGTCCCTGGGCCTTGCACTCTCACCAGGTGGCTGACAAGGCTCCAGAAGGATAAGGAAGTGGAAGCAAGGTTTAAACCTGAAGGCTGGTAAAACAAAATATTGCCACCCCCCCAGAGAGCCAGGTAGATCCTGCATAACGCAAAGGCAGAGAACCCAGACTTCTGACCCCCACGGGCTAACACTGAGTGCCAGGAGAGAGCACAGGAACAAGGCCTGCTGGGGAACCCAGCTGCTCCAACCCAGAAACCCGAGCCCAGAGGACAGATTCAAGGAGCAATCAGGAAAGACTTCCTAGAGGAGAAAAAACCTGCCCTGGAAGCAAGGAGGATTTGTATAGGGGAAGTCCTGACCTCTGACCTTTCCTTGGGTCTCTCTCTGGAGGGGACACGGTCCCTCCATCTCAGGGGCACCACCTAGGGCTACTTCCCCTCATCCATTCTATCCAGGGGCAGGATTGCCATTTGGGGAGGGGGCCTGGGAAGTTCCCTGAGGCTGCCAGCAATGGGAGGGACAGGAGTGTGGAAGGAGACTCAGGAACAGTAGGGGGATGGGGAGGTGCACAACACGGGTACAGCCCTGACACACGGTAGAGCACACAGGAGCATGGCTCCAAGCAAAACAGGCACGGGGGCGGGGGGGGGGGGAGGTGCACCAGGCCAGGGACCTAGAGGTTCCCCTTTCAATCCCTGGCCTCTTGGGAGCTCCTGGGGGCCAGGTCTAACGCGATGCCCCTTTCTGGCAGTTCCCTTCTTTCAGCCGCCTGTCCCACGCAGCAGAAGGCGCAGGCACACACATGTACACACAGGCACGTCTCCCCACTCCCCACCTCAAGCCCTGTGTCCTCAGCCTGGCTGCAAAGACGACCTTGCGGCCCCAGGGCCTGGATGCTGTCGCCGCGCAGTCCCGCCGGACCCTGGAGGAGTCACAGGAGTCCAGCGCCGGGAACAGCTCCAGCGCGGCGCCAGGGTAAGGGACTGGTGTCCCAGAGAGCCGGCGGCTGTGCCGATGGGGAGGTGGAGACGCACCCCTTGGCCTGCCGGGTGGCACAGCCGGCGCCCCCGTCCCATTCCTCCCTCGCGTTCTCTCCTCAGGAAGGCAAGGCCGGAATTCCACCATTAAAACGCCTCCATCTCCTCTCCCCCCACACACAAAGTTGCTCCAAGTCGCCGGGGTTCCGGCGGCAGGCGAGGGTTAGGCGGGGCCGCGCAGCGGGCGGGAGCGCGGTCACGGACTGGGGTGCCGAGCGCGCCCCATCCATCTCCGCGCGTGCACGCACCCCACGGGCGCGCACCCCACACCCCACCCCCACCCACTGCCCCCAAGGCTCCCGCCCAATCAGAGGCCGCGCACGCGGCGTTGCCGGCGGGCAGACACCCTAGCTCCCCGGCCTGCGCCCCGGCAGCCCCGGTCCAGCCGCAACGTCCCGGCCTGGCCGCACTCACCGTCCCGGGCGCGCACTTCGCGCGCTGCTCCGCTCCGGGCCGGCATTCCCCGGCTCGGCTCTGCTCCACTCCGGTTCCCGCTCCGGCTCGGGTTCCCGCTCCGCAGGGCTCGGCTCCGATATGGTGGCAGCGGCAGCGAGCGAGGCAGGGAGGGCGTGTGCGTGTGTGTATGTGTGTGCGCGCGCGGCGTGTGCGTGTGCGCGGGAGGGCCCCGCGCTCCCCTGCGCGCCCCACTCCTGCCTCCTGCTCTCCACGCTGCGATGCCAGCAGAATCCCTAACGCGCGCTCCCACCCACCCGGGCGCTCACACTCGCACACACACGCGCAGCCCCGGGCGCGCACACATCCCCGCCGCCGCACACCCGGCTCCGCACTCCTGGGGCGCTTACAAAAGCCCCCTTGCCCCGGCCCGCCGGAGCCCCCGGAGCGCGGCCCGCGGGGCCTATGGACTGGCCCTGCGTCCCTTTCCCGGCGGGCCCGCCTCAGGTCCCCCGCCGCTTCCAGAGGGGGCCCCTCCGGCTTCCCGGCTCCCCCACCATGTCCGGCCCGGCAGCACTCGCCTCCCGAACCCCGGCCGGGGCGCCCAACTCTGGCTTCCGGCGCTCCCACCCGAAGAAGCCGGCCCCCTCCTCCTCGCCTGCGCCGCCGCCCGTGCCGCGTGTTCTCTCGCTCCTTTCTGCCCCCCCCCTTTCCTGTCCCTGCCTCTCCTTTTATCTCTTCTCTTTTCTCCCACCTGCTCCCTGGTATCTGTCCTCTCTCCCTCCCGCTGTCTCTCCGTCTATCCCGCCGCCGCCCTCTCTCGCGCCCCCTCCTCCCCACCGCCCTGCGCTGCCTCTCACATTCTCCGCATTACACTGGGCGCCGCCCGCCTCGCCGGGCCCAGGGTTCGAGAGCTCAGCGGGCGGCGAGGAGACCTGCCGCGCCCGGCCCCGCCGCCACCTCCGCTCTCCGCTCGCTCCGGGGCTCCTGGCTCTGGCCTGGCGGGCGGCGACGTCCCGCTCTAGCCTCGGCTGTCGCTGACAGCTCCCATCTCGCCCGGGCTTAAAGGGATAGACACCGGGCTCGACCTGCCCCACCCGGGGGCGCCAAGGAGGGCGGCCTAGCCGCGCCGGAACAGTCCGGGGCGGTGGCGCAGCCGGGGCGGTGCGGGCGGCGCCCTGTCAGCCGCGGTTGATCCCGGCCCTCCGGGGCTGGAGGTGAGTCAAGGAGAAGGGCGGTCGGGAGCTGTCCGGACCGTGCCATCCAAGGGGCGCGCAATGCTTGTTGGCGGCTAAGCCTAGGGGCAGGCTGGGGTGTGGGGCAGTGCGTGCTGGGCGCCGGAGACTGCGGGGCCAGGAGGAGGGATCAGGGAAACAGCTGTCCGGATCTGAGCCCAGGATGAGGACACCTGTCAAGCTGGAGGGCAGGGCTCATAGGATGGCCTCCCACTCCTGCTGTGTGACCTTGGGCAAATGCCTGCCTCTCTCTGGGCTTCAGTTTACCCTTCCTTGGAAGGACATTGGCTTGCATCATCTCTGGGGCCATGCCGAACTCTGATACGGTGTTAGATCCCATAGGAGAAGGAGTCCCAAGCCAGCCCTTAGCACTCAGAATCCCACCCACTCCTTGCCTCTGAGAGCTGGGGCAACGGCAGAGGCTGCACTCCTTGCCACCCCACCCTCACCAGCCCTGCTCTGCCCCCTCCCTCATTCTTCGACCTATCTCTCCACCCTTATCAGGGGAACAAGGCAAAGTTGAGAGGTACAAGGACCTACCAGGGACAGCACACTACAGTTTACAGAAATTCACATCCAAGATCTCCCTGGACCTTCATGATGCCCCTGAGAAATAAAGTTTAAGTTCACCCCTAAGGCTCCCTGTCAGCCTGATCCTGAACAGGCCTGATGCATAAGCATTTCATCTTCTGTATCCCCCACACCTACTTCCACCCCAGACAGACCCTCACTCTCCAACCTCCGCAGAGGGATGTTGCCCATTTGTTTACTAAGCATCTATTATGTGTCCCATCCTATGCTAGATACTGGGGACACACAGATAATTTAGACACAGTCCTGCCCTTAAAAGCATGAAAGAACAGGAGATAAGATGGACTTTGGGGGATGGAGGAAGTCCAGGAAAGCTTCTGGAGAAGGTGGCATTGAAGCCAGGTATTGAAGGGTGAGTAGGAGTTGGTCAGGCAGAAAGGAACCGAAAGGGCATCCCATGCCAAGAGAAGAGCATCTGCAAAGACATGGTAGTGGAAAATAGGGAAGGATGGATGTATTTGAGGAAAGAAGCTATAAGAGCCTTGAATTGATGTGTTTCGACTTTGTTCTTGGGCAGCAACAGAGCTGCCACTTAGCGAATCCAGGCAGAAGTCCTCCCCATGTCTCGGCCGTCACAGAGGCATGGCTAAGGTCTTCCAGAATCCAGAAGCTTTTGAAAGGAGCCTCCTCTCCTCTCCTAGCAAACCCAGTCCCAATCTCGGCTCCTAATTCCTGCAGCCAGATGCAGCACAGCCTCCCCCTGCTGACCGGAGCTGGAAATAGGAGAAATCCAGGCTTCGCTCTGGCTGTGATGAGTCCAGGGAAAGCCAAACTTTGGCGGCGCCCACCCCACCCCCGCCATCAAGGTGCCCTGTGGAGTCCACAATGTGGTGATACCCAGTGCCACTTCCAGCTTCAGTGTCCTCCTCTGTACAATGGGAGTAAAAATACTCAGCCCCCAAGGAGACTGGTAAAGAATTTGTAAAGAATAATGCACACAGGGTCGCCTGGGTGGTTCAGTGGGTTAAAGCCTCTGCCTTCGGCTCAGGTCATGATCCCAGGGTCCTTGGTCATGGTCTCAGGGTCCTGGGATCAAGCCCTGCATCGGGCTCTCTGCTCTGCAGGGAACCTGCTTCCTCCTCTCTCTCTGCCTGCCTCTCTGCCTACTTGTGGTCTCTGTCTCTCAAATAAATAAGTAAAAAAATCTTTAAAAAAAAAAAAAAGAAGAAGAAGAAGAATGCACACAGGGGCACCTGAGTGGCACAGTCCATTGAGTGGTCTGCTCTTGGTTTTGGCTCAGGTCGTGATCTCAGGGGTCATGAGATCGAGCCCTGCATCAGACCCCCTGCTCAATGAGTTGTCTGTTTAAGACTCTCTCTCCCTCTTCCCCTCCTCCCTGCTCACACACGCTATCTTTCTAAAATAAATAAATAAATCTTAGAAAATAAAAAGAGGGGCGCCTGGGTGTCTCAGTGGGTTAACCGTCCGACTCTTGACTTTGGCTCAGGTCGTGATCTCAGGGTTGTGGAACTGAGTCTCACATCAGGCTCTGTGCTCAGTGCAGAGTCGGCTTGAGATTCTCCCTCTCCCTCCTGCTCTCTCTCTCTCTCAAATAAACAAACACAATATTAAAAAAAAAAAAAGAGGAAGAAGAATGCACATGAATGACCCAACACAGTAGGTGTTCAGCAAATGTCATTTTCTTTCCCTGCACCTGAGCTTGGCTTTATGGCCTATCCCAAAGGCCCTTACTGTCTTCCTGTTCCCTCCTTTCCTGACCATTTCTCCTCTGCCTTTGTACCAGACTTCCTGGGGGCCTCAGGGGAGATGAGCTCACAGCCGTTGCCTGCTCTGGCTCAACACACCTCCTGAGGAGTCTTCCCAGGTGGACCCCAGGGAAGCCAAACAGAGACAAACAGCCTTTCCCCGGAGTGCCTGACATCCAAGCAAAGCAACAGTTCCAGTCCGTTTCTCCCACTTTACTGTTCTGGGAGCCATGCAGCCTTTGTGTCTGTGCTTGGGAATTTAAGCCCCCAACTTTGCTGTGCAACCTCAGATAAGTAGCACACCGTCTCTGAGCCCCAACTTCCTCCCTAAGTTGCCCAGAGGGGCCATAAACATAACTCACTTATTTTCCTTCCGCAGCTCCAGGCCTCAGCCTTCTATCCAAGAGTTCTGCACAGAGGCAGGCAGGTAGAGAGGTGTCTTTGGGACCCCCTTGTATCCAGCCCCTGTGCTGGTGGCCAGGAGCTATTGTCACCTCTGACTCCCAGCAAGCTTTACAGAGAGGCGAGGCATGAGTAATGAACAGGCCCATTTAGAGGAATCACTCCCCACTGCCAGACAGCAGCATCTGGGGCCTGGGGGCCAGAGGCTGGGGGTGGGCCAGTGTGGGCAGCCCCAGGAAGGAGCTCCTTCCCCAGAAGCTGGGGGTTGGCTGCTTCCTGCCATGAGGGCTGGGTCAGTGCCCCTGCAGATGCCCGCCCAGGGCTCCTCTGCTATTTTTAGCTCTCTGCGTAGGCCAGTGGGGGAGACCCTGGCAGTGTCCCAGACCCCATCACCAAGGCAGGTCCAGCCTGGAGCCAAGAGACCTACATGGGGTCCCAGGAGGCAGTGGACATTTCCTGCCTGCCTTCCTAGCCAACCCCGGGCATCCTGGGTCAGGCTGAAAAATAAATAGAGTCACCCAAGATTCAAAGAATGGCCCCACCCAGCCAGACTGTCTCAATGCGTCTCACATCCCAGCTCCCCACCTCCAGTCTTTTCCCCCAGATCCCTACTACTTGGCTGGCACACAATCCATCTAGCTCTCAAGTCCTTCCACCCCTGAACAGCCTTCCTCAACTACCCCCTGCCCACCCCAATCTCTGGCCTCCTCCTTATTCTTAATCAACTATGTGGCGGGAGTCTTCACTTACTGGCTCACCCTCGCACTGATCCTGGTGTTACCGTTCCCATTACAGAGAAGGAGGAAACCAAGGTTTGGTGTGACATTCCAGGATTTTAACTGAGAGCCGTTGTTTTTCATTCTTTCCACGAACATGGTTTTTGTTTTTTTTTTAAGATTTTATTTATTTATTTATTTGAGAGAAAGAAAGCATAAGCAGGGGAAAGGGCACAGGGAGAGGGAGGAACAGACTCCCCGCTGAGCAGGGAGCCCAACTCAGGGCTTGATCGCAAGACCCTGGGATCATGACCTGAGCTGAAGGCAGACAGTTAACCAACTGAGCCCCCCAGGTGCCCCGCTTTCCACAAACATTTATCAAGGGCTTACTCCCCGCCCGGCGCTGTGCCGAATGTGGAGAATACATATCAGAGAACTTAGAGTCTAGAGGAAGAAAAAGGATTCAAACCACTGTGCAAAGAGTTGTGGAATTATACCTTGGACAGGGCTATGAAGAGTTATGGGGCTGGTAGGTGGAGGCCCAGGCTGGTCTTGGGAATCAGGAAAAGATAGGATGTGACATTTGACCTAGCCCCGGGATGTTGGGTAGACATTAATTTTCAGGAGAGGGCTACAGAAAGAGCGAACAGCACATGCAAAGGCCCTGCAGTGAGAGGAAGGAAACCAAGCCCATGTTGTCAGAGCATGAGAAGAGACAACTGAAGATGGGGCTGCAGGGGGGATGCGGCTGGGACCACAGGTTCTAGAGGGCCCTGTCAGAAGTCAGGAGTTTAGCCTCGTGGCTCTGGGTTGGCCTGCAGTTCTGAAGCAGAGAACAGTGTCCCACAGCAACTCCAAATGCTTCTCAGTCCATCACTTCGCCATCCTGCACCTACCGACCATTTCTAATCCTTTTTTCTAATGCCCTGACCCTAGCACAAGGTAGGGCATGCTAAGGACTCAGACTTGACTGCCAAGCTGGCAGCATGGTGAGGGGGGCAGGACACCTTGGCTCAGCCTCCACTCAGATTCTAGCTAAATAACTCTGGGCAATACCTGCCCTTTCCTCTCCCCCATCACTGTAAAGCAGGGATTGGACTGGTCCTCTCTGCCATCTCTGATTGATTCTGGTCACACCCTGTAATAAGGGGATGGAAAAGATAAAACAGTCAAAATGACCCCACCAGAGCCAGATTCCAGGCCCTAGAGCCCCGGGTCCCAATGATCCAATTCAGCTCTTACAGGCCAACAGGGCCTCCCAGACGTCTGATGGAAGGAGTGGGTGTGGGCTCAGGGGCAGGGGGAGAGAAAAGCCCCTTGGAATAGCGCATTTGGGAAGGGCTGGGGAAGGTAAGCTCAGGAATGGAGGAGGGATGAGAAGGCAATAGGCCAGCAGCGAGTTCCAAGCTGAATTGGATCCTCCGGCCTTTGGTTTTCCCAAGGGTATAATTCTTCACTCCTCGTGTGTCCCTAGGTAGAAGGGAGGATAAAGGAAGCTGGCAGCTCGAGCTACTCTACCAGGGGCACTGACCCCTTGTCAAGCATTCTCCTGGGAACCTGAGATCATCACCAGTGGGGGACACAGACACACGGAGCAGGAGGGGTGGATGTTGGGGTCTTGTTCCTAAGAGATGGGATTGGAGTTGCAGTTTGGGAGGCCAGTGGGGTAAGGGGAGTTTGGGGACCTGGGAGGTGGCGATGCTATGGCAGGGGGTTGGGGGGAGAGAGACCTGCCATTCAGCTCCCACTCACAGAAAGTGTGCTCTGTGCCAGGCCATGGGGCCCTGCCCTCGGGAGACTCACAGGCTCTGGGCAGACAGGCACTTGAACAGCCCCCTTCCACAGAGTAAGGCCAGGGTTCCAAGCTCTGGAGAGGGCACGGGTTGGTGTGGGGGGCTGGAGGCCAGCAGGATCAAAGAGCTGAGAGTCAGGAGCCCCTAGAGCCTGGTCCTGAGCCTCAGAGGGGAGCGGGAAGCCCACAGCCCTCACCTGGGCGGACATCGGCCTGATCTGGCTCTCCTAAAATGGCCATAGAATGGCAGCCCTTGAAGGAGCACAGACATTCACAGGGGTGTAGAGGGTGGGGGGCTAGGGAAGGAGGAATGTGGGGTTGGGGTGGAAGGACACAACTGGGTCTGGGTCACTTCTGATGCCTTGGCACCCACCACACCCACCAGCCCAGGCCTGGCCACTGCGGGGCTCCAGGGGCATGTGCTGGCCACATGAATGGTGCTCAAATGCAGAGAGGGGGCGGGAGGGAGGACTGCAGAAAAATTAGAAAGCACCTACACTGTTGAGGGGTGTGCGCTGCTGGGAGGAGGCAGGACAGGGGATCAGGCCTGGTCACCAAGTCCTTGGATGTCATGGGAGGATGATTGTACTTTGAAGGGTATTAAGGGGAGGCAGACGATCAGATCAGAATTTGTGGATACTCCCTCCGGCTCCTTTGAGGAGGATGGAGAGGAGCCTAGAGGAGGAGCCTAGAGAGGAGCCTATGGGGGTCACCCAGGTGAGAAGCTGCCCGTGGGGTGGAGCAGTCCAAGGGTAGATACTTAGGAATTCAAGAGACAGGACTTGGTGAGTGTCTGGGGGGAAGGCAAGGAAAGGAGGGGTCCCCAAGGCCTTTTCCACAGAACCACTGCAGTTGAACTATAAGCTGACGCCTGCAAGGTTCACAGCCCTGTTCCAGGGAACCCTCACACCAGCCTCCCTCAACTGTCTGCCGAGTGTGGGGAGCCCCACGGTGCCCTTCCCAGACACCTGCAGGCTGAGACTCTCCTCCCTGCTGCTGGGGGGTGATAAGTGAGTGACTTGGCCACAGTTGCCCAGTGGTAAGTGGTAGGTCAAGGCCCGGCTGGGGAGGTCTGGGCCCCTGGCCAGCTGAAGATTGGAGAAGGGTCCGTCCCCAGGGAAGACCAGTCCGGGCCATACGCCAGCGCAAGAACCCAGAGGAACTTATTCCATCTGCCACTCTCTCCCCATTCCACAGATGGGGAAACTGAGATCAGAGAAGGGACCAGACACCCAGACTCAAAATGTCAGTTGGTGATGGCCCCATGAGTATTCCCTGGGGTTCTGCTTCCCAACCCATCATGAGAGTTTCCTCTGGACCAGAGTGATGCTATCTTCCTCCCTGCCCCCCTTTCCAAGCCCAGCACCAGGTCTCAGGCTGGGGGACCCAACTGGGTTGACCCCTACTCGACTTCCCAAGGTGGGAACAAGGTGCCTGCAGCTCCAAGGCCCATGGCAGACACCACTGCAGCCGCCTGAGCTGCCCAGTCCCGGCCTGGAGTCGGGCTCAACTCGACCAGGCAGCCAGGCAGGCATCTGACTGGCACAGCAGAGCAAACAGACGGGAAGGAAATCAATTTGAGTGTTTGATTAATTTTAATTTTTAATTTGCATGGAGAATAACGCACCCCATTTGACACTGCCTACTCACTGCGAGCTGCTGGCACTGACCGTGGCCACTGCCACTGCGGCTTGCTGGGCCCAGCAGATCCCTGCCCTTCTGCTGGGCAAGCCAACCCTTCAAATGGCAGGCCTGCCTTCTGTGAAGCCAGGGGGATAGGACCCCTCCGGGGACCTGCACCCCTTCTGCCTAGGAGAGAAAGGTCTGGTAAGTGCCCTCCATGCAAAATGGGCAGGACCAAAGATGTGCTCCCTCCTAGGAGGAACCCAGCTGGGCACCGTCTCTTCCAAAGTCAAGGCACTAATGGACTTTTAGGAGTGGTGATAGGCCGGTTTGGGGGCCAATGGGGATTCTCTGTGTAACTTAGCTGGGAGAAGGTAAGTAGTCACCCAGGCCACCTGGGTGCAACCCTATACCTAGAGGCAGATCTGTCTTAAAACTGGTACAGTGCCAGCTCTTGTGTTCTATGACTTCAAGGGTCAGAGCTCTGTTGTCTCTTCATTTATCTGGAAATTGACCACACACACATGGGTTGGGGAAAACTGGTCTAAACTGAGAGAGACTAAGTCCATCGCATTGTCTAGCTCCTGGCCCTCCCCTCTCCCCTGACCTGGCCTCATGCGGTGAGAGTGTTATCCTACGGGACTGATTGAAAACAGAGACCACGGAGTAAGGCACACCTTGTTGGAATCTTGGCTCTGTCACAAGCTGTGTGACTTTGGGCAAGTCACATCATCTTGCTGAACATGGCCTTCAAGGACCCTTCTGACTATGCTTCTGTCCTGTTCCCCTTCAGACCTCACCCTCTCTTGGTATTCAGTGACCTCCTCCAGGAAGCTGTCCCTGATTAAGCCTTCTTTTCTCCCCACCACTACTATTCCCAGATGCTGGGCCTGCCCTGTACATGAGCCCTCTCTGACCCCTTCTCGACCCTCAGTGGCTTGACTGTACACTGCATACTCTGCCTCAAGCTGCATGAGAACGTGGCCCTTGATAGGAATAACCCTGGTTCAAATCCAAGCTCACCTCCACGCTGGCTGCTTAAGCCCATCCCTTAAACACCTCAAGTCAAACAGATCAAAAACTGAACTCATGATTCCTCCCCAAAGCCACTATTGTCTCTTTTTCTTCCCTATCTCGATAAACAACACCCCAGTCAACCAATTGCTCAAGCCAGAGAGCTAGAAACCACTGAGACCCCTCCCTCTGCTTCATTCCCCACATCTTATTCTACCCCAAGTCCTCTGTCCCCACCTTCTATTACATATCCTCTGATAGGGCAGGCAAGGTGGGGAGAGGGATTCTCCACTACGTGACTGGGCTGGAGAGCCTTCAGAGAATGGCCAGTCCTACCTTCCCATTTTACAGAGGAGGACACTGAAGCCCAAAGAAGGACAAAGACTTGCTCTGACCCTGATGGTGGGTTGCCCATAGCAGAGCCACACTGAGAAGCCGGGTCTCCTCTGTGGCCAGGTGGGGATCTCAGAGAGGTCATAGTCAAGGCCAGGGCCTGTGATAGTGACAGTAGGGAACCTGAAACTCTTGAGGTACTAGCCCAATTCCCCCACACCCCAGTCCCAGAGAGGCAGCAGGGAAGGAGTGAGGGGCTGGGATGGTGTTCAAATTCCCAGGCAGAATGAATAATCCACAAATGAGAGCTCATGATCATCAGACATCACTTTATGATGACCCCACAGCCAGGCCCCTGGAAGTCCTGCTTGGATGCTACCCCAAGAGCAAAAGGAAAGGAGCTTTAGCCATGATTGGAGTCAATGATCATTTTCTGTGTCCCCCTCCTCACCCAACTCACAGAGCCTGAAATTCCACAATTGTGCCTGGCTCAGCTACAAATTAAAGCATTTCTGAAGCTCAGAAGGGCTGGTATGAGGTGGGGAGAGAGAGCATGAAGGAGGTCATCTCAGTTGGGGGTTCTGGAGAGGAACTTAGGGTGGACAGGGCTTTTACTGAGCACCTTCTGCATGCTGGGCACTGTGTGAAGTACTTTATAAACTTCTTCCCAGCAGCTTCAAGGCCCCTCCATGTGACCCAAGCATCACTGAAACCCTCCAGGGCTCAGTTTCTTCTCCTGTAAAATAAAATTAGTAATAATAGCTACCTCTAGAACCAGTTGGGTGGTTAAATAAGAAAAGGTGTGTAAAATGCTTCCTACATTGCTAACCACAAAGTAGATGCTAATTAAGAGCTAATTATAAATGAGACAACTCATATGCCAAGATCTAGAACCCACCCAGTTTGCACTTGTCAAATCTGTGAACAGGATCAATGTTTCACCATTTGCTACTGGAATGGGACAGAGCTGGAGGTGGAGAGCGGTGTCTGCCCAGGGCTGTGGGACAAAGGAGTCATCTAGAAATCCAGGGCATTTCCACTAAGGCAAAGCCTAGAGAAGGGGTGAGCCTACAAGGAATGGGCCACCAGGGACCAGCACCCTCTCTAATCCTTCAAAAGCCTCTCTCTGAGGTTTGGGCCTTGATGGGCTGACTGCAGAGATCCCCATGTCCTCCGAGTGGAGCAAGCCAGGAAGTCAAGGAGAAGGAGTGAGAATCTCATCCCCTGGGAGGGAGAGGGGAGTGGCAGAGACTCAAAATGAAACAGAGGGGGCACCTGGGTGGCTCAGTGGGTTAAAGCCTCTGCCTTCGGCTCAGGTCATGATCCCAGAGTCCTGGGATCGAGCCCCACATCGGGCTCTCTGCTCAGCAGGGAGCCTGCTTCCTCCTCTCTCTCTGCCTATTTGTGATCTCTGTCAAATAAATAAATAAAATATAAAAAAAATGAAACAGAGACATTAGGAAGACAGCCATGTGACAGCCACGACCACGCAGCCCTCACAGCACCTGTGCTTGGCCTCTATTTCCATGCTCTTATTTCATCCCCTGCACAACCATGCCAAGGGGTCATCATAGCCAGACACAGATGAGTCTATCACAGGCCAATAATGACTTACCCAAGGTCATTGCCTATAAGCCCCAGAGCCAAGACTTGAGCCTGCGTCTTGCTGGCTCCTCAAGATCATGCTTGGAACCACCATGAAGAAGGAGCAGGGAGAGAGCACCCCTCAGGGCTCCTAGAGCCCCTGGCCCAGGGCACTCGGGCCTCCCAGTTCCTAAATCCATGCTTCCTCAGACATTCCAACAGCTTACAAGCCCAGGAAGCAATTGCCTCTTCCAAGTCTGACACTACAAGCAAGACTGGGGTGCCTGAATGGCTCAGTCGGCTAAGCATCTGCCTTTGGCGCAGGTAATGATCCCGGGATCCTGAGATCAAGCCCCGTATCAGACTCCCTGCTCAGTGGGGAGCCTGCTTCTCTATCTCCCTCTGCCCCTCTGCCCACACTTGTGTGTGCACATGCTCCCTCTCATAATAAACAAATCTTAAAAAAAAAAAAAAAAAAAGAACCTGGTCATGCATCAGAGCTGGGGCAGAAATGCTTGGATTTAAAAATAGTAACATTTTGGGGCACCTGGGTGGCTCAGTGGGTTAAAGCCTCTGCCTTCAACTCGGGTCATGATCCCAGGGTTCTCGGATTGAGCCCCAAATCGGGCTCTCTGCTCAGCAAGGAGCCTGCTTCCTCCTCTCTCTGCCTGCCTCTCTGCTTGCTTGTGATCTCTCTCTGTCAAATAAATAAATAAAATCTTAAAAAAAAAAGATTTCATCAAGTCCAATTTAAAAAAAATAAAATAAAAATAAAATAAATAAAAATAGTAACATTTTACTGCACTAACCACATGCCAAAAATTGCTTTCAATGCTGTATATGTCATGTTTAATTCTCACAGCACCCTATGATGTAGGCGTTTTGTCATACCCATTTTACAGATAAGGAAACTGAAGAATAGAGAAGTTAAGCAATGCACCCAAATTCACACAGCCCCAGAGAGGCAGAGCCGAGATTCACTTTCAAACAGTGAGGCTGCAGAAGTCATGACTGTAACCATTCACCTCATTGCCCATGCAAACAACCAACTACTGCCCTCCAAGCCCAGAGCCACCCAGGGTGGTGTTGGGAGTAGGATTCAACTCACAATATTTCTATTTGCACACACTTTTCAGAGTACAGAAAGTGACACCTGTGTCTTTGCAGACTCAGCACAGAGAAGCAAGCCGGACTGCCCCTACTTTTGCTTCTGTTGCAGAGGATGCAGTCCCTGGCAGTCAGGTCACATGGAAACATGAGGCTACCGATTTATTAAATGACTTGGGTATGTCATGTCCCTAGGGCCTTAGGCCCAGGTCCCATACATATGATGACTTCCCAGGATGAACCTGATCAGTGCCTTATTCTGCCCATCTCCAGAGCTTGGAGTACTCTCCAGGGTCCTGAAATACCTCTCCTGCCTATAGAACAGGACTTCTGTAGACCCCAAAGCTGACTTAGTTCTCTGAACACGTTCTTTAAAACCAGACAGGTAAGTCAACATTTTAGACATGGACTATTACCATAAGCACACACGGGGAGCTATTTCTTAGATTCACTGCCGTCACACCAAGGAGAATCCTTTGGTGAAGTTCATGAATTAATGCACCTCTCCCTCTCACCTGTCGGTGGCTCTGTTCCTATCTGAATTTTCAAGTAAAGGCAGTGCCTCACGAAGGTGGGCTGGTCTATAGCCCTGAAATAGGGTGCTTGTGGCAGAAGGTATACAGCCCAGGTACTCAGTAAATGCCATCAGTTGCTATTATCACTACCATTTTCATCATCTTCCCCGGGCAGCCCCCATCCTGTGGGACACAGATGTAAAAGCACACCCAGAGAGAAAGCAGTGGTTTCCATTGCTGTGCTTGAAAGACAGCCAGATGGCAGCATTAAGGAGAAGGAAGAGAGAGGCCCTCTTTTCAAAGGATCCTCAGATCCTCTCTCTCCCAAAGTGCCCCCATTGGAGGACCTGGAATATCCC
Organism: Martes martes; assembly: GCF_963455335.1. Classification (NCBI taxonomy): domain Eukaryota; kingdom Metazoa; phylum Chordata; class Mammalia; order Carnivora; family Mustelidae; genus Martes; species Martes martes. Next base: position 29,893,502 of record NC_137894.1, read on the forward strand.
TGCCCTACCTGTGCTTTCAGGTTAAAAACTGGGTAAAATGTCTTTCTCAGTATTCACACCCACCATTCACAAGTCTTGATGGGGCAACCGCATGAGTTAACTCCAAGACCAATTGATTATGGGGCTAGCTGTTCCCTCTATACCCTGCTTCTCCAGGGCCCCCAGACTCTACATTTCAGTTGAAAACTAGGCAGCAAACAATCTAGTGACTGAAGAAGGCAGGGATCATCGCCATTCAAGGAAGGGGCCCAACTCATGGGGAAAAAGGCTGTGTCCCTACTAGAAGGGTGGAGGATGGGGAAAGGAAGGAGCTACACCTACCTTTGCTTCCTCCTCCCATATTATTCCAGTCACCAAGCCTGGAAAGGGCAAGGTCCCAAGGCAGAGGCTCCTTATTCTTATCGGCACATCCAGCCCCAGCCAGCCACAGGACACCGTTACTCAGCCTCCATTGCAGAGCAACTGTGCAGGCTGCACTGCTAGGCCTGGGAACCCTCAACTCTTCCTTTCAGCAAATACTTATTAAGTCCCTATGGTATGCCTGACCTGTGTCAGGAAATTCTCTTACACTTGATCACATTTGATCCTATGACAGCGCATGGAAGTAAGTATTTTACATGTGAGGAAACTGAGCCCAGAGAGATTAAGTTATTTCCCCCAAGGTCACACAGCTTCTCAGGGGTGGGTTACAAACTCCCTCTTCCAGCCTGAGGAGAGAGGCTCTCCTAGCGCTGCCCCACATGGTTGATTCCACAGAGCTGGCCACAGCACAAACATTTGCCTAATTACAAGGGAGCCTCGCTGAGGGATTAAGGAGAAAAGAAATGTCTGGCTTGCTTACACCTGCTCTGGAAGAACCTGCCAGCTGGCTCCACGGGTCTGGGAAGGATATGCCGTGTGGGCAATGGTCAAGACAATGGAGGAGGAAAAGTGGTCACATTCAAGGCTCAACTCCTTCCTTGCTTCCTACCTGGCAGGAAGTCAGGCTCCCAGATCACAGCTGGAGCTGAAGGGTGGGGAACAGAGGGGGTGTGCACTGAGGGGCCCAGGAGGCAGCTGCGCCCTCCTCCCCCACTTGAATACAGTCCACTCACTTGTCTGGGCCATTGGGAAGACCCCACTTCTTCTGAAATGTCAACCTTTTCTGAGAGGACCAGGGATCAGCTCACCCAGAGGTCGGGTAACCAGAAATGGCCCTGTTCATTTTTCAAAAGAGGCCAAAAGCCAACGTTTCCTCAGAAACTGCCTATTTTTAAAATGTTGGTCACTAGTTCAATTTTTTCAAAGTACTCCTTGGGCCAAACGTTCACCACCTCCTTAGATACTCCCATTGGCCAAGGCCCCAGTGGATACCAGCTCAGTGTGGGCTCAGCAGCTCACAGGTCTTAGAGACCCTGCCATGTTCCCTCATCTGAGCCTCAGGGTTTGAAAGTTGTAGAGGCTGAGGGTCAGAGAGGACAGAGTCCTTGGTGAGGCCAGGTCCTGGACCCAGGCCAGGCCGCCTCCTGCTTGCCCCAGGTCAGTAAACTGACTCCTCGATGTAGCCCAGGAACACAGACAGGTCCTTCGGAGAGAAGAAACCTGGGCTCTACCCAGATGGGCCCAGCCTGAGCACACAGGAGGACACCAGACTGCTCAAGAGAGCAGGCCCAAGGGCCTGGGCCAGAGCGGGTCACTGGTTTTATTCACCCCTCTATCCTCTCTGGGCACTTGTGAGTGACATTCCATGTGGAAGATGCACAGGGCCCCAAAGAAGTAAAACTGGGTGGCACGTAGGCTGCCAGCAGCCCTGGCAGTGGGAATATATAACGGATTGAGTGGATTTTCTCCATTTGGAGGTGATGCTGGCTCCGCTGTGTGCTAGTCTCATCAATATTTTGTCGCTGCGCTGGATATTGTGGGGACTGGGTGGGGACAGGGCTTAGGGTCCTGAGCCTGCAGGGAGCTAGAGCCCAGGACCCAAGACCCCAGGCTTCTCATGGGAAGATGGTAGGGAGGTAAGAAAATCCACAAGTCCAATCAAGGAAGCGCCAAGCAGTATCCTTTCTTGGCATTTAACACACATACACATGTGTGCTCAAGGCATATGCGTGGAAGCACCAAAACATCCACACATGTTGTGTATACAGACAAATAGCCAAGCATACATTCTCATACACACCCCAAGCCTTCATTCACCCAGTGCTCCCCACCTAGGACACCCTCCTCTTCTCTCTGAAATCCCCATGTCATTTTGGGGAGTCCTCTCCTTTCTCAGCCTCTGGAGCCAGAGAGGAGCATCTGGACCATTACTCAGGCCTGGGGATAAAATACAGATTTCCAGCACTGGGCGTGAGCCCTGAACATGTGCGAGAGAGAAGAAAGGGATTCTAGAGCAGGGTGGATCCCAGGGACCAGGACAGTGCCAGGACCGGCAGAGGGGAAGGAAGGTGTCCCAATACTCCCAGGATGAGAGTGCTGAGGCTGCCAGCAGAGGACTGAGGAGGGCATCCCTTCTGGAGAAAGGGAGGGCAACGCTGGGTCTGAAAACCTCTCCTTCGGCGCCCCCTCATGGAAGTTGTCCAGGACGGCCCCGGGCAGCGTGCTCTCTCCTCCTGAGTTCCAGTAGCCCTGATAGTGGGCAGAACCCACTGGACACTGCGCCCAGGAAATCTTAAATCCATCTTCCCGCAGCACCCAACCTCCTGGATCGGCCCCAGACCAAGAATTGAGCTTTTAAAACCCAAGCCCTTCCGTTGTGGGGAGGTAGCCTTCAGCTCCTAGCAACGGAGAAACCAGATCAAGTGTGATTGGTCAGTTCTAGTTCAGAGGAGGGAAGGCATGAGCTGATTGGTTGGCGATGTTTATAAAAAGTAGAACTAGTGCCCACAAGGTAGCAAGTCCCTGCAAAGGAAGACAGTGTGGCGTGGCTGAGCTCCATTCCTGAAGCTCAGAACTCCACCTCCCGCCCAGGCAGGCCAGAGAGGACCACTCCCAGTGGAGGTGTCCAGTTTCAGCCATCCCAGCAGATCCCAAATTTCCCAAGCAGAGGGGCCAGGCTCAGTCTGCTTAGGAAGGCAGAACTAGAAGCAATAAAGCAAATGTTTTGGCACCCAGAGAGTTAAGCCTGGATCAACCAGGACAAACCTGAAAGTATTCCCTAGAGGGTCCCAGCGCTTGTATACCCCGAGATACTGGAAGGTTGCCCGAGAGCTTCCAGGCTGGACGGACTTTGGGGATAAAGTAGCCCAGTTCCCATTACACAGATGAGGAAACTGAGGCCCAGAGGCAGCAAGGAAGGGGAGGGCGGGAGGGATTTGTCCGTGGTCATGCAGATTCTTACAAGCAGAGCTGGGACTGGGACCCTGTTCTCTTGACACCCAGTCTGCCTCACGCTCTTCCCTCTGCTACAGACAGGCCTGCAGATCCTTCCTGAGGCCCAGCTGATACGCACCAGTGTGCCTTTGCGTGTGCACCTGGAATGCTTTCCTTCCATCTCTGCCAGGCAAACTCCCATCCATCCTCAGTTGTCAACTCAGGGATCACCCTGTCTAGGAAAGCTTCTCCATCTTGTGCACCTGTGGCTTCCTGCATGCCGTCTCTTGGAATTCTGGCAGCACTGGAGCCTCACTGTTCACATGTCTGTCCCCCCACAAGGCTGTGGCCCCTCAAAGGCAGGGTCCATCTACTCCATCCTCACAACTTCACCACTCAGGCAGGGCCCAGGGCGCAGCTGGAGACTGAGAAGGAAATGTCTCTTCAAAAAGAAATGAAAGACTTCGGTAATTTAATCTCAGAATTTGTCTCCAACATGATTTCTATTTTCCACGTGTTCAGCCCTATGCTTGATAGGGGAGAAGGGGAGAGCAGAGGCCTAGGCCCTGCCCTTAAGAGCTCCCAGGCTGCAGCTGGGGCAGAAGATGTGTTAAGTCAGGAGTTCAGGCACGGTGTGCTCAGGGTTATTACTTAGAGGTCCTGATGTGGGTAGGCGCAATAGCCCCAGGCAGGGCGCCATGCAGCAGGCAGACCCAGGCAGGGGATTGTCCGCCTCCCAGGTCTTCCCAGGGGTTATGGAGCTATGAGACTGCTACCCTACAGCTCTCAAGGGCCAGCTGCACACCTCCAGGGGGCATTACTCATGTTGTTTCCTGTGTCAGAGGGGCTCCTCTGGACCCCAACTTCATAGTCTGCAGTGGGAATGGCTTCCCCTGGAGCTGGGTAATGTGATGGCCCTGGGTGCTCATGGCAGCCAAGCTGACGGTGGGCATCGGCAGGAGTCCTTCTTCTCACCTTTACAGGGTCCCTAGCGGTGGTCCTGGCTGGCGCTGACTAAAGACAGCCAGCTCCAGTGCCCCTGCACAGAATGGGACACTGCATCTCTGAGCCTCTCCCCTCTGCCCCTGCACTCCCCTCGGCAGCTAGCTGGCAGCAGCCCAGACAGGCTCATGGATGGCGTGTGTGCCGCACCCTGAAGGCAGCCAGGCCATTGTTAACCATAAGACACTCATTTACTGTGGCCGATATTGCCATTTTCCAGGACCAGGCAAGGAGGTGGCCAGAGTAACAAAGATGGGTGCATGAGGACCTCCCCATGTAATGTGGCATCATTTGAGGACTACCCTCTGCGTGCCAGACACCATGTAGCATTTCTAATTCTCACAAAAGTCTTGGGAAAGAAGTATAATGACTCCCATTTTGCATATGAGGAAACTGAGGCTCAAAGAGGCTCAAGATTTGGGTCCTGCCTGACACCAGAGCTTTCCACTGGCCCCTACTAGCCCAGCCCCCAATAACCCTCCTTCCCCGGGGGCTGTCAAGGGGGCAGCAACTCACATCTGCAGTAGCTTTGGCTGAGCCCATGTGACAAGAGGGCTGTACATAAGGGTCCCCTCCCTGAGGCTGTGGACTATCCTTTACACAGCAAACAAGAGCTGTCGCCTGGTGCTGTGTGGACACCAATGTAGTTACATGTGCATGTGACCCTGTGTTCGTATGCTTCAGGAAAGAGCCATGCACCGTGGTCTCAAACAGGCTGGCCTCAAATCTCAGTCATTCACACACGAGCTAAGAGCATGGACCCTGGGGAGTCACGTCTCAGCTCTGCCACTCACCGTCATGTGACCTTGGCTGAGCTACTTAACCTCTTTGTGCCTCTCAGTCTTCATCTGTACAATGGGATAATAATGGCACTTGCTCAGAGGTAACTGAATTTATCTATGGCACCCCATGCATGGTAAGGGCCATATGAGTGTTAACTAGTGTTTTTTCAGCAAAGACTTACTGAGCACCTACCATGTGCCAAGAAGCATCTTAGGTGCTCCAACCGCAATACTAATGAAGAAAGGGACAAGTCCTTCAGGGGAATCAGTCTATCAAGGCTCCTCATGACTGCCTCTTTGCACAAAGATGTACTGACAGCGGGGGGTGGGGGGTGCCCTGGGTGGCTCAGTCAGCAGGACGTCTGACTCTTGATGTTGGCCTGGGTCATAATCTCAGGGTCAGGGGACCGAGCCCGACATCCCCGAGTCAGGCTCTGCACTCAGTGGGGAGTCTGGTTGAGAGTCTCTCCCTCGTTCTCCGTCTGCCCCTCCCACTACTCTCTCCCTCTCTCTCAAATAAATAGATAAATCTTTAAAAACAAAAAGAAGAAGAAACTGTACTGACAGAGGGGACAGATAATGATTGAGACAAAGGACAGAGAGGTGACATGAGGGACCCCACTCTCTATGGCTTTCCTCCTGCTTTTCTGGCCGTATCTCCTGTCCTCTGCCAGCCCCAATCGTGGGGGACTCCCAGGGCTCTGTGCTTTGCATTCTGTCTCCCCACAGCACTCCTCCATGGGCCCATCCACCCTCTTCCACCTCCATACAGACAGTCCCCACATCTCTGCTTCAGCCTGGCGTGCCCCGCTGCCTGAAAACACCTCCACCTGAATGTCCACCATGTCCGGATAACAAAACACTCTCCCCTACCACCTGGTCTACCAGTGCCTGCCACCCCTAGCCACCCGGTCACCCAAGCCACGAGCCTGGAAGCCTCACTCTCATCACCCCCTTATTCAACCAACCACTAGGTTCTGTCAATGACCATGAGTCCATCCATTCCTCCCACCCCTGCTGGGCTTCCCTTCCAGTCCAAGGGTAGTCGGTGCTGTTGGAGCTCCACACAGATCCCTTTTACCAGGCATTTGTCCCCCAGTTGCTGTGAGTGCTGGCTGCTAACAATGCAGCTGCCCACGGTGAAGCCCGGTGGCTGGGGGTTAAGCCCACCGCCAATGCTGAGAGATCCAGGCACAAAAGCCTGCCGCAAGCCTCCTGACAGCGTTGGTGCCATCCAAGTCCAAGCTCGCGGGCTCAGAGCACCACCTGGACAGCAGCTGAGAGCAGACTTCGATGGACCCCATGTCCTTGCCTAGCTTCCTGCCCCTCCTACCCTGCCCCCCTCACTCCTCTGTGGATATCATTCATTTATTAAATCTCTGGCACTCAGACCTCCTTTTCTGGCTGCTACTCAAGAACGCTAAGACATCCTCTCCCATGTTGAGCCAGTCAGAGCTACACATCCTGCCACCCCCTCCCCCACCGGGGAACAAACCTGGGGGGCAGTGGGGGGCCGGGCTGGGGCAGGGGACCCTGGAGGCCCCGAGAAGGGAATGTCAGGAATGGGCTCAGGTCCTCCCTACTACCCACCTTGCCCTGGCTGGCCTGAGGGAACCAGGCCAGGGCCCACCTGGCCTCCCAGATTCTATGATTAAGTTTTATGCCAGAAGGAGAATTGGGAATCGGTGCTTTGCCTCCTCCCTTTTTTTCTTTTTTACTTCCCTTTTGCTTTTTTCTTTTTTTTCCAAAGCCTGAGTCCAAGTTAATCAGATAAATTCCTCGCCAGTCACACCAACAATTTTTCTAAGGTTCAGTCTCCCCAGAGCAACTCATAATTACTCCAGACTGAGACATTAAAGCAAAGGGGAAAGAAGTGAGGGAGAAAAAGATGTTTTTAATTAAAAAATTAATTTTTCCAACAGACCCACTGACAGCTGCCCGGCTGTGGTGCCTCACTACCCCCCGAGACAATCCCTCTCCATCCCTTTCTTCCTCATTAAACCTTGAGAAAGGAGCTGGGTCAGGCAAGAGCAGTCCCCTCCCCCCAGCAAAGCTTCCTCTCCCTCCAACTAAAGCCTCCAGCTCTCCGGTCTCCGTCTCCTATAAAGTAAGCGGTTGGATTGCAGGGTCCTCGGTGGGACCAGAAGACACAGAGCACAGGCTTTGGAGTTAGGCAGACACAGGGGCCTGTTCAATCCCTGAGGACATGCGCAACGTGGCCAAGCTCCCTGGTGCCTCCCTACTCCAGCGAGGCCCTCAGACCAGCGGAGTCGGCATCACCTGTTAGACCCCAGAACCTTGCCCCCCTCCCCACCAGATCACATGAATCTCAGTCTGTGTTTTAATAAGGTCCCTGGTGATTCACATGTACATTACATTTTAAGAAGCCCTGCTTTGGTGGTTGAGCCCCCGCCACCTCCTCTGGAAAATCAGGATAATAACAGCCTCTGCCTCGCAGCTTGGTTTGCAAAGATTATGAAGATATACAAGAGAACGGTCTGGCAAACAGTAAAGCAGGAGCCACAAAAAACACTTACTACTTATTACTCTGAGCTGTTCTGTTGCTCGGTGTCAAAGCTCACGCCGTCAGTCAGGATGGTTCTCTAAACCCGTGCTCTGTGGACCCACCACTAACCCCCTCCACGTATCTGCAGACCCATAGCAGTGACAGAAAAAAAATGCTTTAAGAAAAAGAAGAAATAAAGTATAACCCAGGGAGAACAGAGGAAACTGGCCCAGCAAAGCTGCATACTGCCTTGGGACTGGATTTGAGATGCCCACAAAGTCACCAAAGGATAAGGGTCCTGAGCAGAGTATTTTTACAAAAAAGAGGATAAAACTAAAATTTTGGGGGCATCTGGGCGGCTCAGTCGGTTAAGCATCTCCCTTCAGTTCAGGCCATGTTCACAGGGTCCTGGGATCAAGTCCTTGGATGGCTCCCTGCTCAGCGGAGAGTCTGCTTCTCCCTCCCACTCTGTTCTGTCTCTCTCAAAGAAATAAATAAATCTTTAAAAGATCCAACAAAAAGAATAGAAGGTAAGAGGGATTGAGAGGTTCTAATAAACACCTAATAGGAATTCCAGAAGAGAGTCAACGGGATCGAAAAGAGGGGATAGTCTTCTATCTTCTTTCCTAAAAGGAGAGGAGAGAGTAGATTCTCAGAGTGAAAGTAAACACCAAGAGTCCGGCCCCTTAAATCCAGTTACCGCACACCCGGTCAAGGGCAGCAGAACCGCAGGCTGCCAGAGAGAAGAGACACCTCACTCACCAAAGAAGCGACAGCGGGACAGGCAGACCTCTCCCCAGCAAGAAAAGAGGCCAGAAAACCACAGAGCAAATGTCACAAAGTGCTGCGTGAAAAAACACAGAGGGTACAGTTCCATTGGCAACTAAATAATCCCTCAAGATTAAAATGAAATAAAACCTTTCTCAAACACAGGAAGATAAGAGAATGATATCTTAGAGACCTTTACTAAAAGAAGTACTAAGAGATGTACTTCAGCAAAATGTAAAGTAAACCTAAGGGACTCAGGGGATAAAGAAACAAGAATGAGTGCAGAATGTTGTTTAAAAAGCAGGGGGGCAGGGGCAGGGGTGCCTGGCTGGCTCAGTCAGTAGAGCCCACGACTCTTGATCTTAGGGTTGTAAATTTGAGCCCACATTGGGTAGAGAGATTACTTAAAATAAAATCTTTTTAAAAAATGTTTATATATAACTGAACTATTGGCCACAAGATAATAATAATAGTGACAGTAACAACTAAAATTGTGTTTTTTAAAAAAGGCATAAGATTTAGGACACCAAAAATTCTTTACTTGTCCAGAAGGATGATAGAAATACTGAATAACCTTGAACTTTCTCAGACAAACTTATAAGTAAATAAGTATATTAAAATGTAAGAGTAGGGGTGCCTGGTGGGCTCCGTTGGTGGAGTATGGGTGAGACTCTTGATCTCAGGATGGTGGGTTTGAGCCCTACATCGGGTGTAGAGATTATTTAAAAATAAAATCTTTTATGTGGAGAAAGGGAAACCCTCCTACACTGTTGGTGGAAATGCAAGCTGGTGCAGCCACTCTGGAAAATAGCATGGAGGTTCCTCAAAAAGTTGAAAATAGAGCTACCCTATGACCCAGCAATTGCACTACTGGGTATTTACCCTAAAGATACAAACGTAGTGATCCGAAGGGGCACGTGCACCCAAATGTTTATAGCAGCAATGTCCACAATAGCCTAACTATGGAAAGAACCTAGATGTCCATCAACAGATGAATGGATAAAGAAGAGGTGGTGTATATATATACAATGGAATACTATGCAGCCATCAAAAGAAATGAAATCTTGCCATTTGCAACGATGTGGATGGAACTAGAGGGTATTATGCTTAGCGTAATAAGTCAATCGGAGAAAGACAACTATCATATGATCTCCCTGATATGAGGAAGTGGAGATGCAGTATGAGGGGTTTGGGGGTAGGAAAAGAATAAATGAAACAAGATGGGATCGGGAGGGAGACAAACCATAAGAGACTCTTAATCTCACAAAACAAACTGAGGGTTGCGGGAGGGTGGGGGAGGGAGAGGGTGGTGGGGTTATGGACATTGGGGAGGGTATGTGCTATGGTGAGTGCAGTGAAGTGGGTAAACTTGGCAATTCACAGACCTGTACCCCTGGGGCTAATAATACTTTATATGTTTATAGAAAAATTTTAAAATTATTTTAAAAATAATAATAAAATAAAATCTTTAAAAAAAATAAAATGTAAGAGTAACCACTAAAGATTATAAATACAATTTCATAGCTTATGAGATGCAGCTAAAGAAATATTTAGAAGTAAATGTATAGCCTTAAGTGGATTTAGTAAAACAGAGAAAAATTTAAAATACTACATTGAATTATTTAACTCAAAAAGGAAAAAAAAATGACTGATGGCTGGCAGAGGGGAGGTGGGTGGGAGAAACAGGTGCTGGAGATGAAGGAGGGCATCTGTGTGGACCGGCTGATGTACAGAAGTGTTGAATCCTGAAACTAATAGGACACTCTATGGTAGCTACATGGAATTTAAATTCTTTTGAAGAGGGGAAAATGAACACAAGAATAGCCCAAAGAAAGTAGAAGAAAACAATAAAGATCAAAATTATTTATAATAGAAAATGAAAAGTAACAGAGAGATATGATTTCACGGGTCAACAGAGACATGATTTCATGGATCACACCCACATTTTTCCTCTTTACCTGCCATAAAAATTTTCATTCTCACTTGCCCATTTTCAAAAGTTATAACTTGTTTGGGGAGGTATTTTTCAGGAGGTTTGATGACGGACTTTAGATTCAGGCCTGAATGGTTTTTTTGACCAGGGGCTGGGGGTAGAACTCTGTGCCAAATACTTTTAGGATTCCCACCTCACTTTTAACCTCTCAACACCCATGAAGTGGGGAGGGTGGGGCTGTCACCTCGGGGCCCCGGGGGGCCGAGACTTGTCCACGGTCATGCAGTGGTTAATGGCACAGCTAGACACAGAACCCATGTCCCCATCCTTCACCACCCTAGTCCCCCCCAATCTCTCCCGGCCACCTCCAAGTGCATGGGGAACCGCCGAGTCTCTCCCTGAAGTCTCCTTCCTGGGGCGGATTCGGACCTATATGTGACCTCATGGGAAATGCCAGTGGTGAGAAAACCCCAGTGCCCCCCGGGGGGACACCTGCACAGTTGAGGGTCCCCGCACTTCGCACTGGGAATCATGATGGATCTTGGAACCAGGAGAGTGATACACTCATCACAGCACTGCTTCATTCACCTGGTGTTCTGGTGTGCGCGGACTCCCCTTGGTAGGCAGTCAGGAGGAAGGGCTGTCTTACAAGACCGGAGACAGCTGGCCACAAGGGTTGGGGCGGGGGGGGGGGCATCGTTCTCTGGATCTGCTTACAGTGAAGTCCAGCTGTTCTTTAGTTTCATACTGCCTACTTGGAAGAAAGGTACACCGTCAACTACTTCTCCCTAGAATGACTTAGCCCAATATTGCGGTAATAAAATCCAAGACAGGTTGGGCTCCTTGCTCAGCAGAGAGCCTGCTTCTCCCTCTCCCTCTGCCTGCCATTCCCCCTGCTTGTGCTCTGTCTCTGTCAAGCAAATAAATAAAATCTTTTTAAAAAATAAATAAATAAAAAATGAAACCCTAGACTGGTCAATTTCCTTAGCTGGGAAATGTCCTTCCCCAGAGAACTTCTAGAGCATGGCAAATGTCCAGCCATCTGAGATGGGCGCAGTTAGAGCAGGAGCTGGAGGGGGCATCTGGGTTCTCTGCTGGGTCTGCTCTGCCCCCTCACCCCCCCTTCTCCGGGCAGGCTGCTCCTCTCATTCGGTTGGGCTGGCATCTGACGTGCCCGCAAGGTCTGACCTAATAGTTTGGACTCTAACGCAGCCTTGAAGACAGGCACCAGCCCACGGCTTACGCTGACCTGGGGCTAGTGACAAGCTTCCCCAGAGGAGAAAGAATGATGCCCTCGTTGCCTGGAGCTCCGGTGGAACCGAGGGAAGACAGGATCAGGTGCAGCGGTGGCTGCTTCAGTCCCGCCCAATCCCTTCGCGCCGTGATGATCTTAGAAGAAAATGCAATGCAGTCTGCTTTGAAGTCTTCAAAAAATAATAAGTCACAGAGTTGTCAGAGCTGAAAGGAAACTCAGAGTACAACGGGTCCAACCCTGCTGTTGCTCTGAGAAGGAAACCGAGGCCCCAGGTCACACCATGAGGGTGACGCGGACCTGAGTCTGTCCCGAGAGACCCATGCGGCTACGGGACCGAACCTCCGCTGCCCAGAGGGGAAACTTGAGAAGCAGAAGCACGAGGAAGAGGCGGGGAGAGCAGACACAGGGGCAGGAAGCAGCATGAATCTGCCCAGCCCAGTTGTAGCATGATGGATCGCAAGGGGCAGCTGCAGCGGCTGCTGGAACCACAGCTCCCCCGAGCCCCATCACTCAGCGATATGATAATAAAGTGGCCAGGGCTGGAAAAATGCTATGAGACTCCAGAGAGCTCAGGCTCATCCCGCTGGATTACAACCCTGTTATCGACACCCCTGGGGCTAGTTCTGTCTCCTTCAACCCCGGCTCTGGAGATGAAACCTGCCAGGGGTGTCAGGGGGTGGGGGGGCAGCTGGGATGCAGCCTGACCCAGTCCAAGGGCCAGGAGAGAGGGGAGAGGCCATGGATATCTGGGGCAACTTCTCTCACTGAGTCCCCACTCCAGTGTCCACGGAGGCTTCAGCCCCCATGTCCCAGGGAGGGGAATGGGGAGGGAAAGCCTGGGAGCAAGGCCTGAGGGTATTGGAGTGCCCCCGGACACAGTCCTCACAGGCAAAATTTACCTTACCAGATAACAGGGATTGTATGCCTTCTGCCATTGATACTCAGAAGACAGAAAGGGCCATGGAGTTTCTGAGGGATAGAAAAGCTTCCTGGGGGAGGTGAGGTTACATCAGCCCAGAGAGGTTGTAATTCTATCCTAAACCATCGCCACAGACGCCTGCATGCCCCCTGCCCTTCTGCCCCTCTTCCCACACGTGGATCACCGAGCACCCTAACAGCAGGGGCCACTCCGTCATTCTATGGGAGACTCTCCCGGGCATGACAGCACTTCCAGGAGAAAGTCAAAATCCCATCACGTCATAATAACATTTGCCATAAACAGAAATGAGATTCTGATATGCGCCACAACATGGGCAAAACGCGAAATCGTTATGCTAAGTGAAATAGCCCAGACACAAAAGGACAAACATTCCACTTACAAGCAGTACCTAGACTAGGCAAATTCACAAAGCCAGGAAGTAGAATGGTGGTTGCCAGTGGGCTGGGGGGGGGGGGGGGCGCCGAGCAGGGAAATTACTGCTTTGTGGGTACAGAGTTTCTGTTTGGGAGGAGAATGAGTTCTTCAAATGGATAGTGGTGATGGTTATACAACATCATGAATGGACTGAATGTGGCTGACCCATACACTTTAAAATGGTTAAAATGGTCAACTTCATGTTATATATACTTTACTATGATTTAAAAAAAAATAATAAATCCATCACAGGCTGCCATGCCATGCCCCTGCCGCCTAGAATGAGGGGAGGGAGAACGGGAAATCTTACTGGGCACAGGTAATGCCACCACAAGAACATAGCTCATCCCCCGGATGAAACTGTCCCAGCCACTGCAACCATTCTCTGCCTCCTGCAGGCACTGTGTCTGCTCACGCCCCAGTGCGTTTGCCCCTTCTCTTTCTGATAACACCACCTGGTTCTTCCAATTCCGCAGATGTGCCACCCTCTCCGTGAATTTTCCGCCACCATGCTCCCTGCACAGAGATAGGTCCACCCTCCTCCAGGCATCCACGTCTCCCAGAATGCCGGCCTAGAGGTACCCATGCTGACAAGTGCTGAATTTCTGGGTGAAAATGACCATGCACCCCCTTGAAGTAGAGCTAGATGGGACAGCCCAAGACATCACAGCAAAGACTCCAGTGTCACTTCCTGTAGGGACTTTTAGTTAAAGCAACAACAAGCCACCTGGCTGATCAGAAGTAGAATTTGGGTTACTTTCCCCAGCATTTCTATTCAGATGTAAGCCATGGCTCAAAAGTAGCTGAGGTATTGCTGTAACATTAGGGTCAAGCTTAATATTAACTTCCCAAGACAATGCAGTGATATTTTGGTCTACCAGCAACTGAGAAAAAAAAAAAAAGAGGAAGATAGGAGCTTGGAGAAAATCAAAAGAGCAGCTAAAAGCCACAGCTGCCCCATCTCTCTAGGGGAATTTTTAAGTGGTTCCAGCTAGAATTTAAAACATGGGTATTAGCTTAGGAACTTTCTAACCTATAAAAATGATAATCCACAAATCAAGATCTGGTTTCCTGTTCTAGTTCAGAATTAAAGGTGCTGGATTTATGTAAATAAGATCGTGTTCATTAGATAGATAGAGAGAGAGATGATAGAGAGATGATAGATAGATAGATAGATAATAGACTCATAGAGACATAGGCATCTATATATGACTAAAAATACTAAGATTTTTTTTAATCCTTGTATAATCATGATGAGATCTGCATACCCGCGTGCCTTCCTTATTCATCTACGTGGTACAATATCTACATCCCTATTTCCCCATCTCGACTGTGAGCTCCTTGAAGGCAGTCCCCTTTATTTGTCTCAGCCCAGCAGAGTCTGGCATCTAAATGGGAGTCAATGGGGCACCTGGGTGGCTCAGTGGGTTAAAGCCTCTGCCTTTGGCTCAGTCATGATCTCAGGGTCCTGGGATCGAGCCCCACATCGGGCTCTCTGCTCGCTGGGGAGCCTGCTTCCTCCTCTCTCTCTCTCTCTCTGCCTGCCTCTCTGCCTACTTGTGATCTCTCTCTGTCAAATATATAAAAGTAAAATCTTAAAAAAATAAAAAATAAATAAACGGGAGTCAATAAATGTCCACTTTTTAAATTAATGAGTTATCGTCTGTTTCTCCAGCACCCAGCACAGTGCATGGTTCACAGCGGAAGCTTAACACACATTGGGAAAAACAAAGGACCTGACCACTGACAGACACACTGTCCTCAGCTCTAAAACGGCCGCGCCTCCTGGTGCAAGACAAGTGCTTGGAAAAGCAGAAGCTGCTGCCCATGGGCCAGCTGCTGTGTCCTTGCTCATTAGTCAGCCAGATAGCGGGTGGGTGGGGGGCCAGATAGCGGGAAGGTGAAGACGCACAACAGACTTGCCTCCATTGCTGAGAGGCCCACACTGCCTAGGTTCTGGGGCCTTGAAGGATGAGGCAGGAGCTGCACAGAACTCTCTGTGAGTTCCAAGTAGCCCACAGTCTACAGCGTGGGATGATGAACTCCAAGTGAAGGGGCACCTGGGTGGCTCAGTGGGTTAAGCGTCTGCCTTCAGCTCAGGTCATGATCTCAGGGTCCTGGGATCGAGCCCCTCGTTGGGCTCCCTGCTCAGAGGGGAGTCTGCTTCTCCCTCTGCCTCATGCTCTCTCTCTCAAATAAATAAATAAAATCTTAAAAAAAAAAAAAAGAAAAGATATCCAAGGGAAGTTTCAGGAAGCGACTGTTCACAGTAGCAGTGTTCAAAACAGCAAAAAAAAAAAAAAAGTCAGACGATCCAAATGCCCTTTGAAAGAAGAATGGATACATGGTGTAGAACCATTCCATAAAACACTGGGCCTGCAATGAAATGTAAGAAACCACAGCCGTGTACAATAATACAGATGGATCTTAACAACATACTGTTGAGTGAAGAAATAAATCTCAGAAGATCACTTATAAGAAAAGATCAATGAAACTAAGAGATGGCTCTTTGAAAAGATAAACAAAATTGACAAACCTTTAGCCAGACTCATCAAGAAAAAAAGAGAGAGGACTCTAATAAATAAAATCAGAAATGAGAGAGAAGTTACAACTGAAAGCACAGAAATACAAGGGATATTAAGAGTCTAATATGGGCAATTATATGCCAACAAATTGGAAAACCAAGAAGAAAGGGATCCATTCCTAGAAACACACAATCTTCCAAGACTAAATCATGAATAAAGAGAAAATCTGAATAGACCAATTACTAGTAAAGAGATTGAATCAGTTCTCAAAAAGCGTTCAGTAAACAAAAGTCCAGGACCCAAATGGCTTCACGGGTGAATTCTACCAAACGTTCAGAGAAAATTTAATCCTCTCAAACTATTCCAAAAAACTAAAGAGAAGGAGATGCTTCCAAACTCATTTTCTGAAGCCAGCGTCATCCTGATACCAACACCAGTCAAAGACGCCCATGAAAAGGAAAATCACAGACGAATATTCTCAGCAAGATATTAGCAAGCCAAATTCAACAAGACATTGAAAGGATCATACACCATGATCAAATGGTCCAGGGAGGCAAGGAGATTCAACATCCACAAATCAATCAACATGATACACCCCATCTTAAAAATGAAAGATAGAAATCATATGGTGATCTCAATAGATGAAGAAAAGCATTTGACAAAATCCAGCACCCACTTAAGATAAAAATTTTCAACAAAGTAGGTTTAGAGGGAATATACCACAAGGCAATAAAGCCCATATGTAACAACCCCAGGGCCAACATTTTAAGGTGAAAACTTTTTCTCTAAGGTCAAGAGCAAGACAAGGAGGCCCACTCTTGCCACTTTTATTCAACATAGTATTGGAAGTCCTAGCAGAGCAATTAGGCAAGAAGGAAAAATAAAAAGCATCCAAACTGGAAAGGAAGAATTGTCACTATTTACAGATATATAAGAAACCCTAAAGATTACACACACACATACACACACACACACACACACACACAACTATTAGAACTAATGAATGAATTCCTTAAAGTCGGTGGATACAAATGAATATACAGAAACTGGTTGCATTTCTATACACTAATAATAATCTAGCAGAAAGTGAAATTAAGACAACAATCCCATTCACGATGACATCAAAAAAATAAATCACACTCTCGCCTTCCCTCTTCCTCTACCCCTCCCTCTGCTCTCTCTGTAAAATAAATAAATAAATAAATCTTTAAAAAAAAAAAAAGGAATAAAGCACTTGGGAATAAATTTAACTAAGGAAGTGAAAGACCTGTACTCTGTAAACTATAAGACATCAGGGGTCCTGGCTGGCTCAGTCAGTGTAATGTGCAACCCTTGATCTCCGGGTTTTCAGTTCAAGCCCCACACGGGGTGTAGAGATTACTTAAAAATAAAATCTTAAAAAAAAAAAAAAACTATAAGACGTCAATGAAAGAAATTAAAGATGACACAAATAAATGGAAAGACATATTGTGCTCATGGATTAGAAGAAACAATATTATTAAAATGTCCATACTACCCAAAGCAAGCTACAGATTCAATGTAAATCCAACTATCAATGACATTTTTCACAGAATGAGAACAAATAATCCTAAAATTTGTATGGAACCACAAAAGACCCAGAATAGCAATCTTAAGAAAGAACAAAGTTGGAGAGAACATGCGTCCTGATTTCAAGCTACACTACAAAGCCATAGTAATTAAAACAGTATGGTATTGACATAAAGCAGAAACATAGACCAAGAAGACAGAATAGAGAGCCCAGCATGAAACCCACACACATGTGATCAATTAACCTATGGCAAGGAAGACAAGAGTATACAATGGGGAAAGGACGGTCTTTTCAATAAATAGTACTGGGGAAACTGGATAGCCACAAGCAAAGGAATGAAACTGGACCCCTTTCTTAAACCATGTACAAAAATTAACTCAAAATAGATTAAAGACTTGAGTGTAAGACCTGAAGCCATAAATTCCTAGAAGAAAACTTAGGCAGTAAGCTCCTTGACATCAGTCTCAGTGATATTTTGGGGACCTTACTCCACAGGCAAGGGACAACAAAAGCAAAAGCAGGGGCCCTGGGTAACACAGTCAGTTAAGTGTGTGACTCTTGGTTTAAGCTGAGGTTATGATCTCAGGGTTGTAAGATGGGACCTGTGTCAGTCTTGGTGCTGGACATAGAGCCTGCCTAAGACTCTCTCTCTCTCTCTGTCCGTCTGCCCCTCTATACCTCTGCCTACCATCTCAAATAAATATATATTTTTTAAAACAGCAAAAGTATGGGGTGCCTGGGTGGCTCAGTGGGTTAAGCCTCTGCCTTCAGCTCGGGTCATGACCTCAGGGTCCTGGATCAAGCCCTGCATTGGGCTCTCTGCTCAGTGGGAAGCCTCTGTTCCCCTCCTCCCCCGCCTGCCTCTCTGCCAAATAAATAAATAAATAAATAAATAAATAATCTTTTAAAAAATAAATTAAATAATTTTTTTAAAAGCAAGAGTAAACAAGTGGGAGTACATCAAACTAAAAAGCTTTTGCACAGCAAAGGAAACCATCAACAAAATGAAAAGGTCACCTAGGGAGGAAATATTTGCAAATTGTATATCTAATAAGGGGCAAATAGTCAAAATGTGTAAATAACTCATACAACTCAACAGCAAAAAATCAAACAATATGATTTTAAATGGGCCGAGGATCTGAATGTGTTCCCAAAGAAGACATATAGACAGCCAACAGACACGCGGAAAGATTCTCAACATCACTCATCATTAGGGCAGTGCAAATCAAAACCACAATGAGATCTCACTTCACACGTGTCAGAATAACTAGTATCAGAAAGAAAGAAAGAGGGGCGCCTGGGTGGCTCAGTGGGTTAAAGCCTCTGCCTTCGGCTCGGGTCATGATCCCAGGGTGCTGGGATCGAGCCCCGCATCGGGCTCTCTGCTCAGCAGGGAGCCTGCTTCTGCCTCTCTCTCTGCCTGCCTCTCTGCCTACTTGTGATCTGTGTCTGTCAAATAAATAAAATAAAGATCCTTTAAAAAAAAAAAAAGAAAGAAGAAAGAGAGAGAGAGAGAGGAAGGGAGGGAGGAAGGAAGAAAGAAGGAAGGAAGGGCGTTGGCAAGGATATAGAGGAAAAGGAATCCTTGAGCACTGTTGGTGGGAATGTAAGCTGGTACAGCCACTATGAAAACCAGGATGGAGAGTCCTCAAAAAAAAAAAAAAAAAAAAAAAATAGAACTACCCCACAATCCAGCAATTCCACTTCTGAGTATTTACCTGAAGAAAACAAAAACACTAACACAAACGATACGTGCGCCCCTACACTCCCTGCGGTGACGGCTACAGCAGCCTATTCGGAAGCAGCCCAGGTGCCCATGGAGAGATGAATGGGTGAAGAAGATGGGCTGCTACTGAGCCATGGCAGAGAATGAAGTCTTGCCGTCTCTGACAGCGTGGGTGGGACTTGAGGGTACTATGCTAAGGGAAATAGGTCAGATGGAGAAAGACAAGTATACGATTTCCCTTTGAATGCGGAATCTAAAACACAAATAAGCAAAACAACACCAGACTCGTGGATAAGGAGAACAGACTGAAGGTTGCCAGAGGATAGGGGGTTGGGGGTGGGGAAATGCACGAAGGGGATCAGGAGGCACAAACTCCCAGTTATAAAATAAGTCGCAGGGATGTCCTGTGCAGCACAGGGCATATAGACAATAATATTGTAATAATTTTGTACCTGACAAATGGTAACTAGACGCAATATGGTGATCACTTCATAATGTGTATAAATGTTGAATCACTATGTTACACTCCTGGGACGAATACAATATGTATCAATTACACTTCAATTTTTTAAAAAAAGATCCCTTGGGGCGCCTGGGTGGCTCAGTGGGTTAAAGCTTCTGCCTTCGGCTCAGGTCATGATCTCAGGGTCCTGGGATCGAGCCCCGGATCGGGCTCTCTGCTCAGCGGGGAGCCTGCTTCCCCCTCTCTCTCTGCCTGCCTCTCTGCCTAGTTGTGATCTCTGTCTGTCAAATGAATAAATAAAAATTTTTTTTAATTTTTTTTTTTAGATTTTATTTATTTGACAGAGAGAGAGATCACCAGTAGGCAGAGAGTCAGGCAGAGAGAGAGAGGAAGGGAAGCAGGCTTCCCGCTGAGCAGAGAGCCCAATGCGGGGCTCCATCCCAGGACCCCGGGATCATGACCTGAGCTGAAGGCAGAGGCTTAACCGACTGAGCCACCCAGGTGCCCCAATAAAAATATTTTTAAATAAATAAATAAAGATCCCTTATAACATGACATCCTTTCTGTAAAGTTCATGAACAACTCCATGCTCAGCGGGAGTCTGGCTTCTCCCTCGCCCTCTGCCCCTCCCCATCACACTTTCTCAAATAAATAAATAAAAATCTTAAAAAAAAAAAAAGTCTAGGGAACGGTAAACACATAATTCGGCACAGCATATGCCACTGACAGGGAAGCAGGGGTTATGATAAAGAGGAAAACAAGATAGGTGCAAACATTGTTAAGGCTCAAGATCTCAGGCTGAGTTCTGAGTTCATATGTCCCCCACTGTCAAAAAGAAAACCACAGGCCACGTCTGCTAGGCCACGTCACCAAACCGGGACTTCATGCCTAACCTAACCCCACTTTCACCCTCCCTCAGAAACGTGGTCTTAACCAAAAATTTTAATTTTTGATTTTAATTTTGGTTAAATTAGAAAATTTAACCAGAGGGGCGCCTGGGTGCTTCAGTGCGTTAAGCCTCTGCCTTCGGCTCAGGTCAGGATCTCGGTCCTGGGATCGGGATTGGGCTCTCTGCTCAGCGGGGAGCCTGCTTCTCCCTCTCTCTCTACCTGCCTCTCTGTCTACTTGTGCTCTCGCTCTCTCTCTATCTCTGTCATATAAATAAATAAATAAATAAATAAATAATTTAACCAGAAATTTTCTGGCGTACAAACAAGGAGATCCGTCACACAGGATCTCTTCTCGCCCTAAAGGAAGATGAGTTAATCCAACTAATAACTAGTAAGTCCCTTTTGTCCCACCAAAGGAAGGTGACCTGACACAAAATAGTCCTTTTTTTCTGTTGACGGCTTCCTTGTCTTGCCTTTAAAAATCTTTCCTTTTTCTGCATCTCGATGGAGTTCCTTTCTGGGTGAGGGGGGGGGTGGGGGGATGCAAACTGACAGGTAAATTGTTTAATCCAGCCAATTTGATCTTTTAAACTAGTCAGGTAAATTTTTGTTGTTTGATGTCACTGTTATTATAAATAAAAATATAGCGCCGTAAACAAAGAAATTAATTAATTAAAGTGGTCCCGCATGGGCCAATAATGTGAGTGGGTCATAGGCAGTGTTGTGATTAACCCAGTTCTAAATGTACCTGGGGTTCATTTGAAAAGGAAAAGTGGGTGGCCTGCATGTCTCAGTCGGTTAAGTATCCGACTCTTGATCTCAGCTCAGGTCTTGATCTCAGGGTTTTGAGTTCAAGCGCTGCATTGGCTCTGTGCTGGGCTCCACGCCCAGCATGGAGCCTACTTAAAAATAATAATTAATAATAATAGGGCACCTGGGTGGCTCAGTGGGTTGAGCCTCTGCCTTCAGCTCGGGTCATGGTCTAAGGGTCCTGGGATCGAGCCCCACATCGGGCTTTCTGCTCTGTGCAGAGCCTGTTTCCCCCTCTCTCTGCCTACTTGTGATCTCTCTCTCTGTGTCCAATAAACAAAATCTTTAAAAATAATAATAATAATTAATAATAATAAAGGGAAAAAAGGGACTGTCATTTCAATATGAGCTGGAAACCCAGCCACCACACCTTGCTTCTCATTTTGTAGGCAATGTACACAGTGTAACCAAAGTGTGTAAAGAAGGATGGGATGAGCTCAGAGATGTGTTTCTTTTCCTAATTCCCCCAGTCCAGGGCCTGAGATTCCATTCCCGACAGCCCCTCCTTCAGCAATCCCCTTAAGCTGTCATTCAAGACAGCTGGTTGGGAAGGTGGGAGACAGGAGAGTCCCAGAGCCTTTGTTCCCGGCAGCTTGTCAAACCTGCCCCAAAGCCTCATTTCAATACATTTGCATGAAATGGTTTCATCACAGACATCTCGTCCTCCCCACCTTACCCCCACTCCAGTGGAGCTGGCAGGCCAGGCTGGGCCGGGGACCCCATAGGCCTCTGGACCCACTCCAGGCCCCCTTTGATGATGTCATATTTACCACGAAGACCTCTGGTTTTTTCTGTACCCCAGGCATGATGAATCTTACATAACTTGTCCTCCTCGCCCTTGATGCTAGAATTATCGCCTTCAATGAGAGCCACCAGGGAGCTTTAAGGAAGAGAGGGTGCAGTGATGTTTGCAACTGGGAAGTTGCTGTGGTGACCAGTGAGGGACAATGGGGGAAGGGGGTGGGGTGGGGATGGCAGGAAGAGGTGTTGGAGGCACTGGGCAGCCCTGAGGGCCACTGGGAAGGAGGAATGGAGAACTTGGTCATGAGTCAGAGGGACAGAGTCTAGCTCCACAGTCTCTGGGGGCAAACAGGAACAAGCCCACCCCCCCAACTCTGCTCCCAACACTGCCGGGGGCAAGGGGGAGGTCCCGCATGGAGAGAGAGAGAAATATCAGGGGGGACAGCTGTGGGGTTTGGGATTGTGGCCTGTGGAGGAGACTGGGCTCAGATGTGGGGGAGAGGCAGAGGACAGCTGTTTATCTTTGGACTTTTACGACTGTTTGCATACATTAATTTGACCATAAAAATTTGCAACTGGGAAAAAAAAAGAAAGGAAAAAACATGTTAGATTGCACATGCAAATTTCAGGGAGTTCAGAACCCTAGAAATTATGTACCAAGTCGTGGGTACAGCTTTCTTCTGAAAAGTGGTCTATATGTTTTATTGGGTTCTCAAAAGAGTCTGTGACCCGGTGATAATAATATAATTATAATTAACATTTATATAATACTATACTTCAGGCTCTGAGATACACACACACACACACATCCTCACAACAGCCCTAGGAAAAACATTCTATTGTGTTAAATCAAAAAAATTCAACAGAGTAAATTTGAAAGATCTAATTGGCTTTATCGATTCATGAATCAGGAAGCATCCCGTCTAGCAAGTAGAGGGGACTCTGAAGGGCTACGGGAAAGTGAGACAGAAGGGAAACAGGGAGCAGAAAAAAGGAAAATATTAGCAGAGAATCCATTGTTTAAGGCAAGGTGGCCCTCCCAAGCAGAAGGGAAGGGGCAAGGGGTGCCTGGGTGGCTCAGTGGGTTAAAGCCTCTGCCTTCAGCTCAGGTCATGATCCCGGGGTCCTGGGATCGAGCCCCGCGTCGGGCTCTCTGCTCGGCAGGGAGCCTGCTTCCCCCTCTCTCTCTGCCTGCCTCTCTGCCTACTTGTGATCTCTGTCTGTCAAATAAATAAATAAAATCTTTAAAAAAAAAAAAAAAAGAAGGGAAGGGGCAGATCAGTAAATGTCCTAATGCCAACCAGAAAATCTGGACTGGCTACAGGTACATTCCTGGGGCATTCAAACTACAATTAGGTTAGGTAGTAAGTCTTGGTTTACTGACTTGGGGCCTTAACCTTTGTGAAACCATTTTGGGCCTCTGGATTTCTTTTTTTTTTTTTTTTTAAAGACTTTATTTATTTATTTAACAGGCAGAGATCACAAGTAGGCAGAGAGGCAGGCAGAGAGAGAGGAGGAAGCAGGCTCCCCGCCGAGCAGAGAGCCCGATGTGGGGCTCGATCCCAGGACCCTGAGACCATGACCTGAGCCGAAGGCAGAGGCTTAACCCACTGAGCCACCCAGGCGCCCCTGAATTTCTTTTTAACAATTATCATCCTCATTTTACAGATACAGGGACTGAGGCCCAGGGAAGTTAAGCAAATTGCTGAAGCTTGCTCCGTTAGTCAGATTTGCATCTCCAGAATGTCAGCCACTCATCTGGACTGGGTCTGGTCCAATACTGAACGTGCTGCTTACATGGGCAAGTCAAGCCCTCGGGTATGGAAGGCTTCTCCCGGGCCCTGCAGACAGTGCTGGCCAGCCTGGACGTGTGGCCCTCTGTGCTCACAGCCCTTCCCATGCCCCTCACTGCAGGAACAGTGGGAAATCCTGGTCCCTCATTGTCATCTCTGACCACACCAGGAAAGACAGTTTGGTACCAGGGACATCTCAGGAACAAGCTTTGGGGAGGGAAGCCTTCCCACCCACCAGCACCCCAGCCGCTCCGGGCTCCCCAGACACCCCTGCAGATGCTGGCCCAGCCTGGCTGACCCCTCACAGGGGCAAGGACCCACCATCCTCAAAGACTGAATCCCATTTTCTCCCTGGCGTCTCCTCCACCAATGCCCCCAGCTCCATCCAGGCTGAGGAAAAGCATCACATTGGCAACCTTGGGGGGGACCCAGCCCCTCTGGCCTCAGTTTTCCCATCTCTCCTCCCTGCAGTCCTGCCTCAGCATGGATTGGTCTCTGCTTCATGGAGTGTCCTCCAAGGCCTCCTCTGGGTCTACCCCAGCCTCCTCGCAGGACTGCGTGAGCCCCTCGGCCAGACCAGAACCCTTCCCCCAAGGAGCTCGTGGCAGAGGCAGGACCCAGGGGAGAAGCTGCCAACAGGGTGGGGTGGGCTCAGGAGGTAGTGAGGGCCCCTCCCAAGGAAACCTGTGAGTAGAGGCTGGATGGCCAGGCATTGGGAATGGGCCTGGACTAGAGGTCATGCCCAGGACTTCCTGTGAGGTCTGGTGATGTGGACATCACACAAAGATATACAGAGGGCTCCAGCCAGCTGGGCCTCCCACAGCCTCCTCTAGACCTTGACTCCCTGGAGGCCCAGAGAGAGACAGGAGTTTGCTCAAGGCCTCAGAACATCTAGGGCTGCACTGGGGGAAGGGAAGCCCCCCCTCTGGCTCTGGCCGGTGTGGGTGGGGGGACAGCTTAGATGATCAGCTGGTACTTTGAACGAAAGAATCAGAGAGGTTTTCTGGAGGAGGGAAGAACTTCATGAGCAGACCCCAAGGTAGGGAAAGCTTGAATAGGCTGAGAAGTGGGGGGCCAAGAACAGGACATGTCCAGGCAAAGCAGGAGATGGCTGGAGTCAGGTAGCCCGATGAGGGTTGGGGGACTGTGGACCATGAGTGCACAGCTGGGCAGGAGAGTCCCCTAATGACCCCCCCAGCCCTCCTAGGACAGAAGCCTGTCCTGGTGCCTGTTCCCAGACTGAGAGGGGGATTCCTCGCTCATCCCAATGGTGTGAGGGTAGGGGAGACCCCTCTGGGCCATCAACTCAGAGCTCTGTTTCCTTGCAGTGTTCCCACGCCAAGCGGAAAGGCCCCCCGCAAGCTGGCCCTTGCCAGCCTCCCCAGCCCCAGCCCACCTCTGGGCACCAGCCGGCCGTGCAGGCAGGGTTTCCCAGGGTTCCTGTGTCAGGCAAGAGCAGGCTATTTTTAGCAGGCTCTCCACAGCAGCAAGCTGTCTCAGAAGTGCCAGCGCGGTCGGTCCCACACTGTTCTCAGCTTTTAGCTCTTGTGGGGAGTGATTCTCGCACTCAACACGCTCCGATTACCCGAATGACCTGAGCAGCTACCGCCCGTCTCCTCCTCCACGGAGCCCACAGGCCAGTGATGCGAGAGGAGGCTGCCGGCAGGGCTTCACCTCACGCTCCGCAGCCCCCTTGCCTCCTGGCCACTCCGGGGTTGGGGGGTGGGCCACGGCGAGGGGACCTGGGGGCGGAGAGTGGGCTGGACTGGCCGACTTGATGGTTTAGATTTGCCTGATGTCCCTGGTGCTTCGTGAGGTGTGGGGGGACGCTGGGGGAGCCCTGCCTGCCTCAGCCCTGCGCAGAAGGACACCCGGTGGAGGGAGGTGGGTGGGGTATACAGACCCAGGGAAAAGGAGCCCCATACTCCCCCCGACCCGGGCAGAGACGCACTGTTTTCAGGGGTTCAGTAGTGCTTAAACAGTCGGCACCGATCTCCGGTTGCACCCTGCGTTGGTAGGTCTTAGGCCACATGAAGATTCAGAATCTGCTGTGGACTCTCCCAGGTTTTGAATGTCGGCACCTAAGTCAAATTTTGAAAAGAATGTTGTGTGGCTTGAACAGAACACACCCAGGAACCCCGCCGGACACACCGGCTGGGAGATGGAGTGGTGCCCAGAGAGGGTCCGGCTCTCCAGCACCTGCTCTGCTCCAGACCACAATGTCCCAGCCCAAGAGGCCCCTGCAGGGGCAGGGGGCAGCCTCAGGACCCCAGGTCCCAAAGGGTGGGGCCCCACGCAGGGGCCCAAGCAGAATTTTGCAAATGGTCCTCCAGGGAAATGAGCTCTGAGAGCTGTTCCTGGATGTTCCTTATTTATGAGCAAACACTCTGGGAATCTCTGGGTTCAACAAAGCCAAACAGACGTCAGCGCAGGCCTTGCCCAAGCCTGTAACATGACACAGAGTGCCTCGTGAGTTTCCAGGAGGGGAGGCATATGCGGCATTTCTCAAACTATTTCCCCACGGCACTCATTTTCAACACATACCCATTAATGATGCAAAGGTACTTACTACCATTCTGTAGAATGTGTTTCTGGAAGTGTGATGAGCCACACTAACCTACCCATTGCACAGACCCAACGTCACATTTTGGCAGTAGCACGAGCATGGGGGTGGGGAGCATGGCCAAGGGAAGCCAGACCAGAAGGCGCTGGTCAAGAGCCTGGCTTTGTCTTGAGGGCGGTGGGAGCCACCGAAGGCTGTTAGGCCTGGAAGGACATGGGGAACGGAAAGGTAAGCGCTCACTACTCAGAGAGCTGACCAAAGGAGGAGGACCAGGCCAAGGTAGGAAAGGTGCTGCCGAGTGGCCAAGTCCCAAGGATATTTTGGAAGTGGAACAATTAGTCAGGACTCGGCGGCTGGAGGACTGGCGGGAGAGCAGGGAAGGGAGGAGCTGAGGACGGAGCCCAGAGATGGGCTAGATGGACAGAGTCCAGACAGAGGCTTCCCTTGGGGTGCCCTTCCCCACTGCCCATCTCAGAAGGGAGCGGAGCTCAGGCAAACTTAAGCCACCTGTGGTTCCCATGGCAACCATGAGAGAGAAGCTGCAGAGCACCTGGGCAAGCTAGAGAGGAGGTGGGAGGAGCAGGTTGGGAGGGGCTGCTGGCCTGATCCATGCCCTGTGGGCCTCAGGAGTTCAGACCCTCATCACCGCTTCCCCCAGGCAGCTGACCGTGGCCAACCTGCGGCCAGGAGAGAAAGGCAGGGCCCTCCCTCCTTCTGCCCCCCAAGGCTCCTGTTCCCAGGAGTCAAGTTAGGAGGGTGGTCCCAGTTCTTGCTGCCGCAGTGAACCCCAACATCACTCTGGGTCCCAGCCTGTGTCTGTTGACTTTCAGTAGCCCTTGGTCACTACCTCTGGGGGGAAAGGCGGGGGCAATTCCCATGACTATCTCTCCTGCTGCCCCCACAGCCACAAGACTAATTTTAGCCCTGACATCAGGCTGCAGCCAGGGGCGTTGGGTTGGAGAGGGCTGTGTGTCTGCCCAGCTCTAAATTCTGGCCCTGGGAGCCCAGCAGGAGGGCCGGCAGGCTTACCATATCTACCCCCAGACAAACGGAGCCACTCAGCCAAACAGGCCTTCCCAACACTCTCCCCCCACTCCCGACTGCCCACCTCCCTCTAGGACTTTCTACTCTCATGGGGACCCACAACCAGACAACAGCCACACCCCACACCCTCAGCCAGACACACAGGCCCTTCGGGGGCTGGCCCAGCCCAGTTTTTGGTTCATTCCCATTGCTCTGGGCTCTCTTACCGACCTAGTTATTCTGCTTGGGACTCAGCTGTCCCCACCGGCACACAGAGCCAATATATGCCATCTGTGTCCACACACACAGGATGTTTCCAGCAACCCCAGAACCGCATGCTAAAATCCTACCTGTGGTTCAGATCAAATATCCCTTCTCCATGAAGCGTTCCCCCATGCCTCAGTCAGAGCTAATTCACCTTCCTCTGTGCGCCCAAGCTCCTTGTATCCCTCTATGGGGCTATCTGTGCACATACTGTCTCCCCATGAGACTTCAAGCCCCTGAGAGCAGGGACTGAGCCTGTTCATCTGTTTCCCCCATAAGCCCAGCCCAGTGCTTGGCATATGGTTGGCATCGCTGGGGCCTGGAGAGGGCAGAGGGTGAGTGTGGCCTCTAAGAGAGGAAGAGGCTCCTGATGTCAGCCACTACTTTGCTGTCCCCTCCCAGGCCCCGTGGCTCCGTCTGGGTCACCCTGGACTGGGCATGAATGTCTGACTCCAGAGGACATTCACTGATCTCTGGCCTCGTGGGAATGACTCGAGGCAGACTGTCCCATTAAGTAACTTGACCTGAGACCTTCCAGGTGAGGTCATCAGTTCAGGACAGAGGCAGAAGCCAAGAGCCTGCGTCCAGAGCCACCAAAACACGGAGGCCGTGCCATGGCGGAGATGTAGGAGACGAAAATGAGCAGACAAGGACAGAAGGAATGGTTCTATAGCCCTGGGCTTGGCCGAAGCCCTCCTTCCACAATACCCTGCCCACCATCTGGTTCTCTCTGGCCCCACCGCCACCCCTGCACGGGTGTCCAGGCCCTGGGCCACTGTGTCTGGCGTGTTCCTGATGCTGACACAGTGCCAATGGTCCCCAGACAGCCCAGGTGACTGCCCAGCTTGGGGAAGGGAAGCCCAATCTCACCCCTCTGGGAAGGGGGCTTCTGGGACCCTAGAAGGGCCATGGCATAAAAAACACTGTGCTCTCCCATGCCCTTCTCTGCTGTGGGTATGAGGGCTCTGAACACAGCCGTGGGCCCTACGTCCCAGCGCACAGGAAAAGACACCTGTCAGGAGTCCAGGCCGAGGGGACCAGGGTACCCTGAGCCCATGCTCCAGCTCTGGGAGAGACAGGCAGTGGCCTCAGGGCCTCCATGTGCCAGCCCCCCCGTGTAGGGGCCTGATCCGCTAGCACAGAGCGAGGTACCCGCCTGAGAACCATGGCCTCCGCGGTCCAACCTGATGCCAACTCCCCGAGGCTTAGCCTCCAGGCTGGGCCACGGACATGCTAGGCTGAGGCCGGACATGCAGAGGACATCCCCGGCCCTGTGATTCTTCTCCCCGGGCCTCACTTCCCACTCGCGTGAACTCCTGCGGGCCGGACCTCGGGTGGCTTCTCTGTTTCCCAGTCAGGAAGCTTCCACACGCGGGGCTGGAGCTCCTCTGATTCCATCTGGTTCACCAGGGCTGGGCGGGCGCCCAGCCTGACACAAACGTGTGTGCTCCCTCCCTCCTGAGTCAGAAGATTCTGGAAAAGGGGAAGGCGGGAGAGGCCCCAAGGCCTAGGATGGAGCAGGCCCGGGAATGACCGTCCCCGCCTGGCCCCTCCCCCACCACAGGCAGCCGTCCCCGAAGAGCCATCTCTCCACGAGAGGGGACCCAGGTGGCAGCCGGCGGTCATAAAGCCATCTCAGAAAGGCTCCTGATGGCCAAATGTAAGTGCCCGTGCCACCGGGAGTCGTGGAGCTGGTAAATTACCGCCAAGGGCTGCACACCCTCCTCCTTTGTATTTATATCCGCCTTGGTGCCTGAAAATGGATATTTATGCATTTTCAATATTCAGGGCAAACGCTCCATCACTCAGCTCTGCGTGGCTGCCGCACAAGACACCAGCCCCGCGGAGACGTTCCTCTTCCACCTGGTTTGCCAATTTGGGGGCTTCCAAGTGGAGCCTGGACCTGGAGGCACCCCTCTGCAAAGCCCCTGTCTCCAAAGCCCTGGGGGAAAGTGGAGGGAGCAAAGGACCCCGCCAGCCTCCCCTTGGAGCCTCAGGACCAACTCAGAGACAGGGTGAGTCCCCAGCCCCCACACCTCCACTTTACAGACCAAGAGCCGAGGCTCAGAGAGGTTGGGGGGTCAGGGCAGGGTCACACAGCATCCTCTTCAGGCCAGTTGTCTTCCTTCCCCATCCCCACGTGGGGTGACTCCCTCCTGACCAAGGAAAGCAGCAGAGTTGGGCTATCTCTCCCCATCTCCACATCTTTCTTTGCATGTCTTTGCTGAAGGTCTCCCCCACCCTGGCTCTGACCTCTAAATTCCTTTCTGGGTCTCTGGGCCTGTCAGGCTCTCACTGGCTAAGTCTCAGTCTCTCGTGTCTATTCTGTCTCTTTCACCCCTGGTCCCTGTGTCTCTGTCTCACTCTCGTGCGCCAACTCCCCTCTCCTGTCTCACATCCCCTCTTGCCCTCAAAGTCCCTGTCTTTGTCCACCCCTGTCTCCCTGACTTCGTCCTTGGGGCTGAGATCAGGGGTGGGGTGGGGGAGGTTGTCCTGGTGTCCAGGAGGGGCCCCCTTCTGGGGTCGCCGCTCCCCCCCATGCTGGCCCTGAGAAAGGAGAGCCCCCACAGAGCTCAGCCCCTGAGCCAGGGACCCACAGAGCGCAGGTGGGACCGAAGTCAGGAGGTTCAGGGAGCAGATCTCCACTCAGCAGAAGCCAGTGGGACATGGGGTGGGCCCCTCATCCCCAGAGCTGTGTAGGGGGCTCTGCAAGGAGATTTCTGCATTGGTCCAACTAACCTTGAAGGGCCCATCTGGTTTTGGGGTTGGGGCTGAGTGAGGGGGTCCCTGGGCCTGCCCCGAGCTGAAAGGGTTAAAGCCTGGGCCCTGAGAGCTCCTTGACCCTGATCCCACTCCAAAGTCACCTCCCCAGCTGTCCCGTTTCTCCTCTCCCTCCCTCTCCCGCTCTGTCTCTCCCGGTCTCTCTCTCCATCGACCCATTCCTCTCTCCCTCTTCTCCTCCCTCTCTGTCAGGAACCATATGAACTAAGGTGTCCTCATCTCCCGCCTCCTCACTTCCCCCGGGACTGAGGCAGCCCCAGCACTGCGGGCCTTGTTAGATTCCAAGAAAAACATCACACTCGTGTGCTCTGTTGCACGCATATGTGCATGCAGGTGGGCATTCCTGCACGCGATGGCGTCTACGCAGGAGCGTGTTGTCTACCCTCGTGTGTTCTGTAGTTCTGCTCTGCTGGTTCATCGCCGTGTCCAGGGCTGCGTGCCGTCCCACACGCACTCCTGGGTCTGGACACACGTGTCAGGACGTGTCTGTGAACATACACATGGGTGTTTCGGTGTGGGTGAGTATCTGGGTCCTGGATGGGCATTGGCACGTGTGCGTTGCGTGTCTTTGGCACTGAAGTCCGCCTCTGTGTGTACGCGTCTCTCTCGAAGCTATGTGCTCTATGATGTGTCCGGATGGTCTGCGTTCCTGAGCCAGCCTGTCTGGGTATAGACACGCACACCTCTGTGTTCTGCATGAATATGTGCGTGGCGTACACCTACACATGCAAGTCTAATGGCATGTGTGCACTGCTGGACGACAGTGTCTGTGTGCTTTGTGTGTACATGAGTGCGTGTGTGTGCGCATACCATGTACCTGCACACGGCTCCCTCTGTCTCCCTGGGGGGCCCGAAACCTTATCCCCAGCAAGAGCGGTTGTGCTGTGTCTCTGGGGTGATGACGACGGTGGTGGTGGCAGGACGGGTGGCAGAAGCCTGAAGGTAGGAAGGGGGAGGTGGTACCTGGGAAGCCACTTGCTAATGAGGCCACCTTCCTTGCAGGCCCAGGAGCTGGTTCCACTAATGATCGCCTGAGTAAGCAGCTCCCCAGGGAAGGGCTGCTACCAGGGCCCTGCTCTCTCCCTCCCCGGGGACCCCATTCTCCACCTCCTCCCTGGTTCTGAAGACACTGCAGGAGCCCTGGGCACCAAGAAGAGAGGCAGACGGAGAGGGGAGCCAGTCCCTGGTCCCACCAGGGCACCCAGGATGACAGCCCGCCTGCCCATCAGCCCGCTGCCGGAAAGCCCACCTTTCCACATCTCTGTGTTCAGGCACAGTCTCCGAAAGGCCTCTGGAAATGCAAATGTGCATCTGGGGAAGCAAAGGCCTACACACCCTGACCAGTCATTCCCTCCCCAGACAATAAGCACACTTCTGAAAAATGAGCCCTAGGCCGGGAGTCAAGTGAGCTGGATGATAATCCCAGTGCTGTGTGACCTTGGGCAAGTTCCTATACCTCTCTGGATATTGGTTTCCGTGTCTGAAAAATAGAAAAGGACTAGAGCTACTTTTCTCAAAGAATGGTGCGTGCGCCATTGGTGAGACACGGAACTATTTTGGATAGTACATAGAAATGTGCATCTGCTATTTTCATTATGTATTTTCATGTGTACATTCTCACATATGTGTGTATATGTGTATTTAACTAGCACATCGGACCTCTGATTTCACAAATATTGCCAAAGATAAGGCTAAAACACATACATACATTTTAAAACAAGCCAGTTTAACAAAAAATGTTACGTAAGTGAAAGTAAAGACTGGCATCTGGGTGTGACCAACATCCCGGGAGAAGCTAGCAGATGACTGCAGTCCTGGGTCAGAGGATCTCTGAGATACTACTGTCTCTGAGAGGCAGTGGGTTCAAGGCCCCTTGGAATGAGAAATACACAGACCGATCCCTGGTTTCCACTTTTATCCTCATCATCACCGCAACAGACCATCACCCGGAGCCACAGGAGAAGCTGCTATGGGGTACGTGGGATGGTCCCTCCTGGCCACAGGTCCCCACGAGATCTCAGAGGACACAGGGCATCTGTCCACACATATGACCGCTAGGGTGATTCAGGCCAGATCAGGCCAGGGCACAGGAATGGCCCGGATTAAAAGCAGAAGGTAGCCGGGGTCTGAGCAGAGATGGCTCGGGGTGTCCTGGGGGGTCCTGGGGGGCCTGGGGTGTCCTGGGGGGCTGGGGTGTCCTGGGGGACTCAGCAGCCGCGCACCGTGTGGAGCCTGAGGAGGGGCTGTCTGCACCCGCCCCCCAGGCCAGTGATCAAGGTACTCCACCTGTTTTGCCCAGGGAAGAACAGCCTGTCCCACACCCCAAATGTCTCTGTCCTCCAAGAGGCCGGGTGTGAATCACAGGAATTTACAGCCCAGGCTGGAGTGGGATTTATGAGTCTGCCTCAAGCCCGGCCAGCGGGGAGGGGCCGCCCGTCAGCCCCCCATTGCCTCTGATTGATGAGGCTGTTTCCTGCCAAGACAAGCTCCCCTCTGTGGCAGGCAGCAGAGGGAAAGGCTCCCAGGCGCAAGGGCCAGCCCATCACCCCATTTCTAGCCCAGATCTGGACCCGTCTCCTGCTCTTACAGCCCGCAGCCTCTCATGACCCAGCTCTACACACTGACTGCCAAGGAGGACACACACCTGGGGGGCCTGTCTCCCCAGAGCTCTGCCTGCCCAGACCTGCCACTTACTCACCCCTTCCCAGTGCCCTTCAAGATAGAACCGTTCCAGGACCCAAGGCTGGACAGGCCGAACTCCAGAATGGATCTCAGAAGAAATCTAGCATGTGTGTGCATGTTTCAGGTGAGCCAGAGGTCCAGAGAGGGATGGACCTTGCCCAAAGTCACACAGCAGCAACAGTGCAGTGGCTGAGACCTGAGCCCCCAGCACCCTGGACTGGTCACTTCAGTGGGTGGTCATAGCTGAATTTTCATGGTGTCGTGGGGATACTTTCCATCTCCAAATAAGGGCTCCTCTCCAGAGAATGGGTGGGCTTGGGTTTGAATCTGTCCTCCACCACTTTGTATCTAAAAGTCACAACTTCTCTGGGCTTCCTTACCTGAAAAATGGACTCAGAAGTAATCCCGACCTTATGGGGTTATTATGAGATTCAAGTGACATGATGCCAAAAAAGTCCCAGGACAGAGCTGGGCCCTAAGCAGACGCTTCCTAGGTGGTGAAAATGGCCTTCCATCATCCCTGATGACTTAACGGTTCCCACTGCCTGCCTTGCTAGGAGAAGAGGGAGCCATTTAGGGCAGGTAGAGCAGGAAGAACAAGAAGATGTATATAGGGCCACAGGATGGGAGTGAGGCCACTTCCTGCTGGAAGAAATCCTGAAAGGCTCCGTGGAGGAGGTGGCTTCAAGGGGAAGATTCAGAGCTCCACCACTCCTGCCCTAGGGTCCCTTGGGGGCTTCCTGAGCACGACAGGGCTGAGGGGAAGCATTCTGTCCTGAAAGTCAATAACACCCCAAGCTTCTTCCCTGGGTGACCTGAGGCCAAGTCCCTCCTCTCTCTAGGCATCTGCAAACTGGGCCAGAAAAGTCCGGAGGACACTCCCTAGAGGCATTTGCAAGCCCATCCGCTGCAGTACCCAAATTTTGCCACTGGGCGGCAGCAGGGAGTGAAGCTGGGGTCCCGCCCCCTTCCTGCTGCTGAGGCCGCAGCCGCTGCCGGCCAGGCCCACCCCCAGGACCGGGAGTTCTCTTCCCCGCCACACCCTCGGTGCCTCCCGGGAACCAGGGCTGGGTAACCACCCACATCCAAACATTTGATCCTTCCCCCAGCCCCACAGAGCAGCCAGAGTTCTCTGCACTTTTCAGATGGGGAAACTGAGGTCCAGAGAGGGAAGGACTTGTTCTAGGTCACACAGCAATCATGGCAGAACCAGGTCTCCAACCCCTTTCCCAGCCGCCAGCCCTCTGAGGAGGCTGTGTGAAGGGACAGACTTGGGCTGGAATCCTGGTACTCCCAGCCTCAGCTGTGCATTACTGGGCAGGTCAGCCACACTCGCCGGCTCTCAGCTTCCGAATGCTGGACTGCTTTGTTGCAGGTAGATTTCACACACCCCCTCTCCCCAAGGGGCAGCCACATGTCCATCTTACCCCTTTCCGTGTCCCCAGAGCCTGGCACCGGTGGTGGACATTCAGACGAGAATCACTGCCTGGAGGACCCTCCTGCCTGCCCCCCTCCCCCGTCTAAGGGTCTCTGTCCCCGGGGTGCCTTCCACACTCCCAGGTCAACATTCTCATTCTTCTCCACCCCTCACAGCCCTGACTGGTCCCCGCATGCCCACACCCCAAGGTAGTAGCGGCTGCTCTCTCTTGGCCCCCAGGCCCCTTTTCTCCTCCCCTCCCTCCCCCTCAGTCCCTCTCTCCTGTGAGAGTGCTCTGCACTACATACTGTGTTTACAAGGCAAGGATGACTGTTTTGTATTTCTCTCTTTTGTCTCCCTTCCTCCCCCGAAGGGAACTGTGCTTCCCCTCTCCCAGGAAAAAAATGAAGGTTCCGAAGAGGAAAAGCAAACAAAGGACCGTGGCCTGCACCCACTCCCACCCACAGGCCACGCATGTGCACACAATCCTCCCTCCGGTGTCTGGGGGGGAATTGAAAATGTCGGTCTTTATTGTTGAGGATAAACAGGGCCGAGGGACTGGGAGAGCAGGAGGGAGATCGAGAAAAGAGAAAGGGGAGCCAGAGGGAGGCAGGAAAACTTATCAGGGGGAAGAGCCAGGTGGGGAGAGCTGGACACAGAGGGACAGACGCCGGAAGGAGGAGGACCTGGCAGCCACTGTGCCTCCACTGAGCTTGGAGATGCAGCTCCACCCCAGGAATCCAGGGGATAGGCTCTCAGGCCCGACCCCAGCCGCACCCCAGCCCAGGGCCAGGAGCAGGATTGTCAGGGGGCTGGAGTGCCTATCCCAGGCCTCCTGTCCTTGGGTGGCCCCCAGAGTGGGCATCTCTGAGCGCTGAAGGCAGGGAGAGGGGACCTGGCTTGTCTTCATGGAAGAGGGCTCACAACCAAACGCACCCCACCCACAGGCAGAATGACCTGATCCAGACTGGATGGCTGACCCCCAGCTCCCCGCCCAGCTCCTTCCTGAACACAGAGACCATCCCAGCCTCCCCTCCACAGCCCAGCTCTCCCCCACCTGCACCTGTGCAAGGGGGTGCCCAGAGGAGGGGGTGTTCTCCTTGTTTACTTCTCCGGGGCAGCAGGAGGCACAAGGCACCCTGAGGGGCCTTAGGCGATAGAGAGTCACCTGGAGAGGTGGTGTTGCAGGAAAAGGCAACGTAGTGTGTGCTGTGTGTCTGTGTGTGTGTGTCATGGGGGCATGTGTGTCTGTCTTCCATGTGAGCACAGTATAAAGCCTGTGTTTGGGTGGGTCTGGTCTCCGGGGTATACACGGGGACAGTAAGGGGCATGCCTAGGTGCGCATGCACATGTGAG
Organism: Martes martes; assembly: GCF_963455335.1. Classification (NCBI taxonomy): domain Eukaryota; kingdom Metazoa; phylum Chordata; class Mammalia; order Carnivora; family Mustelidae; genus Martes; species Martes martes. The sequence goes on from NC_137894.1 coordinate 29,928,979, forward strand.
CCCATACTGGACGGAGTACCTGTGTCTTATCTCCAGGTATGTGTGGGTAAGGGGTGTGGGTTTCTGCATAAGCCCTGCCTGTGTGCCTGTACAATGGCTCAGTGTGTCTCTCAGACAGGGCTCCCCTTGCTCTTGGCCCCTGGCCACCCACCATCCTCCCAGCTCCTGGGAGTCAGAGCAACAATGGCACTCAGGGTCTCTCCAGCAACAAGAGAGTAACAGAGAACGAGACCCCCCCCCCCAGCCCATGTCTGGGAGAGTCGTGTGACGGCAGTTTTGCCACCACACCCTGGCAGCACTGACCGGTGGAGCCCAGGCTTCTCCCTGCCCCTGGAGAGAAGGGAGGAAGCTCTGGTGGGCACACCCTGCCAGTCACGGACTGTCAGCGACCCTCCAGTGTCTGCTCATGGCGGGCGAGAGGGGCTTCTCATCCTCCCACCACCTAGCCGCTCTCTGAACACCTGGGGGGCACTAATGGGTCTCCACAGTCTCCTGGTACGCCCAGGCATGCAGCCAGAGCCTGCCTTAGGGTAGGAGCACATCAGATATCGACTGATTGAATGAATGCACCTGAGGGCACAGTTTGAAGTCCTAGGAGAATTCAGACCAGGGCTTCCAGCCCCGTCAATGGTGTCACGCCCGCTCTGAGTCAGAAAGGGTGGGGTCAGCACCCAGCCAGCGGTGGGAGGCCCAGCCCACCACCCTTCTGCAGGTTCCCTACCCAGTCACCACCACAGAGGTGGCAAAGCCGAGAGAGGGGCCCTGCTTTGTCAAAAGGTCAATCCCAAGCTAAATGACCCTGTCATTCTGTGGGCAGACGCACAAGGGAAGTCCCATTCATCTTCCCCAGAGGCCGCATCCCCTTCTTGGCTGGGCCATCTCTCTTCCAAACATCTTCATCCCCCAAAGACTAGTTTTGAGTCCTCCAGCCTCCTCTCTTTCCCTTGGGATCACAAACCAAGGCTTAGTTCTAGCTTTGGGGCTAATATCCGGTCCCTACCCATATCTGGTGGCAGCTGGAGTCTGTCAGGTTGAGGGTCTGTCCCAGACTGAGCCCTGACTCTAGTCACAGACTGACCCCAACCTAGCCGCACGCTGAGCCCTGGGCCCGGTCCCACATGGGGCCCCAGATCCTGGGCACACACTTGAGCCTAGACCTTTATTTAGAGACAGGCCATTCATTATTTCCCTGGCTCTGGACCTTAGTTTCTTCATTTGTCCAGTGGAGGGCCTTGGAACGGGATAGGCACTAAATCTGAAAAGCCCTGTTCAGAGGTTGGCCTGTAGCTTCCCCAACCTGGTGACACAGGAGAACAGCAGCCGCTGCCACCTGCCAGCCCCCCCACCCACCCAGCACTTTCAGCCAAGCATCCCTAATTTTTGCAGCTGCCGTGATAAATGGCATTGTCGGCAAAATGACATCTTTCTAATCTGCTGCAAGACAGATGGGTCCCCAAGCTCACTGGCTCTCCCAAGCCTGCCCAGACCAGCCTCGCTGAGGAGTGGGAGGACAGGACAGACACAGTACCCCAGGCCTGGGGGCTAGTGCAGTGCGGGGAGGGGATTTCCAGGCCCAGAGTCAGGTATGATCCCGGTGGGCTTTCCTACCAGCCCCTTTTAAACATACTCAGTGTTGGGGCTGTTGTTTTAATAGTCCAAAAATATTCTCTGATTCTTTCTATCCGAAGTTAGTTCTTCAATTTTCATTTTCAGTTAAAACCTGAATATTGCTCCAACTGGACCCAGCCTCCCCAGAGACCAGCAGGAGAGCAGGCACCTGGGGAAAAGCCCGAAGATGTCGGGCGGGGGCAGGTGGGCCAGGCTTGGACTCATGAGTGAGGCAACACTGCCCCCTCCTGGCTGCTGTGCGGCTCCTCCTCTCCTCTTGGTGAGTCCGGGTCAGGCGAGCAGCTCTCCAAAGACAGCAATGGGCAAGCAGACCCTTCTCCTAGCAGTCCACTTGGCCCCTTGGCTTCCTCCTAGGCTGACTGCGGCCTCCAGGCTCTGCCCATTCTGTCCAACCTTCTCTCACTGCCCAAAGAATCCCGTAAATCGCACATCTTATCTGGCCCTGTCATGCTGAGGACAAAGCTAGAGTGCCCTCCAAGTGCCCACGACCTGGTCCTCTATTTGGAGGGCCTCCTGCAGCCCGGCTCCTGCCCTCAGAGCTTGCCCCGGGGTCCTGCCCTGCACACTTTGGTCCCACATGCCTGTCTTGGTTCTCATCTTTGCTGACACCAAGAACACCCCCCACACCCACTACACAGCATCTCCACTTGTCCTCTTGCGTCCCTCTGCCAGCAAAGAACCTCTCAGCCCTCATCCCCAACCAGACGACCCCTCCCTCCTCTGTCCTGCTCCTCTATCGCATGGTGACCCCTGTCAGGGACCAGAGTCTCACCATTGTGGAGCTGGAGGGAACTTGGACATGCTCCAGACCTACATTCCCCCCTCACTGTCCCAAGGGCAGCCCTGGGGGGCCCAGACGACAGGAACTGCCCAAGGCCACATAGCACTTTAGTGGCAGAGTTCGGACTAGCTGACCAGAGTCTTCCCAGGGCTTCTGGCTGCCTTCCCTGCTGAGCTGGAACAGACCTTCCCCAGATAGGGATCCCTACAAGGCCTCCCAGGATCCCAGCCCCTCACCCAGGGCAGGTCCCAAAGGAAGCAGCCGTGTTTGCAAAACAAAAAATGAAATAAGTGAAAATGTTTATCTAATGCCTTCTGTGTGCTAGACACAGCAGGCACCAGCTCAACTACTTGAAACCTTGGTAAATTGCTCAGTTCCACATATAAAAATAACTTCTGTGGGGAGGGATGGGTGAGGGCCCCAGGAGGGGCCTTAATCATTAATGTTGATGACCAGCGGGCATAGGTGGGGTGAATGCTTGATGCCCATGGTGAATGCAGGGGTGCGGGGCTTGTGCACCCAGACCTGCTGGACATTGTGGGAGCCAGGGCCGGGCCGAGGTGTATGGTCCATCGGGTAGGCGAATCGCTTGGCCATGCTGTAGTCAGGGCTACGGTTCTGGTACACAGAGGGCTCAGGCCGGGCATGCATGGCTGGCCCGGGGCCTCCTGCCACATCCTCCTTGTAGAACCAGTTCTTATGTTCCAAGGCCAAACTATAGCAAGGGGCAGCTCGGCTGACGGGGTTGTTGGGACCCAGCAAGAGTGGCAGCTGATACTGGTTTGGGGCTGGGTTGGGGTCCATCACTCTGTATGGGCACCGGTAGCCGAAAGCATACTGGGGAGCCCTGCGTTCCCCAGGTGGGTAGGTCTTCTCCAAGGAGTAATGGCAGGAGGCTGGGTTGGGGCTCACACCTAAAAGGGGATGAATGGAGGAAGGGTCTCAGGGTGGGAGCCAGGACACGGCTCCTGGTGTCCAACTGATGGGTCCAGGTAGAGACATAAGAGGTCTTGGTTAGCCTGATGTGATGTTACTGTAACCACTTTGTCGTCAGGCAGAGACACCACCACCCCTGAATAGGGCTACGGGCAGGAGAGGGACTTAGGCCACAGTGACATCAAGACTGACATTGTTATCACAAGATAAAAATCACAAGTGTCATCAGAACGTCACCCTTGGGATGTCAGCATCCTGATATCAACCCCATGACAGTACCCAGAAAACATCCTGAAATCACTACAGTCTGTGTGCTCATTAGCATGACAATATCCCCAATGCCCTGGGAGCCCCATGACATTTTTATCATAACCTTGCCTGCTGACACGCATGCATAACATTGGCTTCCAGACTAAGCATGGTGACACCGACATGGTGACATCAGTGTCTTGATATAACCTTTCAGGGAGATGCCAGGATCCAAAGACACACCTGGCAAAGGGGAGTCATGACCCTTTGTCCCTGCTCAGGTCCTAAGGGTGGACTCCCATTTCCCATCCTCCCAACCCCCACATCCCTCTCCCATCCCATCTTACGCAGGTTAGAGAGGCGTTCCTCCATGAGGACCTGTGGGCAGCTGGACATTCCAAACCGGGTTATTTTGGGATCCAAGAAATGGCAAGGCCCAGGACTGCAAATGTCCATGACCCCTGCAGGACAGCCACAGAGAGGCCCAGTCAGCCGTAGAGGATGCCCTAGGGTGAGCCCGGACTGCCTCAGGGTGAAGAGCCCCTTTGCCCAGTAGAGAAGTAAGGGTTCCCTTCCGATTCCTTGGACTCTTGGGTGTTCCCCAACCCTTGATTTCCTCATCTGCAAAATGGGGCTTTTAATGACTGAACTACCAGTCTCAGGAACTTGCTCGGAGAAGCAGATAAAATCACAGCTGCGTAGCAGCGTGGTCGGCTCCCACCGGGGAGCGGTGCCAAGTGGTAATAATAGGCACAGTGGCTATTGTTAGTACCAAGCAGGGGCCCAGTCCTGGACAGGGGGTTCCCCTGCTGAGGAGGTCATGTCATGCCAGGGAGGGACCCAGCAGGCCTCTCGATCTCAGACCCCTCGACAGCCCCCCCAGCCTCCCCGCTCAATGGCCTTGATCAGCAGCCAGAGCTCTTCCGTGGCTTTCTGCTCTTGCCCTGCCAGGAGGTTCTAAGCCGCCTGGAAGGCTTGGGGGGCCAACCATCCCCAGCAGATCCCCCCACCCCCCAGCTATTTCTGCCCAGCTTCTGTGGCAAGTGAACCCGCAGAGGCCAGAGCTGAAGGGCCCCGACCCAGGACAAGACGGAGGAAACTCTACCCCGCCCGCTGGAAAGTGCCATTGGTCTGCGGGGCTCCCTGAGGCGGGCCAGCTGGGAGCTCCCCACAGAGCTGGCTTTGGAGCGGTGGGTCCCCTGGGCATCCCTGCTGGCTTCCTTGCGGACCCAGTGAGCTACCTGGGTGTCCTGTTCAGGGCAGGCCCGGGTTCCCAGGGTCCCGTGGCTACAGGGAATGGCTCCTTAGCTCTCACCCACCCCAAACACCCAACAGTAATAACCCGGAGCCTGAGGGCATGGAGGGCGTGGCGAGCACTCACGCTTCTCCCAGTGCCTGGTTTGCAGAGTGTAGGCTGGCTCCTGGAACATGGAGATATCATGGTGTGAGTAGCCTGTGCAGGATGGCCGGAGGTACTTAGCCGGGCCCGGACCTGCGAGGATGGACAAGGCAGCCCTCAGCCTCGGCGCAAGGGATCAGAGGCTGGGGAGGCCCCGAGCGCAGGGTGCCGGGTGCCAGGAGGACATTGGGATCTTTGCTTCTGCTGACATCACACAGCCGCAGATCCCGCCATCAGGCTTCCTTTGGGGAAGGGCAATGTTGCGATCTATCTTAGACAGGCAATGGGTAATAGGAAAGATAATCGTTACAATTAACGAGAACTTACTCTGCGCCAAGCCCTACTCAGTATTGACACAGATTATTTCAGCTAAGCCTCCTGACAACTCCATGAAGTTGATAGTCTTTGTGTTTCCCATCTTACAGATGAGAGAAATGAGACTTAGAAAAATCAGGATGCTCAAAGTCACACAAGCCCAGTAATGTGAAAATTCAGAGACCATCAGCCAAGAGACCACAAACATCTAATCACATACCAAACCATCTCCCACATAGACCAACAATCGGTCGTTAAGACCAACAATCGGTCGTTAGCAACATAGTAAGAATTAGTTCGTCTGCTTTCAGTGCAGGGTTAGATTTTAGGGAAGTGAGGAAAGCTAAGTGTGGGCTAAAATCTCCTTTGAATCCCTAGCTTTTGTCCCAAACTGGAAAGTCATACACCATGCTCCCTCCCACCTCCCCACCCACCCCGCCCTCCACCAGCCAGAAAATCCCCAACAGCTAATACTGCCTCTGAGGTTCAGCTTGAAGCTGCAGGTCTCCTGCGGGCTTGGAGGAGAGTCCTCGGGAGCTTTGCAGGAGGCAGGGCTGGAAGGCTGGGGCACCTTCAGCAGCCCTGCGGAGAGAGGAATCCCAGCTCAGGGAGGGGCCTGCTCTCACCTTTGATCATTGCCATGATCACAGGGGTCTGCTTTACCTCCTGCCGAGAAGGCACCTGACCATGCTCCTCTGGGTGCTGCCCATTGAACCCAGAGTTCCTGGCCTCCTTGGGCGGTTTCATGGCTGGGGCCCAGGAGGGGGCAATGGCTACTGAGAGATCCAAGGGGTGGGCAAGGGGCTAGGCTTGTGTGGAGCCTGGTGCAGACCGCCCTAGCCCCAAGCCCCTGTGTCCACTCTCTCCCCAACTCAAGAAGCTGCTTGGGGGTTGGGAAGGAAATCGATCCTCTGGCTTGAGCAGCTGAGGCCGCCCGGGGTGCAGCCAGCCACAGGACCTAGCAGGCTAGAGCTGGGGATGACATCACCGCAGAATTTGGACCATGAGCCCCGGAGTGTTTATTTCCCCGTTACCGTGGCAGCTCAGCTATAGAACCCTGAAAGCTGGGTCCCACCACCCCCTACTCCCCACCAGGCTACACGGCCTGAGGGTGCCCACAACGCAGGGTCAGGGAAGGAAAAGAGAGGAGGAGCGACAGGACCAGCTGTTCTCTCCTAGTGGGTACCCTGAAGACAGAGAAAGGAAAGTGTGGGCGGATCCTGGAGGAAAGGTTCCTGCAGCCTGGGCTGTCTCCTGGGGTGGCCCTCTAACGCCTGCCCCTCCCACCTATCCCCCCAGGTTCTGGACACGCCCTCCCTTCTGTCTGTTTCCCCTTGGAAAAGGATCAAACCGATTATTTCTCACTAAGGTGTAACTGTCTGATAGATTCCCAGACTCCTATCCCAGGGCACAGTGTCTGGCTCAAGGAAAGCTTGTTTGCCTGCTGCTGGCGTTTTAGGCAGGGAATGGGGAGCACATAAGGAGGGTGGAGGCGTGGCCTGAGGCCTTAACAAGCCGCTTCCTGGGCTTGTGGTCCAGAGTACCCCCTGGAGGAGGGGCAGTGTGAGAGGGAACATTGCGGGGTAGAGAAGCCACCCCACTGCCAAATGATGGATGAGCCCTAAGACTGAAGAAATGCTGGGAATGCCTTCACCCCCTAAAAACCCAGGATGTTTGGGGGGCTCTAGGGCCTGCCTGCACCTACCAGTTCGTAGTTTAGACTGGGAATTTGATCCGAACCAGCTAAGAGGGGTTTCAGTCTTGGGAACAGATGACTTCCAGCTTTAGAGACGGTGTCTGTCACAGGCCTGGTGCATAAACAAAAAAACTGAGGCCCCCGAAGGGACAAAGACTTACCCAAAGGCTCCTATTATGTCAGTAGCAGAGATGGAACCAGGACACAAACCCAGGGCTATCTTGGCTCACCACCTCTGATCTAATGGAAACCAAATCCCGCTCTGAGCTCATTCCAGCCAGCAGGCGCAGAGAGGACTCAGAGCAGACAGACCAGACATGCTGGGCACTCCAGAAGCCCTTGTGAGACTGAACGGCTCAGAACAGAGAGCAGGGCCCCACCCAGTGGCCACAGACCGCCACCCCCCCACCCCGCGCCCCAGTGTGTCCCTCACATCACCCAGGGGGCCGCCAAGCCTCTGATTTCTGGAGGGCCGGGCAAGGCTGGGATCGGCCCAGCCTCCACTGGCCTCAGGCCACAAGCAGTGCCGCCTCCTCACCCCCATCCTCGTCAGCTTTTCCTGGAGGAAGCTCTGGGCCTGCTGGGCACAAGCCCTGATGGTCCCCTCCTGCTGCCAGGGGCCAGATGTGGGGCTGAGACCTCCACCTTCCTGATCTGGGGCGGCAGGCGGGGTGGAGTTTCCAAGTGTGCAGACCCAGGGAGCCTTCCTACAATACCGCCGCCCCTCCAGCCGGCACTGCTCCCGTCTGTCACCTGTGTGCCTGGCTCTCTGGGGCCAACTGACCCATGCTAGACCCCAGCCCATCACAAGCCACCAAATTCTGCTCCAAATGCTCCCTTCTTACCAGCTTTAGCAGAAACCTAGCTCACCCGTGTAGGCAGCCCTTGTTCCTCTCCAAGCTGCTTTTCTCACACCCATGCCCCTCAGAGTCCAAGGTGGAGAGGATTCCTGGTCTCCTTGGTACTCACCTGGGGGCAATGTCCCCTCCCTGTCAAAAGTACCACTCCTCAAGGGCTTCAGCACCCAGGGCCCCCCCGCCCCCATCCACTCAGGCCATCTGTCCTGACTGGTAAACCTGGCGGCCTTGGCTCAGGACCTCCTTCCCCACTTGCCCCGCCCCTGCCATCACCCGGGCAACTGAGGCTTCCCCGGGGACCACCCATTCCTTGGCCTCCCAGTTCCCAGACTTCCTCCTCCCCAAGCACCTCCCCCCCACTCTGTAGTCTGCTCTCCCCAGCACATTCTGAGCTGCTCACCATCACCCACAGCCCTGACCCTATGCCTCCCTTTGGAATGTCACCCTGGCCACCATCCTGTCACTCTGACACCCTGGTTGGACAAACTGCCTGCTAACATGGACACCCATCATCACTCACACTCCTCTCCCTCCCTCGGTCCCCTCCTGCCTTCGCTGCCCTCCTTGTCCAGCTGCTGTCCTGGGAAACCCCAGCCCTGAGTCCCCAGGTCTGCCTTGTCTGCCTGAACCAGGCAGCAGAAAGCTGTTGGGACAAGTACCACAGCCTCTGAGCCCCGGACTTTTCTCCACACCGCCCACTGCCCACCTTGCTCTCGCCTGCTCCCAAGGTCAGCTTGCTCTCGCCTGCTCCCGAGAGGCCATCGCCAACTTGGCTTATTCCTCGCTGGATGCCCAGCCCTCCTTTCAGCCCCCTGCGCCCGCTCTTCCTCAGCAGAGGAAACAGGCCAGCAGAGTGGTTTCTGGCCCAAAACCACCCCACCACGCCGTCGGGACCACGGGCTCCCACTGCTTCCAGCAGCTGAGGAGGACCCACCAAGACCTTCTTGCATTCCCTCTGCCTAAGCAAAGTCAGTTAACCTTCCATGGGGTCCCTCCCCGCCGTGGTCTCCACACCCTATGCCCCTTCCATATTTTAGAAACCATCTCCCTGACCTCCTCCCCAACACACACACACACACACACACACACACACACACACACGTGCGCGCGCGTCTCCTCAACAGCCTGTCTCCCTCTGCCCCATCCAGACAAACCTCCCTGGAGAAGCATTTTCCCTGTTGTCTCTGTTCTCTCCCTCCTTTCACACTTCAGCTCTGCAGGCCATCACGCCACCGAAAGGACAACCTCCCTGGGGAAGTTATAGCCAATAGACGCTTTTCACCCCTGCCTGCCGGACTGGCCTCCCGTCTGCCCCGGCCCCAGCGACGACCGCTCCCTCCCTTCAGCACCTCCTCCCGGCACCGAGCTGTTTTGGTCTTGCTCCCGTGTCCCCGTTGCCCCTTCGCAGGCTTTCCTCCTGGCCCTTCCTCCTCAACCTGACCTTTCAGTGTTGGCTTAAGTTTATTAATTGTGAAGGGAAAAACAGTCACTTTACAGGGAGAATCCTGGCAGGCACCACCTCAACCAAGTGAGGTAAACTGACTTCGCCAGCACTGGGGCAGAGACACGCGGTCCCCTCAGGTCCCCTGAGGAGGCACAGCGTCCCCCCGGGGCCGTTCCCGCCGCAGACGCGTGACCCGAACCCGATTAGGAAGAAACCACATAAACTCAAATCAAGATTCACTTTACAAAAAACTCGTCTGCACTTGCCGAAAATGGCAATGTCACGAAAGCCAAAGAAACAGTGAAGGAAAGAACTTTCCCAGATTAATAGAAACTCGAGAGGAAGGTAACTCAACACAGTACAGCAGCCAGGATTCCCATTTGCTATCAAGGGTGTTACTGGAGAAATCGGCGAAACAGGACAAAGGTCTGTAGCTGGTTAAAAACACGATACCAATGTTAATTTCCTGATTTTGATCATTGCTGTCTGGTTATGAAAGAGAAGGATCTTGTTCTGAAGAAAGAGCCACTGGATGGGGCGCCTGGGTGGCTCAGTTGGTTAAGCGTCTGCCTTCCGCTCAGGTCATGATCCCAGGGTCCTGGGATGGAGCCCTGCATCAGGGTCCCTGCTCAGCGGGGGGCCTGCTCCTCCCTCCCACTCGCGCTCTATCTCCCTGTCTCTCTCAAATAAAAAAATAAAAACTTTCCCACAAAAAAGAAAAGAGAAAGAGTCACTGGACTGACGATGAGGGAGTCATGTCTGCAGCTCACTCTGGACTAGCTCAGGAAAAAATATGCATATACATAGAGAAGAATCTAAGATCTGGCAAAATAGTAAGATTTGGGAGATCTAGGTGAAGAGTATATGGGAAATATTTGCAATGGCCTTGCTGCTTTCCTGTAAGTCTGAAATTATGTCAAAACAGAAAGTTGAAAGAAAAACCGTTGGTGTCTCCGACTTGAGTCCTGGACCTTCCTGTGGCTCTGCCCCGCCTCCTCGCACCCGGGCCGCCCGCCCTCTCAACGGTCAGTCCCACCGTCTCTACTGCAATGGTTTCCAAATGGATGTGCCTCTGGCCCAGGCTGTCCCCGGGGCTTTCAGCCCACATAGCCATCGGCCTACACGGCCTCACTGGCTTTCTCACAAACACCTCCAAATCGACGTACCCAAAGCTTCTCTCCTGAGATGTCATGTCGCCTGCCTCTCATTTACCTCAACGAACGCCACCACGAGCCACCCGCCTGCCCAAACTGGAAAGCTGGGCTTGTGCCGGACCTCCCCCTTGCCTTCTGTCTCCACATCCAGCAGTCACCGAGTCACTCTGGGATGCCTGTGAGCTCCCGCAGGCAGGCCCCGGCCATTTAGTCTCGTGTCCCCAGCATCCAGCATAGCGCCTGACATATATGGTAAGTACTTAAGAAGTGTCTGTTGAGGGGTGTCTGGGCGTCTCAGTCAGTTCTGTGTCCAACTCATCATTTCAGCTCAGATCATGATCTCAGGGTCCTGGAATCGAGTCCCACATCGAGCTCCACACTCAGTCCGGCATCCTCTACCTCTGCGCCCCCCCCCACTAGCTCTCTCTCTAAAATAAGTAAATCTTAAAAAAAGAAATAAAAGATGTATTGAATGAATGAATGAGTTGATCCACTGACTGATCAAGGGAAGGTCTGTCTATGCGGGAGCAGAGTCCTACTTTCGGAGTCCCAGACGCACGCGGGCTCCCTGGACTGTCACTTACACTCGCACAGATTCGCATCTGTTACCTGCCACGGCAAAACAAATGATCCCCCAAACCAAGAGCTTAACGTAGCAATATACTCTTACTACGGAGCATAGTTTCTGTGGGTCAGCTCAGGAGCAGCTCAGGGGATGGTGCTAGCTCCAGTCCCTCAAGAGACAGCCGTCAAGAAGTCAGTGAGGGCTACAGTCATCTGAAGCTTTGAGGATGCAGGCAGACCCACTTCCAAGATGAGCGGGGACCTGGGGCTGTCTGTCAGCAGAAGGCCTCAGGTCCTTCCCTATAGGGCCTCCATGGGTCCCTCAGTCATGGTGGCCACCTTGCCCTAGAGCAAGCAGTCAGAAGCTGCCGAATCTTTTAAAGATTTTATTTATGGGGGGGGGGGGTGGTGAGAGAGCACAAGCAGGGGGAGCAACAGGCAGAGGGAGAAACAGACTCCCCACTGAGCGGGGAGCCTGATGCAGGACTCCATCCCAGGACCCGGGGATCATGACCCGAGCCAAAGGCAGACGCTCAATGGACAGAGCCACCCAGGAGCCACCCAGGAGCCACCCAGGAGCCACCCAGGAGCCACCCGGACGCCTCCCTATCTTTGAGGACCTTGGAGGCCCCGCTCCGGCACGGCTGCGGTTCTTAGTGGCTTTGCAGTTCTGCCCTGTTCCGTGGGGGAGGTGGCAACACGAGGGCTGAATGCCAGAAGGTGGGGACCACGGAGGGCCATCTTGGAGGCTGGCTACCGTGGGCCAGCCGGGACCACAAGCCCATGGGGCCCCAAGTGGCTGAACGCCAAGCTTTGTGTTCTCGAGTAAGATGGTTTATGCACTGAGCCGCACTCGGGCTGGAGACTGTCCTGCCGGCTCCCCCTGGCCGTCCCTCGGTTGTCAGTCTTGCCGTTCCTTCCATCGGCTCCTGGGAGGTGTGCAGAGGGCAGGATCCTGGCATCAACGTCATAACCACCAGGCACTGCCCCTTCTCAGTTTGTAAGCCCCAGCGCCTCCGTTGGAAAACATCCCCAGACACCCCCTCTCGGTGGTTCTACAACTTACAGGTGAGAGAAGAGGCACAGAGACGTGAAGTGGCTCGCCTGCGGCCACACAGAAACTTGGCAGACCTGGACCTCTGGCTCCTAACCCGACATTCTTTCCACTGCCCTGCCCAGCGGCCAACCCAGACCCACATCTCCTAACGCCCATCGCAAGCCTCATTTCCGTCCTAAGCAGGTACTTCTCATCCCTCTTTTAGGAGCCCTGCCCTAGCCCCCAAAGGCCAGACTCTGAACAAGTATGTTCACGAATTTTCCATCCAAACAGGAACTCTTGGTCCCCCCTCCCAGACACGCTCTCTGCAGGCAGCCGATGTCTACTGGTGGAGTGCAGCAGGGGTTAAAAGCATGAACCAGTATTTAGAAATAGCACAATCCCAGGGGAGTCAGCTGTGGCCAGCTGCTCATAGCCACTGAAGCCACAGGCTTTTGTGGACATGGTGTGGCCTGCCCCAGGGACCGGAGATGGAGGGGATGCTACACCACCCCTCACCCCTCTCTCCCCCATTCAGCCTGGGCGTGGCTCCAAGCCCACTCCAGCTCCTGATCAGGGCAAAGCCCCGCCACTAGCCTCCCATCCAAAGCTGGCTCCCGAGGACAGCAGACACAAATTTTCAGCTCCTGAATTGTGTAATTGTTGGGAATGGCTGCCTCCGCCCCTCCTGGGCCTGGCTGCCCGGGCTTACGGGAGTCCCACAGATGCCTACAGCCAGGAACAGAAGCAAGACCACTTCTAGCAGAGTCAGAAGCCCCGGCCTGGGAGCCCCTGGCCATGAAACTACAGGGCCACAGAACTGGGGCCAAAAACCTGTGTCCCCTTGCACAGTAGCGGCCTGGGGTCTGTGTCCTTCACGGCAGAAGGTCAGTTCCCTAAGGGCAGGACCTGGGCAGCTGGAGTACACCCCAACGCAGACACCAGCCCATCTAGGGCAGAAGCACCCGCCGTTGACCAGCTGCTGGCTTTGACCAAGGGTTCCCTGGGTGGAGCCCATGTGGTCGGAGTGCAAAACACAGAGGCACTTGGAGGGCCCGGTGCTGGCCAGGGGCAAGACGAGGCCGTAGCTGCTGCCAGAGCTCACACTGAGTCCAGGAAGCATGGAGGGTAAGAGTGACCAGGAGTCCATGGCCAGCATCGTAGCAGAACTCTGCTGGCAGGGAAGTGGCTTAGGCTGGGCTTGCTGCTCTCTTGTTCTTGCAGAGGCCGATCACTTAGAGAAACTGAGGCAGCCCATAGCACAGGTCCCTGAAGCTTCAGAACATGCATCCTCCTTCAGCTGAGCTGTGGGCATCCTTCCTCATTCTTTGAGTGTATTCTGAGTTTCCCTTTCCCCTGCCCTGAGTGCCGTCCTGTGCTTTGCTGAGAAGGAGTTAGTCCAGGGGTAGGGGACACAGGGAGTCACACTTTCTGACCCAGCTAGGAATGCCCTGGGAGGCACTCAGAGAATTCAGAGATCATTATTCCAGGGAGTCTGTGGAAAGGCAAGAAGGACTGGGAGGGCTTCCTGGAGGAGGGTGAGAAACGGCTGGGGAGGCAGGGGCCATCCAGGATGGCCACCAAGGGCAGTGGCCAGCCCAAGCCAGAAGACTTCATGGCAAAGGCTGGAAGGCAGAGGGAAAAGGCCTGAGCCAGGGAGATCCCAGGGAGGCCCTGGTCTGCTCTGCTCAGGACCCAGCCTTCAGGGACCCAGGAAGGCACGCGGAGGAGGCCAGGGAGGAGGCAAATGAGGAGCTCCAACATCCTTTGCTCTTGAGACAGTAGGAGGCGGTCAGGGATCAGCTCCAAAGCAACATGGGGCCTCAACTTTCTGCCAGTCTGCTGCCGTGACATCACTCCGCACCAACCCGGGGTTCTGGCCCCGGGCGACAGGCTGAACAAAGGCCAGCCTGCAGCCTCAGTGTACCCGTCAGCGCAAAGGGAATGCTAGCCCCCAACACGCATACTTCCCAGGGTTGTCAAGAGCCCGGGTGACTGTTTTGTAAGCTGGGAAGCCCCAGCAGAGAAGCAAGCGTGGGTTATGACCTCTGCGCTGGTTGCCACGATTTTCCTGGGGCTGTGTTTCTCTCCCTAGCTAGCAACAAGGCCAGGGGAGGCTGTGCGCTAATCCTGACTTGAACCTGTGGGCTGTGGGCTGTGGGCTGTGGGCTGTGGGCGGGAACTCTGTCTGGAGGCTCCACAAAGGACTCCTGGTGGTGGTGGGTAAATGTGGGTGGGTGGGGGTGGGGATCAGGGAGAGCGAGGCCGGGAAAGGGAAGGAGGAAAAGGGCGGGGAGGGCGACAGGGCGGGTAGAAATCCCCACCCAAGTTTTTGATTCATAAAGAGGCAGCAACCTTCTCTTCTTTTTTCATTCTTAAAAGGAAAGCTCTTTTCCTCCAAACATAGTCTTCCCAGCAGCGCCCCCAACCCTAGGCCCACACTTGGCCAGTAATTAGCCCCTAACAAGGACCAGGTGTTTTGCTGACTGGGGTTGGGGAGGAAAAACAGGGACAAGTTGTGGAATCAATGGCTTTATTGCCACCGGAGACCACGGAGTCCAGCAGAGCACAGCCCCGCCCCAGGCCTCCTAGGGTGAACCAGATGGGAGTTCTTCTATTTGCCAAAATCCCCACAGAACAGCAGCACCAGCTTCTTAGTCAAACGCAGTGCACATTTATTGAGCACTTACTGTATGCGGCTGTCTCTGGCGGGGATAATTCAGCCCTCAAGGGACTGACTTTTCATCAGAGGAGGTGATGCGTGTGGAGCTGTGTACCAACTGTAAAGGGCAGGGACGTGTGAGGGCTGCAGAGAAGGAAAAGATGAGCATTTGTGGAGCTCCTACTGCACGCCAGCCCCTGGGCCGGCCACGTGAGGTACATGAATGCATTTAATCCTCACTAACCCAGTTCCACAAATGAGAAAACTGAGCCACAAGAGAGGTGAAGCAACTTGTTCAAAGTTGGACAGCTCCAATAGGAGAGCTGGGATTTAAACTCAGGGCCTGGGTTCAAGATCAGCACTCACAACCACCACACAGACAAGCTGTATGCTAAGAGCACCAAGCTTGAGGTCAAAGACCTGGTGATGGGGCGCCTGGGTGGCTCAGTGGATTAAGCCTCTGCCTTCGGCTCAGGTCATGGTCTCAGGGTCCTGGGATCAAGCCCAGTATCGGGGTCTCTGCTCAGCGGGGAGCCTGCTTCCCCCCACCCTCTCTGCCTGCCTTTCTGCCTACTTGTGATCTATCAAATAAATAAATTAAAAAAAAAAAAAAGACCTGGTGCCACAGCTGCGTAGACTTGCTCAAGGCCCTTGGTCTCTCTCAGCCTCAGTTTTTTCATCTGCAAAATGGGGCTCAATTTTGTGGCAAACTAGGAAGTGTTGTACACAGGGTGGGATAGTTGCTAGACAAGGAGAGGGCCTGAACTCTCTGGAACACAGTATACATGTTTTCTCAAAAAACTCAAAATAGAAGTACTATCTGATCCAGTATTTCCACTTCTAGGTATTCAGCTGTGCAGAATCACTGACCCTCCAAGATCCAGTCTTTCCCCTGCCAGGAAGAAGAAAACAGAAACATGAGTTCAAAAGGATATAGGCATCCCGTGTTTACTCCCTCATTATAGCTGCAAGATATGGAGGCAGTCCATTGACTAATGAGAGGAAAAAGAAGATGTGGCGTATACACACAGTGGAATAGTACTCAGCCATCAAAAGGGACGAAATCGTGCCATTTGCAATAACACGGATGGAGCTAGATGGTATTATGCTAAATGAAATAAGTCAATCAGAGAAAGACAAATACCATATGATTTCACTCATGTGGAATTTAAGAAACAGAAACAAATTTAAGGAACAAACGAGCGAAGGGAAATAGAGAGAGACCAAGAAACAGACTTTTTTTTTTTTTAAGATTTTATTTATTTATTTGTCAGAGAGAGAAAGAGCACAGGCAGACAGAGTGGCAGGCAGAGGCAGAGGGAGAGGGAGAAGCAGGCTCACCGCCAAGCAAGGAGCCCGATGCAGGACTCGATCCCAGGACGCTGGGATCATGACCTGAGCCGAAGGCAGCTGCTTAACAACTGAGCCACCCAGGCGTCCCTCTTTTTTTTTTTTTTAATTCAATGGAAATTCTAGAACTGAGAAATACAATATCTTTTTTTTTAAAGATTTTATTTATTTATTCGAGAGATAGACAGTGAGAGAGAGCATGAGTGAGGAGAAGGTGAGAGGGAGAGGCAGACTCCCCATGGAGTTGGGAGCCCGATGCGGGACTCGATCCCAGGACTCCAGAATCATGACCTGAGCTGAAGGCAGTCGCTTAACTGACTGAGCCACGCAGGCACCCAAGAAACAGACTCTTAACTATAGAAAACAGATGGTCACCAGCAAGGAGGTGGGTGAGGAATAAGTTAAAAAGGTGATGGAGATTAAGGAGTGCATGTGCCGTGATGAGCACTAGCTGATGTACGGAAGTGTTGAATTACTAGACTGTACACCTGAAACTAATTTTACACTGTAAGTTATTATAAAAAATGTTAAGGTAGGCAAGGGCTGGGAAGAGAGTGCTGGTGGGTGGGGGTGGGGGTAGGCGGAAACAAGCAGCTGTGGAAAAGGGATTCTTTTTTTATTTTTAAGATTTTATTTATTTATTTGAGAGAGAAAGAGCATGAGCTAGTTGGGGGTGGTGGGCAGAGAGAGAGGGAGAAGCAGGCTCCACGCTGAGCAGGGAGCCCAATGTGGAGCTCGATCCCAGGACCCCAGGATCATGACCAGAGCCAAAAGCAGATGCTTAACCTACTGGGCCACCCAGACACCTCTAAAATTTTAGTTTTATCTTTTTTTTAAATACTCTGCAAGCCTGCTTCCCCCACCCTACCTGCCTGCCTCTCTGCCCACTTGTGATCTCTCTGTGTCAAATAAATAAAATCTTTTTTTTTTTTTTTTAATTTTATTGGGCACCTGGGTGGCTCAGTGGATTAAGCCTCTGCCTTCGGCTCAGGTCATGATCTCGGGGTCCTGGGATCGAGTCCCGCATCGGGCTTTCTGCTTGGCAGGGAGCCTGCTTCCTCCTCTCTCTCTGCCTGCCTCTCTGCCTACTTGTGATCTCTCTCTGTCAAATAAATAAATAAAATCTTTTTTTAAAAATATTTATTTATTTATTTATTTATTTATTTGAGAGAGAGCATGAGACGGGAGAGGGTCAAAGGGAGAAACAGATTCCCCGCTGAGCAGGGAGCCGGATGCAGGACTCAATCCCAGACTCTGGGATCATGACCTGAGCAGAAGACAGACGCTTAACAGACTGAAACACCCAGGTGCCCCTGAAAGAGGGATTCTGATGAAAGAAGGGAGGGAAAAGCACGGTGGGGGTGTTCTTCCAGCCATTTGCTGGGCGGAGAAGCTGAGGCCCGGCAATGCCGATGCTGGGGCTAGGCACAGAGCAGGCAGAGCCTCTACATGCTGGAAGTTCTGCGGTAGTATCGCCCTTTCTCCTCCTGTTCGGGGCGAGGCTGAGGTTGTTGCCTTAGCGGGAGTCAAGAGGAGCAGGACCCAGCCTGAAGCTGTTGGGTAGGATCTAATGCACGGCCAGATTTCCAGGAGACAACTGTAGGAATTTGGAACACCCAGATTCAGAAGTTAGGAGGCCTGCAGTCTTAGTCCCAAAGGGCCAGGGACCTACACTCCACCTGGGGCCTGCTAAGAACCGCTTCTGGCTCTTGAGCCAGCGTTCTCCTCCATAAAATGTAAAATGGGGCTGGCGGAGGGAGAGGGAGGGAGTGGTTCTCACCCACCTTGTGGGGTCATTTTGAGACAAATGATACTGCCTTGTGGGAGAGTCTGGAACATCTCTCTTTTGTAGACTAGGAAATGGAGGCTGTGTGGGGCAGAGAAGGCCAGGGGACACAGAGCAGAATCTCAGGCTGGTGCCTCTCTGTCCAAATGGAGTCCCAAGGAGACCTTAAAGGAAAGCAGCCCAAAAGCAGTCTGTGTGTTGGTAGGCGCCTGTCCTCCTAAGCCTGAAGCATAAACACACACACACACACACACACACACACACGAGAAAAAGAAGTGGGGCTGACCCAGCTCAGACCCAGAGGAGGTCTCCTGGAGCCCTTGGGTCAGACCTCCAGGGGTCTAGGCTCCTCTGGGACCTTGTCCCCGATCTGCAGGGCGGGGGCTGGATCCAACGGAGCTGTAAGGGTCTTCCCACCCTTCAACAGGGAGGAGTAGCCCAGCACGGGCCCTTTAAGAAAGTTGGGGGTGAGGGGGGCCAACGGGGGGGAGCCCCGTCCTGAAACCGGAGCGCGCGCTGGGGCCTGCCCCGCCCCCAGAGTTAAGTAAGGCGGCGGCAGCGGGCAGCTCCAGAGCGCCAGCCCCAGTCGGCTGAGCCAACCCTCCAAGCTTCTCTCAGCTCTCGCCTTGCGCGCCTTTCGTCTAGCGTCCCAGCTCCTCGCAAATCCTGCTCCTCCCAAATCCTGCCGCACAGCCCGCCGCGATGCGCTCAGGCCAGCAGCCTGTGCCTCCGGCCCCTGCCCTGGCCCTGACTTTGACCTTGGCTGTGTTAGCCAGACTGTCATCCGCAGGTGAGTAAGGGGCCTGAGACCACCGGCCTGGCTGGAGCTGTGGGGGGCTCCTTGGGCAGAAAAAATGGGACAGGAGGGCCCAGAAGTCAGCCCGGGACTGGGAGGGAAGGGGGGTGCTCTTCTGCTCCTCCAGGCTGCGATCTCCGGGAGTTCCACTCTGGGGCCGAAGCAGGCTCCCCAGTGACAGCTCTCCATCTTGGGGCTTCCGCGGGCTCTGGCTATCTGTGGTTGGCCCCACTCGGACTGTCTAGGGTGTGGCTTCACGCCCGGTTGTCCGCTAAACCTAGCAGGGCCACCCAATGCTGTCTGGCCTCCCTGAGCCCAGCAGGCTTTTGTGACTGCCCTGGTGCCCAGAGGACACTCTGTGACAGCAAGAAGCCACTACCCCAGCCTCAGCTGCCAGGGCCAGGAACGGGGCATGCTACAAGGCGAGAAATGGGGAGGGAGCCGCCCTGCCCCACCCTGTATGGGGCCCCACGTGTACCTACAGCCTGCAGCCTCCTCTGGCCTCCTCCAATGGCTCTGGCCCCCTTCCGTGTCCCCAGGTAAATTTGTACGGCCTCCTCGCCACCACCTTCCTTCTGCCTTGGTCTCTAGCTCCTGCTAGACCACCCATGCCTCAGCCTCCCTTCAGATGTCCCACACTCCCACAGGGGCCTGTCCCTCAGACAGCCCCTGGGCAACCCCTGCCACACTTTCCTGTCCTGGCATTGGTGACTGACCCCAGCAGAGACTGAGTGACGGTTCACCTGCTGAGGGGCACCGGGATGCGTCTCCTCTCTGTCACGCGCCAGAAATCCCGCCATGACGGCATTCTTCCTTGAGTCAAGACATGGTCTAGTTATGCCATAAGAACCGTGGCCTCAGGGCCCGTCCATCATTACTACCCATGTATGAATCAGTGCTTCAGCCTACATCTTTCGGGACCATTCCCAAGAGCAGCTCTCAGCAGAGGAAGAGCCTGATTCTCCCTTCCCAAGGGCCCAGGCCACACCCTCCTCCCCATCAGATGGGGAAGCCAGCTCTAACGGACAGCATCACGAGGTACCCAGAGGGAAATGAGTCAGAGGAGGACCCCCCGCTGGGGTGAGTCAGAGTTGGGTCCCCAGCTCTCTGCTCCCATTCCCAGGGACCCCCTCCTTCAAAGTCTCAGGGCCTGGGTGATGGGCTGGGCCTCCGGAGAGGTGGGAATGGGCCATCTGGGGTGACTGGAGTGGGCTGCTTACCCAGCCTGTAGCCTCCAGCCAAGAAATTCCAGCACCCCCATCCCCTTGGGCTTCAACTGAGAGCCATTCTCAAATACCTTCTCTGCATCAACAATGTACATGCATTGTGCTGGGCAATGAGGAGGGCACAGAAATGGATGGGCTGAACTTGAACTCATGCAGGAGGCAGAAAAGCAAATTAAAACTCAAACAGCAATTCCCGTCATGTCTGCAAAATCCAGAAGAAGAGTATGGTGAAGAGAAATTGCCAGGCAGGCTGGGGCAGGCCAGAGGTGATCCTAGAGCCAAGCTTTGGAGCATGGAAAGGGGTCAGTACTCTAGGCAGGAGCTCAGCCTGAGCAAAGGCACTGAGGTGGATGTGAGAAGAGCATGTTGAGACAGGAAAGGCAGCAGCCTGGTTGGAAGGCTTATTTGGAGCACCAGCCAGGAAGAGCCATTGGGCTGGGGCACAGAATCCTTAAATGGCAGAATATAGCCCACAGCCTATGCCCTGTTGGCACTGGGGAGCCAACGAAGATTTTAAGGCAGGAGAGTAATATGGCAGCAGTGGTGTTTTATAATGTTAAGTCAATCTCTGCCTTTAGGAAGAATTTGGAAATGGGAAGGGGACAGAGAGCGGGAATCTTCTCCCCCTCCCAGGCAGAGTTCCCCTCCAACACTCCATCTCCGTTACAAAGCCGGGCTCAGCGCCCTTTCCGGGTCTCTGCATAGGGTCAGCCCCTACCTGAGGAAGGCGCCATTCCCATCCCTCCTAGACACCCCGAACCGCAAAGGCCCTGGAGGTCTCAGGTACCAGAGTGAGGCACGTTAGGATGCTTTCCCTGCATTCATCAACATTCCAGAACATCTAGGTCATGAGGGCTGGGAGTCAAACACCCTTGGAGACCGCCTGGGCCAAGCTTCTAGTAGTACAGACTGGGAACCTGAGACCCCAGGGAGGAAGCAAAGTGCTCTAGGTCCCACAGAGAGTCCCAGCAGCCCAGGAAGCCTTGCTTTGGGGGAGCGCCCCGCCTGTGTGGGAGCTTGGGCTAAGGGCCACTCTGCCAGGGTGGCATCCAGCTTCTTCTGAGCCCTATGAGAGGGGTTCGGCAGAGGGACGAGCAGTGGGGGAGACCAGGTTTGAGCTGATGTGGACTTGGCACTCCCGCCAGGGGAACGGCATGAGTACAGCTGAGAGCTCAGAGTGGGCACAGAGCCTGCAGGAGCAGTGGCTCCCACGCCTCTGACCTGGCCAGACAGAAGGTGAGGGGCTGAAGTAGGACTTCAGGTAGGGCAGGAGTACCCCACTGGGAGGGCTCCGCATTTCCCAGGTGAGGACTCTGACCTGATGGGGAGTCCCATAGAACAGGACCCTGGAGCCATGGACTCAAGGAATTGAGTCCGGTAGATTCTTCTGCCTCTGGGGATCCTCTGGGGAACAATGGTGCTGGAGATGTGTGTGTTTGTGCGCGTGCGCACTGCCCCGGGGCCTCTGGGGCAGGGCAGAGGCCAGGCCCTTGGCCTGGCCCACCCAGGCTCTGGAAAAGTTGTTCAAGAACCAAGTATAACTGAGCCAGCCCCCATCCGACGTCCGCCTGCCCTCCGTGTCAGGACAAGCGTCTCTCAGTGCTGTCTGCCCAGGGGTCTGTGGTGGGGGCTGCCAGGTGGGCCAGGCGGCTGGTGGGGACAGCCGAGGGGAGCGGGCTGTGCAGGGAGCTTTCAGAGGAAGTGTATAGGCTGCTTCTGGGAACTGGGCGTGCTGCCCAGGAGGGGGCAGGCAGGGGAGGGGGAGTTGGAAATAGGCCTGACTACACACTCACTAGAGCACTCAGATGTGGGTGTGCACACGAGTATGAGAGCTCTGAACACGAACACAAACACGGTGGCCGTGCTCACAGACCTGAGCTGGGTGGGGCCCGGGATGAGGAGGCAAGGGCAGGAGGGGGGCAGGGGCTGCTGGGCTGGGCTGTGGCTCCTTTTCAGCACCAGGACCAACTGAACAGGGGGGCCTTTGGACTTGAGCCTGCTCCCTTCCTGGGCCCTCTGCCCCTTCATAATCTCTCCCCCAACTCTGGACCCCATCCAGCTCCCCCATAGCCTCCAACTTTCCCCCTTGCCCCGACATATGTCTGGGTCCATAGAGCTTTCTAGAGTTAAGACTCTTTCCCCAGGTGCAAGCTTCAGGTGGGATTCAAAAGTACCCTGTTATCATTCTTACTGAATGTAGATGAGTGTTGGGGACGCACCGAGTTTGTATGAACAATTTTATACTTGGTTTCTCTCTGGGGTAGAGGTGCCTAGCTCTATTGCTTCTCAGAAGGACGCATCATTCCAAACAGGGGGAGGGTAGAGCTATGCTTTAATTGGGCCCTCACCTCCAGAGAAATCCTGGGTGGGGGGAGCTACCCTGGTATACGCAGCCTCACATCACCCCCACAAGCCAGGGAACGTGCCCATTTTAGAGATGAGGAAATTTTTTTTTTTAAGATTTTATTTACTTATTTGACAAACAGAGACCACAAGTAGGCAGAGAGGCAGGCAGAGAGAGGAAGCTGCTCCCTACTGAGCAGAGAGCCCTATACCGAGGCTCGATCCCAGGACCCTGGGATCATGACCTGAGCCAAAGGCAGAGGTTTTAACCCACTGAGCCACCCAGGTGCCCCAACTGAGGCTCAGAGAAATGCCCGGACTGGCCTCGGGACACACAGGCCACAGTGTTGTCACTCCCCTCAACAGCAGCCCACATGAGACCAGATGGCAGTTACCCACCAGTGGGCCCAGGCTTCCGCAGCAGGGGAGAGGGACAGGTCTTCAGGAGTGAGACAGCTCCCCGAGGACCCCAGAACTCTGCTCCTGTGCCCCACACCCTACCTCTCCAGCCCCTCCCTCCTTTGTCAAGGAAAAAGCAAATCTTCTTCAAGAAAGTCCCCCACTCCCTTCAACGGATGGGGTAGCAAATGAAGCCACATTCATCCCAGATGGAGGGCGGTGGTACTCAGGGCTGCCATGGAGGTGGTCTGGGGGCAGAGCTCTGAACAGTGCCCGTCCTGTTGACCATCCCTTCCTCCCGCTCAGCTCCTGCCCACACCTGGCCACGCCTGACCCTCAGAACAGCCGGCTCTGCCAGCCCCCAGGTGCCCAAGCCAGGCCTCCGGCCACGGCTCGCGCCTACCCACGTCAGTGTGTGTCTCCTGTGGCTTCACTGTCGTGGTGGGTAGTGGGGTTGCCTCCCCTCCCAGACCTTACTGCAGAGGCTTCCCTTGGTTCATAGGGAAATGGGCCCAGAGAGGGGCAGCTACTCTCAGTGTCCTACACCAAGTCCTTACCAGGGTGCAGGCGAAGCCTCCTGGCTCTCTGTCCATGTATCTGGCTTAGGTGGTGGCCTTGCCCACGGGACCAGCCACTCCCTGCAGGCAGACCTCCCTTCTGCTTTCCTCAGGGGTCTCCACTGACTTGCTCCATATAGGACTGAACCCACAGAGGGGCGCAGTGACTGTTTTGCCCACTATGCCTGGGATGCCCCAGGGCTTTTCACCCAGAGGGGACTGAGCACAGCAGTGGGGAGGGGGGGTGGAAGGGGAGGCCAGCCCTGCCCTCAGCCACATAGAGCAACTTCAGGAGCAGATTTATATAGATCTGGGTTTTGTGTATAATGTAGTTTGGATAACGTGTTCTGTGGCTGGAAAAAAAAAAGAAGACGGGAAAGCCAAGCAATTGCTTTGAGTTGAAACATGCTGAGAGCAGGGAAGACTCAGGTCAGATACAAGGAAGAACTTACTGGTTTTCAAAGAATCCAAATCTAGACTGATATGAAGGGCCCCTGAAAGGCGTCCTTTCCCAGGAGGAGCAAAGTCCGGGGGCCTGAGGGCAGGGAGCAGCATATAATCCCAGCTTCCTCCCGGCCCTGCTGCCCCAGCATCCCACTCCTGCCACTTCTAGAACAAAACGGGACTTTCCTGAGCATCCAGAAGACACCATGGCTCTGCTGGGCCCTCTCCCCCACTCGGATCTATCAGCCTCTACACTAAAGCCTCTCCCCCACTCCGATCTATCAGCCTCTACACTAAAGGTGATCCTGGGTCCCAAAGGGTAATCGAGGAGCTCGGTTATGATGACCCATATCCCTGGCACCCTTCCACCTCTCTTCAAACTGTTGCCTGCAACTGGTCTTTTCTCATCCTTCAAGGCCCAGCTCCTGTTCCTCCACCCCTGTGGGTCTTTCCCAACCCTTGACTGCCGAGGTCCACAGCCTGGTCTTCCCCCTTCCTGGGGCCCTGCCCTCCCTGCCTCCTGCTCTAGGACCCTCACCAGTACGATGCCCAGGAGGTACATGTACACATGTGTGTGCACACACGCACACACGGCCGAGAGTGTCCCACCCTTCAGCCAGTGGTCCCAGGAGAAACCCCCAACTCGGGATTCACAGCCCCCAGCTCCATGGCCAAAGCAGGACCTCTGGTCAGGCCAGCCTCCTCTCTGGGGAGAAGGAGGAGGCTGGAGAGAGGAGACCAACTTCCTTTCCCACCTAAGAGCAGCCCTCCCCCACCCACATTTCAGGACGGGCCAGCTATAAATACCAGTGGGCCCAGGATGCTCATTCCCACGGCTCCAGCCCCTCCCTGCCTCTTCCCTGTGCACAGCAGCTGGGGCCGGTCCCCGTCTCCTGCAGCTGGAGGCTAGCCAGGCAGGCTACAGGCCCAGAAACACACACACACACACACACACACACACACACACACACACACACACACACTTCCCACCATGGTCAGGGAAGAAACAAATCACCCTTTTTGGGTGCCTTGGAGCAGCTAAGAGCAAGCCCCCTCCCGCTCCTCCGTCCAGACTCCGGCCCCACCTCTCCCTCCTCTGAGTCCTCAGCCCCAGGAACTTCTGCAAGGCTGGGGGAGGTGGGAGGGCTGGGAGGTCAGGCACACGGTGGTAAGGAACAGGGCGTTAGGGA